>NC_137788.1:6851664-7451664 GCF_963383645.1 Muscardinus avellanarius | reverse complement strand
GCTGGGGTTTTGTTGTTGTTTTTAGGTGCTGGGTATTGAACCCAGGGGTATTCAACCTCCAAACTACACCCCTAGCCCTATATTTTAGTCTTTATTTTGAAACAGGGTCTCACTAAGTTGCTGAGGCTGGCTGTGAACCTGCAGTGCTCCTGTCTCAGCCTCCCAAGGACTGGATTACAGATATGGGCTATCACGTCCTGTTTAGTGCTGTTTGCCAAATATTCTCAGCTCTCTACAGTCCAGGCATCTGGTTGGATGGTATTTCCCCATCCCCTTAAGTGTAGCCCTTATTTGGGTCAATAAAACGTGAGCAGAAGCCGGGCGTGGTGGTGCACTCTTGTAATCCTAGTACTTGGGAGGCTGAGATAGGAAGATCGCAGGTTCGTGGCCAGCCTCAGCTACTGAGTGAGGCCACCCACAACTTAATGAGACCCTGTTTCAAAATAAAAAATATATTAAAACAAATAGGGTTGGGGTATAGCTTGGAAGAGAAAAAAATACTATGTTTATTTGTGGCGGGAGGAGACGGCCAGAGTCTTAGAAGCTACACTAAATGTTTCTGGCTCCAATTGGGGTACCTGGAAATTTGAAGGGCCAGTAGACTGACCCTGGGGAAAGGACCAGAACGGTTTATAAACTACCTGAGTGAAGATTCTAACATTCAATCCAAGCACAACTTAAGTACAGCTGTGAAAATTCTTTCTTTTGGATAGAAAATAAAAGAGCTGAAATGACCAGGCTCGGTTCTCAACAGGGAAGCAGCCTGGCCCCTACAGGTGTGCCAGGAAATGGAATAGCAGGGGTGTTTGAGTTCTGGGGAGCATTATGGCAATTAGCAGGCAGGGCCAGGGATGCTAAATGTCCAGTAGAAAGCTATCCTACCTAAACACCAGTGGTGCCCCTGGTAATCCTGTCTGCAGCCCCGTTCTAGTTGGTACTCATGACCCGTCAGGAAGCTGAGCACCACTAGTCCAGAGCCCAGAAACCAGAAAGCCTCAAGAGACCCGAGACCCAGCTGCTCTTTCAGATCCATGCTTTTGCTGAAACAGGTGAGCTGCAGCTAGTTTATGGTTAGCCCTTGGGTTCAACTCCATTTACACACACACACACACACACACACACACACACACACACACACACAGAAAAAACATGAGCAGAAGAGAGGAGGCACTCCAGAGGTGGCTGCCCATCAGCCTGGCCACTCCACGCTCCACAATGAAGAGGGACCAGTGTTGTTTCATGCACCAGGACCTTGGGCTTGTTTGTTTCTGCAGCATAATCCAGCCTCTCCTGACCACTCCGGTTGCATCTGAGACCACTCGAGCCACGGAAGTCAGGGGGCTGGATGACTCTTTCTGTGCCAAGTCATCTATTCAGCTCTCAATCCAACGGATTCCCTGGAAGGTCCGAGAGCCACTTGCTTTTCCTAGCAACTGAGGCAGCACTAGGAAGGATGCCCAGGTCCCCACAGGGAACCGCCATGGCAAAAGGACTCCATCTCCCCTCCTCGGGATGTAGCTCCTGTTGACCTCTGGCCTCAGCTCCTCATAATCCCTGCTCACCCCTACAGCCATGTGAAGACTCCGCGTTCCTAGACTGTGCATGCGCTCCCGCCTCGAGGCTCTCACACTCTCTCGGCCCTCCGCCTGCGTTGCTCTTCCTGCATGGCTGACCCTTTCTTAGTGAATGTCAGCTCTGGTGGTACCCTGTCCCCTTAGCCAGGGCTTCTGTGCTTCCTGGAGGTCTGGGAACTTTGACAAAAGGTAAAGGTCAGGTTTAATCAGGAATTTCCAGGTTTAATCCGGAATTTCCTAAGGATGGACCTGGCATTTGTGTGTGTGTGTGTGTGTGTGGGGCTGAGGGTGGAACCCAGGGGCTTTTCTACCTCCCGGCTATACTCCCAGACCTATTTTTTATACTTTATTTGGAAACAGGGTCTCACTAAGTTGCTGAGAGCCTCACCAAGTAGCTGAGGATGGCTTTGAACCTGTGCGATCCTCCTGTCTCAGCCTCCCAAACTCTGGGATTACAAGCGTGTGCCATCATGCCCGGCTCTGAATTGGTACTGGGGGTGGAACCCAGGGGCATTCTACCTCTGGGCTATACTCCCAGACCTATTTTTTATTTTATTTGGAAACAGGGTCTCTTAAACCAGCTGAGGCTGGCTTAAAACCTGCGTGATCCTTCTGTCTCAGCCTCCCAAACTCAGAGATTACAAACTGTGTGCCACCACGCCCGGCTCCATCCCTATTTTTTATTGTTTATTTGGAAACAGGGTCTCACTGAGTTGCAAAGGGCCTCACTAAGCCTACCTGTACCTGGCATTTATTTATTTATTTACTTATTTATTTATTTATTTATTTAATTGTGGTACTGGGAATTGAACCCAGGGGAATTTACCTTAGAGATACACCACCAGCCCTATTTTTTTTTCTTTTCAGTACCAGGGATGGAACCCAGAGGCATTGCTCCACCGAGTTAAACCACCAGCTCTATTTGAAAATCTTTTTATATTTATTTATTTATTTATTTATTTTTATTTATTTATTTATTTATTTTTGCGGGTCTGGGGATGGAACCCAGGGACATTTGACCTCCGAGCTACACCCCCTGCCCTATTTTTTTTTTTTTTTTTTTTGGTGGTGGTACTGGGGGTGGAACCCAGAGGCTTTCTACCTCCGGGCTATACTACCAGACCTATTTTATATTTTATTAGGAAACAGGGTCTCACTGAGTTGCTGAGAGCCTCACTAAGTAGCTGAGGCTGGCTTCGAACCTGCGCGATCCTCCTGTCTCAGCCTCCCAAGCGCGGGGATCACAAGCGTGCGCCACCACGCCCGGCTTTCCTATTTTTTTTATTCTTTATTTTGAAACAGGGTCTCACTGAGTTGCAAAGGGCCTAAGTAGCTGAGGCTGTCCGGGAACTGCGATCCCCTGGTCTCAGCCTCCCAAATACTGGTAATCCCAGCATTACGGAGGTTGGGACAGGAGGATCGTGGACTTGGCACTAAGTAGCCTTAGCTACTTAGTGAGGCCCTCTGAAAGTCAGTGAGACCCTGTTTCAAAATAAAATACCAGGCACTTAGTGGGACTCTGTTTCCAAATAAAATATAAAATAGGTGTGGGGAGGGTAGCCCACAGGTAGAAGGCCCCTGGGTTCTATCCCCAGTACCACAAAAAAAAAAAAAAAAAAAAAAACCCAAAACAAAAAGAGTGAACTGATATAGGATAGAAGAAACAGGAGACAGATAGGAACGACGTAGAATATAAATTTGGTATAAGAACCTGGCACTAAAGCCCCTCAACCTTTACTCCCAAACCAGTCCTCGCTCCGGGGCCTGTCTCCCAAATTACTGGAAAATCTATCTGCAGAGTCCGCCTGGGGGAGAGGTGGGAACACTCTTAGTGTTCCAGAACCCAGGTGACAAAGAATCACACCCTGGGCAGGGCGTGTGTGTGTGTGTGTGTGTGTTGCTGGGGATCGAATCCAGGGACATTCTATCTCCAAGCTACATCCCCCAGCCTATTTATTTGTTTATTTATGTATTTATTTTGCGGGGTCTGGGGATGGAACCCAGGGGCATTTGACCTCTGAGCTACACCCCCACCCTATTTTTTATTCTTTATTTTGAAACCAGGTCTCACTGAGTTGCAGAGGGCCTCACTAAGTAGCTGAGGCTGTCCGTGAACCGCGATCCTCCAGTCTCAGCCTCCCTCCGCAACTTAGTGAGACCCTGTTTCAAAATAAAGAATAAAAAAAATAGGGCAGGGGGTGTCACTTGGAGTTAGAATGCCCCTGGGTTCCATCCCCAGACCCGCAAAAGAGAAAAAAAGAAAAAAGAAAACAAAAGAAAAAAAACTAAACTCTGTCTCCAAATAAAGCCACATTCTGAGCTGGGCGTGCTGGCACACACTTGTGACCCCAGCATTGGGAGGCTGAGACAGGAGGATCGCGGTTCGAGGACAGCCTCAGCTACTACTCAGTGAGGCCCTTTGCAACTCAGTGAGACCCTGTTTCAAAATAAAGAATAAAAAATAGGGCTGGGGGATTAGCTCGGAGGTAGAATGCCCCTAGGTTCCATCCCCAGTACCTCAAAACAAAACAAAACAAAACAAAACAACAACCACATTCTGAGGGCCTGGGGGTTAGGACTTCAACATAGGCATTGGGGGGGGCACAGTTTAACCCATAATATTCTCCTTGATGCGTCTCTACCTCCATATCACCAGCGCAACTCCTTGGCCAAAAGCACGGGGCCTGTGGCCTGCAGGAAGAGAAAGAGAGCCCGTAATTGTGTTAATTGCCACAATACCAGCTCTGCAATTAATATGCCAGGGGAACAAAGCGCGAACACACTAATAGCACGTAATTGGACTTCAACTACACCCTCGGCACAACTGTGCAACTCAGCTCGGCTGTTTATGCTCCTTTTCAAATTAGCCAAGATTAACATCCTTTTCCCTTCTCCTGGCGCAGAGGGGAGCTGTGGGGCACCTTGGGATGGGTGTAGCTAGTCAGCACCCTGGATGGGTCCCTTTCAGAGCTAGGCACCCAGCTGGCCTTTGGGGCCATGGTAGGATGAGGGTATTGGCTGGGGCCAAGACACGAGGACCACAGTTTCCAGGCTGGCCTCAGCAACACGGCAAGGCCCTTGGCAGCCCAGTGAGACCCTGTTTCAAAAAAAAAAAAAAAAAAAAGCCGGGCGTGGTGGCGCACGCTTGTAATCCCTGCACTTGGGAGGCTGAGACAGGAGGATCGCACAGGTTCAAAGCCAGCCTCAGCTACTTGGTGAGGCTCTCAGCAACTTAGTGAGACCCTGTTCCCAAATAAAATATTTTTTAAAAAGTTCTGGGAGTATAGCCCGGAGGTAGAAAGCCTCTGGGTTCCACCCCCAGTACCACCAAAAAATAAATAAATAAAATAAAATAAAATAGGAAGCCAGGCCGGACGTGGTGGCGTACGCTTGTAATCCCCGCGCTTGGGAGGCGGAGATAGGAGGATCGCGCAGGTTCGAAGCCACCCGCGCTGGCATAAGAGATCCTGTTTCCAATTTAAAAAATATATTAAAAAATAGGTCTGGGAGTATAGCTCAGAGGTAGAAGGGCTTCCAGGAACCCCAGTGCCACCAAAAAAAAAAAAAAAAAAAAAGAAAGAAAGAAAATAGGAAGCCAGGCGTGGTGGTGCACGCTTGTAATCCCAGTACTTGGGAGGCTGAGACAGGAGGATCGTGTTCACGGCTAGACTCAGCTTCTTAGTGAGGCCCTCTGCAACTCAGTGAGACCCTGTTTCAAAATAAAGAAGAAAAAATAGGGCTGGTGGTATAGCTCAAAGGTAGAATGCCCCTAAGTTCCATCCCTAGCACTGCCAAAAAATAAATAAATAAATGAAATAGGGATGGAGGTGTGGCTCAAAGGTACAATTCTCTGGGTTCAATCCTCAGCACCAACACACACACACACACACACACACACACACATCCCCGAGGGCGTTGAAGGCCCTTTCAGCTTTCAGCTGCAGGGGTGACGTATCCAGAACTTTCCATGCGCCCTCACAAGCCCCAGCAATGGACTGGGGCCTCGGTAAACCCGTCACAGGGAGGCAGAGCTCGGGGACACAGAGCCTGTGTCCTTGGCAGGCAGCGTGGTGTGTCTCGTAGCCAGGTGGACACCACTGGGGCCCTGCGGCAAGGTTGGGTCACCTTTAGAGACTTGAAGCCCCATCACTGAGTGGCCGCCAAGCCCATCTGGTCTGCCCAGGGCTCCCACCCTCCTCCCTCTGCCCTGGCGCACACCCGCCTGGCTGCTAAGTCTCCGTAGCCCCAGGCGCAGGCTGTCTGGGTCTGTGCTGCCCACGCTTGCCCGCCCTGCTCCGCAGAAGGTGCCCTGCTCAGGCCCGGGGCTGGCACGCGCGCCCAGCCGGACACGCAGCAGCACGCTCCGCACAGCGCCTCCCGCATCCCAGCGTCCGGGGCTCCTTGCCCTTGGCCAAACCATCTGCTTCCTCCAGATCTCCTGGCTGCCCCGCAGCAGACCAGGGACACGCAGAGCCTCCAGCCTGCGGCTCAGGTGTTCTGTGCTGGGATTCGTCTCCTCCGCCGCCCCTTCTCTTCCCTCTGGACCACTAGTCTGGACCACGCCCTGCCTCCCTGGCCCGGGTGCAGGGCGAGGGGGCGCCCGTCCTGCTCCAGGGCCTCCTTGCCTTTTCCAGGTCTTACTGGGCCTCCTCTGGCTCCCGCTACGGGCTCACTGAGAATTCTCCAAGCCCTAGGGTCAGCTCTGAGGGCGGTCAGAGAAAACAGCGCTCTGCGGACCACACAGGCGCCTCTCATGTGCATCCCCTAAATCAGTGCACTCTGCCATCAAAGCCCCACACTGCAACTTCAATGAGGCCAGCTTCTTAGCAAAAGGGCGAGGAGAGGAGAGAGGAGCCATCCTTCCTTCCTGCTGCTCTCTGAGCCCAAGGGACGCCCTTGGCAGGCGCGATGGAGGTGGAGCTAGAGCTGGAGTGGGCCCAGAGCAGCAGGAGCAGAGTCCTCCCCAGGGAAGTGCTCCCTTCCTCCAGCTTTTCTTTCTTCCTTCCTTCCTTTCTTTTATTTATTCCTTTCTTTCTTTCTTTCTTTCTTTATTTATTTTTTTGTGGTACTGGGGATGGAACCCAGGGCCTTTTACCTCTGAGCTACACCTTCAGCCCTATTTTTATTTATTTATTTTTTTCCGTGGGTCTGGGGATGGAACCCAGGGGCATTCGACCTTTGAGCTACACCCCCTGCCTTATTTTTTATTCTTTATTTTGAAACAGGGTCTCACTGAGTTGCAAAGGGCCTCAGTAAGTAGTGGCTGAGGCTGTCCGGGAACCGTGATCCTCCTGTCTCAGCCTCCCGAATGCTGGGATTACAAGTGTGCGCCACCACGCCCAGCTTTTCCCCCAGCAGAAAAATATAGCACATGGGGGTATACACACTCCTCTATGGTGCCCCTTCTGTCCCCTCCCGGCCACTTGTGCCAAGCCCTGTCTACGAGGCTGAGGCCTTCCAGGATGCCCCGTGGCTTTGGCCCCAGCGCCAGGTGTCAGGGCCATGGGGTCTGGAGGGTCTCAGAGGAGGAGCACCTAGGCGGGCCTCCCTAGCACAGACCTGAGCCATTCTCAGTGCTTGTAAAGAATGAGCAATGCACCCAGCATAGTAGTTAACACTTGTAATCCCAGGGCTTGGGAGATGAGGAGGAGGATCGCAGGTTCAAGACCAGCTTCAGGAACGAAGCAAGACCCTGTTTCCAAATAAAACAATAACAAGGGCTGGAGGTATAGCTGGAGGTAGAATGCCCCTGGGTTCAATTCCTAGGACCACAAATTAATAGGAAAAAAGGAAAGAGAGAGAGAGAAGAAAAATAGCAGCAGGATTTGGCCAGGTAGAGAGGGAGGTGTCGGTCACCCCACCCCATCCACACCCTGGGGTAGAGGGATGAGCTGAGTCCCCACTGGAATGACAGCCGCCAGTGACTGCTCACCACGGGCCAGACGGTGCAGCGCGCTTGCCATGCGTCACGCGGCCGCTCCCCCGCCGGGAAGGGCTGGGGAGCCTGGAATGTGCCCCGTGCCAGCGGGCCGGGCCTCTGCGTCTGCGTGTGCGTGCGTGTGTGTGTGCATGTGTGTGTGTCAGGACAGGTGCTGTCTTTACGCACAGGAGAGCTCCCGCCAGCCCTTGGCCTGGCACCCCTTCTCCGGCTGGGCCGCCCCAGGGTCTTGGCTCCATCCCGCCATCATAACAGGAGCTCTGGAACTGGCAAGGGGGTCAAGACAATTCAGATGAGCCAGGCCGGCTCCACCTCTCCTGGGCCTGCAGGAACTCACGCCCCTAGAGCGGTGATGTCACAGGTAAGAAACTCGGCTCTAGGGCACATCTAAGGTTTGAATCTCAGCTTTACCACTTAGCTCTGTGGCTCAGGGCAGACCATGTGACTTCAGTGAGTTGCAGTGCCCTTCTCTGCAAAAGAAGGGTAAGAGCCTGGCGCAGTGGCCCCTGCCTGTAATCCCAGAACCCGGGAGGCTGAGGGAGGAGGGTCGCAGGTTTGAGGCCAGCCTCAGCAACATGGAGAGTATCTTGGCAACTTAGCAAGATTTTGTTTCAAAATAAAAGAATAGCCAGGCATGGCGGTGCACGCTTGTAATCCCAGCATTTGGGAGGCTGAGAATAGAGGATCACGGTTCCCGGACAGCCTCAGCTTTAGTGAGGCTATTCGCAACTCAGTGAGACCCTGTTTCAAAATAAAGGATAAAAAACAGGACAGGGCATGTAGCTCAGAGGTTGAATGCCCCTGGGTCCCATCCCCAGACTTGGAAAGAAAGAGAAAGAGAAAGAGAGAGAAAGAGAGAGAGAGAGAAAGAAAGAAAAATAGGACAGGGCGTGTAGCTTGGAGGTCAAATCCTCCTGGGTTCCAACCCCCAAAAAACACACACACAAACAGAAGAATAAAAAAACTAGGGCTGGGGTTATAGCTCAGAGGTAGAATGCTCCTGGGTTCCACCCCCAGCTACACACACACACACACACACACACACACACACACACACGCGCACACACACGCACACGTGCGGGCACTAATGATCCTCATCGCGTGAGATGGCTGCCAGCGAGCGCGCAGACCGCGCAGGCGGCGCTCCGTCTGGGGCTGGCCGCAGCAAACGGGGTGGGAGCTGGGCTTGTTATTTCTTGATCTCCAGAGGGTTATTAATCCCTGCTACACAGATGAGGAAGGAGGGGAAACGAGGCGTCCCCAGGCAGCACAGCGAGGGGAGGCCTGAGAGAGCCAGAGCCCGGCTCTTGATTCGTATTTATTTATCTCTGGCGCTGGGGATTGACGGCTCTTGATTTTTATTGGAGTCTGTGGGCCCAGGGGTTTGACAGCCAAGAAAAGGCAGCAGGGGGAAGAAAGGGCCAGAGAAGCCTCTCCTGAGCCTGGCCTCTGCTACTTCCAAGCGGTTACTTGGAAGTAGCCATCAGTTAAATGAGAAGGAATAAAATCCTGTAGCCGGGGGTGGTGCCGCACGCCTGGAATCCCAGGCCTCGGGAGGCTGAAATGATTGTAAATTTAAAGCCAGGAATGGCAATTTGGTGAGGCTCTTGGCAACCCAGTGAGACTCTGTTTCCAAACAAGAAATAAAATTGGGATGGGGGTATAGCTTAGAGGTAGGATACCCCTGGGGTCAATCCCCAGTACCAAAAAACAAACAAACAAACAAACAAACAAACAAACAAACAAACATCCCTCCAGCTGGGCACGGTGGCGCACGCTTGTCTTCCAGCGCTTGGGAGGCTGAGACAGGAGGATCGCACGGGTTCGAAGCCAGCCTCAGCTACTTAGTGAGGCTCTCAGCAGCTTAGTGAGACCCTGTTTCCAAATAAAATATAAAAAAGGTCTGGGAGTGTAGCGTGGATGTAGAAAGCCCCTGGGTTCCCCTCCCCCCCAATACAAAACAAAAATTTTTAAGTTATTTTTAGAGCCGGGTGTGGTGGCGCACGCTTGTAATCCCCGCACTTGGGAGGCTGAGACAGGAGGATCACACAGGTTCGAAGCCAGCCTCAGCTACTTAGTGAGGCTCTCAGCAGCTTAGTGAGACCCTGTTTCTAAATAAAGAATAAAAAATAGGGCTGGGAGTGTAGCTCAGAGGTAGAAAGCCCCTGGGGTTCATCCCCAGTACAGCGAAAAAAAAAAAAAAGAAAAAAATATATATTGCTGGGGGCATAGCTCGGCGATAGAATGTCCCTGGGTTTCATCCCTAGTACCAAAAAAGAATATAATATATACAATTAAATATTCTATAAAGAATAAAAGCGCTGCCCCCAACCTTCCACCGCACACCTTGTCTCTTCCCCAGCTGCCCATCCAAAGAGGAGAGGCAGTGCGCCGTGTTTGCCTTTAGTGTTTAGTGAGAAGGAAGGAGTGAGCACAGTCAGGAGACCCGAATCCTCGGCCTGCCTTTGGGGTACAGCAGTGAGCGCCCCGGCCTCTGTGCGAAGGGCTTGTTTTCCTTCCTTGGAAATATTCACTAGCCAATGAGAGATGATGGTTCAGGCTTGGGAGTTCTAAGTCCCTTTGCATACAGAGAGCCATAGAAAGTGCTAGAAAGACTCGGCACGTGGGAGGCTGAGACGGGAGAGTCACAGTTTTGAGGCCAGCCTCAGCAACTTAGCGAGAGGCTGTTTCAAAATAAAAAATAACTGGGCGTGGTGGCGCACGCCTGTAATCCTAGTACTTGGAGACTGAGATGGGGGATCACGGTTCGCAGACAGCCTCAGCTACTTAGTGACGCCTTTTGCAACTCGGTGAGACCCTGTTTCAAAATAAAGAATAAAGCTGGGCGTGGTGGCGCACGCTTGTCATCCCCGCGCTTGGGAGGCGGAGACAGGAGGATGGCGCAGTTTCAAAGCCAGCCTCAGCTACTTAGTGAGGCTCTCAGCAACTTAGCGAGACCCTGTTTCCAAATGAAATATGAAAAGGTCTGGTAGTATAGCCCGGAGGTAGAAAGCCTCTGGGTTCCACCCCTAGCACCACCAAAAAAAAAAAAAAAAAAAAAAAAAAAAAGAAGAAGAAAAACTAGGGCTGGGGGGATGTACCTTGGAGGTAGAATGTCCCTGGGTTCCATCCCTAGTACTGAAAAAAAAAAAATAAATAAATAAAATAAATAAATAAATAAATAAAAGCCGGGCGTGGTGGCGCGCACTTGTAATCCCAGCACTCGGAAGGCTGGGACCAGATCGCAGTTCGTGGACAGCCTCAGCTACTTAGCGAGGCCCTTTGCAACTCAGTGAGACCCGGTTTCAAATTAAAGAGTAAAAAATAGAGCTGGGGGTGTAGTTCGGAGGTAGAATGCCCTTGGGTTCTATCCCCAGTACTGCAAAATAATAATTATTAATAATAAAAATTAATAATAATAATAATAATAATAATAATAAATAGCCAGGCATGGTGGCTCACGCTTGTAATCCCAGCATTCAGGAGGCTGAGACAGGAGGATTGCCGTTCGCGGACAGCCTCAGCTACTTAGTAAAAGGCCCTTTGCGACTCAATGAGACTGTTTCCAAATAAAGAATAAAAAATAGGGCAGGGGGTGTAGCTTGGAGGTCGAATGCCCCTGGGTTCTATCCTCAGACCCACATACACACACACACACAAATAATAATAACAAAAATGGGGCTGGGGAGTATAACTCAGAGGCAGAATGCACATGGGCTCAATTCCCTGTACCCTTCATCCACACAAGTTCTAGAAAGAGTGTGAAACAAGCTCACAGGTGCCAACCTGATATTCCAGAGGCCACCACAATGCCCTTCCCAGAGTCAGGGAGCGGATGCCCTTCAGCGCTTGCCTTAGGCCCTAGGCTTCGGGCTTGGTCGCGAAAACCGCCCGGTGAGGGGGAGCTGACTCCTCTTCATTTTACAGATGGGGGTACTGACACTGGAGAGGGTAGGGACTCCCCTGAGGTCAGAGGTGGCAAGCTGCACACAAGGAAAAAAGCAAACTAAGCAAGCCACTAGAGGTGAAGTGTAGCACTCGTTGTAAAAGCAAAGGGCTGGAAACAATCTAGTCTCAGGAGAGAACTACTTTTCTTTTCTTTTTTTTTTTTTGGGTGGTACTGGGGGTGGAACCCAGAGGCTTTCTACTTCCGGGCTATACTCCCAGACCTTTTGTATATTTTATTTGGAAACAGGGTCTCACTAAGTTGCCGAGAGTCTCACTAAGTAGCTGAGGCTGGCTTCGAACCCGTGCGATCCTCCGGTCTCAGCCTCCCGAGCGCGGGGATGACAAGCGTGCGCCACCACGCCCTGCAGAACTACTTTTCAATAAGGACTGGATTAAGTAAGCTTTGGTATGTCCACACAAGGGATCATACAGATATGAAAAAGGAATGGTGATGTCTGTGTACTGTGTTGGAGTCATCTCTAGGATGTTTTCTTTTCTTTTGGCTGTTAGAGCAGGAGCCCAGGGCCTCATACATGCTAGGCAAGTGCTCTACCACTGAGTTACAGCTCTAGCCTGAGAATATTTTGTTAAATGAAGAAGGAAGATTCAGGCCGGGCGTGGTGGGCACGCTTGTAATCCCCACGTGTGGGAGGCGGAGACAGGAGGATCGCACAGGTTCAAAGCCAGCCGCGCGCGCTGGCTTAGGAGACCCTGTTTCCAAATAAAAATGTAAAAATAGGTCTGGGAATGTGGCCCGGAGGTAGAAGGGCTTCCAGGAACCCCAGTACCATCAAAAAAAAAAAAAAAAAAGACCCTGTTTCCAAATTAAAAAAATATATATATATATAAAATAGGTCTGGGAGTGTAGTCCGGAGGTAGAAGGGCTTCCAGGAACCCCAGTACCACCAAAAATAAATAAACAAATAAATAAATAAATAAAACAAGGGTCTCACTAAGCTGCCTAGGGCCTAAGATGTTGTGGCTGGCTGTGAACCTGCAATCCTCCTGTCTCAGCTTCCCAAATACTGGGATTACAGGCATGCACCACCAAAATTAGCAAAACCAAAGCAAAAGAAAAAAAAAGGCAATAAAATAAACCACAATCCCTTTGAAGAGTAACCTGGCTAGGCCACCAGCAGGCAGACCTCCCACTTTGGGGCTCGGGGACCCCGCTGCTGGCTGGGGGTGGGGAGGTACTTTAGTACCTCAGGAGCTGTAGTCAGCTGTTTCCACTGAGATTCTCCTAACTCTCCAGGCTGCAGCTCCCAACCGTGTTCATTGCCAAGCACATCACTAGGAGCGCGCCTGTAATAACCCCTTACCTGCCTGAGCCCCGGTTCCACACACAGCTGCACACCCGCAGAACCCTAATAACGCAGGACCCAAGCCAGCGCCGGCAGCGCCCGGAGCTTCCCCACACGCACGCACCAGCCTTCCAGCCCCGCAGCTCGGCCAGCAGTTCAGCCTCTCTGGCCCTCCTGCAGCTGGAGGGTGGAGAGCCAGAACCCGAGGGGCCTCTGGCGCTGCGTGCTGGTTCCAGCTCTGGGGTCCTGCCCCGTCCTTTTTGGGTACCAGTGAGACAATTTCTCACATGGGCTGAGACACTGTTTGCGGCTCGGTCTGATCTGAAATCGGACCCCTGGAGTCCTCCTTTCTAGCCTTCTCTCTTGAGCATATCTGACATTTTCCTCCTCTGTGAAACAGGAACAATAAAGTGCCTTCTGGAAAAGGTTGCTGGAGGCATAAAGCATCTGTCATCGGCAGGTAAAGAGCTTAGCGCAAAGACTGTTGTTATTAGCAAGAGTAATCTTCCAGGCTGCGGCAGCTTGGGAAACCTGCAGCGTCCTCTCCACTCGCTGCCCTGTTTGGAAGCCCAGCCTGCTTGGAGCAGCTCAGCAAGCCACCTCCTTAACCCCAAGCCCCGTGCCTCCATCCTTCAAGGACCAGCCCGGATGCTGCAGCTGTCAGCCGCTGGCTCAGCTCAGACAAGGCCCCTTTCTCTGCCAGATCGATCCCTGTCTTAGGGCCCTTTTGAAGACTAATAATCCATCACCGGGGAAAGTGCCAATATGGCCGAGGCTATTCTCAGGCGGGCCAGACACTGAGTTTACTGGTCTTCCTGGCTTTCGAGACTTTCCAGCAGAGCTCTGCAGCTGGAAGAAGTCTCCCGTGAGAGAGAGCTCAGCTTGGGCTGGTCCAAGGAGCTCCCCACCCTCTGTCCGCCCCACCAGCTGTGGGGCCTTTTCATCAGACTCCTTTGTTTCTCTAAGGGACAGTGAGGGCCAGAAGATAAAGGATCAGGATTCCAGACCCCGAGGAGCTTTTGTTTGGGTTTTTAATAGAGTTGAATACATTAAATTTTCTGCTGGCATCAGCCTGTTGATCCCAAACATAGTTCTGAGGTTAGAACTTTCTCCCCACCCTCCATTTTCCGTGTGTGTGTGTGTGGGGGGGGGGGGGGCTAGCAGGGATTGAACCCAGAGGCATCTACCTCTGACCTACACCCTCTGCCCTATTTTTTATTCTTTATCTTGAAACAGGGTCCCACTGATTTGCAAAGGGCCTCCCTAAGTAGCTGAGGCTGTCCTTGAACTGCGATCCTCTTGTCTCAGCTTCCCAAGTACTGGGATTACAAGTGTGCGCCACCACATCTGACTCCTATTTTTTCTTTATTTTGAAACAGGGTCTCGTTAAGTTGCAGAGGTCTAACTAAGTAGATGAGGCTGGCTGTGAATCTCCTGTCTCAGCCTCCCAAGTACTGGGATTACAAGCGTGTGCCACCACACCCTGTCCTATTTATTTATTTATGTATTTATATTTATTTATTTGTGCTACTGGGGCTCCTGGAAACCCTTCTACCTCCGGGCTACACTCCCAGACCTAATACCTAATATATATATATATATATATATATACACACACACACACATTATACCTATTTTATTATATATATATATATATATATTTTTTTTTTTTTTTTTTTTTAAACAGGGTCTTAAGCCAGCACGGCTGGCTTTGAACCCGTGCAATCCTCCTGTCTCCGCCTCCCAAGCGCGGGGACTACAAGTGTGCACCACCACGCCCGGCTTGTTTTTTTATTTTGGAACAAGGTCTTGCTAAGTTGCTGATTCTCTTGTCTCAGTCTCCCAAGTCCCTGGATAACCAGCGTGAGTCACTGCAGCCGGCTTGAGGGTAGACCTCTCTGATTTCGCATTCTGAAACCTCGGCGGCCCCTGGGAAGGTGCAGCGCATCTTTAACCTTCCCAGGCGCGCGCTTCTTCATCATAAAACCCACGTGGCCGTTCACTTAGCTCATCACCAGGTCAACTGAGTGCCTGCTCTGCGTTCCGCAGGATGCTGGGAGCGTAGAAGGCTCCTGCCCAAGGGCAAAAGAGGAACTGCCCTCTATCTAGCAGTGGAGACTAGGCCCGCTCCCATCTCCTGGAAGGGGGAACGGTGATTCCATCTCACAGGTGAGGAAAAAGACTCAGGAAGCTCCGTCCTTGTCCAAGGCCAGGAGAAGCAGTGGGGGCTAGAATCCCAGCCTAGTCCCCTCTGGCCTTACGGTCTGGGTCCTTCCCTCTCAGATACAGTGGGGGGAAAGCTGATTAGAAACCGCCTGCACAGTGGAGCAGGTGGGGCTGGGCAGGGCGGGCCCGCCAGGAGGACTTCCTGAGAAGCAGCCAGGGGACTCAGGACAGGGCCACGGGGGATGGGGTGGGGTGGGGGGGTGATGTTGGCCTCGGGCAGGAATGAACCAGAGCAAAGACAGCTGGCAGCAGACAAGGTGCCCAGACGTCAGCTGGGCGGGCCTGGGCCTAGGGCTGGAGCTGTCTAGACCTGTGGAGGAAATGGTAGGATGCTACTGGCCCAGAGTTTGGGGTGGGGGTATAGACAGGATCTACAGCAAGCTTCTAGGGGCCGACCAGATAGGAGAGCGGATGCTGGCCTTGGCTGGAGGGCCTGGTGGGTACAGCTAGGCCTGTGTCTGGGGAGGGGTCCGGCTGAGGGGGTCGAGTCTTCCGTAACTCCTGGGAAGGGCTGGCAGGGGAAGGACTGACTAAGGGAACAGCGCTGGGCTGGGCGAGGTGGTGGAAACCTGTATTCTCAGGACTTTGGAGGCTGAGACAGGAGGATGGCAGGTTCAAGGCCAGCATCAGCAAATCGAATGCTTTCAAATAAAACATTTCAAAATAGGGCCGGAGCAGCCGGGCATGGTGGTGCACACTTGTAATCCCAGCATTCGGGAGGCTGAGATGGGAGGACTGGGTTCGCGGACAGCCTCAGCTACTTAGTGAGGCCCTTTGCAACTCAGTGAGACCCTGTTTCAAAATAAAGGATAAAAAAAATAGGGCAGGGGATGTGGCTTGGAGGTCAAATGCCCCTGGGTTACCCACACACACACACACAGCTGGGTGTGGTGCCCCACACTTGTAATCCCAGTACTTGGGAGGCTGAGACAGGAGGGTCACAGGTTCACAGCCAGCCTCAGCTACTTAGTAAGGTCCTCAGTAACTTAGTGAGATCCTGTTTCAAAATAAAATAAAAAATAAGGCTGGGTGTAGCGCTGGGTTCATTCCTTGGTGCCCAAACAAACCAAACCAAGATGGAGTCTTTAGGCTTTGGTGGAGGGTGCCGGAGGGGAACACTGGCCAGAAGCCGCTCGGAAACTCCCCTCAGCCACCAGCCTCTGCTCACGCCTGCTCCAGGGCTTCCCGTTGGCCTGCAGGAGCGAGTCGGAATCTCTTATCCTTAGGCACCTCTCAACCTGGCCTCAACCTACCTTTTGGGCTCCTCACCCAAACTCTCCCAGCGCGCTCCACCCCAGCCCCTGTCCTGCACCCCAGCCCCCGCTGGCTCCCCCAAGCCCAGCAGCAGCAGGGCCCTCCCCGAACATGGCTCTGGCACCAGCTGGCGCTGTCCCAGCAGCCCCAAAGGTTTACCGCAGCTGACACCTAGGCCTCTCACTCGGTGGCCAGCCCGCCCGCCACGGCAAACCCCGCTACCTCACGAGTTAGACTGGGGGGTCATTTCATCTTTTGGACTTAATTTTCCTCACTGGCAAATGGAGCCGAGAGGACTCCTAGGACACAGTTCCTGGCTCAGGGGCCATCCTGTGGGTTCCTGCGCCTTTCTCCAGTGTGGGGCTGCCCCAGGGGTCCAGCTGGGACGAGCAGGGCAGCTCTAAGAAAGGGGAGGGCCCCCAGAGCCCTGAAGGGAGCCCCGCGGGTCCTTCTTTTTTTTTTTTTTTTAAGATTTAAAGAAGTTTGCCGGGCCTGGAGGATCGCGGTTCGCGGACAGCCTCAGCTACTTAGTGAGGCCCTCTGCAACTCAGTGAGACCCGGTTTCAAAATAAAGAATAAAAAATAGGGCAGCGGGTGTAGCTTGGAGGTCAAATGCCCCTGGGTTCCATCTCCAGACCCGCAAAAAAAAAAAAAAATAAAAATAAAAAATAAAAAAAAAGAAAAAAGAAAAAAAAGATTTAAAGAAGTTTATTAGAAAGATAGAAATATAGAAAATAGAAATACAGCTCCATACCAGACTGGCATGGTGGGGGGTGTGACTCGAAATGAATACACCCCACCGGGGTCCTTCTTTAACCATTTGGACCTCTGCTTTTCTTTCTTTCTTTCTTTCTTTCTTCTTTCTTCTTTCTTTCTTTCTTTCTTTCTTTCTTTCTTTCGCTCTTTCTTTCTTTCGCTCTTTCTCTCTTTCTCCACTGGGGATTGAACCGAGGGGCGTCCCACCTCACCTCTCGCGACCCCAGCCACCCCCTCCATGGGGTAGAAAGGACCCCGGGGTCCCGGGGGCCGCGGGCTGGGCGGGCCGCGCGGGGGTCGCTCTTTGGGCTCGGCGGTCCCGGCCGCGCGCGCCCCCCCGCGCGTCCCCGCCCCGGCCGCGCGCGCCCCCGCCTCCCCCCGCCCGCCCGCGCGCGCCCCCGCCTCCCCCCGCCCGCCCGCGCGCGCCCCCGCCCGCGTGCGCGCGCCCGCGTCCCCGCCCGCCCGGCCGGGTCCCCTCGCGGCCGGAGCGCGCGCCGCCATCTTAGCTGCCGCCGCCGCCTCCAGCCCGCGCGGTCGGAGGAGGGAGCGCCCGCGGCCGGCTGCTCCGCCACCGCTGCCGCCCGGGCCGCCCGAGCCGCGATGCCGCGAGGCCGCGCCGCGCCCGCCCCGGCCGCCCGGCTGCTGCTGGCCGCGCTGCTGCTGGGCGGGGGCCGGGCCGCGCGAGGTGAGCCGCGGGGCTGCGCCCCTGGGCTGCGCGGAGACGGGGGGCCGGGAGCTCAGCCCTGCCCCAGAGCGGGCGACGGGGGGCCGGGAGCGCAGTCCTCCCCCCCCCGGCGCGGGAGGCTGGGGGACCTAGGGACCGGGAGCTCAGTCCTTCTTCCCCAGAGCGGGATGATTTTGGGGTGCCTGGGGGCCGGCCGAGAGCTCAGCCTGCCTTCTCCATTGCAGGTTGACTTGGGGGGACGTGTGGGCCGGCCGAGGGTCAGCCCGCCTTCTCCATTGCAGGCTTATTTGGGGGACGTGTGGACAGGCCGAGGGTCAGCCGCCTTCTCCATTGCAGGTTGATTTGGGGGGACGTGTGGGCCGGCCGAGGGTCAGCCGCCTTCTCCATTGCAGGTTGATTTGGGGGGACGTGTGGGCCGGCCGAGGGTCAGCCGCCTTCTCCATTGCAGGCTGATAGAGGGGGGACGTGTGCACCGGCCAAGAGCTCAGCCCGCCTTCTCCATTGCAGGCTTATTTGGGGGGAGATATTTGCAGCCCCCCGAGGGTCAGCCCGCCTTCTCCATTGCAGGCTTATTTGGGGGACGTGTGGACAGGCCGAGGGTCAGCACGCCTTCTCCATTGCAGGCTGATTTGGGGGGCAATGTTTGCCCTGGCCGAGGGTCAGCCCGCCTCATGGCAGGCTTATTTGGGGGACGTGTGGACAGGCCGAGGGTCAGCCCGCCTTCTCCATTGCAGGCTGATTTGGGGGGCAATGTTTGCCCTGGCCGAGGGTCAGCCCGCCTCATGGCAGGCTTATTTGGGGGACGTGTGGACAGGCCGAGGGTCAGCCCGCCTTCTCCATTGCAGGCTGATTTGGGGGGCAATGTTTGCCCTGGCCGAGGGTCAGCCCGCTCATCGCAGGCTTATTTGGGGGACGTGTGGACAGGCCGAGGGTCAGCCCTCCTTCTCCGTTGCAGGCCGATGTAGAGGGGACCTGTGCACCGGCCGAGGGTCAGTCCCACTTCCCCCTGGAGGGCTGGTTTGGGGGGACTTGAAGGGAAGCCTGTGGGCCAGCCGAGGGTCGGCCCGGGTGGGGGGCTGTGTACGTGTGCGGTGTGCGCGTCGCATCCAGCGGGGGTGCAGGCAGTTTTTGGCGCGTGCTTACATAAGAGCCCACTCCTCCGCACCTCTCCCGAGATCCGGCTTCTGCGGCTGCACCGCGGACACCACGACTGCGCCCCTTTCCGCCTCCTCGCTCAGCGCCCCGACTTCTCGTTTCCCTCCCACTTTCTTCCCCAAGGAGAGAGCCCGATGAGAGCTGTGACCCGGCGGCGGGTCGCGCATCCGCGGGGCTTCTGGTCTTGCGAGGCTTGCTTGTTTGGCCTCGACTAGGATTGTAGGACCGAGATGACTTCATGGCTGGGAGGCAGATAGTATTTGCTGCCTTTTTAACCTTCATCCTCTTAACCTTTCCAGCCTTCTATGCTTTCTCATTCTGCCTGGTCTTGCCAACGAAAAGCTTACGCATTGCAGATACAGGCTCCAGAAATGGTAAACATTTCCCTTGGCCTCGGAGCAAAGTAATCTTAGGTGTCTTCTATTGAGTACTGGAACCTGTTCTTCGGATATATTTTTAAATCAAAAGAAATTTTAGGGAGGGAGGGAGGGAGGTTGTTAGAAGTTGAGATGAAATCGTCCTGTTCCAGTTCCTGGAGCTTTGCAACCACCTCTCTCCTCCACACGACACACGGAGAGGAGTCTGGTGTTTACTGATTAAAGGGCACGGGAGGAAGTGTTCTTTTGTTCTGACATCTTCGTGTGAGGATGATAAACTTTGAATACTTCTTTTATTTCATTTCTAACATTCTGCCCACTCTGCTGAGTCCAGAGCTTAGTCATGAAGAATCGAAATGCCCTTGATTTGATTTAAAAGTTACATCAAGCTAGGTTTAAAATGTTTGTTCCAGATGTGAAATGAATGGCCAAGGGGAGAAAAAAAGTGTTGTTGTTGGTTTTTTTTGTTGTTTTATGCAGTACTGGGGATGGAACCCAGGGGCATTCTACCTGAGCTGCACCCCCAGCCCTATTTTTTATTCTCTATTGTGAAACAGGGTCTCACTGAGTTGCAGAGGGCCTCACTTAGTAGCTGAGGCTGTCCGCGAACCGCGATCCTCCTGTCTCAGCCTCCCGAATGCTGGGATGACAAGAGTGCGCCACCACGCCTGGGTAAAAAGAAAGTCTTGAGAAAAATCTCACACATTAAAAAATATATATGTGCTTGGAATGGGTATTTTAGGACAGTTCAGCCAGAGATAACATTTCTTGTTAAAAATCCACGGCTTTAAAGTCTGTCCACGCACCGACGTTTGCCCTCCATTACTTAACTGCCTTGGCTACACGGCGTAACTTGCAGCCCTGGAATCCCTGCATTATGGCGGACTGACGGGAATCCTACGGGAAAAGCGTGTTGACTACCGGAGTCATTCGTGATCTGCTCGTTCTCTCTGAGCTTTTCTTGATGCGGTTGTGGTACTTTGGGATTCATGTCTACAAAAAAAAAGAGAAAAACATCATTTGTTCTGTTGCATTTGTCAGTTTTCAGCGTGTATGTTAGAAAATGCCTTATGAATATTGCACGAAATACTAATGAAACGATTTTGTTTGAAATATTGCAAATGAATATTGGAGGCACTTTCTGCGGGGCTCGGTTGAGAAGATCGTCATTTCCACGAATGTCTGAGGTTTCTTCCTTGTAGTGCTGGGGCTGGAACCCTACCGTTGTGTTCGACCCTCAGCCCCATGCTCTGGGTTTTTTAAATTTTAAGGCCGAATCATAAGCGAGCAGCTGTGTGTATTCCAGCTGCCTTGAATAATTATGAATGGGATAAAGATCACATACAAACTCCTGGAATGATCAGTGTTCTCATAAATTGCAATTGACTACTAACTAGTTGCTTTGTGTAGAACCCCCAAATTTCACTTTGCTTGTAGGTATCTTCGCAAATCACAATGTTAAGGAGATGTCCTTGTCATGCCTGCCAGAGTATCTACAGGTGTGCAGGCAGTCTGCCCTCTCTATAGTCAAGGAGATAAGGAGATTGTGGTTTTTTTTTTTTGTTTTTTTTTTTGTGGTACTGGGGATTGAACCCTGGGACATTCTATTTTCCAGCTACCCCTAGGCCTTTTTTTTTTTTTTTTTTTTTTTAAACTGGGTCTTGTTAGTCTTTTTTTTTTCATTTTTTGCACTATTGGGGATTGAACCCAGGGACATTCTACCTCCGAGCTATACCCCCAGCCCTATTTTTTTTTTTAATTCTTTATCTTTAAACAGGGTCTCATTCAGTTGCAGAGGGCCTCACTAAGTAGCTGAGGCTGGCCTTGATCCTCCTTTCTCAGCCTCCCAAATGCTGGGATGACAAGCTTGCCACCACGCCTGACTGCTCTTGCTAGTTTGATGAGGGTGTCACTGCTTCCTGAGGCTGGCCTTGAACCTGTGATTCTCCTGTCTCAGCTTCCCAAGTATTGGAATTGGGGGTGTGCACTGTCATGCCGGGCTAGGAAGTAGAAATCGAGATAGAGAAAAGAGAAAGCTATGTGATATTTTTTCCCCCGTAGTGCTGGGTATTGAACCCAGGGGTGCTCTACCTCCAAGCAACACCCCCAGTCCTGTTTTATTTTTTATTTTTATTTTTATTTTTTTTATTTTTTGGTGGTACTGGGGTTCCCGGAAGCCTTTCTACCTCCAGGCTACACTCCCAGACCTATTTTTACATTTTTATTTGGAAACAGGGTCTCCTAAGCCAGGGCCCGCGGCTGGCTTCGAACCTGCGCGATCCTCCTGTCTCTGCCTCCCAAGCGTGCGCCACCACGCCCGGCGTCCTGTTTTATTTTTTACTTGGAAACAGGGTCTCATTAAGTTGCTGAGAGCCTCACCTTAAGTTGTTGAGGCTGGCCTTGAACCTCTGATCCTCCTGTCAGCCTCCTAATTACTTGGATCACAGGCCAGTGCTACCCTGCCTGGCCTATGTGAATATTTTAAGATAAATGTAATCATGTAGTTTATTTCAAAGCCAAATTATTAATATCCACTGTTATTATTATCCAGTTTACACACAGACTTCTCACTATCCTATTTGAAATTTTCTCTTTCTAAACCCCTGAAACTAGGCCTGGCGTGGTGGCGCACGCTTGTAATCCCAGCGCTTGGGAGGCTGAGACAGGAGGATGGCACAGGTTCGAAGCCAGCCTCAGCAACTTAGTGAGACCCTGTTTCCAAATAAAGTATAAAAAATAGGTCTGGGAGGATAGCCCGGAGGCAGAAAGCCTCTGGGTTCCACTCCCAGTACCACAATAAATAAATAAGTAAACTCCTGAAACCTCTTTTTCCTACTTCACCTTTTGTTTTTGCGGCATCTAGCCCTTTCTGGCTCCCTTGGGTACTTACTTATTTACGCGTGTGTTGTCTGCTTCCTGTCAGTAGAACATACGTGCAGAGGTAGAAGCGTGGCTCCGCGGCATCCATCCCAGTACCGGTCAGCAGGGGCATTTACTGTGATGGGGTGAGTGGGGGGGTAACTAGAGTTGTTCAGATAGCAGAGCGTTCTACTTCTTGATTTTCACTTGACAGATCATCGTTGTTTACTGAAAAACATCACAGGTAATCAGCAGAGTTAAAGCAGACTTCAGTCCCGCAGCGTGGACGTGGGATTCGCTAGACAATATTTCAAGGGCCCGGTCTGCCGGTCTGCCGATTGCCTCGTTGGGTTTATCAGACCATAAAAAATTTGGCTAAATCTTGAGAGCTATAGCTGCCATGTTGAGTCTGGTGTTTTGGTTTTTTTTGGTGTGGCACTGAGAGTGTACCTCTGGGCTGCACTCCCACTATATATATATATATATATATATATATATATATATATATATATACACATACATACATATATATATATATTTATATATATATATATTTTTTTGGTACTGGGAATGGAACCCAGGGGCATTCTACCTCTGAGCTACACCCCCAGCCCTCTTTCTTTCTTTCTTTCTTTCTCTCTTTCTCTCTTTCTTTCTTTCTTTCTTTCTTTCTTTCTTAGGCTATACTCCCAGACCTATTTTATACTTTTTATTTGGAAACAGGGTCTCACTAAGTTGCTGAGAGCCTCACTAAGTAGCTGAGGCTGTGTGTGAATTCGGATCTTCCTGCCTCTGCCTCCCAAGTACTGGGATTATACTCTCTTTCAAAATAAAACATAAAATAGGGCTGGGCTGTAGCTGAGAGGAGGAATGCCTTTGGGCTCAATCCCCAGGAACACAAAATACTTTAGGCCATACACAGAAAGACTGGATCACTGTTATTATTGCTTTCTAGGATAGGAAAATATAATTTTTTAGACGAAGTTTTCATTCATAAGAGTTGAACAAACATAGAACATCAAATTATCCTGAAATCCACCAAGAGTCTGTTACTCTTGCCTTCTGGTTGAGGTTTCCGACCATTACAACTTGCTGCTTCTGTGGCTTTGATTTGGCAGGGGCAGAGTTGCTTCAAAACAAAATAAAAATCCACTTTTCTTTTTTTCTTTTTTTTTGTGATACTGAAGATTGAACCCAGGGGCATTCTAGCTCTGAACTACACCCCCAGACCTATTTTTTATTCTTTCTTTCTTTCTTTTTTTTTTGTGTGTTTTTTGGTGGTACTCACTAAGCCTCACTAAGTAGCTGAGGCTGGCCTCGAACCCGTGCGATCCTCCTGTCTCAGCCTCCCAAGAGTGTTATTCTTTATTTTGAAATAGAGTCTCACTAAGTTGCAGAGAGCCTGCTTAGGTTGGCAGTGAACCTGCAATTCTCCTGTCTCAGCCTCCCAAGTATTGGGATTATAAGCGTGTGCCACCATGCCTGGCCTCCAACTTCTCTTTTTTTTTTTTTTTTTGGTGGTACTGGGGTTCCTGGAAGCCCTTCTACATCCAGGCTACACTCCCAGACCTATTTTATATATATATCTTTTTATTTGGAAACAGGGTCTCTTAAGCCAGCGAGGCTGGCTCTAAATCATCGCGATCCTCCTGTCTCCGCCTCCCAAGCGCGGGGATGACAAGCGTGGCCACCACGCCCGGCCAACTTGTCTTTATAAATGAAAATGTAAAATGTTGATTTGCTACAAAATACAGATTTAAATAGTGCATTAAGAATACGGTCATAATGTCGGGCGTGGTGGCGCACGCTTGTCATCCCCGCGCTTGGGAGGCGGAGACAGGAGGATCGCGCAGGTTCGAAGCCAGCCACGCGCGCTGGCTTAGGAGACCCTGTTTCCAAATAAAAATGTAAAAATAGGTCTGGGAGTGTAGCCCGGAGGTAGAAGGGCTTCCAGGAACCCCAGTACCACCAAAAAAAAAAAAAAAAGAAATAGGGCCGGGGGTGTGGCTCGGAGGTAGAAGTTTTGACAGGAGCAGAGGCGGTCTCCTGCTTGCGCGTCCCTTGCAGAGCGGCCGCCATCTCAGAACTAGACTGCCGCAGTCAGTCGTCCTGGATTTCTTAGGATTTCTCCCCTATGTTTTAGACATATTTTTGCCCACTTTCTCATTTAGCTTTAGGATATTATTAGATTAAAAACTTTCACAAGATCTGTTGCTAAGTTTTTTATTTTATTTTTAAAGGTTCTCGGCAGAGAGTCAATTACTTCAAAGGAACTGAATTGAGAACATCTTTAAAACCTGTAACATATATCTGAAGGTTAATTTCCTTCCATTCCAGAACCCCAGGGAGAAGAGTATGTTAGCGCTGGGCGTGGTGATGTACACCTGTGATCTCAGTACTTGGGAGGCCGAGATGGGAGGATCCCAGCTTCCAGGCCAGCCTCAGCGGCTTAATGAGGCCCTCAAAATAAAAGGGCAGAGCTGGGCATGGTGGCACACGCCTGTAATCTCAGTACTTGGGAGGCTGAGACAGGAGGATCTTGTGGTGGTGGCCAGCCTCAGCAACTTACACCCACTATAACTCAGACCCTGCTTCAAAATAAAACATAAAAATAGGGCTGGGGATACGGCACAGAGAGGTAGAATGCCCCCGGGTTCAGTCCCCAGTATCACGCGCGTGCGTGTCCACACACACACACACACAATTGTACAATTCATGATGTTGGTGTAGTCACAAAGTTGTGCGACCATCATGATCACTGTCGATAATTTCAGAATATTTTCGTCACCCCAGAAAAAAAAATCCTACGCTGCTGACAGCCACTGCCCTCTCCTAGTCTCTGGCAACCGCAAAGTGTGTTTCTTTCTAGATTTCTTATTCTGGACATTTCATGCCAGTGTGATCACATGACACGTGACCTTTCGCCACTCTACTTCCACTTAACTGCGATGTTTTCAAGGCTCATTCATGTCAGAGCGCGGATCGGAACTTGCCGGGCGTGTTGGTGCACGCCTGTAACCCAAGACCCACGGGAGGCTGAGGCAGGAGGATCGCAGGTGTGAGGCCAGCTTTGGCAACTTCGCAGGACCCTGTCTCAGAATAAAAAGTAAGGACGACACTAGGAGCAGATGCCTAGAATTAGTGGGCGGTAGGGAAATTCTTGTGTCTAACTTCAGACCGCCCCCAGAGTGGCTAAGCCAACCCACATCTCGTAACCTCTGTGACCGCTCCCAGGAGCCTTTGCCCAGTTGTGTAAGAGCGTCCTCTTTCCCTCCTTTCCCTCTTCTCTTTCTTTTTTTTGGAGGGTGCGGGCATCTGAACCAGGACCTCGGCATGCTAGACAAGCAGTCTACCACTGAGCCACGTCCCAGCCTTTGTTTTAGGGTTTTCTTTCTTTTCTTTTTTCTTTTGTGCCTCTGGGATTGAACCCAGTGCCATTCTACCTCTGAGCTACACCCTTCACTGTGTTTTATTTCTTATTTGGAAACAGGGTCTCTAGATGCAAGTTCCATTGCTTGCTGAGGCTGTCCTCGAACCTGTGATGACCCTCCTCTCTCAGACTCCCACCTACAGAGCCGCATCTTGAGAGTTTCTTTAGAGTTTTAAGTTGCTGGTTTTTTCGCACTCTGGGGCCAAGTGGCATCCCGTCCACTGTCCCTCCCTTGTTCTCGCCCAAGTCCTCACTACCCAGGACTTTGGACTAAGTTGGAGGGGACTTCGAGAGGTCCTCCCTACTTTTGTAGCCTTCCCGGGAAAACGCGTTCCTGCGGATGGCTCAGTGCTGGCTGACGAAGAGACGAGGTCCTTAAAAAGTGCTTAGATGTCTGGCTGCGCTCCCCAGGGCTGGGTTTAGCCCTCTGCCCTCTGGGTGGCACCCGCCCTACGCCTCTGATTTTGCCACCTCTCCCTGGGAGAGGCCTGGAGTGTTTGTGGCCCAGACCCCCCAGGCCCTGAAATCCTGCCCTGATCCCAGGACGCCGCCAGGAACAGCTCAAACTCCACAGAGCTGGGAAAAACACCAGAATTCCTGAACTGCAACTTGTTTAAAAAATGACATTTCTTCATTCATTACATTTTTTGTTATGCTAATTCACTGATAAGTATGGTTTGTGAAAAAGCAAATTATTTTGTCTGGATCTTTGATTTTATTCTTTAACTAACTACTTATTTATCCAGTTTTCAATCACAGTATAAAACACTTAGCAATATGTCTTTAGACTCAAAATATATTTTAAAACTCAGAGAGATGAACGCACCTTTGTTTGGTGTATAAAATGTAACAAAGACATGCTGAGCTCTTCCTAATATGCACAGCCTCTCCTTTTATTTTATTTTTTTTTATTTTTTGGTGGTACTGGGGGTGGAACCCAGAGGCTTTCTACCTCCGGGCTATACTCCCAGACCCATTCTATATTTTATTTGGAAACAGGGTCTCACTAAGTTGCCGAGAGCCTCACTAAGTAGCGGAGGCTGGCATCGAACCTGCGCGATCCTCCTGTCTCAGCCTCCCAAGCGCGGGGATTACAAGTGTGCACCACCACGCCCGGCCAGCCTCTCCTTTTAGAGAACGTTTCTTCCCCCTCTCTCTCTCTGGCCCCTCCTCCTTTTCTGCAGTGCTGGGGCTTGAACCCAGGGCCTCGCGTGCTGAGGATGAGGTCTGCACTGAGCTCCTCCCGGCCCCGGGAGCCATTTCTTTGGCAGTAGCCTCGGCGTGTCGCCCCTCTCTCCCCCATGTTGCAAGGGACAGGTTATAGTAACTTGCCGAGAGACCATGAGAACGAACGGGGAGGTAGAGGCCGAGAAATAGGGTTGCTTATGATTTGGGGGATTAAAGCCCTTGTGTCAAACAGATTTTGTTTACTTTTAAAATACCTTGACTAATTCATGTCAGTTTCCTATTACATATGGAATTAGTAACAAGGATAAGGGAGAGGTAATTAAAATTCTTGGATAATCCCTAATCTTTTTTTCCTGCCATGCATTTCAAACATTTTCAAATAGGAAGTAGCAGAAAGCACCGGCTTGAGTTCACTTCCCTCCTGGGCGCCGCTGGGCTCAAATCGCTGCCGAAGGAGGCTGGCGGAGGCTGGCGTGGGGGTCAGGTGGGCGCGGCGCCCGGCCAGCGGCGGGGTCCTCTGGGGTCCTCAGGCCGCACCATCAAGCCTCACGTGGCAAGGGCAAATCTTGCTTCCGAGCTTTTTGCGAATATCCGTTAATACCTGCTCAGGGTTCTAGGACAAAGAATTTTCATTTGGCAAGGGTATTCAAAAGGCCATGCCCGAGTGTGTGAGAGCCTGCTTCCACTTAGCTGAGCACGTCATAAACGTTCAAAGCCTCGGAGATAAAATAAGTACTGGGAGACAGGCATGATGGTGCACGCCCGGAAGCTCGGCACGTAGGGCCAGGATGTCGTAACTTAGCCAGACCCTGTTTCAAAACAAAGAAATTAGAAAAAGGGCTGGGGGTGTAGCTCAGGGGTAGAGTGCCCCTGGATCCAATCCCAGTACCCTTCCACACACAAACTGGGGCTGGGGGTGTAGCTTGGGGATAGAGTACCCCTGGATTCAGTCCCCAATCCCACACGCACTCTGTGGGGGCTGGGGCTGAGTGGTAGAGTACCTGCTACTTTGGGGTCGGTCTCCAGCACCTCCTGAATTATTTTTTATATGAAATCTGCCATGTTTAAATCTCCTGTAAGCTAAAACATGTACTACTGGGCTGTCTTTATTTTTTGTAGGGTGCTGGGGATTGAACTGAAGGCTTCACCATGCTAGGCAAGCGCTCTACCCCTGAGCGACGCCCTCGCCCCTGGATGATTTCACAGCGTGACCTCCCTGGCCCTCCTGGTGACTGCCTGGCCCTCCTCCTTCCTCCTTCCTCCCTCTCTCCCTCTCTTGGCACTAGGGATTGAACCCAGGGGCGTTCTACCTCTGAGCTACACAACCCCCAGTCCGGTTTTATTTTTATTTAGAAACAGGGTCTCACTAAGTTGCAGGGGGGGGCCTCACTAAGTAGCTGAGGCTGGCTTCGAACCTGCGATCCTCCTGTCTCAGCCTCCCAATTATTGCGATTACAAGCATATGCTATCACGCCTGGCTGGCAACTTTAGTAATAACGACAGCATTAATATTAGTTTGAATGAAATGTTAGAGATTATTCATGCCACCGATTAATAGATACTTGCTTATTCAGCTGGTTGAATTTGTTGACCCAGTTTTTCTTCAGTTGTTCTGACCTTTCTTAAAAAGCTTGAGCCTTTTTTTTTTTTTTCCCTTCCCCGTGGTGCTGGGGATTGAACTCGGGGCCATTCTACCTCTAAGCTACACCCCCAGCCCTATTCTTTATTTGGAAACAGGGTCTCGCTAAGATGCCAACAGCCTCGCCAAGCTGCTGAGGCTGGCTTCGAAGCTGCCATCTTTCTGTCTCAGCCTCCCAAGTTCTAGGATTATACGCTTGCACCGCCACGCCCGGCTTCCTAGTTTTTGTTTGGAAACAGGGTTTCGCTGAGTTGCAGAGGGCCTCACTGAGTTTCTGAGGCCGATTTCAAACCTGTGATCCTCCTGTCTCAGTCTCCCAAGTGCTGGTATTACAGTGTAGCCACCATTCCCAGCTTTTTTTTTTTTTTTTTTTTTTTTTTGTGGAACTGGGGATGGAGTGCAGGGGCATTGTACCTCCAAGATACACCCCCAGCCCTATTTTTTAGTCTTTTTTTTTTTTTTTTTTTTTTGAAACAGCGTCTCACAGAGTTGCGAAGGGCCTCACTAAGTAGCTGATGCTGTCCGCAAACCACGATCCTCCGGTCTCTGCCTCCCCAATTACAAGCTTGTGCCACCACGCCCGGCCCCCAGATTACTTTTATTTTGAAACAGGTTGTCACAAATTTGTGGAGAGCCTCCCTAATTTGCTGAAGTTGGCCTCAAACCTTCGATCCTCCTGTCTCAGCCTCTCAAATACTGGGATTACAGGCCTGTGCCACCATGCCCAGCAAGCTTGAACTTTTTATCCCTTTAGAAAAGTAACACCTGTGGCAGGTGGTTCTGGGCAAATGATCTCGGTGTTTTTCTGTCACCTGAGGCGTGCCTTAGGTTGTCATCAGGGTCGCAGGAGCCAGAGAGGTGACCGGAGGACGGTCAAGGACGCGCGTGGGATGAACGTCCCTGCCGCATGTGGTCTGCAGTCTGGGTTTCACTGCAGGGCACTCGGCAGCGGGTGACTCAGAGGTCCCAGTGACCTCCCCGGGAGCGTGGCGGAACACCCGCCAGTGCAGGATTCTGGTGCCCGCCCCGCCCAGAATGGCAGCGGGCTGGGTGGGCACGCCCTGTGGCCTGGGTCACTTCCTGAGCCTTCTCAGGGAAGGTGCCAGGAGGCAGCCGGGGCACCGTGAGCGTGGGCCAGTGCGCCCTCTGCTTGGGTCCCCGCTGCCTCGGCTTAAGGGGTTCTCACCATGGTGGGCTGAGGAAGCCAGGGCGGCCGAAAGGAAACCGGGACGGCTGAGCAGGCCTGGGGGGAGCACAGAGGCGCCCTCGGTTTCTGTCTTCTCTGGGAACTCAGCTCAGTGGGGTGGGAGGCCAGGTGAGGATTCGGGGTGAGGATTTGGGGCAGAAGTTCTCACTTGAGAGCAACCATCTGACCCTCCCTCCCTCCCTCCTTTCTTTCTTTCCTTCCCTTTTTTTTTTTTTTTTTTGTGGTACTGGGGATGGAACCCAGGGGCATTCGACCTCCAAGCTACACCCTCAGCCCTATTTTTTACTCTTTATTTTGAAACGGGGTCTCACTGAGTTGCGCAGGGCCTCACTAAGTAGCAGAGGCTGTCTACAAACCGCGATCCTCCCATCGCTGCCTCCCGAATGCTGGGATTACAAGCGTGCGCCATCACGCCGGCTCTTCCCCTTCTTTCTTGTCTGTGATGGGGTCTCCCAGTGTTGCCCAGGCTGGCCTCAAACTCCTGGGCTCATGTGGTCCTCCTACTTCAGCCTCCTTAGTAGACTAGAGACTGACTTATTTTTTAGAGGTACTTTTTTGTTTTGTTTTGGTACTAGGGATTGAGCCCATAGACATCTACCTCTAAACTATAGCCGATTTACTTATTTATTTATTGGTGGTACTGGGGTTCCTGGAAACCCTTCTACTTCCGGGCTACACTCCCAGACCTATTTTAACATTTTTATTTGGAAACAGGGTCTCTTAAGCCAGGGAGGCTGACTTCCAACCTGCACGATCCTCCTGTCTCCGCCTCCCGAGCGCGGGGATGACAAGCGTGCGCCACCACGCCCGGCTTGCCTTTTAATTTTTTATTTTTGAATTATCCTGTCTCAGCCTCCCATCTATTGGGATTACAGTCATGCTACCATGCCTGGTTTAGAAATACATTTTTCTGTGTGTGTGGTACTGGGGATGGAACCCAGGGGCCTTCTACCTCCATCCTACGCCTCCAGCTATACATTCAGCCCTTTTTATTTTTATTTATTTTGAAACAGTCTCTGGCTAAGTTGCTGAGGGTTCTAAATTGCTGAGGCTGGCCTGTAAGCTGCAATCATCCTGTCTCAGCCTCCCAAGTACTGGGGTTACAAGTGTGTTCCACCACACCTGGCTCCTTTCTGAATAGTCTTTATTATCAAAAAACAGAATTAAAGACACTCTAGGTTAAAGGATTCTTACATGAAAGAGTAGAAAGGATTAGATTATCTACCAGAAGAGGAAACCACATTTATGAAAAGTAGGGGCAAAAACGGAATCACCAGTAACAAAAGATACTGAAGATAATGCCGAAACAAACAAGCTGTGCCCGAGCCACAGCTCCCGACCCATCCGCCCGGCCCCAGCCGGGCGCACCCCAGCCGCACTGCCAGGGAAGCCAGATTCCAAGGAAACCCCAAGAGGCTCGTCAGGAAGACAGAGCAAACGGCAGTGTGGGATTCTTTTATCACGGTAGTTAAAAAAAAGAAAAAACAAAGGACTGAATATGTAGCTTGGAGGTAAAATGCCCTGGGTTCAATACCTAGTATCAGAAACAAGAAGCACACGTATAAAACCCTCAGACCATGTATATATATATTTTTTTTTTCAAGAAAGCATAAATCGGGGCCGGGCGTGGTGGCGCACGCTTGTCATCCCCACGCTCGGGAGGCGGAGACAGGAGGATCGCGCAGGTTCGAAGCCAGCCGCGCGCGCTGGCTTAGGAGACCCTGTTTCCAAATAAAAATGTAAAAATAGGTCTGGGAGTGTGGCCCGGAGGTAGAAGGGCTTCCAGGAACCCCAGTACCACCAAAAATAAAAAATATAAAAAAAAGAAAGCATGAATCGGAGTGATTTGTTAATGCTAGCTTTCATGTACAGTTAGGTCAGAATGGAAGCAGAGTATGACGGCTCACACCTGTAATACTAGTAGTCGGGAGGTACGAGGTGGGAGGATCAAAGGTTCTGAGCCCAGCTTCAGCAATTTATTTATTTATTTTTTGTGGTACTGGGGATGGAACCCAGGGGGCATTCTACTTCTGAGCTACAGCCCAAGCCCCCCCTTTTTATTCTTTATTTTGAAACCGGGCTCACTGAGTTGCAAAGGGCCTCACTAAGCAGCTGAGGCTGGCCGCGAACCGGGATCCTCCTGTCTCAGCCTCCCGAATGCTGAGATCACGAGCCATCACACCCTGCTCAGCCCCAGCAATTTAGAGATTGTCAGCAACTTGGCAAACTGGCTTGCTTCCCCTCTCTCTCTCTGTCTCTCTCTCTGTCTCTCTCTCTCTCTCTCTCTCTCTTTATTCCTTTCTTTCGCAGAACTGTGAATGGAACTCAGTGGCATTGTACTTCCAAGCTATATATTTTATTTTATTTTTTTTTCCGGGTCTGGGGATGGAACCAGGGGCGTTTGACCTCCGAGCTACACCCCCTGCCCTAGTTTTTATTCTTTATTTTGAAACCGGGTCTCACTGAGTTGCAGAGGGCCTCACCAAGTAGCTGAAGCTGTCCGCGAACCGCGATCCTCAGGTCTCAGCCTCTCGAATGCTGGGATTACCAGCGCGCGCCGCCACGCCTGGCTTATATTTTTTATTATTTATTTTGACTAAAAAATAGGGCTGAGAGGTAGAATGTCCCTGAGTTCAACCCCCAGCACCAAAAATAAGAAAAGCAAAGACTATTTTTGATTTGAGTACCTCTTTTCAGTTCTTTGGGACGCACACTAGGGTGGAGTTACTGGGTCACGTGGCATTGGGTGTAGTTATGGAGGAATCGCCAACCAGCAGCAGAAACATTTTGCAATTCCATAATTCCACTCCCTACCACTTTCTGCATTTCTAAACCAGGCCGCCCCTGTCCCCAGCTGTCTCCACGTGACTTTGTTTCCCCGGCCCGCCAGCGGCCTGGCTCCGTGGGCGCCTCCGGTGTGGGGTTGGACTTTGGGCCGGGCCGGGGGTGGGCAGAGCCCCACACCAGGGCAGGCTGTGGGGCGCCCCGGGTTGCAGCTTCTCAGCAGCCTTGTCTCGGGGCCTTTATTGCCCCCGCCGCTCCGGGCCGCCCGCCCTGTTAGTGTTCGACGGTTCTTCTCTTCTCTAAGCTTGCTGTTTTGCTCTCGTGCAAGTCTTTGCATTTTCTGCACCACCTTCTGCCTCGCCGCGTGTGATGGTTTAGACGTGGCCCGTCCCCGGCGGGCTCCCACGCTGGCAGTGCGGCGGCAGCCCAGGTGAAGTCACGGCTCTCGAGGGCTCTGACTTCATCGGTGGGAGAATCCCACCGATGGCTTGAGCCGAGTCAGGCTGGAGGACGGCTTCCTGCAGGTGTGGGTGGCCTTGGGGACTCTGCTGTCCCTGGTCCCCCCTCCCTCCCCCTCATTTTGGCTGCCTTGAGGTGAGCAGCTTCTGTCCACCCTGATGATCTGGCCTGGAGCCGGCCGTCCCTGGATCGGGCCGCTACACGTGTGAGCCGAGGAAACCTGGCTCCCCTAAGCCGGCTTTGTTAGCTATTTGGTCATGGAGATGCGAGGCCAACCAGCACATTCCATGTGACTTTCAGCTCCATTTTGTTGGTTAATTTTGAATCCTTACTCCATATTTCAAATGTTTTTTAGTTTCATGTCATCCTTGAATTTGACATTGTAGGGAGCCAGGTAAGGACAGACCCTTCAAAAGGTGACCAGAGAGCTGGGCGTGTTGGTGCACGCCTGTAATCCCAGCACTTGGGAGGTTGAGACAGGAGGAGCCCAGATTTGAGGTCAGCCTCAGCAGTTTAGGCTCTTAGCAACGTAATGAGACTCTGTTTCCAAATAAAAAATAAAGTTGGGATATAGCTTGGAGGTAGAATGCCTCTGGGTTCTATGCCTAGTACCACACACACACAAAATAAATTAAAAAAAATTAAGAGGGAGCTGGGCATGGTGGGCACGTGCTTGTAATCCCAGCAGTTGGGAGGCTGAGACAGGAGGATTGCACAGGTTTGAAGCCAGCCTCAGTTGCTTAGTGATGCTTTCAGCAACTTAGACCCTGTTTCCAAATAAAATATAAAATAGGGCTGGGAGTGTAGCTCAAAGGTAGAATGCCCCTGGGTTCCATCCCCAGCACTGCAATACATACATACATACATACATACATACATACATACATAAGCAGGGCATTGTGGTGTATGCTTGTTATCCCAGCATTTTGGAGGCTGAGCAGGATGATTGCGTAGGTTCGAAGCCAGCCCCTCAGCTACTTAGGCCCTTTGCAACTCAGTGAAACCCTGTTTGAAAATAAAGAATTAAAAAATAAGGCTGGGGGTGTTGCTCAGAGGTAGAATGCCCCTGGGTTCTATCCCCAGTACCGCAAAAAATAAAAATAAAATAAAATAAGATAAAAAATAAATAAAAAGGGTTGGGGATGTACCTGGGAGGTAGAATGTCTCTGAGTTCCATCACTACTACTACAAAAAAAAAAAGAAACATTTTAGATAATCTGTTCTTGTGAATGATGTCAGCAGCTCTCACAATTTTTCACCATCCTCTAAAGACAAAAAGATGAACCTCCAATTTTGTCCCTCAGCGCCTCAGAGCCACGGCTGACCTCGTTGGCTTCTTCCCATTTTGCAATTCCAAGTTTGTTTTGTTTTGGTCCTGGGGATTTAACCCAGGGCCGTCTGAGCCACACCCCCACCCAACTCTTTTTTTGTTTTGAATGATCTCACTGAGTTTCTGAGGGTCTTACTAAATTTTGGAGGCAGGCCCGGAACCTGTGGTACCCCGTCTCAGTCGCCCAGATTCTGGGGCAACCAGTGTGCGCCACTACAGCTGGCTACGTAAGTCTGTACACCTTACACGTTCCTGTAAGACACCCTCCACGGAGGTTGGCGGCACTGTCTGTAAGCTTTCTCAGTGGCCTGGGATGTAGGATATTTCCCCCATCTTGGACTCTTCATTCTTTTCTCCTTTTTTGGAGGGGGGTAGGGGGAGGTTACTGGGAATTGAACTCAGGGGTGTTGTACCTTCTAGCTACATAGCTACACCCATAGCCCTTTTTTGTTGTTTGTTTGTAACAAACAATACTCTGTTTGGAAACAGGGTCTTGCTAGGTTGCTGACAGTCTTACTAATGCTAATGCTGTTCTCTAGTCTGTCAGCCTCCTGTCTCAGCCTCCCAAGTCTTGGGGTTACAAATGTACAAGTCAGTCTCTCTCTCTCTCTCTCTCTCTCTCTCTCTCTCTCTCTCTCTCTCTCTCTCTGCGATACTGGAGGGGATGGAACCCAGGGGCACTCTACCTCTGATCGACACCCCCAGCCCTATTCTTATTTTTTATTTTGAAACAGGGTCTCACTGAGTTGCGAAGGGCCTCACTAACTAGCTGAAGCTGTCATCGAACTGCGGTCCTCCTTTTTCAGCCTCCCAAATGCTGGGATTAAAAGTGTGTGCCACTATGCTCAGCTTTCTGTTTTTTGCAGAACTAGAGATTAAATCTAGGGGCACTCTACCTACCTCCAAGCTACACCTCCAGACCTATTTTTTATTTTATTTTGAAACAGGGTCTTGCTAAGTTGCAGAGAGCCTCACTCCTATTTCAGTCCCCCAAGTACTGGATTAGAAGTGTGCATCAGTACATGTGCTTTTTGAAAAGCTGGGCGTGCTGGCTCACCTTTGTAATCCCAGGAATTGGGAGGTAGAGACTGGAGGATTACAGTTCACCGATAGCCTCAACTACTTAGCGAGGCCCTTTGCAACTCAGTGAGACCCTGGTTCAAAACACTTAAAAAGAGCCGGGCGTGGTGAGACAGGAGGATCGCGCTGGTTCAAAGCCAGACTCCCTGGTTTAAGAGACCCTGTTTCGAAATAAAAATATAAAATAGGTCTGGGAGTGTAGCCCGGAGGTAGAAGGGTTTCCAGAAACTCCAGTACCACCAAAAAAAAAAAAAAAATAGATGTAAAAAGAATTTTATTTATTTATTTTTATCTTTTTTTTTTTTTTTTTTTTTTTTTTTGGTGGTGGTTCTGGGGTGGAACCCAGAGGCTTTCTACCTCCGGACTATACTTTCAGACCTATTTTATATTTTATTTGGAAACAGCGTCTCACTAAGTTGCCGAGAGCCTTACTAAGTAGCTGAGGCTGGCTTCGAACCTGTGCGATCCTCCCGTCTCAGCTTCCCAAGCGCGGGGATTACAAGCGTGAAAAAAAATTTTAAAAACTCGGGCTGGGGGTATAGCTCAGAGGTAGAATGCCCCTGGGTTCCCTCCCCTTCGCTGCAAAAAAAATTAAAGTGCTTCTTGAGTATTTCAGTGGCAAAATATGACTGAGGGGTTTCATTTCCCGTTTATCTAAGAATGTTACAATGATAAGAACTTGTAAGGACTCCATGTGAAAGCATTCATCTTGCTATGTTTCCTATTGTAGGAACTTAAATAACAAAGGAGGAAAAAACTGGGCAGTAGGGACAGACCCTGATTGTGACCAGCTTTTACGGATTTATGATAATCATTTCAGCACCGGTTGCCTTGATAATGAATGTCAGCGGGGCTGGGACACTCGTGGCTCCTTTTGAACTGTATGTGAAGAAAGTTTTCCATTGTGTGTGAAGGTCAGGGGACTGAAAACGCCGGCTTGGAAATGGCCACCGGCTATTCTGTTCGATTCAGGACGGTGCCCTGTCCTATTTAAATTCAAGACAAATGTGATGACGACAGAGAAGACAGAAAAGGGCAAGTGTGGCCTGCGTTTTCCGATAACATTGCAAAGTGGGAAACTTCGGCAAACCGGGGCCCTTTGCGGTACGGCTCGGTTTCTGATGGGCGTTGGGAGAGCCCGTTGATAGTGAACGCGTGAATACCAGCCCTTGAGGCTTTCAGATGGTGGTCGGCTGTGGTGGTCGTTCCTGTCGTTACATATTTAGCTCTGTAGAAAAGTGCGCGCGCATACGGCATCCTGGAGATTGTGTGGCTGGGCTTACGGCGGAGGTGACCAGACTCGTGTAAGATGTGAACGGAGGGGTGTTCTCCAATTACTATTCTCCACCACTTTGCAGGGTAATTGCTTCTGTGTGTGTGTGTGTGTTTGTGTGTGTGTGTGTGTGTGTGTGTGTGTGTGTGTGTGTGTTTTACTGGGGACTGAACCCAGAGGAGTTCCATCTCTGAGCTGCACCCCCCAGTCCTATTTTATTTTATTATTTTATTTTATTTTATTTTTTGTGGGTCTGGGCATGGAACCCAGAAGCATTTGACCTCCGAGCTACACCCCCAGCCCTATTTTTTATTCTTTATTTGAAACAGGATCTCACTGAGTTGCAAAGGGCCTCGCTAAGTAGCTGAGGCTGTCTGCGAACCGCGATCCTCCTGTCTCAGCCTCCCAGATGCTGGGATGACAAGCGTGCACCACCACGCCCGATTTATTTTTTATTCTGAAACAAGGTCTTGCTAGGTTGCTGAGAGTCTTGGTACCCGCTGAGCCTGGCCTCCACCCTGCGATCCTCCTCCCCAGCCTCCCAAGTCCTGGGATTACAGCTGTGCTCCACCATGCCCGGCGGTGCCTGCCTTTCCTGCCATGACTTTTACTTTTGTGTGAAATCGCTGAAGTTCTTTGCCAGTGCAGGGGTGGATACCTTCATCACTATCACCAGCAACACAGGACTCAAGTTAGCATCTTAGGAGCTGGGAGCCCTGTCCTGGAGCTCCTGCCCCGCCCCGGCAGCAGGCAGTCTTCCCCAGCTGCAGAGTAGGGGCTAGGCTCTTCCCGCCCCTCTATCCGCCTGGGGGAGTGGTGGGAACACTCTTAGTGTTCCAGAACCCAGGTGACAAAGAATCACACCCTGGGCAGGGTGTGTGTGTGTGTGTGTGTGTGTGTGTGTGTTGCTGGGGATTGGATCCAGGGACATTCTATCTCCAAGCTACATCCCCCAGCCTATTTATTTGTTTATTTATGTATTTATTTTGCGGGGTCTGGGGATGGAACCCAGGGGCATTTGACCTCTGAGCTACACCCCCACCCTATTTTTTATTCTTTATTTTGGCGATGGTTTCCACGCGGGAGCCCCAGAGGGCGGGGTCCACACCTGCCTTCCTTGAACCCGTTGTCACCTTTAGAAAACGACTCTGCCTCTGCCTCTGCCTAGCCTTTCACATGCTAGCCTTTCACGGGCAAATTGACAAACACGAGAAGGGCATCTCCTACTAGTAAAACGGTGAGTTGCTTTGTTGGCCAGGCGTGGGGCTGCACATCTGTAATCTCAGTACTTGGGAGGCTGAGACAGGAGGATCACAGGTTCCAAACCAGCCTCAGCATCTTAACGAGGCCCTCTGCAACTTAGTGGGACCCTGTTTCAAACTTAAAAATAAATAAGGCCGGGGGTTTAGCTCAGAGGTTCCCTCCTCAGTACCACAAAAATAAAAAATAAAAAGAGAGGCCTGGGAGTGTAGCTCCGCTCCATCCCCAGTACCGTGCACAAGAAGTGTACGGGTGATTCTGATGCAGAATTGGATTCCCTTATGAGGTTGATACAAGGCAGTGGTTTCCAGAGAGCAGGGTGCGCCCCAGGGTATTTCTGACAATGTCTAGTTGAGGTTGTTGGGGTAAGGGTGGGCGGGGAGGGGCGGGGAGTGTGTGTGGCAGCACCTCGTGGTTGGAGACAAGGTTGCTGCAAAATACCCCACAAGGCACCAGGAGCCCCAGCCAGAAATGATCTGGCTCCGAGTACTGTAGTGCTGGGACTGAAAAGCCCTGGTCTAATCGGTGTCTGATACACAGAACTCTTTAAAATTGAATCCAGGATTGATGGCATCTGCCTGTAATCCCAGTACTTGGGAGGCTGAGACAGGAGGACCACGGTTCAAGGCCAGCCTCAACAATTTAGCAAGATTCTGCTTCTATTTTTTCCCCCCCAGAACTGGAGATTAAACCCAGGGGCATTCTACCTCCGAGCTACACTCCCAGTCTTATTTTTTATTTCTTTTTTTTTGTGTGTGTGTGTGGGTTTGGGATGGAACCCAGGGACATTTGACCTCCGAGGTACATCCCCTGCCCTATTTTTTATTTTATTTTATTTAGGTTTTTTTTTTTTTTGCGGGTCTGGGGATGGAACCCACGGGCATTTGACCTCTGAGCTACAACCCCTGCCCTATTTTTTCTTTATTTTGAAACCAGGTCTCACTGAGTTGCAGAGGGCCTCACTAAGTAGCTGAGGCTGTCTGCGAACAGCGATCCTCCTGGTTTCAGCCTCCCGAATGCTGGGATTACAAGTGTGCGCCACCACGCCTGGCTTTTTATTCCTTATTTTGAAACCGGGTCTCACTGAGCTGCAGAGGGCCTCACTAAGTAGCTGAGGCTGTCTGCAAACTGCGATCCTCCAGTCTCAGCCTCCCAAATGCTGGGATTACAAGTGTGCACCACCATGCCCGGCTTATTCCTTATTTTGAAACAGGGCCTCCCTAAGTTGCAGAGGGCCTCACTAAGCTGAGGCTGGCTGCAAACCTGCGATCCTGCTGTCTCAGCCTGCCAAGTACAGAGACACCATGCCCAGCTGTAAGACCCTGTTTCAAAATAAAAAGTAAAATGGGGGTGGGGTGTGGCTTGGAGGTAGAAACCCCCTGGGTTCCATTCCTAGTACCAGTTTATTTAGGATTGTGAATAGAAACCCTTAAACCTGTGCTTAACAGAATTTGGAGATCCTTTGGAAGGGTTCAGTTTTAGAAACAAAATCGGATAATTTTAAAATATATTTGCAATCAGAAGAAACCGATGCTGTATTAGCCAAACTTATTACTGGGAATGACCTGGAATAATTATATGTAAATAGCATGTGCCTAGGGCACCACTTTGGTTGATTAAAGTTTCCTTTTTGGTTAGCTGGGCGTGGTGGTGCACACTTGTAATCCCAGCATTTGGGAGGCTGAGACAGGAGGACCACGGTTTGCAGACAGCAGTTTGCAGACAGCCTCGGCCACTTAGGCCCTTTACGACTCAGTGAGACCCTGTTTCCAAATAAAGAAAAAAATAGGGCTGGGGGTGCAGCTTGGAGGTAGAATGTCCCTGGGTTCCATCTTCCATCCCCAGTACTGCCCAAAAAGAAAAAAGTCTCCTTTTTGGTTAAACCAAAATGCCAGGTGTTTTGTTTGCTTTATACTTGACAGTATCGTGGTAGAATACTGCTTCTCTTTTTTTCCTTTGTTGAATAAAAAGCCAAAATAAGGCCTGTAACTGTTGGAGGCTGGGAAGTTACTTCAGTGGAAGTCGTGTACGTAGGAGCCGCTGACTGGGAGGTGGTCTCGGAACGACCCTGCCCCTGCAGGTTCCCTCGGCCCTGGCCCGTCGGCCTTCACAGTTACTGCTAAAACTTAGCTCTCGCTTGTGATTAACTTGCCATGAAATGCTTGCTGGGCCTCCGGCAGGTGCCTAGGGGCCCTCTCAAGGCCTGGAAGGAGGCAGGTGCCTCTCCCTGGCTCACGGTGCTTACCTAGGTATGGGGTAGCTAAGTGGTCTCACACCCTTAGAGCTGGGCATTTGTCTCGGTCTTGCTCAGCCCAGAGCTGGGCTCACGCTCTCACCTTTAACTTATAAGTGCTATAGTTCAGTTTCAGACGTTTCCTCACGCCCAAGGAACCCCAGCGGTCCCTCTGAGGACATCTTGCCGGTCCCAGCCCTGGTCGGTCCTGCGTGTGTGCAGGGCCTTGCTGGCTCTGCTGCCCACGTACCTGGTGGAATCGCGCTTCCCCACCCTCGCGGCTTTTGGGGGGGGCCTGTGACTGTGTGACCCACAGGTTGTGAGCAGCAGCGGTGTCCTGGATGGAAGACTGAGCTGCGAGACCTGCTGGATCTCAGGTTCAAAACCAGCCTTAGCAACTTAGTGAGACCTTGTCTCCAAATTAAAAAAAAAAAAAAAAATTAGCCAGGTATGGTGGCGCATGTGTGCCCAGTACTTGGGAGGCTGAGACAGGAGGATCGCAGGCTCATGGACAGCCTCAGCTACTTAGTGAGACCCTGTTTCAAAATAAAGAATGAAAAATAGGGCTGGGGCGGGGTGGTGGAGCTCGGAGGTAGAATGCCCCTGGGTTCCATCCCCAGTGTGGCAAAAAAGAAAAGAAAAATAAAGAACAAAAGAAAAAGTATGAGTGGGAACAGTACTGAGAGAATGATGTCTAATTTTATTTTGATTTTGTAACTCTTGTAAATATCCTATCTATTTCAAATGTATTTTGAGTAGCAGCTGGAGATTTTAAACGCTCTGTTTAAGCCACCTTCCTGGGCATATCCTCTTAAGAGAGGGCCTGATAATACGCCTTCAGTAAGTAGCTAGCTGTTTTGGTCAGCGCGGATGGGGTGTGCGGGCAAAGGCACCTGCTGCCCCCTGGTGGCTGTAGTCCTTAATTGCAGGCTCTTCCGATGGCTCAAGGTTAAAAGGATCTTCAGTAGAACAGTCTAGGATTCACAGGTAGAATGCCTACACTCTCTCGAAACACTCAGCCGTTACTTTAGGGACCCTAGGACCAATCTAGGTGTTCTGAAAGAAGAGGCACCCACCCAGTTTTTATTTGGAGATGGTGGATTTCTGCTGAGAAACGAGTACCTTCAAAGGGGTGGCATCGGTGCCGAAGCCTGTCGTGGCTAGCATGCGGCACTGGGAGCAGCCGCTGGGGTTGCGTGCTTGTGACTTGGGCAAGGGGACCAGCCTCATTAGCCCACAGAGCAGGGGTGAGGGATATGCTAGGATTCTTGACGTGTGTGTGTGTGTGTGTGTGTGTGTGTGTTGAGGATGGAACCCGGGGCATTTTGCATGCTAGGCAGGTGCTTGACCACCAAAGCACACCCCCAGGCCCAGGAGGCATAACTTATGTTTAAAGTTAACCTTAGGCAGGTGTTGTGGCACACCGCTATAATCCCTGCTTGGGAGGCTGAGCACGCAAACCTACGATCCTCCTATCTCAGCCTCCCAAGTTCTGGGATTATAGGGGTGGGCCACAACACCTGGCTCCTATTTTTATTTTTAAATAAGGTCTTAGCTGGGCATGGTGGTGCACATGTGTTCTCCCAGTACTTGGGAGGCTGAGACAGGAGGATTGTAGGTTCAAAGCCAGCCGTAGCAACTTAGGGAGGCCCTCCACGACTTAGCGAGACCCTGTTTGCAAATAAGAAATAAAATCGGGTTGGGGTTATAACTTGGAGGTAGATCAATCCCTAGTACCAAAAAACAAAAACAACAAAAAAAAAAAACCCACAAGATCTTGCTCAGTTGCTGAGGCTGACCTTGGGCCTGCAGTCCTCCTGTCTCGGGCTGCCAGCCTGGATTGCAGGTGTGCACCACCATGTCCAGGGCAGTTGGTGTTTTTTTTTTTTTTTTTGTGTGTGTGTGTGGGTCTGAGGATGGAACCCAGGGGCATTCAACCTCTGAGCTATACCTCCTGCCCTATTTTTTATTCTTTATTTTGAAACCGGGTCTCACCGAGTTACAGAGGCCTCACTAAGTAGCTGAGGCTGTCCGCGAACCGCGATCCTCCAGGTCTCAGCCTCCCGAATGCTGGGATGACAAGCGTGCGCCACGATGGTTTTTAATGATCTAGAACCTGGTGAGCTGAGGCCGGGCAGACCACACGTCTGCACTTGTGGCCGGCAGTCTCGTGCCTTGGTGACTGGGGGGGGGCGTTACAGAAATATCAGTCACTTGTTTTATGAATGTTTTATAATGCAAATTGAATGTGATGAAATATTAAAAATGCCATCCATTAAATATTGAAAAGTTCAGTCTCTGGAACTGGCCGGATCGCTCTATTCCTCTACTAGTTTAAAAAAGCAATTTAGAAATTCTGAATTTTAAAATTAGAATACTGGGGAGGAAAAATAAAAGAGCGGGGACTGTAGCTATGAAGTTGCCCCCACCCCAACCACTGACCACTCGGAGCTGCAGGCTCTGCGTGCAGGCAGCAGGCCGCTCATGCCGCGCCGTCGCCCGTCCCGGACTTCTGCAGTGCGCTCTGCCCAGTGTTTGTACAATCCCATCGGGCTAAAGGCAACGAATTCATTTAGTTTCAGTCAAGAGATTAATGGACTTAGAATTGGAATAATCTTCAGGTTTTATTTATTTTTAGTTTTTGTGGTACTAGGGGGTGGAACCTAGGGGCATTAAATCAGTGATGTGTACATGCATGTCCACACAAGTTTCTTACCCCGATATGATGTATGAATATAATACACCAATAAAAAATTAAAAAATAAAAATTAAAAAAATGGCTGGGGTGTAGCCCAGAGATAGGACTCCCCTGGTTTCGATCCTCAGAACAACAATGCAAATATTGCCTTCTAACCCAATAAGAGCTCTATTATTTGACAATAGATACGGGGTCCGACGGGGTTAGGTGTTAGGGAATGCCCAAGGCCCTGGGTCCCCTTCCCAGTGCTGCCCAAAATAAATGTATGCCTTCAAAGGCAGTAGACGGTGATTGTGACCTCGTCTCTTCCCTTCGTCCTTTGTTTCGAATGCAGTCAACAAGCACAAGCCGTGGCTTGAGCCCACCTACCACGGGATCGTCACCGAGAACGACAACACGGTGCTGCTCGACCCTCCCCTGATCGCCCTGGACAAGGACGCGCCGCTGCGCTTCGCAGGTACCACGTGGAGCGTTTCCTCTTGGGAAATTCGGACCGGACAGGGAGCCGCCCGCCCCTCTGGGTCACTCGGCGCCTCTCGGGGACGGCGCCATGGCAGAAGCTGGCTTGTGGCTCCTAGGCTCCGCCTAGTTTGCTTTTAGGAGTCAGGGTAATCGATAAAAACCTGTTCTGGGAGTTGAAAAGCAAATGCTGTTTTTGTCACCAGGGCCTCGTCTTGCTGTAGCCTCCCGGGCGCGGCTCCAGCAGCCCGAGCCCCACCGAGCCCCACCGAGCCCCACCGTCCTGTTCACGCGCCCGCCCGGGGCCGCCCGGGCCCAGAGCGCCCTGCCCCACAGTCTTCTTGCATCTTACATTTCCACTACTTGTAAAGACTCCTGGGGAAAAGTTGAGCAGTTTATGGAGAAAAGCTTTTGACATCGATTCACTTTTGTGTGTGTGTGTGTGTGTGGTGTTAGGGATTGATCCAGGATCATCCTGCCTCCATGCTACAGCCCCAGCACTTTTTACTTTTCGTTTTGAAACAAGGACTCACTAGGTTACTGAGACTCTCCCTGGGTTGCTGAGTCCGTCCTCAAACCTGCGGTCCTCCTGTCTCAGCCTCCCAAGTACTAAGCTTGAGGGTTTGTACCACCATGCCTGGTTTAGATTTACTTTTTTTGTGTGGTGCTGGGCATTCTACTTCTGAGCTACATCCTCAGCCCTATTCTAGTTTTTAATGTGGAAACGGGGTCTCACTAAGTTGCAGCGGGCCTTACTAAATTGCTGAGGCTGGCTTTGAAGCTGTGATCCTAGCTCAGCCTCCCAAGCCCTGGAGCTACAGGCGTGCCAAAACACCCAGCCCTAGATTCACACTCAATAAATTTCTAATACATTCTTGGCCTGGGTTACTTCTGAGGTGGTAACGCGCGTCTTGATAGCAGCCACCTCTGGGTGGCTCTGGAGACTCGTGGGCTAGCTTTCTGCGTTGCTGAGGTTTAATGGCGTCTTCCAGATCACAGCTACTCAGCGAGCGAGCGTCCGCATCGGAGTGGGCTGCTGCGTCACCTTTCCTGGCTGCAGAGTCAGAACAGATTTTATTTTATTTTATTTATTTATTTTTTTATTTTTGGTGGTACTGGGGTTCCTGGAAGCCCTTCTACCTCCGGGCTACACTCCCAGACCTATTTTATATTTTTATTTGGAAACAGGGTCTCTTAAGCCAGCGTGGCTGGCTCCGAACCCGCGCCATCCTCCTGTCTCCGCCTCCCAAGCACGGGGATTACAAGCGTGAGCCACCACGCCCGGCGAGTCAGAACAGATTTTAAAGGTCAGTTTTGGGAGGGGCTGGAAAAAAAACACAAAAAGATCAGTTTTGACATGAGTTCTTCCAGATCCAAACTCCTGTAGCCGGCACGGTGGTGCACATTTGTAATCCCAGGACTTAGACGGCCGAGACGGAGGATCGCAGGTTTGCAGCCAGCCTCAGCAACTTAGTGAGACCCTGTTCCAAATAAAAGAATAAGCCGGGCGTGGTGGCACACGCTTGTAATAATCCCAGCACTCGGGAGGGAGGCTGAGACTAGAGGATCGCGGTTCGCGGCCAGCCTCAACTACTCAGTGAGGCCCTCTGCAACTCAGCGAGACCCTGTTTCAAAATAAAGAATTAAAAAAAAAAAATAGGGCAGGGGGTGTATGTAGTTCAGAGGCCTAATGCCCCTGGGTTCCATCCCCAGCACCCCCCCACACACAAAAAGACCAATTGGATGAACATGTATAAAACATGTTGCACAATAATTTTACCATAGTAAAATTGAGGGACATAGTAAACATAGTCCCTCAAATTGAGGGACATAGTAAAACATGGTTAAAATTTAATTGAGGGAAATAAGCATGGAGTTGTTTCTGAAAATCTGTTTAAACAATGAAATTGTAGCCGGGCGTGGTGGCGCACGCTTGTAATCCCAGTATTTTAAGGCTGAGACAGGTGGAGCAGGTTCGCAGCCAGCCTCAGCTACTTAGTGAGGTGCTCCGCAACTTAGACCGTTTCAAAATAAAGAATAAAGCCGGGCGTGGAGGCGCATGCTTGTAATCCCACCCCCCCACCCCCCCCACCCCCCGCACTTGGAAGGCGGAGACAGGAGGATTGCGAGGTTCAAAGGCAGCTTCAGCAACTTAGCGAGGCTCTCAGCAACTCAGTGAGACCCTGTTTCCAAATAAAATATATTAAAAAAAATAGTTCTGGGAGTATGGCTGGGAGGTAGAAAGCTCCTGGGTTCCACCTCCAATACCACCACCAAAAAAAATAAGAATTAAAAAAATAAGCTCAGCATAATAAACCCAAAATTATATAAAAAATAAAAAAATAAAGAATAAAATAATTAGGCTGGGGATGTGCCTCGGAGGTAGAGCGCCCCGAGTTCCATTCCCAGTACTGAAAAAAAATGGGGGGTAAAATTGTAAGCTGGACGTGGTGACACATGCCTGTAATCCCAGTATGCGGTAGGTAGTCTGAGAAAGGAGGATGGCAGGTTTGAGGCCAGCCTCAGCAATTTAGCAAGGCCCTCAGGAACTCAGCAAGACCCTGTTTCACAATAATAAATAAATAGAATAAATAAATAAATGAGAGAGAGAGAAAGAGAGAGAGGGAGCGCGCGCGAGCAAGCAAGCAGGGATGATAGCCTAGAGAGAGATGCCCTGGGTTCAGTTCTCAGCACCACAAAACAAGTAAACAAGTAAATAAAACAAGCGCGCACGTCATTGTGGTCCAGCGCTCCATCCCATTTCCGGACTATCACCTGCCGGGCAGCTCCTGAGGACTTGGTGGGTGCGGGACGCTTCTCACTTCTGCACCTGCTTACTGGTTGAGACGGAGGGAGGGAGGGAGGGAGGGGGCGCGGGAGCGAGCGCAGGCCCCATCCGGCGGCTCAGGTGGTCTTTTGGGGTTGGCAGCACTGCCTGTGGGTCTCAGGATCCTGAGTGCCGTGGGTACACACACGTGCTTGCACGCCCGTGCACACTGCATTTGGTCACTAGACACAGCTCCTCCTCAGGAGGGTGACGTTTGTGGGTGACCTCCGTGGGGCTGTCCGGAATGTGGTTTTGAGGGGATTTATCTGCTTTTCATTGTGACTGAAGTGTCTGCATTTGCCCCTCAGCCCTTTCTTTATGAAGCGCCAGCTGTATACAGCCCCCTTGTTTGTGGAACACGGTCCTGCCACATTGTTAATAATACCTTGGCTCATAGAGCGCTGATAACAGCGCTCCAGGCATGTCCCAAAGCTTTACAAATAAGAGCTTGTATTGAATCCTCTACAACCTTATGAGTTGAGCGCTTTTTCTTCTGGCCAGTCCCATTTAATATAATTTAATTAATTAATTTTTTTGGTGGTGCTGGGGATGGAACCCTTCTACCTCCGGGCTACACTCCCAGACCTATTTTATATTTAATTTAGAAACAGGGTCTCTTAAGCCAGCGCGGCTGGCTTCGAACCTGCGCGATCCTCCTGTCTCCGCCTCCCAAGTGCGGGGATTACAAGCGTGCGCCACCACATCGGCTGCCAGTCCCATTTTAAAGAGAGGATGCTGAGGGTGCGTGTGGTGGCGCACACCTGTAATCCCAGTATTTGGGAGGCTGAGACAGGAGGATCGCACAGGTTCGAAGCCAACCTCAGCTACTTCGTGAGGCTCTCAGGAACTTAGTGAGACCCTGTTTCTAAATAAAATGTAAAAAAAAAATAGGTCTGGGAGTGTAGCCCAGAGGTAGAAAGCCCCTGGGTCCATCCCAGTACCACCAAGAAAGAAGGAGAAAAAAACCAATCACTTATTTTTTCAGTTTTTTTTGGAGGTGGGGCAGCTACTGGGGATTGAACCCAGAGCATTCTACCTCTGAGCCACACCTCCAGCACTTTTATTTTCAGTTTTGCAACAGCGTCTTACTGAGTTGCTGGGACTGGCCTCAAGCCTGCTGTCCTCCCATCTCAGCCTCTCCAGTGCTAGGATGGCAGGTGTGTGCCACTGTGACCAGTAATATTACATTTTCTTAGTTTTATAAAATGCTTTTTGTGGAGCTGGGTGTGGTGGCGCAGTTTGTAATCCCAGCGCTTGGGAGGCTGAGACAGGAGGATCGCGCAGGTTCAAGCCAGCCTCAGCTACTGAGTGAGGCTCTCAGCAACTTAGTGAGACCCTGTTTCCAAATAAAATATAAAATAGGTCTGGGAGTGTAGCCCAGAGGTAGAAAAGCCCCTGGGTTCCACCCCCAGTACCACACACAAAAAAAGAATAACAAATAACTAAAAATAAAATGCTTTTTGTGTTAGACAGAGGCCAGATCTGCCGCTTCACTTTGAGCTTCGGTGGGTTTTAGTGACACTGAGCGCAGCCGGGGTCCATGAGGAGGAGAGTGGCTATCAGGGGTGGCGGCGCAGCCCACACTCAGGACCACAGGGTGCTGGAGGCTGTTCTAAGGACTCCGTGCATCGTAGGTTTGAGGCCAGCCTTAGCAACTTAGTGGGACCCTGTTTTAAAAGTATTACTGGCCGGGCGTGGTGGCGCACGCTTGTAATCCCCGCGCTTGGGAGGCGGAGACAGGAGGATCGCGCAGGTTCGAAGCCAGCCATGCACGCTAGCTTAGGAGACCCTGTTTCCAAATAAAAATGTAAATAATAGGTCTGGGAGTGTAGCTTGGAGGTAGAAGGGCTTCCAGGAACCCCAGTACCACCAAAAAAAAAAAAAAAAAAAAGTATTACTGAACTCTGTCCCTTGAACCGCTGAGTATCTGGGGACGGGGCTCCCATTCTCGGCACACTCAGGTCTGAGGAGCTGCTGCCATTGGCGTCTAGCTGGGACAGTGTGACCTTCGGGTGTGGTCATTATTTCTGTATATTTGTGGAACTTGGGCATACAGCCCCATTAGAACCAAACGGGCTGAAGCAAGAAAGCTGAAAGTCGCCCAAATTAAGGGGCAGCCTGGGCCCCCGTTGGTGAATGTGGACACCAAGGCCAAGCAGAGCTGTGAAGGGGGTCAGGGAAGGCAGCAGCCCGGCCCCTTCCCTGCAGGTGCAGTCGGTCCGCAGCGCGTCCCCTCCCCTGGGTGTGTGCGCACAGCCCAGCATCTGCGCATTCCCTCCCTCCTGCCTGAGCCCTGAGCAGAGCAGCGAACATAAGCCGGGCGTGGTGGCGCACGCTTGTAGTCCCAGCATTCTGGAGGCTGAGACAGGAGGCTCGTGGTTCGCGCACAACCTCAGCTATTTAGTGAGGCTCTTTACAACCCAGTGAGACCCTGTTTCAAAAATAAAGAACAAAAAATAGGGCTGGGGTGTAGCTTGGAGGTCATCCACAGACCCACCAAAAAAAAAAGTAGTGGTTCCATTTCGTCCGTCCAGGTGCTGTGGGACCTCTTAGTGTGGTATAACTTTGATGACTGGGAAGCCAAGAGGAGGAGGAGTCAGTGACAACTTTAAAGTTGAAAATTGCCAGGCGTGGTGGCGCACGCTTGTAATCCCCGCGCTTGGGAGGCTGAGACAGGAGGATCGCACGGGTTCGAAGCCGGCCTCAGCTACTTAGTGAGGCTCTCAGCAACTCAGTGAGACCCTGTTTCCAAATAAAATATAAAATAGGTCTGGGAGTGTAGCCCGGAGGTAGAAAAGCCCCTGGGTTCCACCCCCAGTACCACATACAATAAAATAAATAAGTAAATGAGCTCCTGGGAGCGTGGCGTGTGGTTGACAGAAGTTGGTCCCCGCTGGGGGAGAAGGAGAAGGTGGTCCTAAATGACCGCAAGTTCAGAAGCAGCGAGATTCTCACTACAAAACCATCTACGGGATGACTGTTCATTTGCTTGGCCCAATGGTGTTATTGTGGTTGCGTTAAAGTCTCTGGACGAAGCCATAGGGTGCCTGGGATCCGCTTTAAAACACTCCGAGCAAGCCAGCAGTTGGTGGGGAAAGATGGCCGGCCCGGAGCATGGCACCCGCCTTCCTCTCTCCGTGCCTCTGTTTTCTAGAAATGACTGATCAACCCAAAGCCGGGCAGACCCAGACTTCCGATCGATCGAATCTTTTTCCAAACGCCCCACCCAGGGACACTTCGGCTTCCTGCGGAGCTGCCTCTGTTCAGGCCTGGACGGCCGCCTCTGCAGGCCGCCTCTGCAACGCCACCTAGGCCCAGCCAGTTCTCTCCCCTCTGCTCTGTCTCCCTCATTAAAACCAGAGCCAGACTCTGCAGCCCAGCGGTGATGTGCGGTCAGCCATGCAAACCCGGGGTCTGCCCGAGGGCAGAGCCCAGGCCGCCCCCGCCCCAGCAGCCAGCTGCCCGCCATTCTTAAGTCATCAGAGGTGAGGGAGCCGGCCCGGCTAGCGGCTTAACGAGCACCAGTGGATTTGAGCACTGGATCCTGCTGGCGGAGACCATGAAAACAGCCAGCTTAGAGTCAAAATCAGCGGGGAAATGTGGAAAGGATATAGTTCCACAGTTTGCCAGTTTCATTATAAATGGATGGGATCCAGTCTTTTGGAGAGCAGCCTGAAAATACATAATGTGCTTTCAAGCAATTTATATTCCTCTATTTGATAATTATACCTTTGAGACACTATTCTAAGCCTCCTCCCAACACAGCGTAACACAGATCCACGTCCACAGCTGAGGCACTGGTTCCCAGCCCGCCCCCTTCGTCCTCCGGGCTTCCCAGGCCACGGGGAGGTTTCTCGCTTAGAACACAGCAGGATTGCCTGCTTCAGACCCTCCTGGACCCGAGCACCTCTCCACCCCGCTTGTGCTGGTCTGGCCTTCAGCCTCTCTGCCGGGACTCCGCTCCCGTTCAGCACAGCAGCCATGTGGCTTCCTCCAGAATAGAAGACATAGCCATCCAGTTCTTTCTGCTCAAAGCCCTCCAGTGTTTTCTCTCCACTTGGAGGAAAAGCAGTCGATCTCAGAGGAGCCGCAGAGGCCAACACGGTGTAGCCTCGGTGTCAGACCTCCTCTCTTGTTTTTCCCTTAGCCCAGCCAGCAGCATCACAGGCCCTGGATCCTGCCTCAGGGCCTTTGCACCAGCTGGCCCCACTGTCTGAAAGCCCTGGGCTGGGGGTGTAGTCGGAGGTAGAGTGCCCCTGGGTTCCATCCCTAGTACTGCAAAAACAAAGGAAAGAAAGGAAGGAAGAAAGAAAGATGCAAAGGATGGGGTATAGGTCAGAGGCTGAATGCCCCTGGATTTAGTCCCCAGCATGCGCACACACACACACGAATAGACAAACGTAAAACAAAAACAACAAAACAAAACGGTGTCATTCAGGGGAGATAGATGGTAAAGTCCTTTCAAAGCAAGGGAATTCAGCTGGGCGGCCAGCAGCTCCTGGGGGCTGGGACAGGAGAATGGCAGGTTTAATAAAGCCAGCCTCGGCAGCTTAGCGAGATCTCGGCAACCTAGCAAGACTGTTTCAAATAAAAAATAAAATTGGGCTGGGGATGTAGCTCAGATATAGAATGCTCCCAGGTTCAATCCTAGCACTGCAGAAAGGAGAGAGAGAGAGAGAGAGAGAGAGAGAGAGAGAGGATTCAAGCCATGTCCCCGGCGGTGGGCCCGTGGTCCATGGGGACGGCGGCCAGCTGGCTTTATGTCGACTTGGTAGCCGGGTCTCCACAGTTAATTAAGTAGCGGTCCGCAGTTACTTTTGACCTTGTTTCTGTTCACATTTAAGCTCCTGGCCCTGGTGGGGTAGAAAACAGTGTTATCAGTGAGAACAAAAGGTGTAAACCTTCTGCTCCAAAGTTCTGTTCGATTAACTCTAAGGATGAGTTGAATGTCACCAGGGTCTAGCTACGAGAACTTAGCTTGAAAAAGAAACCACAAGGCTTGCTTACTCATTGGTGCCATCGAGGCGGTGAAGGACACCTCCTGATGGCAGCGGGGCGCTAGGGGACCCGTGGCAGTGTCATCCCCACGAGCGGCAGTGCCCTGTCGGCAGCGCCCGCGGCCCTTGGTAAGTGGGTGCAGCGTGGCATCTCGCTACTGAGGACGGGGTTCCCCGCGGCTCTCCTGATAGCCGGCCACTGAGCATATTGTTAGTGTGTGTCTAGCTCTCTGTGTATTTTGTGCACCTTTGACTATATTTCCTTATTCCGTCTTCGCTCTGTCCTGAATTACTGACACGGGTTTATCTTTTCTCCCCTTTAGAAAGTTTTGAGGTGACCGTCACCAAAGAAGGTGATCAGGGGCTCTTTTGTCTCCCTCTTATAATATTAACCCACTAACTCTGTTTATAAAATTGGGAATCAGCCCTTAAACAGAAGCAACTGTCAGGCCCTCTGGCCCATATATTCTCCTACCATGTTGCTGTTTTAAAATGGATGGGAATTGTATGTAACCAGACCCTTGGTTAGAAATATCTGGAAATCAGACATCCATTTGAACTCCATGGATAGAACCACACATTTTTTTTGTTGTCGTCGCTGGCTCGTTGAATCGAACTGCATAACAATTTCCTATTCGTTGGAATTGTACAAGAGTTCAGTCTTATTTTTACGTGAAATAATGTTTTGTGAAGTTTCCTACGTGCATCAAAACATTTCTGCTTGTTCTCCTGTGGGCAAGAATGGAAACGTGGATTTTTAAAACTCTTCACGTAGCTGTAGTTAAGTTCCCCGGGCGAGGGTCTTTTTCTAGGCTCGACAGGCTAAAGCTCACGTGAAGGGAGTCCTAGCAGCCCCCTCCCCACGGTGGCAACTGGATGACCGCTGTTGAAATGGATGCCTGAAAAGTTGGTATTTCTACCTTTCTCATGTGCCAGTTGATTCCCTAATTTTAGCCAGGCTCATTACACAGGAAGACTTGATTCTTGGGATATTTTGGTTTTTTTCTTGACAGAATTTCTGTAATTATGGTGCTGGTCCTATATCTCAGGCTCCTTCCTCTCTCGACACTTAACTGTGCGTTTTATCCTCTCTCTGGTCCAAATCCAAAGAGCTGCCGGGCCGCCTGGCGCTCGGCCCGGCCGTTTGCTCCCGAGACGCCCTGACCCTCGAGCCGCCCTAAGTGCTCCTGTGGAATGCCTGCCTGTGTCCTCTCTCTTTTGTATTCCTGCATGAATGGATGCAAAGTAAACCAGCTGCTTGGAGAGCCAGACTCTGCTTCTCTTTACTAAAGCCCCAGAACTCACCCGTGTCCGAGCACAGTGCCCGCTTTGTCCACGGACCCCGCGACCCCCTGGCTGCCGGACTGTTCTTGAGGGGACTCTCTGGGGGAGGGCAGCGCTGGGCGGACAGCGTGGGGCTGAAGTTCTTACCCGTTCTGCCTTGACTCCCCAGGTGAGATTTGTGGCTTTAAAATTCATGGACAGAATGTCCCCTTCGACACAGTAGTGGTGGACAAGTCCACCGGGGAGGGACTGATTCGCTCAAAAGAGAAGCTGGACTGCGAGCTGCAGAAAGACTACACGTTCACCATCCAGGCCCACGACTGCGGCAAGGGCCCCGACGGCGCCGGCGCCAAGAAGTCTCACAAGTAAGCAGGCGGGCAGAGTGGGACAGCCTGCCCCGGGGGGTGTGTGCGCGCGTGAAACACGTGGCTGTTGCCCCCTGAGCTGAGACGACCAAGGCAAAGAGTCCCCGAGGGTCCGCAGTTGGGTGCCTAGGGTCTCTGTGTCTACTCTTGTAGGCAGCTCCTGGCAAGAGCCCTGCTCATAGCAGGCTCGGCAAAAAGCGAATGAGTGACTTTCTCTCACCAAATAAGGAAACCAAGGCTCCCAAGTGACATAAGCGTGCGTGGGGGTTTTAGTTTTCTTTTTTTGTGCTGGTCCTAGAGCTTGAACCCAGGGGCTTCTACCTCCGAGCCGCCCCCTCCAGGCCTATTTTAATTTTTTATTTCTATTTTTATTATTATTTTTTTTGGTGGTACTGGGGTTCCTGGAAGCCCTTCTACCTCCGGGCTACACTCCCAGACCTATTTTATATTTTTATTTAGAAACAGGGTCTCTTAAGCCAGCACGACTGGCTTCGAACCTGCGCGATCCTCCTGTCTCCGCCTCCCGAGCGCGGGGATGACAAGCGTGCGCCACCACGCCCGGCTAATTTTTTATTTCAAAACATGGTCTCACCGAGTTGCTGAGGGACCTTACTGGGTTGCTGAGGCTGGCCTCCCGCCTGGGATCCTCCTGTCCCCGCCTGAAGTACTTGGATTTAACTTCTGTGCCCGGCTAAAATGCCTTCTTTATAATTAGCAAACAGATGTCTGATATGGTGTATCTCCTGTCTTCATGTCTTGTCCCAGATCGTTGATGAAAATCTCATGTCTCTTATTTTTTAATTTATTATTATTATTATTATTATTATTATTATTATTTGCAGTACTGGGGACTGAGCCTAGGGGCATTCTACCTCCAAGCTACACCCCCAGCCAAATTTTTTGTTTTTTATTTTGAAACAGGGTCTCACTAAGTTGCAGAGGGCCTCACTAAGTAGCTGAGGCTGTCCGCAAATGTGATCCTCCTCTCTCAGCCTCCCAAGTACTGGGATTACAAGTGTGCGCCACCACGCCCGGCTCAAGTCTCTTGTTTTATATTACTGATTTTTTTTTTTAAATCAGCTGTCTTATTTTTAGGACATGAGAGAATCGATTCAACCCTATTTTAACTTTCTGTCTTCTCCATGCTAATTTAAAAATAATGAAGTGTGTTGTCACGTGTGGTGGCGCACGCCTGTAATCCCAGACTTGGGAGGCTGAGACTGGAGGATCGCGTAGGTTCAAAGCCAGCCTCAGCTACTGAGTGAGGCTGTCTGCAACTTAGTGAGACCCTGTTTCCAAATAAAAAGTATAAAATAGGTCTGAGTTCCATCCCCAGCACCACATGCACACGCACACACACACGCGCGCACGCACACACACACACACAGAGTGTGGTTTATTTTGTCTTCATCATGAATTTTATGAATCAAGGTACCACAAAAAGGATATTTAAAAGTAGGGCAGAATTGGTGCTGAGGTACCCAGAAGGCTGAGGCAGGAATACCACAAGTTCGAGGCCAGCCTGGGTAACATAACAAGACCCTGTCTCAAAAAATATAGAGCTGGCCGGGCATGGTGGCGCATGCTTGTAATCCCTGCGCTTGGGAAGCGGAGACAGGATCGCGCAGGTTCAAAGCCAGCCCCACTGGCTTAAGACACCCTGTTTCCAAATAAAACATAAAATAGGTCTGGGATTGAAGGGTTCCATCCCTAGTACGTCCAAAAGAGAGAGAGAGAGAGAGAGAGAGAGAGAGAGAGAGAGAGAGAGAGAGAGAGAGAGAGAGAGAGCGCGCGCTAGCGAGCGAGCTGGGCGTGGTGGCACATGCTTGCAGTCCCAGCGTTTGGGAGGCTGAGACGGGAGGATCGCGGTTCATGGCCAGCCTCAGCTACTCAGTGAGGCCCCTTGCAACTCAGTGAGACCCTGTTTCAAAATAAAGAATAAAAAATAGGGCCGAGGGTGTAGCTCTGAGGTGGAATGCCCCTGGGCTCCAACCTCACTACTGCAAAAAACACACACAAAAGCCACAGAACACAGAACACAGCCCCAGCGCAGCCGTCCGCCTCCTTTTGTCCAGAGCCGCTGTGCACATCCAGGTGAACGACGTGAACGAGTTCGCGCCGGTGTTCAGGGAGAAGTCCTACAAGGCCACGGCCACCGAGGGCAGGCAGCACGACCGCATCCTGCGGGTGGAGGCCGTGGACGCCGACTGCTCCCCCCAGTTCAGCCAGATCTGCAGCTACGAGATCGTCACCCCCGACGTGCCCTTCACCGTGGACAAAGATGGTGAGCGTGGGCCGGGACCTGGCCGTCAGCTGCCGGCTCTCGCCTCCCCCCTCCCCCTCCCCCCCCTCTCACCTCCCTCCCTCCCTTCCTTCCTTCCTCCGTCTTCCAGGGCCTTGTGAGTGCTGGGCTATATCCCCGGGTCCTTCTGCTTATCTGAAGACAGGGTTTCTATCTTGCTACCTTTGCCAGGCCCTCTTTTTTTTTTTTTTTTTGGTGGTACTGGGGTTCCTGGAAGCCCTTCTACCTCCGGGCTACACTCCCAGACCTATTTTTACATTTTTATTTGGAAACAGGGTCTCCTAAGCCAGCGCGCGGCCATCCTCCTGTCTCCGCCTCCCCAGCGCGGGGATTACAAGCGTGCGCCACCGCTTCTGGCGCCAGGCCCTCTTTTATCTTTGGTGGTTAAAGTAAACATTTTGGCCAGCAGTACTTAATGTAGCTTGACCATGTATTTGAGGTATTTTGTTTTCCAATTCTCTTGTACACAAACTGCTGAATGTCAAGGTGAACCGAAGGCCTGGGGGTGGAACCCGGGGGCATTCGACCTCCGAGCTACACCCCCAGCCCTATTTTTATTTTTGGAAACAGGGTCTCACGGAGTTGCAGAGGGCCTCACTAAGTAGCTGAGGCTGTCCTCGAACCGCGATCCTCCCGTCTCAGCCTCCCAGATGCCGGGATGACAAGCGTGCGCCACCACGCGCGGCTTCCCCCATTTCTGGGTCCGGGGTGGACTCCTGCGGTCCGTGCTCGGGAGGACGGTCACCGACAGGTCTCCGCCCCGAGCCCACTCCCCAGCCATCCCTCCAAGCGCGGCTCTATTGCACCGTGGGGGCGGCAGGTGAGGGTGGTTCTCACTGCTGCTTTTCCTCCCCTGCCAGGTTACATAAAAAGCACAGAGAAGCTGAACTCTGCGAAGGAGCGCCAGTACAAGCTGACCGTCACCGCCTACGACTGCGGGAATAAGAGGGCCGCGGAGGACGTGCTGGTGAAGATCAGCGTGGAGCCCGCCTGCACGCCCGGGTGGCAAGGTGAGCGGCCGCGCCCTCTGCCCCCCGTGCGCGCCTAGAGCCAAGGCGTCTAACTCCTGAGCTCTCTCCTTCCCCGCGGGCCCGCCAGGCTGGAGCAGTCGGATCGAGTACGAGCCGGGCACGGGGCCTTTGGCCGTCTTCCCCAGCATCCGCCTGGAGACGTGTGACGCGCCGGTGGCCTCCGTGCAGGCCACCGTGGAGCTGGAGACCAGCCACATCGGCAAAGGCTGCGACCGAGACACCTACTCGGAGAAGTCCCTGCACCAGCTCTGTGGTAAGGAGGCTCTGCCGGCCCCTGCCGGAACCTGTGTGTTGGGTGCCGGGTGGTTAGCGGAGCAGACCCGCATCGCATGTGTCTTTGGCGGCCTTAGTGGCTAAGTTTCATCCTGGGGCAGCTTCAGGGATAAAAGGCCCTGAAGTCCACATAAAACCCTAATACAGTGTGTGTGTGTGTGTGTGTGTACACTTTTTTTTTTTTTTTTTGCAGTACTGGAGATGAAACCCAGGGGCATTCGACCTCCAAGCTATACTCCCTGCCCTATTTTTGATTCTTTATTTTGAAACAGGGTCTAAGTTGCAGAGGGCCTCGCTAAGTAGCTGAGGCTGGCTGTGAACCATGATCCTCCAGTCTCAGCCTCCTTAGTGCTGGGATTACAAGTGTGCGCCACCACGCCCGGCTTGTGCACATTTGAAGAACCACTGATTTGAAGATAGCAACATACATTGAGAACCAGGGTGATACAGAAACCAGAAGCTGGGTTCTGACGATGGTTTCCCTGGAGGCCCTGCTACCTGGGAGGCTGACGAGGCAGGCGTGTCCCTGGAGCCCAGGAATCCGCTGCCAGCCTGGGCCACAGAGAGACTCGTTCCCAAAACAACAAAATAAGTAGGGCGAGTTTTATGTGAAGTGAGATGTTTATTTAAGGACCGATGGGAAAGTTACAGGCAACACATTAGCTTTTGGCTAACACGAAGCAGGAAATGGGGCCCAAGCGTGGTGTCCCGTCTCCAACCTAGAGTCCCAGCTGACTTTTGGGGAGTGAACCCCAGGGCAGGGTCTGCATTTCTGCCCCCAGTTGTGGATATCTGGGGGCTGGCTCACTGAGGGGGAGGTGAGGCCTTTCTCTAGGAGGTGGGAGGGACGACTGATAAAAACCCACCGACTTCGCTGTCTTCTCCATAGCTGCTCATGTCTTTTGTGTTTCAGAAGCTCTTGGAAACAGCTTTGCAGGGAGCATTTTCCTAAAGGGATCTATCTTTCCACCAGCCTGAAAACCACTATTAGCCAACTGACTTTCTTTTGCTTCTCCTAATGGGAATTGGAACAGGGGGCTGGGGGGGAACTAGACCCAAGCTACACTCCTAGATCTCGTTATTTTATTTTATATTATAAAACTGGGTCTTGCTAAGTTATTGCTAAATTGCTGAGGCTGGCTTTGAACCTCCAATCCTCCTGTGTCAGCCTTCCAAGTACTGAAATTACAGCTACACCCCCTCACACCTGGCAGGCAACTGTTTTGTTTTTGCGATGCTGGGGATGGAACCCAGGGGCATCCTACCTCCGATCTATACCCTCAGCCCTACTTTTCATTCTTTATTTGAAAACAGGATCTCACTGAGTTTTAAAGGGCCTCACTAAGTAGCTGAGGCTGGCCACAAACTACTATCCTCCTGTCTCAGCCTCCCGAATGCTGAGATTACGAGCATGTGCCACCATGCCCGGCTCTGTTTTTTATATATAATGGTTGAAAGTTGTTAAACTGGGCTGGGCATGGTGGTGCACGCTTGTAATCCCAGTACCTGGAAGGCTGAGACAGGATTGCAGGTTTGCAGCCAGCCTCAGCTACTTAGTAAAACCCTGTGCAAATTAGTGAGACCCTGTTTCAAAATAAAGAATAAAAAATAGGGCTAGGGGTATAGCTTGGAGGTAGAATGCCCCTCAGTTCAATCCCCAGACCTGCAATAACTAATAACTATAAAAAAGAAAAGGCTGCAGGTGTACTTCAGAGGTGAAATGCCCTGATTTCAATCTCTAGTATCAAAAATAAAATAGTAAAAAATACTTGTCAACTAGATGTAACTGTAAAAATAAAGGAAGCCAGGTTTAGTGGTGTACACCAGTAATCCCATACTTGGGAGGCTGAGACAGGAGGATCTCAAATTCACAGTCAGCCTTAGCCTTAGCAACTTAGTAAAACACTGTTTCTGAATAAAAATAAAATATATGTGTAGCTTGAAGAGGCTAGGAACATGCCCCCCACACACACACTGGGGGAGGAACCTAGGGGTGCCCCTCCACTGAACTATCCCCCCCCCTTTTTGTTGTGTACTGGGTGTTGAACCCAGAGGCATTCAACCTCCACGCTATACTTGAAACCCTATTTTATTTTTATTGTAAACAGGGTCTCACTGGGTTGCTTGAGAGTCTCCCTACTTGTTGAAGCTGTCTTTGCATCTGTACTCCCCCGTCTCAGCCTCCCAAGTACGAGGATTGCAGACGTGTGCCACCAAGCCCAGTTTTTTTTTTTTTAAGCAGGGCCTGGCTAAGTTGCTCAGGCTAGCCGTAAACCTACAGTCCTCCTGCCTAGCCCTCCTCAGTAGCTCGGATTGTAGGTGCCGCTGCGAATTGGTGCAACACGCAGAGTTGGATTTAAATTCTGGCCCGTGATCTGCTTCTAGCCGGCTACTTCCACATGTGTTACAACTTAACCTTCCCAGCAGGCCCGAGTGCAGGTGGTATTGACCCTGTTTTATAGAGGAGCGCATTACTTTGAAACGGAAGGAGATTAAGCAGCTCGCCCGGCAACGTATGTTAGGAAGCGGCAGAGCTCGGGCGTAGACTGAGGTCTTACGTTACTCAAAAGAGCAGGATGGTCCAGCCGAGTCATGGCGCTCCTAAGATTGAAGAAGTCAACGACCAGGCAGCTGAGGGAGCTGGGAAATCTTTTTCAGGGAGCAAATTTATTTATTTATTTATTTATTTATTTATTTTTGGTGGTACTGGGGTTCCTGGAAGCCCTTCTACCTCCAGGCTACACTCCCAGACCTATTTTATATATATATATATATATATATATATATATATATATATATTTTTTTTTTTTTTTTAATTTGGAAGCAGGGTCTCTTAAGCCAGCGCGGCTGGCTTCGAACCTGTGCGATACTCCTGTCTCCGCCTCCCAAGCGCAGGGATTACAAGCGTGCGCCACCACGCCCGGCCTCAGGGAGCAAATTTTTTTTTTTTTTTTTGTGGTCCTGGGGGTGGAACCCAGAGGCTTTTCTACCTCCGGGCTATACTCCCAGACCTATTTTATATTTTATGTGGAAACAGGGTCTCACTAAGAGCCTCACTAAGTAGCTGAGGCTGGCTTCGAACTTGTGAGATCCTCCTGTCTCAGCCTCCCAAGCGCGGGGATGACAAGCGTGCGCCACCACGCCCAGCTGAGGGAGCAAATTTAAAAGAAAACTTGGAGCCTAGGTTGCCGAGACTGGCTTCGATCCAGTGATCCTCCTGTCTCAAGTACTGGCATCACAGCATGCACCTCCGTGCCCGGCTCTATTTTTGCCTTTAAAACCCCTTATTTTTGAGGAAAGGTAAAGTACAGCCAGCTCGTCATCTAGCTATGAAATGCGGACGGTCAGGCAGAGTGGGTTCAGGTGGAGGCCCGGGGTCTTCCCGGGACTGACATGCGCCTGGCTCTGGTTTCAGGGGCGGCTGCCGGCACGGCCGAGCTGCTCCCCTCCCCCAGCAGCTCCTTGAACTGGACGGCCGGCCTCCCCACCGACAACGGCCACGACAGCGACCAGGTGTTCGAGTTCAACGGCACTCAGGCGGTGCGGGTCCCGGAGGGCGTGGTCTCCATCAACCCCAAGGAGCCCTTCACCATCTCCGTGTGGATGCGCCACGGGCCTTTCGGCAGGAAGAAGGAGACGATTCTTTGCAGTTCAGACAAAACAGGTCGGTTATGGTTCTGTAAGTGAATTTCCTCAGTGGCCAGGGGGGCAGTGTCCCCATGCGGGCCCCCACCCCTTCCGCAGAGCCTCCTGGGAAGCGAGCGGGTCTGTGTGCAGTGTTCTCTGGTTTGTGCTGGGGGCTCTTTGTCCCCCAGAGAGACGGCATCAACACTCAGAAATGTCTTCACTCTGCTCAGTGGATTCCAGCAGTCGTCCTGGGCCCAGATGACCATCAGCCAAACCCAAGCGTATTTGTTCCTGAGTCTGCCTTGGCCCAGCTGAGGGTTCATTTACGCAGATAAAGTTGTGTCTTCGAAATCCAATAAAGAAAAGCTCTTATTCTCCCTGGGGCCTCGAGCTGACAATTTACCCCAGACGCTGTCTTTTCAGATATGAACCGCCACCATTACTCCCTGTATGTCCATGGGTGCAGGCTCATCTTCCTCCTCCGTCAGAATCCTTCAGAGGAAAAGAAATACAAGCCTGCAGAATTCCACTGGAAGCTGAATCAGGTGAGCACCGCGAACGCGGCCCGGGCGCGGTCTTCTAAGAGAAATCAGCTAGGCAAGGGGCCTGGCACGAGCCTGCGGTGTGTGGTCGGTGCCTCCTCGTGGCAAGAAAAGGAAGAAGTGTAAAAATAGGGCTGGGGGTGTAGCTTAGAAGTGAATGCCCATGGGGTCCATCTCCAGTGCCACCAAAAGAAAAGAAAAAAAGAAAAGCAAAGGCCTGTTGGCATCAGCTGAGGGGACCTGAGCAGCTCCGGGTTTGGGGCCCTGCGCTGTGATGGGTAGGAATCGTGCCACCGGATTGGAGACAGTGACAGTGAGACCCCATCCGACACTAGAGGTGACTGGGTCATCCTGTTCCTTTTGGTGAGGTGTGTTTGCAAAATACATTGTTGCTAGATTTTTGTTTTTTTATTTTTTTATTTTTTGGTGGTACTGGGGGTGGAACCCAGAGGCTTTCTACCTCTGGGCTATACTCCCAGACCTATTTTTGGAAACAGGGTCTCACTAAGTTGCTGAGAGCCTCATTAAGTAGCTGAGGCTGGCTTCGAACCTGCGCGATCCTCCTGTCTCAGCCTCCCAAGCGCAGGGATTACAAGCGTGCGCCACCACGCCCGGCTTGTTGCTAGATTTTAAAAAACTCTTTCCTTAAGCAGAGCTTGGTGTTACACACCTACAATCCAAGTACTTGGAAGGCTGAGACAGGAAGATCTCAGATTCAAAGACAACCTCAGCAATGTAGTGAGACCTATTTCAATATAAAAAATAAGGTCTAGGGGTGTGTAGCCTGGAGTTAAAACACCCCTGGGTTCAATATCAGGACCAAAAACAAAACAAACCAACTAACTTTTTTTTTTTTTTTTGAGTCTGGGGATGGAACCCAGGGGCATTCGACCTCTGAGCTACACCACCTGCCTATTTTTTATTCTTTATTTTGAAACAGGGTCTCATTGAGTTGCAGAGGGCCTCACTAAGTAGCTGAGGCTGTCCGCGAACCGCCATCCTCCTGTTTCAGCCTCCCTAATGCTGGGATTACAAGCGTGCGCCACCACGCCCGGCTACCTTTTTTTGTGTGTGTGGTACTGGGGATGGAACCCAGCGTCATTCTACCTCCAAGGGACACCTCCAGCCCTGTTTTTTATTCTTTATTTTGAAACAGGGTCTCACTGAGTTGCAGAGGGCCGCACTAAGTAGCCGAGGCTGTCCGCGAACCGCGATCCTCCTGTCTCAGCCTCCCGAGTGCTGGGATGACCAGCGTGCGCCACCGCGCCCGGCTGTTTCCTGTTAGACTGACGGCGCTCGGGTCCGGCGGTGCTGCGTCTCGTGCCTCCGGATGGGAGGCTGACGTTTCCTGCTTGCTTGCCCTCGGTAGGTCTGCGATGAGGAGTGGCACCACTTTGTCCTCAACGTGGAGCTCCCCAGCGTAACCCTCTACGTGGACGGCGTCGCGCACGAGCCCTTCTCGGTGACCGAGGACTACCCGCTGCACCCATCCAAGCTAGACACCCAGCTCGTGGTCGGGGCTTGCTGGCAAGGTAACCGCCGTTGTGCCCCTCCGCCGTCTCAGGAACTAAATGACGCCTCTGTACTGTACTGGTGGAAACAGGCTCTTCTCATTATTTTCCCTTCACCCTCTTTTCCTGTGCGTAGCCTTTTGGGGCCATTGTTGATGATCCTCCTCGGTGTGGTCCATCTGTGGGTGCTCAGTACAGGTGCTAGGGGCCAGAGCGCTCCGTGACCTCTCAGGGCCGTGCGCGGAGGGAGAGTGTAATAGAGGAACTCGCTTATAAATTCATCTGCCCAGGCCGGGCGTGGGGGCGCACGCTTGGAATCCCAGCATTTGAGAGGCTGAGTCAGGAGGATCGCGGTTCGCGGACAGCCTCAGCTACTTAGTGAGGCCCTCCGCAACTTAGACCCTGTTTCAAAATGAAAAATAAAAGAACCGGGCATGGTGGTGCGTGCTTGTTATCCCAGTTCTTGGGAGGCTGAGACAGGAGGATCGCGCAGGTTCGAAGCCAGCCTCAGCTACTGAGTGAGGCTCTCAGCAACTTAGTGAGACCCTGTTTCAATATAAAAAATAAGAAGGTCTAGGGGTGTGTAGCCTGGAGTTACAACACTGCTGGGTTCAATCCTAGGACCAAAAACAAAACAAAAAAAAAACATTTAAAGTATAAAAATAGGTCTGGGAGTATAGCCCAGAGCTAGCAAAGACCCTGGGTTCCACCCTCAGTACCACACACACAAAAATAAAGGAAGGAAGGAAGAATAAAAAATAGGGCAAGGGGTATAGCTCACAGGTCGAATGCCCCTGGATTCCATCTCCAGACCCACAAAAAAAATAAATAAACAAATAAATAAATCCATCTGCTCCCTGACACTTACGAGAACGAGGAAGCAGCAGACAGCAGTGAGGCCCAGGGCCCGGAAGTGTCTAGACCTGTGGGACCCCGCCGGGTGCGCGGCGAGCCAGGGGGACCTCGGCAAGGGCTCAGCCAGTTTGGCGGGGGTTCCGCGTGAGTTCCCAGCAGACTAGAGTGGGGTTGTGATCATCGCCCCTAGCCACAGCACGACTCCTCGTGCTTACCAAGTGGCAGGCTCCTCCTTAGGGTCTTGTATTATAGCCACGAAACGGAGACTCAGAGAAGTCGAGAGCCTAGATCACCAGGGAGACTAATCCTGGAGCCAAGATCAGAACCCAGAAAGCCAGCGCTCCAGGGCCAGGCTGAACCGCCAGCCCCAGGCTCGCCTCCCGTGACGCAGAGCCTCCTGCTGGCCTTGAGAAGCTGTGCACCCCTTCATCTCTAGCATTCGACGCGCTGGTTCCCTGTGAAACCGAGAGGCAGTTAAACTGGAGTAGTGGCCAGGGAGCTGCGCTGCAGAATCGTTCTGTGAGCTACACACTGGCTCCGTGAACTCTGTGATTTTTTTTTTTTTTTTTTTGAAAAGTTGCGGAGGGCCTCAGTAGCTAAGGCTGTCCATGAACCACGGCCCTCCGGTCTCAGCCTCCCGAATGCTGGGATTACAAGTGTGCACCACCACGCCCGGCTGAACTCTGTCATTTCAAAGTAGTAGCGGGCTTTGAGCCAGTGCTCTGGCATCTGCAACGCCGTGGCGCAGTGTGTGTTTGCAGACGCGGCGGCCAGCTTTCCTGGCGCAGGCCCAGGCCTCACACTAGCCCCGCTGCAGGCTTCTCGGCCGACTCGCGACCAGGGCTGCGGGGCGGCCACAAGAGGGAGGCATTGCCATGCATCGAGGCCCAGACCGTGACAATGCTGGACTTGGCCACAGGGCGGTGGCCAGTGAGGGCCCGGGACCCACTGTGGATTATGTTTCTCTGAGTGACTTCACCTCGTAGCCTCCTTTTCTGGTCGGAGAAAGCACTTAAAAATGTCTTCTTAAAGCCGAGCGTGGTGGCGCACACTTGTAATCCCAGTACTTGGGAGGCTGAGACAGGAGTGTCACACAAGTTCAAAGACAGCCTCATCTACTTAGTGATGCCTTGTTTCCGAATAAAGTATAAAAATAGGTCTAGGGGTGTAGCCCGGAGGTACAAAAGCCCCTGGGTTTCACCCCCGGTACCACAAAAAAAGAAAAAAAAGGCCAGGCGTGGCGGCGCGTGATTGTAATTCCTGCGCTTGGGAGGCGGAGACAGGAGGATCACGCAGGTTCGAAGCCAGCGTCGCTGGCTTAAGTAAAAGACCCTGTTTCCAAATAAAAATATAAAAATTAGGTGTCTGGGAGTGTAGCCCAGAGGTAGAAGGGTTTCCAGGAACCCCAGTACTACCAAAAAAAAAAAAGTAACTTCTTAGCCAGGCATGGTGGTGCACACCTGTAATCCTAGTACTTGGGTGGCTGAGACAGGAGGATCACAGGTTCAAGACCAGCCTTAGCAATTTATTGAGACTCTGAACAACATAACAAAAAGAGAGAGAGACAGAGAGAGAGAGCGCGCGAGAGAGAGCTGGGTGTGGTGGCACACCCTTGTAATCCCAATACTTGGGAGCCTGAAACAGGAGGATTGAAGGTTCAGGGACAGCCTCAGCTACTTAATGAAGTCCTACGCAAGTTAGTGAGACCTTGTTTCAAAATAAAGAATAAAAAATAGGGCTGGAAGTGTCGCTTGGAGGTAGAATGCCCCTGGGTTCCATCCCTAGTACTGCAGAAAAAAAAGGGAGTGTGTGTGGTGTGGTGGCTCATGCCTATAATCCCAGTACTGGGGAAGCTGAGATAGGAGGATGGCAGGGTCAAAGACAGCCTCAGCAACTTAGTGAGACTCTGTTTCAAGCAAAAAAATAAAATAGGGCTGGGGTTATAGCTCAGAGGTAGAATAGCCCTGGGTTCAATCCCTAGTACTGCAAACAAACAAAAAATAGGGCTGGAGTGTAGCTCAGAGGTAGAACGCCCCTGGGCTCCATCCCCAATTCCACACACACACACAAAAGTATCTTCTTTTCTCTGTCGCTTTAAAGCCCAGGCAGCTGCAGACTTGTTCTGAACTTCCAGACAGACAGGCTTTTGTGTGTGCGTGAGCCAGGCGCTGGACCTGCGCGTGCTCTCCCGTTGCCTCTGAACCAGCGTATCCGCGCTGGAGAGGGGCGCTGCCGGCCCGGCTTGTGTGTGTTGGGCGCAGGCTGCGGTCAGAGCGGGACGTCCTTGGAAAGCTCTGGCCGGGGCCCAGGTCGAGGGGCCAGAGTCCAGCACACCTGCCTCTATGCGTCTTATTTTGGGTCTGATTTGTCTTCTGGCAAGGAGGACATGAGAAGATGGAATCCAAGAAGACACGAAAGGCGCCAGGGCGGATGCCCCCTGGGAAGCGGGGTCCAGCGCGCACCGGCCGGGCCGCGGGGGCTTCTGGGGCTTTGTACCGGGCGGCCTGAGGCGCGCTGGGCCGGCCGCACACCCTAACCTCCCGGTCTCTCTGTTGTCTCCGTCTTGCTTCCCGCAGAGTATCCAGGCGTGGACGGTGACAATGAGACCGAGCCCGTGACGGTGGCCGCGGCAGGTTGCTGGATCTCTCTTTTCCCTACAGCTCACTTTGTTTCATTTTAAAGCTGAGACATTGACTCATTCCACATGTCGCATGACGCGCACGGGGCGCCTCTGGGCCGGCCGGTTTCTCTGCATCGTGACTCCCCCCACCGCAGCCAGGCTGGGGGTCCCGGCTCCCCGGGCGGGGGGCGCCTCGTGGTGCTTCAGGCAGGGAGGGGCTCACCCTAGGTGTTCTGTCCTGATGGAGAGTAAACTTGAAGCAGGCGTTTCGTAGAAGTCTCCACCCCAGCAGTGCCCTCCCCAGAGCGAGGCGCGTGGCCGGCGGCCTAGCTCTCCTCCGTTGTCAGGTTAAGGCAGGTCTAGCCTGGCTCCCCGGTCATCTGCCTGAGGGGTTTCGTTTTCCTCGACCCACCTCCCTTTCCCAGTCCTTCAGGAGTAGGAGACAGGAACGAAGGGGCTCAACAAAGCAGTGTCACCCAGAAAGGCCCCTGGGACGCAGCGCCGGGCGGCCCGGAGCGCCCTGCTCGTGCCATGGCCGTGCGGCTTCGTCTTAGCGGTCTCCATCACTGGGTGCGCTGGCGCACAACCGTAAGCCCAGTACTTGGGAGGCTGAGACAGCAGGATCGCTAGTTCCAGGCGCGACAGTTAGCAACTTAGCAAGGCCCCGTGTCAAAATAAAAAATAAAAGCCGGGCGTGGTGGCGCACGCTTGTAATCCCAGCATGCGGGAGGCTGAGACTGGAGGATCGCGGTTCACGGACAGCCTCAGCTACTTAGTGAGGCCCTCTGCAACTTAGTGAAACCTGTTTCAAAATAAGAATAAGAAAATAGGCAGGGGTTGTAGCTTCAGAGGTCAATGCCCCTGGGTTCCATCCCCAGACCCGTAAATAAATAAATAAATAAATAAATAAATAAATAATAAAGAGGGCCAGGAGTAAAGTTTGGAGAGAGAATGCCCCTGGGCTCAACCCGTAGTAACAGCAACAGCAAAAAGAGTGTGTCCCCTGCGCTAGGGAAGGCAGCCCCCAGCGTGCTCCCCGGCAGGACGCGGGGCCGAGGGGGCGGGCGTCACTGCGCGGCGAGGCGAGGCCCCGGGAGCGGGTGGCTGTGTGGGACTCTGGTGGGACCGCTCGGCTTCCCGGCTGCGGGTGAGGGACCCCTGCTCCTTCCCTCCGAGCACATATGCATGATCATAAATGGTTTAATTTCTTCATGGCGCTTCCATTTAGACCGCAAGGCTAACAGGGTTTGGTCTGAACTAACCTGCATGTCCATCCATCCATCTGGCTGCCACTCCGGTAACCCCGCGTTGACAGGTCAGCGGGAGGTCGGGCCACAGCCTGACTGCTTCTCCCCTGTCCCCAAGGTGGCGACCTGCACATGGCCCAGTTTTTCCGAGGTAACCTGGCTGGCCTAACGGTTCGTTCTGGGAGACTCACAGATAAGAAGGCGATTGACTGTCTGTACACCTGCAAGGAGGGGCTAGACCCGCAGGCCCCGGAAGACGGCGGCAGAGGCGTGCAGGTAACCTGGCTGGCCGCCTGCGCGCTCCTGGGCCCTGGAGCACAGATCGGGGAGAGCAGACACCAGAGGGGGATGACGTTTGCGCCCGAGATGTTGCCTTCGTGTGAAGGAGGGCCATTGGCTGGAATCACACGAGCTTCCCTTTTCCACGTCCTCTGCGGAGCCCCCACAGCTCCAGCTCTCACAGCAGAGCCCCCCACCCCCTGTGTGATTTCAGATCCGGGCAGGCCCCAGCCAGGCGGTGCTGACCTTGGAGGGAGATGATGTCGGGGAGCTGGACAAGGCCATGCAGCGCGTCTCCTACCTGAACTCACGCCAGTTCCCCACGCCTGGCATCCGCAGACTCCAACTCACCACCACCGTCAAGTAGGTCCTTATTTTTCTTAGCGGTGCACTTGTGTGGGGCCTGGGGTGTAGCTCATTGGTAGTGTGCTTGCCTAGCACGCGTGCCGCCCAGGGGTCCTTCCCTGGCACTGCCCCAAAACAAACCCGCTTTCACCCACTGACCCAGTGAGAAGAAATTTAGGTTTCTAAATTCCTTTCTATTATTTACTTATTTTTTATTTTTTGGTGGTACTGGGGTTCCTGGAAACCCTTCTCTGGGCTTCACTCCCAGACCTATTTTATTTGGAAACAGGGTCTCTTAAGCCAGCGCGGCTGGCATCGAACCAGCGCGATCCTCCTGTCTCCGCCTCCCAAGCACGGGGATTACAAGCGTGCCCACCACGCCCGGCCTAAATTTCTTTCTAAATGCACACCCAGTGTGCATTTAGGTTTCTAGGGCATGCCGTCCTCCCTCCTGTGAGCACGGTGCACCATCGCTGGCTCCCCACAGTGGGCGCGAGACACTCGACGAGGTCCCGGTCACGGCGGGCGGTGGTTCCTGGGGCCCGCTGTCTCCCGACCCTCCAGGCTGTGTGGAATCCTGGGAGTCCCAGGGCAGCTTTCCGAGCCCTGCCTCTGCCTCCCGTTTCTTGCTGGCAGGTGTTTTAACGAGGCCGCCTGTATCGAGGTCCCCCCCGTCGAAGGCGGCGTGATGGTCTTGCAGCCAGAAGAGCCCAAGATCAGCCTGAGCGGCATCCACCATTTCGCCCGGGCGGCAGCTGAGTTTGAGAGCTCGGAAGGGGTTTTCCTCTTCCCTGAGCTCCGCATCATCAGCACCATCACCAGAGAGGTGGAGCCCGAGGGCGACGGGGCCGAGGACCCCACAGGTAAGGGCGGCTCGCCGGCGGCCCCTCAGCACGGGGCTCCTTTTCTCTGGGGGTTTTGGGAGGTTTTCCTGTTTTAGCACTGTGGGTGGGTCGGCTTCTGGAGCCTGACTTGCAGCTGGGGTCTTCGAGGTCTTTGGAAACCAGCTTGGGGGTCATTTCCTCCTTCTCTGGCTGACATCAGCTCTGAGGTTGAGCTTGAGGGTCAGCCCGGGTGGGGGGACAGTATCCTCACCGTCCTCGCTCAGGACGCAGAGCAGCCCTAGTTATGGAGTTCACACCGGGCGCACCCAGGGCCGGCACACGCTGAGCCCAGCCACGCCAGCGCTCGGGGGCGGCTTTCCTGCCTCCGTCGCTGCTCCTCCTCGAGCCTGAGCCTCTGCCTGGGGCCGTGCCCACCCTGGTTGGGCCCCACGGCCTCTGACACGGCTGGGCTGTTCTGCAGTTCAAGAGTCCCTGGTGTCCGAGGAGATCGTGCATGACCTAGACAGCTGCGAGGTCGCGGTGGAGGGTGAGGAGCTGAACGCGGAGCAGGAGAGCCTGGAGGTGGACGAGGCCCGCCTGCAGCAGAAGGGCATCGAAGTGAGCCGCTCCGACCTGGGCGTGGTCCTCACAGGTGAAGCCGCGGCCTGCCTCCTGCGGACTCGGGCTGGCGGGTGGCTGCAGGCTGACCCTCTGCACGGAGGCCACCGTGATAGCTTGCACAGGGTGGGGCGGGGCCGCGGCAGCATCGCAAGCCCTGGGGGAGGTGCCCCTGGGCCCTGCCTTTTACCCTGGCGGGGAAGCCGCAGGTGTGGGGCCCGCTGGCTCCGCAGGCTGGGTGCCTGGCTCTGGCCCCACCGCAGGCCCTCGGCTGAGCCACCTGACGCCTGCCTCACCTCTGACCCGCAGGTGTGGACACCATGGCCAGCTATGAGGAGGCCTTGCACCTCCTGCGCTATCGGAACTGGCACACCAGGTCCCTGCTTGACCGGAGGTTTAAGCTCACCTGCTCCGAGCTCAATGGCCGCTACCTCAGCAACGAGTTTAAGGTGGAGGTGAGTACCGGCTTCCACCGCAGCGGCCCAGTGGTGCTGACCTGGCCCGTGACTCTCGGCCCTAACGTTTGCAAGCGCCAAGTTTTCCTTTCTTTTCTCGTTCTTTGTTTTTTTTCTTTCTTTTTTGGTGGTTCTGGGGATGGAACCCAGGGGCATTCAACCTCCAAGCTACACCCCTGTTCTATTTTTTATTCTTTATTTTGAAACAGGGTCTCACTGATTTGCAAAGGGCCTAAGTAGCTGAGGCTGTCCGTGAACCACAATCCTCTGGTCTCAGCCTCCCGAATAAGCGTGCGCCGCCATGCCCAGCTTCCTTTTTTTTTTTAAATAGGGTCTCACTAAGTTGCTGACCACCCAAGTTGCTGGCTGTGAACCTGCGATCCTCCTGACTCAGCCTCCCAAGGACTGGGATTACAGACGCACGCCGCCATGCCCAGCTTAAGTGCTTTTCGCTTGCTCGTGGTGACACCCGTCCAGGCTCATCCCGGGGTGGCAGCCTTTCCAGCCTGGCTCTGCCGCAGGCTTGCAGTGACCAGTTGTGCTGGAGGTGGCCGAGCGCACCAGCTGCTCCTCTTTCGCCGGCTCGGAAGCCCAGGTCGCAGCCTAAGGGTCCTTGGAGGGAGCTGGCAGAGAGCACGGGACAGGGAAGGCCGCAGCGGGAGGAACAGGGTTATTCCTTGAGGTTTAGCGTGTGAGAGAGACATGAGGATACCTCTCTAGAAAGAACAGCGTGCAGAGCCAGTTGTATGGCACACGCCTCTGTCCAGTTGTCAGGAGGCTGAAAGAGGAGGAGTGCAGGGTCGAGGCCATCCTCAGCCACTTAGTGAGGCCCTCAGCAATTTAGCAAGACCCTGTTTCAAAATAAAAAGGGCTGGGTGTATAGCTCGGAGGTGGAACTCCCCTGGATTTAATCTCCAGTACCAAAAATAAAAGAGAGAAAGAAACAGCCCCTGGGAATCCAGCGTGTCTTGTAGCTGTGCCAGGCCCCTGCTCTGGTTGATGCTGGCCCTGGGCTGATGCAGGGCCCGGCACCGGCAGGCCGACGCCGCGGCTGCCGAGCTTACTCTCAGGCTGGAGCAGCCGCGGCCTAGGCTCGTGGGCTGGAGGAAAGGGCCCTGCGGTTCTTAGCAGTCGCCATGTCCGCCGTGACCTCAGGCAGCGGGAGGCTCGGCTCACACTGCTCATGAGCATTTTATTTGTGCAAAGAGCAGCTGGTTAGAGGGGATGTAGATGCTTATGATTTGTGCTGCCTCCCCCAGGGCCGGGCTTTGGGTAAAGGAGGAAAATGGCCGACACCAAGCGCTTCCCAGGGGACCCGGGCAGAGGATTAGTGGTCTGTGTTCTCTTGGTGGTGAGCAGATTTTTTTCACAAAATGCACTAGCAGTAAAGTTTAGAAAAGTACTGTGTTTCTTGGACACTGGATGGTGTTAACATTGTCCTGGCAGTTTTTAAGCATGTACTCCTGATTTTGTTTTCTGGCTGTGACAGTAGCACTGTTTTTTTTCTTTGTTTGTTTGTTTTTTGTGTTTTTAGTACTAGGGGTTGAGGTAAAACCCAGGGGCATTCTACCTCTGAGCTAGCCTACCCCAGCCCTGGTTTTGTTTTTTTTTTTTTTTTTTTGGTGGTACGGGGGTGGAACCTAGAGGCTTTCTACATCCGGGCTATAATCCCAGACCCATTTTATATTTTATTTGGAAACAGGGTCTTACTAAGTTGCTGAGAGCCTCACTAAGTAGCTGAGGCTGGCTTCGAACCTGTGCGATCCTCTTGTCTCAGCCTCCCAAGCACGGGGATTACAAGCGTGCGCCACCACGCCTGGCTCCCAGCCCTAATTTTTATTCTTAATTTTGAAACAGGGTCTCACTAAGTTGTGGAGGCCTAAGTAGCCAAGGCTGGCCGCGAACCCGCGATCCTCCTGTCCCAGCCTCCCAAGCACTGGGATGCCAGGCGTGCGCCCCACGCCCGGCTAGTAGCACTGTTTGCGTCCAGCACTGTCCAGAGATCTCCCGGAGCGGCCCTTCTCCTGCCACCCTTGGACACACCCTTGGCCTCCCAGTGGTGGTCCTCTTCCTCTCTCTTCCCTTGGCTCCTCTGTCTTCCGTTACAGGTAAACGTGATCCACACAGCCGACCCCGTGGAGCACGCTAACCACATGGCCGCCCAGCCACAGTTCGTCCACCCCGAGCACCACTCCTTCGTGGACCTGTCGGGCCACAACCTGGCCAGTCCTCAGCCCTTCGCAGGTAGGAGGGGCGGGAGCACGGGCTGAGGCCCGGGGCGCCCTGCTCGAGCCGGCTCAGCGCAGTGGGAGCAGAGCGCCCCGCCCTCCTCGGGCCCCGCCAGCCCTGACCCGCGCCCCTCCGCACGCAGTGGTCCCCAGCACTGCCACCGTGGTCATCGTGGTGTGCGTCAGCTTCCTGGTGTTCATGATCGTCCTGGGCGTGTTCCGGATCCGGGCCGCGCACCAGCGGAGCCTGCGGGACCAGGACACGGGGAAGGAGAACGAGATGGACTGGGACGACTCTGCCTTGACCATCACCGTGAACCCCATGGAGGTGGGTCCCCGCCTGTCACTAACCATGGGGCTCCGGGCCTCGATTTCCCATGGTTGACGAGGCTCGCAAGGCCGGGCCGAAGGTCGCACCGGCCAGTAAGCGTAGAGACGGGCTCAGCCCTCTCCTGCTTCACCCCCGGAGACCCTTGTCTGCTTCGGGGGTGCGCACCACCTGGCCGGGCTCCTGGGAGGGCACACTGGTGATGGGCCCCAGGGATACATGCTGCCTGCCTTTGCCAGACCTACGAGGACCAGCACAGCAGCGAGGGGGAGGAGGAGGAGGAGGAAGAGGAGGAGAGTGAGGACGGAGAGGAGGAGGAGGACATCACCAGCGCAGAGTCCGAGAGCAGCGAGGAGGAGGAGGGCGGCCCCGGGGACGGCCAGAACGCCACGCGGCAGCAGCAGCTAGAGTGGGACGACTCCACGCTCAGCTACTGACCGCCCTCAGCGCCCACCCCGGACTGCTGCCCGCCCGGGCCGTGTACAGTCAGTCATTCCGGCCAGCAGGTCTGCAGCCCTCCCCGCGCCTCGCCCTCCGTGCTTGGTGATAGGACCCCAGGCTCCCGTCCCCGCCGGCTCGCGCTCCAGCTGCGCCAGTGGCCGCCCCTCCTCCTGGCCACGCTAGCATGGGCCGCCCGCCGGCAGGCCGCCCGGCATCTCCAGAGACGCCGCAGCGACTGGACTCCGACGAAGGGTAAAATCGCTCACTCCAACCCGTAATCTCTTTGTTTTTAAAGTTTTTATTTTTTTCCAAATTAGTGCATGTATAAAATGGCAGAATGGGGGTTAATATGTAGATGATCAACTGACTTTTTAATATTTTGTAAATAAATTGGGATTCTCTGTGTAATTTGTGCTAGTGTAGACCAAGACTGGAACAGCAAGTTCAGAACACGGGGTGCGGGGCCTGCCCCCCCCAACCTCCCTCTCTCACGAAGTCAGGAGAGAGGCCCAGGAGCTGGCCCTGGCTCCCTGGGCAGCCAGGGTGGGCCCCGTGGGGTGCTGCTCAGGGGACCAGATCAGGGCCCTCTGGAAATAGCCAGCTCTTCTTCAGGACTGTACCCGTTTCTAGTTGGTGTTGGGTGGGCGTGGGGTCCTGGCCTCTTTTATACACGCTTCCCGTGACCCGCAGCTCCCTGTTCAGCCTCGTAGTTTATGCTTGATCAATGTGCGTTTGCTGCTGGTAAAGTCTGTACGGCGCATGGGATAGTGACTGGGCAAGCCACGGGAGCCCTTGGCAGCAGAAGCGGCCGCCTGCGGAGTGGCGCTCGAGGGAGGGAAGGGCTGTGCCGAGGCCCCGAGGCAGGGTGCCGTGTCCCAAGATGGCTGCGCTCTCCTCTGGCCTCCCCGGAGCCCTGGGTGCCCCACGTCCCACCAGCACCGGCCCGCACTTGGCTTCCATCGGCTTCTCCCTGGACTTCACAGCGGGGCTGTCTCGTGGCCGCTCTCCACCCCCCCCCACCCCGAGCTGCTGTGTAGACGGGTAGTTGCTGCCACAGAGGGCCGCGTCCTCACCGTCTGTCGCCGCCCCTTTCAGATGTGTATATAGATGCTAGGTCGGAAAGTGTATACACTACAATAAAGCTCTGGTCTAACTCCAGCCGGAGGGGGTCTGTGTTCTGTCCGTCCTTCCTCGAGCCCTTCCTCCCCGCGTTTCGGAGCCGAGAACATAAGAACACACTGAGGCTTTTATTTTTTCCACCTGCCTTTACCGTCAAGGTTGCCGTTTCAGCCCACATCAGTGATACTGAACTCGCCCTTCCCCGTACACAAACATGAAATGACTTAAAAAAATAGAAAATATTCTCGCCAGGCCCACAGACCAGATGCCCAAACCAGAGGCTGCCGAGGGCGTGCGGCCTCTGCGGCGATAAATAACGACACACATACGCACACGTGGCTTTTCCAATCACAGAGCGGGAGGGGCCGCGAGTGTCAGCACTTGGTTGGGAAGAAGAATGTGGCTGCCGGCTCCCGCAGACGAGGCAGCACGCTGCGGCAGCCTCCGCGCTGCTTGCCCCTGCCAGTCCGCAGAGGCTGCCACCCACTCTCCCTTGTCAGCGTGCCCTGGGCTGCGGAGGGGGCATGGCTGCTGGCCCTGCGGCGTCGCAGGAGACTCCCAAGAGGGCTACGGTGGGCCCCATGTCCCCGTCAGCTGCTAGTCTATCATGCGTGCTAAGCATGCACTCTACTGCTGAGCTCTGTCCCTGCCCACTTTTAAAAGCCAGAGTGGGCTTCGGAAGGCTGCCGGGGCACCAGGAACCTGCACTGTTAGAAGCTGCTCTTATTTGGGAGGCCCAAGACTAAGCCCGCACCACATCAAACTAAGCGCTGTCAGAGCAGACAGCTCTACCTGCTCCTCGCGCCCACAGTCTGTTACCACTCCAAGCAGGTTCTTTAAACCCAGGGCCGTTCTAGCCAGGCGATACTCCCAGCCCTTTTTAATTATTATTATTTTAATTTTGAAACGGGGGTCTCACTACGTTGCTGAGAGTCCTGCTAAGTTGCTGAGACTGATCTTGAACCTGCAATCCTCCTGTCTCAGCCTCCCAAGTACTAACTAAGATTATAGGCATGTGCCACCACGCCCAGCTCCACCCAGGTTCTTAAAGATGGAAGCTCTGGGGGAGATGGAGTCCCATCCCTTCATTAAAGCTGCTTTGAAGGCCTCTAACAGATCACTGCGCAGAGGCTCCACTCTGACCCCTCTGACCTTGATCTGGGGCCAGGGCGCACTGAATGAAGCTCTCAGCACATCTGAGGCCCGGCATATGTCACACGTGGAGGCTGGCTCTTCCCCGGCCGGAGGTTCAGGAAATAGTTAAGCTGTGACTATCTTACCCGCAAATAAAAGAGGTGAGGACGTGCCGTACCCGCGAGTCACTTCAGCAGTGGAGAGCAAGTGTCCCTGAGTCTGGAGGGCACCCCGGCTTCCTGGGAGCCGCCGCGGACGTGGTCAGCGGAGGACGCGCGGGGTGGGCCTCCCGAGGTGGCGGAAGGTGAGCTGAGACCGAGGGTCCTGCCTGGACCGCTGGGCACTGAGACCCGGGCAGTCGGTGGGAGCCGGGAGAGAGGCTCCGGGAAGGAGAGCAGCCTGTGCCAGGCCGGCCCGCCACGGAAGACGAGGGGTGACCGTCCACGGTGAGAGCGAGGCCCGGCCGCGAGGTGCCGCCGCTCAGGATCCAGTCGGGGACTCGGCGCCCGCGCAAGGGCACCTTTCCATTTATGGCTGTTTCGTTCCTTAAACATTTCAAGTCAAATAAATAACCAGTGTAAACAGAAGGCAATCGTGTGGTTCTTCCCCACGAGGTGCAGTGCAGGCCCCGAGGCCCTTGCTAGGACACGGAGGGTGCCTGCTCCTCAGCGCCTGCTTCTCTGAGGCCGGGAGCAGGCCGGCGGCCGCTACTGCCGGTTGTCCTTAGACACGTTGTGCGCCAGCCAGTTCACTTTGGTCTTCCAGCTTTCCCGCAGGGCTTCGTTGAATTTCACGCGGAAGTGCTTCAGCGCCTCTTCCTCCGTCTTCCCCAGCGCCAGGGAGTCCTGGGACGGAGAACCACCCACAGCGGCATCAACACAAGGGCCCCGTCCCTGCCGTGTCCACGGCCGCCCTGCTTCCCCGGATTCCTGCGCCTCCGTGTACTCGAAACCCTGAATAAGAAGTGCACGAGCCGGCGTGGTGGCGCACGCTCGTGATCCCGGCATTTGGGAGGCTTAGAAGGATCAGGGTTCGCAGACAGCCTCAGCTACCTAGTGAACCCCTTTGCAACTTAGTGAGACCCTGTTTCAAAAGAAAGAATAGGAACCAGGACTGAGGGTGTAGCTTGGAGGTAGAATGCCCCGAGGTTCAATCCCAAGTATACTCAGAGAGTTAGAGGGCCACCCACATCTCCCCCCGCAAAACTCATGTGACCCCAAACCCAGACAGGTGCCCTGGTCCACCCTCAGGTCAACATGCCAGAGGAGTCTTGGCCCCGGAGCCCTGGGGGCTGGCGGGAGGCCAGAGGAGGGGGCAGCAGCTCTAGAAAATGCCCGACAGGGCCTGCAGCCCCGGCCCTCACCGTCCACGAACCATCTTCAAAAGAAAGGCGTCTTGTAACACATAGAAGGAACCCTATCCCATGCCGCCCTGGTGCACCCGGAAAACACTGAAGACACTACTGACCACACCTGCCGCTGTGGGGCCACTTCCCGCCTGCCCCCACTGCGCAGCCCGGAACTGCACAAAGGCCACGCCAGCAGCGTCCCCGTGCTGCCAGGACAGGCCCCGGGAGGGGGTGCCCGCGGCCCAGCCTCCTGCCTGGCGTGGCACTGACCCCTACCTTAAGGTACTGGATGTCTTTGGAGCAGCTGAGCTCAGGCAGGCCTGCCGCCCTCATCAGGGCGAAGAGGTGGAGGAAGAGGAGCCCGTGGCGCCGCAGGATGGTGTAGGCCCGCTCACAGTAGCCCCGGAACCTGCGAGGCCGAGGCAGGGCAGTGGGGGCGGGGCTCCCAAGTCCTGGCACCCCCAAGCCCTGGGTCTGCCTCGCCTGGGTAGCGATTGTGAACAAGGCCGCCGATTCCTCCAGCTGATCCCCGGGCCCAAGCCCACCTCTCCCACACTGCCCCCAAACGGCATCCAGGATTGGGGTGCTCCTGCCGAGACGGCAGAGACATGCCCCAAACCCAGCGGCAATCCCAGGGTGGGTCAGGAAGGGAGGCCGCGGGCTGAGGCTAGGCCGGACCTGGCCCCCTCACCTTTCAAATTTCTCGCTGTTGTTCGTCCTGCCTTGCTGGATGACGTGGACGAAGTCGTAGGTGAGGATGAAGGGGACCCGCTCGCGGTTAATTCCAAACTTGGTCTTGAAATTCCCCAGGAAGTGACCAAAGTCGATGTGGAACAGCTGGGAGAGGGAAGGTGGAGCGGGAGCTGGCGCGCGGGCGGGCCGGGGCGGGCGGGCGGGGCAGCGCTGCCTACCTGGCCGCTCTCGCGGACCATGATGTTGTCGCTGTGTCGGTCGCCGATGCCCAGCACGTAGGTGGCCACGCAGTAGCCGGCACAGGACAGGGTGAACTCCTCGATGGCTCGGTCCAGGGCCTCCCTGGGTGGGAAGATGGAAGCCAGGCTGCACCTGGTCGGCCCCTTCTGCCAGGAGGCCGTCTGCTGCCCCTCCGCTCCAGTCGGCCTTGGGACGGGACGCGCTTTCATCAACAGAAGGCGGAGGCCACTCTTCCAGGGCCCGGGCCCTGGACACTTGGAGGGCTCGAGCACACGCCCTGGAGGGACGCTGAGGCGGGTCCACTGCAGAGGAGCCGCCCGTGCAGAGGCACAGCTGCGGCCAGGGCCCGCGCACGCGCCTGAGGCCCCCTACCCCTGCCTGGCTGGGCAAAGCCCCGGATGATAGCTGTGCGTAAGGGGTTCCAGGCAAGCGCAGCAGAACTCAACAGAGCCCACTCGAGCTGCCGGTTCACAGGCCCGGAGTAAATGGTGCTTGTTTTTTTTTTTTTTTTTTTTTTTTAAGAACTGGGGATCGAAGCCAGGGGCATTCTACCTCTGAGTTCCACCCCCCAGCCCTATTTTTTTATTCTTTTTATTTTGAAACAGTCTCACTAAGTTGCAAAGGGCCTCACTAGTTGCAGAGGTTGGCCACGGACCTGCAGTCCTCCTGTCTCAGCCTCCTAAGTACTCAGATTACAAGTGTGTGCCACCACACCCGGCAAATGGTGCTTTTAATTTTTTTTTTTTTTTTTTTTTGGGTGGCACTGGGAGTGGAACCCAGGGGCTTTCTACCTCCGGGCTATACTCCAGATCTATTTTATATTTTATTTGGAAACAGGGTCTCACTAAGTTGCTGAGAACCTCACTAAGTAGCTGAGGCTGGCTTCGAACCCGTGTGATCCTCCTGTTTCAGCCTCCCAAGCGCGGGGATTACAAGCGTGCGCCACCACGCCTGGCTTGTGCTTCTTTTAAGACCTTATGCTTTCTTTTTCCTTTCCTTTTTTTTTTTTTTTTTGGTGCTGGAAATTGAATCCAGGTGTTCTATCTCTGTACCTCTAACCCTATTTTATTTTATTTCTTGCACTACTGGGGACTGAACCCAGGGGTATTCTACCTCCAAGATACACTCCCAGCCCTATTTTTTTTGTGTGTGTGATGGAACCCAGGGGCTTTTCTACCTCCAGGCTACACTCCTAGACCTATTTTATACTTTATTTGGAACCAGGGTCTCACTAAGTTGCTGAAAGCCTCACTAAGTAGCTGAGGCTGGCTTCGAACCTGTGTGATCCTCCTGTCAGCCTCCCAAGCGCTGGGATTACAAGCGTGCGCCACCACGTCCGGCTCCTATTTTATTTTATTTTATTCTTTGTGGGATTTTTTTTTTCCAGTACTGAGGATGAGATCCAGGGGCATTCTAGCTTTGAGGTATACCTCCAGCCCTATTTTTTATTCTTTATTTCAAAACAGGGTCTCACTGAGTTGCAAAGGTCCTCCCTAAGTAGCTGAGGCTGTCCGCGAACCTTGACCCTCCTGTCTTAGCCTCCCAGATGCTGGGATTACAAATATGTGCCACTAGGAAGTGACCATAGTCAATGTGGAACAGCTGGGAGAGGGAAGGTGGAGACGGAGCTGGCGCTGCGCAGGGAGGGGCCGTGGGCCGGGGCTGGTGGGCCGCAGGGCAGCCGCTGCCTACCTGGCCGCTCTTTCTTTTCTTTTTTTCTTTCCTGGGGATTAAACCCAGCTACACCTATCTCTGAGCTACATCCCCAGCCCTATTTTTTATTATTTTGAAACAGGGTCTTGCTAGGTTGATGAGTCTCACTATTTGCTGAGGCTGCTCTCCAACCTGCGATCCTCCTGTCTCAGCCTCCCAAGTACTAGGATTATGAGCGTGCGCCACCACGCCCAGCTAAACACCTCTTTCCACAGGCATCCGCCTGGCCGAGACCTACCCGGGGTTCTTGGACTTGAGCCAGTTCAGCAGGGCGTCCTTGTTGAAGGCGGCCGTGGCGGCCATATTGCTCTTGTTCAGCTGGATGTTGGCGATGGTGTCCGAGTGGAGGACCACCTCGATGAGGCCCGTGCGGTCGCCGGTGGGAAGGCAGCCGTAGGGGGTCATCCTAGGCGGGCAGGGGGAGGGACAGCAAATGCCACCATCAAGGGGGCTCTGGGGCTGCCGGGCCCCCAAGAGCCACAGAGATGCTGCCGGTGCTGATGCTGAGAGGAGGGGAAGATGCTGGGCCCGAGGGAAGGTGCCTGAGACATTGGCACCTGATGAGCACATCTTGGCCAAGTTCGTGTTAGCTAGGAAGATGTCGCTACTTCTCCAGATAGGACTGACACCTGTCCTGAGTGCCAGGACCTCCTTCCCCACCCTCCTCCAGCTGCCCCATGGCCTCCCTGCTCTTCTGAGATCGGCCCTTTTCCCAGGCGCCACACTGTGATGGCTTTGCCCCAGGACTCCCCGAAAGGCACAGGCTCAGCCAGGCGCACACCTGTCATCCCAGTACTCGGGAGTCTTTTGTTTTGGGTTTTTTTTTTTTTTTTGGTGTTACTGGGGGTGGAACCCAGAAGCTTTTTACCTCCGGGCTACACTCCCAGACCTATTTTATATTTTATTGGAAACAGGGTCTCACTGAGTTGCTGAGAGCCTCACTAAGTAGCCGAGGCTGGCTTCGAACCTGTGCAATCCTCCTGTCTCAGCCTCCCAAGTGCTGGGATTACAAGCGTGCGCCACCATGCTCGGCTGGTACTTGGGAGTCTGAGACAGGAGGACCGCGGTTTGAGGACAGCCTCAGCATGCAGTGAGACTCTCATCAACCTAGCAAGACCCTGTCTCAAAACAAAACTAAAATAGGGCTGGAGGTGTAGCTCGGAGGAAGCATGCCCCTGGGTTCCATCCCTCGCGCCTCCGTCATCTGTCACCCGGAGAGGTGACCAGGGGCCTACCGTAGGTCCAGGCCCTCCTGCTTCCACAGGACATCCATGAGCTGGATCATCTGCAGGGTCAGCATGTCCTGGCGGAGATCTGCAGAGGCCAGAAGGAACCGCTCCTGAGTCTCTGCATTCTGTCTTGTGGTTCACTCACCTCCAGGGCTCCTCAGACACCCACGGCGGGCAGGGCGGGTTCTGGCCCGCCTGGCTCACCAGCCCCCCCCCTTTTTTTTCAGTACTGGGGATGGAATCCAGGGGCATTCTACCTCCAAGGGACACCCCCAGCCCTATTTTTTACTCTTTATTTTGAAACAGGGTCTGAGTTGCACAGGGCCTCACTAAGTAGCTGAGGCTGTCTGTGAACCTCAATCCTCCTGTCTCAGCCTCCCGAATGCTGGGATGACAAGCGTGCGCCCCCACGCCCGGCTGGCATTCTACCTTTGAGCTACATCCCTAGTCCTTTTTTTTTTTTTTTTTTTGAAACAGGCTCTTACTAAGTTGTTGAGGCTGTCTTTGAACCCATCATCCTCCCGTCTCAGTCTCCCAAGGACTGGGATCACAGGCGTGCGCCCCCCCGCCCCAGCTTACCATCCCCGTTCTTAAAGATGATGCCCACGCTGCCGGCGCTGCCCGCCTCCTCGCTGCTGTACATGATCCACAGGGGCTTCATCTTGGAGTCCATAAAGGTGCACTGCTCCACGCTGCCGGCCAGACAGCAGGGTGTCGGCGGGGCTCCCGGGGGCCCATCGGGGAGGGGCGGGCGCGGGGCTGGGCTGGGGCTCACCAGACTTCCGCCAGTACAGTGCTGGGGTCGAGCGGCGACTGCAGGTGGGAGAGGGCCTCGAGGTAGGTCTCCTGGCGCATGCACAGGTGCATCAGCTCCTTGGTCTGGGGCTTGGTGGTCTTCTGCGAGCTCACCTTCACGAAGTCGTTCAGCGCCTTCAGCTTGCTCAGTGCCTCCCCCTGGTGGACAGAGCGGAAGGGCAGCAGCCCGGGGCCTGGCGATCCTAAAGGATCCCAGAAAGCAGAGCCAGGCTGGAGCTGGGGCGCCCTGGCCTCACCTGCTTCATCAGCACCTTCATGTGGTGGGTGCTGCCTCTGCAGTAGGCCTCCATGATGAGGCCGAAGCGCAGGGCCACCGACGGCACGTGCATCTCGGATCTGGAGGGGCAGATGGGGCTGGGCGTTGCTGGGCAGGGCTGCAGGGGCCCTCCGTAGCCCCGGTGAGACCCAGGGCAGCCAGGACACCGGGACCTGCTGGGAAGAGGAGGTCCCCCGACCCGAGCCCTTCTCCCCCCATGGACTGCCTAGGGTTCCCGGGAGCCGGCCAGGGGCATCCACTACCGCAGGTGCCAGAAGAGGAAGTGGCCGATCTTGCGGTTGGCCAGGGCCCGGTCCAGCAAGAATTTGGTCAGCTCGCAGTCCAGGTAGGACTCATACTTGAGGACCTGCACCAGCTGCAGCAGATACTGGAAAAGCTCGTCGTCCCTGCAGGGGCGGGAGGCTGGCTGGGGTGGGGAGGAGAGGGGCCGGCGAGGCCGGAGCGGGCCGGGCTCGTCCCCGCCGGTGCCCACTCCCAGGGCTCAGGCAGCGCCGCCTCGGCGAGGAGCCGGGACTCACGTCAGCTTCCGCAGGGACCTGATGGCGAAGGAGCCCACGTGGCAGTCGGGGAAGCTGAAGTCCAGCAGCTCCAGGGCGCTCAGGACGGGCAGCTCGGGCCAGGAGCACAGCAGGTACAGCATCTGGGGGTGCTGGGAGTCAGGCGGTGGCGGGAGGCAGGGGGCCGGCGGCCCGCGCCCTCCCACCCACCTGCGCCACGTCCTCGTGTTTGTTCCACTTGGTGACGAGCAGCAGGCGGGCCAGCGCCTCTGGGAAGCGCTCCTGCACCTCGTGCCGCATCTTCCACACCAGGTCCTTCTCGTGCTCGTACAGCTCCCCCGAGCCCCGCCGCTCCAGGACCTCCCGCAGCTGCAGCAGCTGAGGGGCGCCGGCAGCCGTGGGCTCCAGCCCCGCCCGCCGAACACGCCCCGCCCACAAAACCCCGCCCGCCGAACACGCCCCGCCCACAAAACCCCGCCCGCCGCCACGCCGCCACGCCCACCAAACACGCCCCGCCCGCCGCCACGCGCCCCGCCCACCGAACACGCCCCGCCCACAAAACCCCGCCCACCGCCACGCGCCCCGCCCACCGAACACGCCCCTCCCACAAAACCACGCCCACCGCCACGCGCCCCGCCCACAAAACCCCGCCCGCCGCCCGCGCCCCGCCCACAAAACCCCGCCCGCCGCCACGCGCCCCGCCCACCACCACGCCCCGCCCACACGCCCCGCCCCCGCCCGGCTCACCTCCTCCTCCGTGGCGGGCTCGCGCTCCCCGTGCCTGCCCAGCTCCAGGATCTGCAATGAGCGGCCGCCCTCAGTGCCCCGGCCTGGCCAGCCTGGGGGGCTCCCCGGCCAGCGAGCGCGCCCCGCCGCTATGCCAACCATGTTCGCGGCACCTGGGCACAGCGGCGTCTGGCTCCTACCCGCCCCGTGCCGCGAGCGTCCCGCCCACCAGCCGTGCGACGGAGATGCCATCAGCCATCACCCGCGTCCCCTGGCCGGCCACATGGCTCGAGAAAGCCCCAAACCGGCCGGGTGAGCGGCCGCCAGCCGGGAGCGAGGCCCGGGAGCCCGGGAGCCCCCACTGACCTTCTCCAGGGCGGGGTAGTACACGGGGTGGGGGGCCACCTCGGGCAGGCAGATGACCAGGGCGGCGGCGCTCTCCGTATTGGGGTTGCTGCGCACGGTGCCCGTGGGGTTCAGCAGCTCGCCTTTCTCATCTGCAGGTGGGGACAGATAGTTGCGCCGGGACCACCACCGCAGCTCCGGGACCCCTCCCCGGGACCTCCCCGCCCCTGAGCTGGGCCCACCTGGGACAGAGGGCCACATGCAGAGGCAGCGCTCTCCGGTCTTGAGCTGGTCCTTGTAGTCGAACAGCATGAGGTTGGCCCAGGCAATGGGGCAGTCCTGGGGGGGCCAGCAGCAGGTCAGGGATGTGTGCACACACTCACACGCGGGCACACACACATATCACTTGTTCACGAAAGGGGGGCCCGGTTTCCAGGCCTGCTGAGGTGGTCTCACACCCCACTGGGGGTCTCCCAACTACACCCAGGAGACCCTGCCTGATGGGGTGGACCCACTCACTGCCTCTTTCTTGTGGGGGGTCGCATGATGAAGCCGGCTAGACCCCCTCCACTGCTGCCTGCACCCTGACTCCCAGCTTCCAGAGCAGCCCCTGGACAGCCACGCCTGGAGCGCACTCCGCAGGAGCTGGCAGGGAGGGCCCATCACATCCTAGGGGCTTGGGGCCAAGCCACACCCTTCCTGGGTGGCCATGGACTCGGGCCTTTCTTTCTGTCCTTCCGCCCAGGGAGCTGCAGGACCACAGGCTTGGGCCGGATGGACCAAACCAGGCAGGGCAGGGCTGATGTCCCCAGGCCTCCCGAGCCCCCTCCTCGGGCTGCGCTGGCCAGCTGAGGCCCACCCACCGCCTTCTTCGACTTCTTCTTGGTGGAGCGCGCCTTCTTCGCCTTCTCGACCACAGCGTAGAGAGCGAAGCAGAGCCGGGCCATGCGCGGGAGGTCGCACACGCTGATGTCGAACTCCAGCAGCTGCTCCCACACCGGCTCCGAGCACACGCTCACCTCGGCGCTGGACACCGTCTTGCACAGCATCTCGTTGCCGTGGAAGAGCCCGGCCTGCACCACCAGCTGGGAGGGGGGCACCAGGCGCAGGCTGAGGGCCCGTCCCCCAGGCACGCATCCTCCTGTGGGTCTCAAGCCACTTTCTTGAGGTGCTGGGGATGGAACCCAGGGCCATTCGACCTCTGAGCAACACCCTCAGCCCAATTTTTTTATTCTTCATTTTAAAACAAGGTCTAAGTTGCAGAGGGCCTAAGTAGCTGAGGCTGGTCACCCCCAATCCTCCTGTCTCAGCCTCCCAAGTATTAGGATTACAAGCATGTGCCATCACGCCCAACTTCTATTTTAAAATTTGAAAAAGAGCCAGGCAAGGTGGTGCACGTTTGTAATCTCAGCATTCAGGAGGCTGAGACAGGAGGTTTGCGGTTCAGGGACAGCCTCAGCTACTTAGGCCCTTTGCAATTCAGTGAGACCCTGCTTCAAAATAAAGAATAAAAAAAATTGGGCGCCGGGCGTGGTGGCGCACGCTTGTAATCCCCGCGCTTGGGAGGCGGAGACAGGAGGATCGCGCAGGTTCGAAGTCAGCCGCACTGGCTTAAGAGACCCTGTTTCCAAAAATAAAATAGGTCTGGGAGTGTAGCCCAGAGGTAGAAGGGCTTCCAGGAACCCCAGTACCACCAAAAAAAAAAAAAAAAAATTGGGCTGGGGGTGTCACTTGGAGGTAGAATGCCTCTGGGTTCCATCCCAGTAACACACACACACACACACACACACACACACACACACACACACAATTAAAACAGGATCTCCCTAAATTGTTGAGAGCCTCCTGTCTCAGCCTCCCAAGTACTGAAATTACAGGTGTGAGCCACCATGCCCGGCAGCCTTCCTGGCTTTAACCCGCTCTGGCTCAATTTGCTACTGAGGTCTAATGACCCCCAGGTGGGGAAGGGTTTTCACTGTCACCAAACAGGTCCCTGCCCTAGCTCCTCCAGGTCCACCCTGCCAACCTGCCCCTCGCATCCCATCCTCCACAGTCCCCCCAGCACCCAGCCCTGCTCACATGTATGAGGAAGCCACGAGAAAGTGAGCAGGACACCCAGACTATGGAGCGAGACGCCACGTCCCAGCAATGGGCCAACAGACTGACCCTCTACCTGGCAGGTGGTTCTGGGATGGAGGGAGGGGACGGGGGTGTGAAGTGCTTCGCAGAAAACAGGGCAGCAATGCCGGACGTGGTGGCGCACACTTGTAATCCCCGCGCTTGGGAGGCTGAGACAGGAGGATCACACAGGTTCGAAGCCAGCCTCAGCTACTTAGCGAGGCCTCTCGGCAACTTAGTGAGACCGTTTCCAAATAAAATAGAAAATAGGTCTGGGAGTATAGCCCAGAGGTAGAAAAGCCCCTGGGTTCCACCTGCAGTACCACCAAACAAAAAACAAAAAACAAAAAAAACAGGGCAGCAAGAGCCCCGAGCGAGCGCTCCTCCCTGGCTGTGGGCACCACCAGGTGCTCCCAGGGAGCACGCACTCCGGGCCAGCTCCTCCTCCCCCAACACCTCCTGACTATGCTTCCTCGGAGCCTGGGCCACCACCCCCACCTCCACCAGAGCCCAGTACCCAGAAGCCGCCAGGCCCAGACTTCCACGAATCGGCCTCCCTGGCCGGCCGGCTCCCTCCCCTCTTCCTGTTTTGAAGAGGCTCACAGCCGCTCCGGGCAGGGAGGCCGGGTAATGTGGTCAGGTGGCTTTCGCGTGACACCTCCCACTCTCTTCCTCCGCCACCCCTTAGGCCACAGACACCTTGCTTGTGCAAAAAACACTCCGCTCCCTCACCTGGTGGGGGGCCTACCTTCATCCGCTCATCAGCGTTCACTTTGCTGCCCTGGATCAGCTGGACGCAGAACGGCTGCTCCAGGGACCAGAGGGACACGGAGGAGGGCTGGGGAGGAGGGCGCAGGCTCACTGCTGATGGCCGGGCTGGGCCACATCGGGACGCTTAGACAGAGGGCCACGGGGTGCAGCGAGGCTCAGACACTCGTCCCCAACACTATCCCTTGCTGGAAAACCCAGCACCCAGGTACCCAGGGGTCCCAGTACTCCTGAGGTCTGCAGGAGAGAAGTCAGCGGCCCTGGGGCGTGGCCCCGGGGGGCCCAAGCAGCTTGGACTGGGGCCCAGGCGTCGGCCATTCTGGCTCCCCAGGGTCCAGACCCACCAAGGTCCCCTTGGATCCGCAGCTGGCCCCAGGGTGCTGGCCTAGGGTTGGAGGACAGGTGGTGGGGGACGGGGGCCGCCTAACCTTCTTCACGGGAATGGGGGGCGGCTTGGTGCGGGGCTTCTGGGCCTGGGGCGCGGGGTTGCTCTGCTCGTCCCGCATGGCGAGGATGGAGGAGCAGTGTACCATGGTCAGATGGGGCGTGAGTCCGCTGTGCAGGCAGCTGCAGATGTACTGGGTGGGGGTGCACGGTGAGGTGCTGAGCTGGCCCGCCCAACCCCTGGGCAGATGGCTACCCAGGGACTTCCCCAGGCACTGCCAGGCCTCCCGCCGATTCTTTCTGCGAGCTGAAGAGGGAGCCCCTCCAGCCAGCCCAGCCAGGGGGTGCTCTCGCAGCGACCCCCAAGGCCTGGCTACCAGACTTGAGAGGACAATGTCCAGCCCGCCAGCCCCACCCCGCCCCCAGCTGGAGCGTGGAGGGCCCGCGGCCTCACCTGGAACTGGCAGAGGGGGTAGCTGCCGTACAGGTACTCCTGCCTCCCGTTCACCTGCAGCGTGTAGGCCTCGGGCTGCTCCACCAGGGGCTGCCGGAACACTGTGGCCTTCTTGCGCAGGGCGCAGGCCATCAGGGCCAGGGGCATGTCCCTGGTGGACACCTGGAAGGTGAAGCTCTCCTGCGGGAAGGGGAGGTCAGCGCTGCCCTGCAGGCCCAAGGGCTCCGGGCTGCAGGGGTGGCTGCGTGTGCCTTTCTTAGGTAGCTCTGGCCCCCGAATGGGAGCCCCGTGGGGACAGGGTGTAGGGAAGTGATGGGTGGAGACATCCACCTGACACGAGGAAAACTTGTTTAATGAACGAGTGGGCCGGGGATCCACACTCTGGCTCGTCGGTCTCGCTGATCTTGTGGCGAGAAGTTCAGCTAAGCCCCTCGTGTGCCAGATGCTACTCAGTTATTTTCTGTAGTGAAGATGGAACCTTGAGCTCCACCCAGCCGTGTGCGTGCGTGCGTGTGTGCGTGCGTGCGTGCGTGCGTGTGGGGGGGTGGTACCAGGGACTGAACCCAAAGGCCTTCTTTTATTTATTATTTTATGGGGTGGAACCCAGGGGCTTTTTACCTCCAAACGACACCTCCAGCCCTATTTTTTATTCTTTATTTTGAAACAGGGTCTCACTGAGTGGCAAAGGACCTCACTGAGTACTGAGACTGTCCGCAAACAGTGGTCCTCCTGTCTCAGCCTCCCAAATGCTGGGACTCCAAGCATGTGCTGCGACACTCAGCTTTCTTTTTTAAAGTATGTGTGTGTGTGTGTGTGTGTGTGTGTGTGTGTGTGTGTTGTGGTATTGGGGACGGAACCCAGGGGCATTCTACCTCTGAGCAACACCCCCAATCCTATTTTTTTTCTTTATTTTTGAAACAGGGTCTCACTGAGTTGCAAGGACCCTCACTAAGTAGATGAGGCTGTTTGCGAACCCTCATCCTTCAGTCTCCGCCTCCCAAATGCTGGGGTTACAAGCGTGCGCCACCACGCCTGGCTCTTTTTTTTTTTTATGCATTTTTTGTGGTACTGGGGATAGAACTCAGGGGCATTCTACCTCTGAGCTATATCTCCAGCCCTTTTATTATTTTATTTTGAAACAGGGTCTCACTGAGTTGCCGAGGGCCTCACTAAGTTGCTGAGGCTGGCACGAACCTGTGATCCTCTTATCTCAGCCTCCCAAGTAACTGGGATTACAACCATGTGCCACCACGCCTGGCTGCCCCTTTTAAAACTGTGAAACAGGGTCTCACTGAGTTGCCGAGGGCCTCACTAAATTGCTGAGGCTGGCACAAACCTGTGATCCTCTTATCTCAGCCTCCCAAGTAACTGGGATTACAAGCGTGTAGTACCACACCTGGCTGCCCTTTTTAAAATTGTGAAACAGGTCTCACTGAGTTGCAGAGGCTCTCGCTAAATTGCTGAGACCGTCCTCAAACCTGCAGTGCTCCCCCGCCTGTCTCCCAGGCACTGAGATCTCATCGGGTGCTACTGAGGGGGGGTCCTGGGGGTCGCGGATGACTGGCGCGTTTGACAGTAGAAGGTCCCTTGTGGACCTGCGACCGCAGACTCACCTCGCTGCCCTCGAACTTGACGTTGACCAGCAGCGCCCTGCTGGGCACCCGCAGCGCGCCGGCCCCCCGGCTCCTGGCGGCCGGCTCCAGCTGCAGGGGAAAGCTGTACTCCAGCCAGGCCTCCCAGCCCAGCTGCTGCCGGCGCGCGGCCGCCTCCTCGCAGAACTGGCGCATCTTGGCTCGGAAGTCGTTCACCTCGGGGTCCCGCAGGGAGTCAAACTCGTGCAGGCCTGGAGGTCGGGCGGGCGGGAGGAGCGGGGTCATCACGGGGCGCGGCCAGGTGCGGGCCCGGCCGCCCGGCAGAGGTACCTTTGCCGATGAGGAGGCTGATCTGCGAGTTGACGAGCTTCTTGACACGGTCGCCCTCGCGGGCCACCAGGCGCAGCACGGGCAGGAAGGGCTGCACGTCGCAGAGCCGCCGCTGCTCGTCCTCCAGCTCCTGCTGCTCCGCCGTCTGGTTGACGCAGGTGAACACGTAGGCCTCGGGGTCGCTGAGCATGTGGAAGAGCGGCTCGTACTGCGCGCGGTGCCACAGCACCTGGGGGACAGTGGCGCTCAGCTGCCGGGATGCAGGTGCAGGGCGGCCGCCAGCCCGCGGACCCCCGCACGGCCTGCACGGGAGGCGGAGGAGCCCCAAAGAGCCGGCCGCTCAGACCCCGGGACCGGCCATGTGGCACACGGGCTCACTGTCCCTCCTCTCCCCCGCGGGCCGTGGACCGCCCAGGCTGCCCAGAGGGACGGGTGGACATGACCTTCAGGCGCGCCAGCCAATCATCACCCACCTTGGGTTTCTTTTTTTCTTTTTTCTTTTTTCGTTGGTGGTACTGGGGATGGAACCCTTCTACCTCCGGGCTACACTCCCAGACCTATTTTATATTTTATTTGGAAACAGGGTCTCTTACGCCAGCGAGGCTGGCTTCGAACCTGCGCGATCCTCCTGTCTCGGCCTCCCAAGCGCGGGGATGACAAGTGTGCGCCACCGCGCCCGGCTCTTGTTGGAGTTTTTTTGTGTGTGCATGGTACTGGAGACTGAACCCAGGGGCATTCTACCTCTAAGCTCCACCCCCAGCCCTTTAAAAATATTTTATTTTATTTTATTAATTAATTTATTTTTTGCAGCACTGGGGATGGAACCCAGGGGCATTCACCTCTGAGCAACACCGCCAGCCGTATTTTCTAGTCTTTTTTTTTTAAACAGGGTCTCACTGCGTTACAAAAAGCCTCACTAAGTAGTAGCTGAGGTTGTCCACAAACCACGATCCTCCTGTCTCAGCCTCCCAAGTACTAGGATTACAAGCGTGTGCCACCATGCCTGGCAATTTTTTTTTTTTTTTTAAACAGGGTCTTCCTAGGTTGTTGAGAGTCTCACTAAAGTCCCATGTCAGTCTCCCAAGTACTGGGACTGCAGGCATGCGCCACCACGCCCAGCTGGTTTTTATTATTTTATTTTTTGGGACGAGGGAATGAACCCTGGACATTCTACCTCTGAGTTACACCCCCCCCAGGCGTGGTGGTGAATGCCTGTAATCCCAGCCCCTCAGGAGTCTGAGGCAGGAGGATTACAGGTTCATGGCCAGCCTGGGTTATTAGTGAGACTGTCACTGGGGCTGTACCTCAATGGTAGAGCCTCTCTACGTTCAATCTCCGTACAGAAAGGATAAATAAATGGGCAGTGCTGGGCGAGGGCTGTCAATGTCTCACGCCCTCTGGGTGAGGTATCCTGGTGGAGTCTAGCATCCGGCTTTAAACAGGGAGCTCAGTCCAGGTGTGAGACTGAGGGGCAGGCCTCACGCTGTAAGACAACAGATTCAAGTCCATTCATAAAAACAACCGCAACGAGCATAATAATGAATACAGACCGGAGCAGGGCATGGTAGTGCTGGTCTGTAATCCCAGTACTTAGGAGGCTGAGACGGGAGGATCACAGGTCCAAGGCCAGCCTCTACACTGTAGGGAGACCCAAATCAGAATAAAATATGCCGGGCATGGTGGCGCACGCTTGTAATCCCAGCATTCGGGAGGCTGAGACTGGAGGATCGCGGTTTGCAGGCAGCCTCAGCTACTTAGTGAGGCCCTCGGCAACTTAGTGAGACCCTGTCTCAAAATAAAGAATAAAAAATAGGGCAGGCGGTGTAGCTTGAAGGTCGAATGTTCCTGGGTTCTATCCACAGACCCGCAAAAAAAAAAAAAAAAAAAAAAAAAAAAAGAATAAAATATAAATAGGCTGGGGTGAAGCTCGGAGTTAGAATGCCCCTGGGTTCCGGCCTGCATTGGAGCCTGCTGCGAGGCAAGGCTGGTGCCGGGGCCTCCGAGGCCAGGATTGGAGTCTTCCAAGGGGTTAGGCTGGTGCTGGGACCAGCAGCCGGCATCGGAGCCTTCCGTGAGGCAAGGCTGCTACTGAGGCCTCCGAGGCCTGGATCAGAGCCTGCCGAGGGGTTAGGCCGATGCCGGGGCCAGCGGCCACTATTTATTTATGTTTAGCCCTATTTATTTATGTTTGTGGCACTGAGGATTGAATGCCAGGGGCATTCTACCACCAAACTACACCCCAGCCCTTTTTTTAAATTTTTATTTTTGAAACAGCGTCTCACTAGGTTAATGACAATCTCACTGCGTGCTGAGGCTGTCCTCAAACCTGTGATCCTCCTGCTCTGCCTACCAAGTACTGGGATTCCATGTGTGTGCCATCATGCCCAGCTCCCAGCCCTTTTATTTTTTATTTTGATAATAGAGTCTTGCTAAATTGCCTGGGCTGGCCTTGAACTAACGATCCCTCTGTTTCAGCCTCCTGAGTTGCTGGGATTATAGGCATGTGTCACTCAGCCTGGCTGGTTTTTTTTTTTTTTTTTTTTTTTTTTTTTTTTTTTTGTGTGTGTGTGTGTGTGGAGTATTGGGGGGGGGGACCCAGGGGCTTTCTGAAACCTCTAGGTTACACTCCCAGACCTATTTTATACTTTATTTGGAAACAGGGTCTCACTAAGTTGCTGAGAGCCTAAGTAGCTGAGGCTGGCTTCCAACCTGCGCGATCCTCCTGTCTCAGCCTCCCAAGTGCTGGGATTACAGGAGTGTGCCACCACGCCTGGCTTCTGGCTGTTTTTATAAATTTTAATGTGTCCATATTTACTTTTATAGTAGGGGAAAAATACATTTTTTTTTTGGTACTGGGGATTGAACCTAGGGGCATGTTACCTCTGAGCTATACCCCCAGCCCTTTTTTATTTTTTATTTTTGAAACAGGGTCTTACTAATTTGTGGAGGACTTCACTAAATTTCTGAGGCTGGCCATGACGTGGCTGGTAATTTTTTTCTTTCTTTTCCTAAATATCTTTCTTCTCTTTCTTTTCTTTCTTTTTTTTGGGGGGGCACTGAGGATCAAATCTAGTGGTATGCTACCACCGAGCCACATCCCTCGCCCTATGTATTTATTTATGTTTGTGGCACTGGAATTACAAAAATGCACCTAGCTGACATTTAATCTTTAAAGAAATCTCTCAGGACTGGGCATAGTTACACATGCTTACAATCATAATGCCAGAAGATATAAGCCAAGCTCATTCCATAAAAACAACCCTAATAAACATAATAACTAATACAGACCAGAGCAGATTGTGTTGGCACACGCCTGTAATCCTGGTACTTGGGAGGCTGAGGCAGGAGGATTGCAAGTACAATCGGAGCGAGCAATTTAGCAAGACCAAAACAACAACAACAACAAAAAATAATTAAAAGAGCTGGGGAACGCCGGGCGTGGTGGCCACGCCTGTCATCCCCGCGGAGACAGGAGGATCGCACAGGTTCGAAGCCAGCCGCGCGCGCTGGCTTAGGAGACCCTGTTTCCAAATTTTAAAAAAGTATAAAAATAGGTCTAGGAGCATAGCCCGGAGGTAGAAGGGTTTCCAGGAACCCCAGTACCACCAAAATAAATAAATAAATAAATAAAAATAAAAATAAAAAAGAGCTGCGGATGAAGCTCAGTAACAGAATGTCCCTGGGTCAATCCCCAGCACCACCACCATAAAAAAGAAAAGAAAAGAAAAGAAACCTCTCAAGGCTGGTTCACTGGTCTATCATTTTTGTTTTTCTGTTCCCAATTATAGTTTTATTTATTTATTTATTTTGGTGGTACTGGGGTGGCACCCAGAGGCTTTCTACCTCTGAGCTATACTCCCAGACCCATTTTGTATTTTTTTTTTTTTTTTTTGAAACAGGGTCTCAGCAACTCACTAAGTTGCCGAGAGCCTCACTAAGCAGCTGAGGCTGGCTTCGAACCTGCGCGATCCTCCTGTCTCAGCCTCCCAAGCGCGGGGATGACAAACGTGCGCCAGTATGCCTGGCTCCAATTATAGTTTTAAATTTTTTGCAATACAGTCTCACCCTCTGGCAGCCCAAGGCATGACCGTTAGATTCTAGATTTCATAAGTGGCTCAAAGCCTCCAAAAGTCACAAGACAGTATCTACCAAAGACTATCTATCCAGATGTTTAAGACTTTTTTTTTTTTTTTTTTTTTTTGTGGTACTGGGGATGGAACCCAGAGGCATTCTGCCTCTGGGCTACACCTCCAGCCCTATTTTATAATTTATTTGGAAACAGGGTCTCACTAAGTAGCAGAGGCTGGCTTCGAACCTGCAGGATCCTCCTGCCTCCGCCTCCCAAGCTCAGGGATTACAAGCATGCGCCACCACGCCCGGCATGTTTAAGGCTTTGACTCAGTAATTCATTCTGAAACTTACTCGCAGAAAGACCAAAACCTTTTCCAAGGCTGAGGCTCACTCTGGTGGCAACATCTGTAAAGGTGAGCACCTAGATGGCTTTTCGGTGGCTGTGGAAGGCTCCCCAAAATGACACTGTGGTCACAGGTCCGATGGCGGCCAGCGCTGGAGCCGCTCAGAGCTCACCCTGGGGCCATCGGTAACCACTCCAGCCGCCATCTTGAGGAGAGACAGACCCTGCTACCGCGGCAGCTCACTTTAGGATAGTAAGTGGAGTGTAACCGCAAGTTTTAAACATTTCTTGGACATTCTTTTTTTTTTTTTTTTTTTTTTTTGGTGGTACTGGGGTTCCTGGAAGCCCTTCTATCTCCGGGCTACACTCCCAGACCTATTTTTACATTTTTATTTGGAAACAGGGCCTCCTAAGCCAGCGCGCACGGCTGGCTTCGAACCTGCGTGATCCTCCTATATCTGCCTCCCAAGCGAGGGGATTATATCCTTTTTTTTTTTTACACTGGGGAATGAACGCAGTAACATTCTACCTCTGAGCTATACATAACCCCAGGTCTATTTTATGTATTTTGTATTTATGTATTTATTTATTTATATTTGTGATCCTGGGGATGGAACCCAGGGGCATTCTACCTCCAAGCTACACCCCCAGTCCTATTTTTTATTCTTTATTTTGAAACAGGGTCTCACTGAGTTGCACAGGGCTTCACTAAGTAGCTGAGGCTGTCCGCGAACCGCCATCTTCCTGTCTCAGCCTCCCGAATGCTGGGATGACAAGCCTGCTTCACCATATCCGGCTGCCACTGGTCTTTTAAAATTTGTATGTGAGGATCTCAAGTCTGAGAAACAATGTGTCGTTCTGTCTTTCTGACTTTCTGAGCCCCCAGGCCGGAGGACCAGGCTTCGGAGATACCTGCTTGATGGTGCTGAGGTTGGCATTGCGGGACACAGGGAAGTTCAGGTAGACGCCTGTGGGCAGCAGGAAGTCGACCACCACGTTCTGATTCTCCTCCTTGGTCCAGAATTCCATGGGGCAGTCAACCCCTGGGGGCATCCTGCCTCCTCACTCCTCAGTGGCCAGTTGACCTGAAGGGAAAACAGGCAAAATGAGCTACCCAGGTGTGCGGGCGAGTCCTTGGGTCACAGTATCTACCCAGGTGTGCGGGCGAGTCCTTGGGTCACAGTATGTGGGGCTCGGCAGCAGTGTGTCGGGCTGAGTCCTCGCCGCCCCGGGCACACAGAGCTCGCCTCCCACGGGGTGGCAGACAGCTAGGGACTGAAAGACCCAAGGCTGTGATTCTTGGAGACTTTCTAGCCATGCTGGGCGTGGTGGTGCCCGCTTGTGATCCTGGTACCGGGGAGGCTAAAACAAGAAGATCGCAGGTTCAAGGACGGCCTCAGCAGGCAGTGAGACTTAGCAACCTAGTGAGACCCTGTTTCAAAATAAGAATAAAAAGCCGGACGTGGTGGCGCACGCTTGTCATCCCAGCATTTGGGAGGCTGAGACAGGAGGATCCTGGTTCGCAGACAGCCTCAGCTACTTAGTGAGGCCCTTTGCAACTCAGTGAGACCCTGTTTCAAAATGAAGAATAAAAATTTGGGCAGGGGGTGTAGCTTGGAGGTCAAATGCCTCTGGGTTCCACCCCCAGACCCGCAAAAGAAATAATAATAATAATAATAATAAGAAGAAGAAGAAGAAGAAGAAGAAAGTTGGGTTGGGGGTATAGCTCAGAAATAGAATGCCCCCAGGTTCAATCCTCAGTACAATAAAATTAAATTAAGTGAAAATAAACTTTCTAACCAGAAACCAAATGGCTTAAAAACAGCCCTAACATATGTTGAAATAGCTCAGTTAAACCAAACTCCAAGTCATCACCCCTGTGCCCCCATAAGTAATAAAACATTGCAGACACAGGAAAGGGGCTTGTGCCCCCCCACTCTAGCTCCCCCCCTCTTTTTTGTGGTACTGGGGATGGAACCCAGGGGCATTCAACCTCTGAGCTACACCCCAGCCCTATTTTTTTATTCTTTATTTTGAAACAGGGTCTCACTGAGTTGCAAAGGGCCTCACTAAGTAGCTGAGGCTGTCCACGAACCGCTATCCTCCTGTCTCAGCCTTCCGAATGCTGGGATTACAAGTGTGCACACCTCGCCCGGCTGTTGTTATTATTTTTGTTGTTATTTTTGTGGTACTAGGGATGAACCAAGGAGCTTTCTATCTGTAGGCTACACCTCCACACCTATTTTCTATTTTATTTGGAAACAGGGTCTCACTAAGTTGCTGAGAGCCTAAGTAGCTGAGGCTGGCTTTGAACCTGCGCGATCCTCCTGTCTCTGCCTCCCAAGCTCTGGGATTACAAGCGTGTGCCACCACGCCCAGCTTTAATTTATTTACTTATTGTGGCGCTGAGTATTGAACCCAGGGACGTTTTACTTCCAAGCTACACTCTCAACCCTATGTTTTATTCTTTTTTTTTTTTTTTTCCCTGCAGGTCTGGGGATGGAACCCAGGGGCATTCGACCTCTGAGTTATACCCCCTGACCTATTTTTTATTTTTTATTTGGAAACAGGGTCTCAGTAAGTTGCGGAGGGCCTCACTAAGCAGCTGAGGCTGTCTGCAAAGCTCGGCTAGTCTCTGCCTCCTGAATGCTGGGATTACAAGCGTGCGCGACCACACCCAGCATATTTTTTTCTTTTGAACACAGTGAAGACAGTCCAGGCTGCTCACTGGACCCCAGGGAAGACAGCAGTTTGAGTTGGCTTTTTGGCCACTTATAGCTGTTTCCAAGAGAGTAACAGTGCGTTCCTTTCGGGAGTTTCTAGAGTTCAGAAAGCTGTTCCCTTGGAAGTTGGTAAGAGGCCCCAGGTCCTCTGTCTGCCACCCACAGGCACACAGAATGCCCACCGGCAGGATGGCAGCGCCGGCCCCAGGCCTCTCCAGTCACTCAATGGTGGCTCTCCCTGTTCTGTGTGTGTGTGCGTGTGCGTGTGCGTGTGCGTGTGTGTGTGTGTGTGTGTGTGTGGTGCTGGGGATGGGACCCAGCGGCATTCTGCCTCTGAGCTACGCTCCCAGCCCTGTTTTTATTCTTTACTTTGAAACAGGGTCTAAGTTGCAGAGGGCCTCACAATTTGCTAAGGCTGGCCTCGGCTTCCCAAGTTCTGGTATTACAAGTGTGAGACACCATGCCTCGCTTTTTAGGGTCTTTTTGTGTGTCTCTTTTGGAACTGGGAATTGCCTTTTTTTTTTCTCTTTTGTAACAATGGCTTGCTAAGGTGCTGAGGCTGGCCTCAAACCTGCAGTCCTCCTGTCTCAGTCTCCTGAGTACTTGGATTACAGGTGTGTGCTGCAAGCCTGGTCTGCACAGCGCTTTGAATGGAGCAGGCAGAGCCGGGCGTGGTGGCGCACGCTTGTAATCCCTGCGCTTGGGAGGCTGAGACAGGAGGATCGCACAGGTTCAAAGCCAGCCTCAGCTACTTAGTGAGGCTCTTAGCAACTTAGTGAGACCCTGTTTCCTAATAAATTATAAAATAGGTCTGGGAGTATAGCCCAGAGGTAGAAAGCCCCTGGGTTCCACCCCTAGTACCACCAGAAAACAAACCAGGGGCTTTGAGAGGCTGAGACAGGAGGATCTCGGTTTGCAGACAGTCTCAGCTACTTAATGAGACCCTGTTTCAAAAAAATAAAGAACAGAATGCCGGGCGTGGTGGCACAGGCTTGTAATCCCAGTAATTGAGAGGCTGAGACAGGAGGACCCAAAGTTCGAGGCCAGCCTCAGCAACTTGTGAGGCCCTCCACAACTTAGTGAGATCCTGTTTCAAAATAAAGAATAAAAGAGGGCTGGGGGTGTGGCTCAGAGGTAGAACGCCCTGGGTTCCATCCCCAGTACTGCCAAAAATAAAAATAAATAAATAAATAAAATAAAAGCCGGGGCAGCAGTGTGGGCGCGGGGCTGGAGAGGTGCTCCTGCAGAATGCAGGGGGATCGTGACAGGACACTGGAGGCCAGCAGAGTTGGGGTACGCTTGGAGATGAGGCGGCTCCTCTGGGGATGGTGAGGGACAAACCCAGGGGGACAGCCAGGTTTGTCCCTGAGACACTGAAGGGCTGGTGTGGAGACGCTGCACCAGGGAAGGATAGAAGGAAAACAGCGAGTTGGGCACGGCGGTGCACACCTGGCATCCCGGTAGCTGGGAGGCTGAGACAAGATCGTAGGTTCAAGACCAGCCTCAGCTACTTAGTGACCCTCTGCGATTATTTATTTATTGGTGGTACTTGGGGTGGAACCCAGGGGCTTTTCTACCTCTGGGTTATACTCCCAGACCTATTTTATACTTTATTTGGAAACAAGGTCTCACTAAGTAGCTGAGGCTGGCTTTGAACCTGTATGATCCTCCTGTCTCAGCCTCCCAAGCGCTGGGATTACAAGCGTGTGCTACCATGCCCAGCTGACCCTCTGCGATTTAGTGGGACCCTGTTTCAAAAGAAAAAAGAAAAGAAAAAAAAAAAAAAAAGCCAGGCATGGTGGCGTATGTTTGTAATCTTAGTACTTGGGAGGCTGAGAAAGGAGGATTATGGTTCGCAGCCAGCCTCAGCTACTTAGTTAGACCCTCTGCAGCTTAGTGAGACTCTGTTTCAAAAAATAAAAAATAGGGCTAGGGGGTGTAACTTGGAAGTAGAATGCTCCTGGGTTTAACCCCCAGTACAAAAGAACAAAGGAAGGAAGGAAAAAAGAGAGGAGAGAAGGAGAGAACGGAAGGAAGGAAGGAAGGAAGGAAGGAAGGAAGGAAGGAAGGGAGGGACTTCCTGGGGGAGAACAGGTGCTCCCTCTCAGACAAATGGAGTCGGAGCTGCTTACCGGACCCCACTGAAGACAGTCACAGAGCAGGCTCCCCCATCAGGCCCACAGGGGAGAGGTCTGTGGGGTCATGGAGCTATAATCTGGTGTGAGCAGTGGCCGACAGCTGTGGAGCCCGGGACAGGCGAGGCCTGGACGGAGGGTCAGAGCCGAGCAACCCTCCTCCGCCCCCTCCCAGGCAGCTGGATCCAGAGCCCCGACTTCTCGTCCCCGCCTCAGCCATCCAGAAAGTGTCCGGGAAGCGGCACAGGACAGAGGTCAGCTCCTCCCTCCCCACCTCCCAGCCACGTGGTCCCTGAGCAGCCGCTGGGCAGTGTTGCGCCTGGCTCATGTGTCCCCACGGTAGGAGGCCGCGCTGTCCTTCACACGGTGTCCCGGGAGGCTCCCAGTGGGCGGCTTTCCCAAGCCCAGGGCTGAAGAACAGCCGTCCAGCTGGGGAGCCAGGGGTCCGACTTCCGAGTCCTAAGCAGCTGGCAGAGGAGTTTCACAAAGTTGTTAACAAACATCCTAGCCAGTCTTGGTGGCCCAGGCTTGTAACCCCAGCATTTGGGAGGCCGAGATACGAGAATCGTGGTTTGGACAGCCTCATCAGCTACTACTTAGTAGCTCAGTGAGACCGTTTCAAAATAAAGAATAGAGCCAGGAATGGTGGTGCATGCTTGTAATCCCAGCATTTGGGAGGCTGAGACCGGAAGATCGCGGTTTGCAGCCTCAGATCCTTAGTGAGGAGGTCCTTTGCAACTCAGTGGGACCCGCCTTCAAAATAAAAAATAAAGCCGGGCGTGATGGTGCACGCTTGTAATCCCCGTGCTTGGGAGGCTGAGACAGGAGGATCGCGCAGGTTCAAAGCCAGCCTCAACTGGTTTAAGACCCTGTTTCCAAATAAAATATTTTTAAAAATTGGTCTGGGAGTGTAGCCCGGAGGTAGAAGGCCCCTGGGTTCCATCCCCAGTACCACACACACACACACACACACACACAAAATCCTTGTGCCAGCGACCAGGAATGCCTCCAAGGGGGACAAGAGGGACACAGGGACACCCAGGCTGCCCCTCATCCTCGGGGCTAAAGCTGCAGCCCGCTGAAGAGCCCCCTGGGCTGATGGCCCGCGGCTGGCGACTTGGCCCTGGGGCTTGGGCTTCCTAAGGATTCCTTCCCTTCCTTCTCTACATCCTTCGTAGATGTGGCTGGTGAGGACCAGGCAGCGCTGTCCAGTCTCTGTCTCGGGCTGTCACAGCTCGGGCTGTGACCCGCACTCAGGGGCGACTGACTGCAGGATGGCTCTGCACGGGGTCAGGCAGGGAGCGGAGAAGCCAAGGGGCGCCTGCTGCTCTGAGTGATGACATCTCCCCCCAGGGAGCCCCGGGCAATGTCTGCCAGGCGCCCTCAGCTGTAGTGGCACACCTCCCAATCCCTGGGAGGCTGAAACAGGAGGATTGCGGGTTTGAGGACAACGTCAAATAGTGAGATTCTCAGCAACCTAGCGAGACCCTATTTCAAAATAAAAAATAGCTGGGCATGGTGGCACGCGCTTATGATTCCAGGACTTGGAAGGCTGAGACAGGAGGATCTGGGTTTGCGACCAGCCTCAGCTACTTAGTGAGGCCCTCCGCAGTTTAGTGAGACCCTGTTTCAAAATAAAGAATAAAATTGGGCTGGGGGTGTAGCTCAGAGGTAATAGGCCCCTGGGTTCAGTTTCGCAAAAATAAAAAAATAAAAAATAAATTGGTTAGCAGGGTATAGTGGCAAATACTTCTAATCCTAGCATTTGGGAGACTGACACAGGTGGATTGAAATTCTTGGCCAGCCTCAGCTACTACTCAGTGAGGCCCCTTGCAACTCAGTGAGACCCTGTTTCAAAATAAAGAATAAGCCGAGCATGGTGGCGCAGGTTTGTAATCCCAGAATTTGGGAGGCCAAGACAGGAGGATCGCGGCTCACGGCCAGACTCAGCTACTTAGTGAGGCCCTCCGCAACTTAGTGAGACCCTGTTTCAGAATAAAGAATAAAAAAATAAAGCAGGGGGTGTAGCTCGGAGGTCGAATGCCCCTGGGTTCCATCCCCAGACCCACACAAAAAAAAAAAAGAATAAAAATTTGGGCTGGGGGTGTCGCTCAGAGGGTGTCGCTCAGAGGTAGAATGCACCTGGGTTCCAGCCCTAGTACCACAAAATAATAATAATAATAATAATAATAATAATAATAAATAAACTGGGAGTAGTGATGCACGTTTGTAATCCCAGTACTTGGGAGGCCGAGACAGAAAAATCACAGGTTGGAGGCCAGCCATAGCAACTTAGTGTTTCAAAACAAAAATAAAATAAAAAGGGCTGGGGATATAGCTTGGAGGTAGACTGCCCCTGGGTTCAATCTCCAGTATCACAATAAATAAATAAATAAATAAATAAATAGGCCTGGGAGTGTAGTTTGAAGGTAGAAAGGCCCTGGGTTCAATCTCCAGCAACTTTTTTGGGGGGGTACTGGGGATGGAACCCTTCTACCTCCAGGCTACACTCCCAGACCTATTTTTTATATTTATTGGAAACAGGGTCTCTTAAGCCAGCGAGGAGCACGGGGATTACAAGCGTGCACCACCACGCCCGGCCCCAGCAACCATTTAAAGGTAGAATGTTCATCTCTGAACCCCACAACTAACCAGCTGCCCAGATTCTGCATCTCAGAGCCAAAAGGGAGAACTCGATTAAGCCCAAGAGAAGGAGCCTCTGCCACAGAAACTTCTAGAAGGTGGTTAGGCCGAGTGCCCACCACCAGCCCAGGCCAGGAGGACGCAAGACCAGCATGGACTCAACGCGGGGCGGAGAGGGCGCCAGCAGAGGGCCGCCCGGGGCCATGCTGACCAGAGCTGAGCGGGGACTGGCTCAGCCTCAGCCTCAGCACGCCCGCCTCGGCAGGGATGCCAGCCCTCTCCAGCTGCCTGATCACCGTGGCCAGTGGACACCCGCCTGGAAGGAGCTTTCCAGAAACTGCACGATGCTGTCGCTGCCAAGAAAACCCCGCACACCCTTCAAGGCCCCGGAGACCCGTAGGAAAAGGAGCCGGAAGGAGCCGCCTCGCCCAGGCTCATTTGGTCAGCAAGTGTTTATTTAGCGCCTTCCGAGTGCCCATCGCGGAGCAGGCAGGCGCCGCCCCTGCTCTTACACGGAATGTTTAGTGTAACAAAAGGCAGAAAAAAAGAAAAAAAAAAGACACAGGCCAGGTGTGGTGGTGCACTGTCTGTAATCCCAGTACTTGGGAGTCTGAGATAGGAGGATCACAGTTTCTTTTTTCTTTTTCTTTTTGGTACTGGGGATTAAACCCAGGGGCATTCTACTTCTGAGCTACATCCCCAGCCCTTTTTATTGTTTGAAAACAGTCTCACTAAGTTGCAAAGGGCCTCACTAAATTGCTGAGGCTGGCTTCAAACCTGAGATCCTCCTATCTCAGCCTCCCAAGGACTGAGACACCACACCCGGCTGGGGGAGGCTGGGAGTGGAGAAGACCAGGGATGGGAAATGTTGCCTGGGCTGATCTTGAACTCCAGGGCTCACGCCGTCTTCGCTCTCAGCTTCTGGAGTGGCCGGGGCCACAGGCGGAGGACGGTGCACCCAGCTCTCGATTGTGAGTGAGTGAGTGAGTGTGTGTGTGTGTGTGTGTGTGTGTGTGTGGTGTGTTGCTGGGAATAGGACATAGGGGCATTCTACCTCCTAGCTGCACCCCCAGCCCTTTTTTTATTTTTTGTTTTAAAATAGGGTCTCGCTAAGTTCGGGAAGCTGGCTCTCAAATACTGGGATTACAGACATGGGCCACCAAGCCTGGCTTTGAATTTCCTATTTTTTCGCAGTATTGGGGATGGAATCCAGGAGCATTCTACCTTCGAGCTATACCCCCAGCTCTATGTTTTATTATTTTGAAATAGGGTCTCACTAAGTTGCTGAGGGCCTCACTAAGTAGCTGAGGGTGGCCGCGAACCTGCGATCCTCCTGTTTCAGCCTCCCAGGTACTGAGATTACAGGCACACGTCACCACGCCCGGCTCCAGCTTTGAATTTTTAATATATCACATTTGAGGTGATAATATTAAAATAATATGAATTATATATAATATGCCCATATTATATATAATAGTATATACATGTATATATTATATAAAGCACATTATAGTATAGTTAGTAATTATATAATCATATATAACAGGCACAATTATGTTATTATATAATTATTAAGTAATAACATATAATAATATATTATAGTTGATATATCATATACTAATATAATGCATGCATATATGAATAAATACGTACCTACTTTTTTTGGTGCTGAGGACTAAACTTTCACCTTGAGCAATGCTAAACAGTGCTCTACTGCTGATTACATCCCCAGCCCCACACAATAACCTGTTCTTTTATTGGGGTTTTGTTTGTTTGTTTGTTTTGCAGTACTAGGGATGGAACCCAGGGGCCTTCTACCTCCAGGCTATACTCCCAGCCCTATTTTATATTTTTATTTGGAAACAGGGTCTCACTAAGTTGCTGAGAGCCTAAGTGGCTGAGGCTGGCTTCGAACCTGTGATCCTCCTGTCTCAGCCTCCCAAGCACTAGGATTACAAGCATGCACCTCCACACCCGGCCTATTGTTTTTGTCTTTTAAGGTACTTTTAGACCAGGGACATTCTACCTCCAAGCTACATCTCCAGTCTCACTAAATTGGTGTCAGTTATTTCTAAACTGCTGAGGCTGGTCTTGAGGGTGTTAGTTTCCTGTCTCAGTCTCCCAAATACTGGGATCACAGGCATGCATCACCAAGCCTGGCTTTTATTTATATTTTCTGTAGTGCTGGGGATTGAACTCAGGGATCAAGCTACACCCCATCTCTATTTTATTTTTATTTGAAACAGGGTCTCACTAGGTTGCTAAGGGTCTTGCTAAATTGCTGAGACTAGTAGCCTAAAACCTGTGATCGAGCCTTCTGTCTCAGTCTCCCAAGTACTGGGATTACAGGTGTGTGTTACTACACCTGGTTGAATCTTTGTGGGGTTTTTTTTTGGTATTGGGGATTGAACCCAGGAACATTCTATCTCTGAGCTACACCCCCAGTCCTATTTTATTCTTTAATTTTGAAACATGGTCTAAGTTGTGAAAGGCCTCATTAAACCTGCGCGATCCTCCTGTCTCCGCCTCCCAAGCACAGGGATTACAAGGGTGCGCCACCACGCCTGATTTATTCTTTATTTTGAGGCCCTCTGTAACTTCATGAGATCCCGTTTCAAAATAAAGAATAAAATATAGAGCAAAATATGGAGGTAGAATGCCCCTGGGTGCCATCCCCAGCCCCCCCCCAAAAAAAATTACTAAAAGACATTTTCTAAAACAAACATCAAGACAGTGTAAACAAGTATATAAAAGAAACTCACATTCTAACACCAACCTACACAACCCACAGTTTATGCCTTTGTTCAAAGGAGTCCTGGGAGCCGGGCATGGTAGCACACACCTATAATCCTAATACTAGTGAGACTGAGACAGGAGGATCTCCTTAGACAGCCTCAGCTACTTAGTGAGGCCTTCCTCAACTTACTGAGACTCTGTTTCAAAATAAAGAATAAAAAATAGTGCTGGGGGCGTGGAGGCACATGCTTGTAATCCTAGCATTTCGGAGTCTGAGACAGGAGGATTAAGGTTCCCAGACAGCCTCAGCTACTTACTGAGGCCCTTTGCAACTCTGTGAGACCTTGTTTCAAAAATAAAATAGCCGGGGCGTGATGGCACACACTTATAATCCCAGCATTTGGGAGGCTAAAACAGGAGGATCCCAGTTCTGGTTCTTCCCAGACAGCCTCAGCTACTTAGTGAGGCCCTTTGCAACTCAGCGAAACCTTGTTTCAAAATAAAGAATAAAAAATAGGGCTAGGGGTGTGGTTTGGAGGTAGAATGCTCCTGCGTTCCATCCCCAGTACTGAAAAAAAAAAAAAAAGGAAGAACGAAAGAAAGAAAACAGGTAGGGCTGGGCGTATAGTTCAGGAGTAGAATCCCCCTGGGTTCCATTCCCAGTACCGCAATAAATAAATAAATAAATAAATAAATAAATAAATAAATAAATAGTAAAAATGGCTTGTGTGTAGCTTGGACCACCCCAGGTTGAATCCCCAGTATATATATATATATATATATATATATATATATATATATATATATATATATATACATATTAACAAAAGACTGCGTTCATCTTCCAAGCTAATGTCCCAGACACTCCAAAGAGCAGCGTGCCACTGCTACTGACCCAGTGACTCACTGCTATCTCCTGGAGACAGAACATCCCCACCCAAGGACTTTTTGAGAAGCAATACTGGGCCATAAAAATTTAATTCACTTCCTTTGAAAAATGTTCTGATTTCTCTCTGCCTAAATAGACCCCAAATCCCATGCCCTGTGCGAGTCAAAAACCCAAGGCTACAGCTTACTGATGGCCTGGGGGGGTGGGCTCCTGGGTACAGAGCCACCCCCCTCTCAGAACCCAGGTGCAGCGCCCCCTCTTGGGAGGCTGGCAGAGGCCTGTTCACACCCCCACCCCAACCACTCCTAATGCATATTCGGGTCCATGAGCCTACAGAGAATCAGGGAGGGTGGGCTTGTTCGGATTCCGGTCTGCACTGGGCATGGTGGTGCACACCTGTAATCCCAGGACGTGGGGGGCCGAGAGAGGAGGACGGTGCAGGTTCAAGATCAGCCTCAGCAACCGAGCGACACACTCAGCAACCCAGTAAGAGCCTGTTTCCAAACCAGAATTGGGGGTATAGTTGGAGGTCGAACGCCTCTGAGTTTAATCACCAGTAAAACACACACACACACACACACACACACACACACACACACTTTTATCTGCAAAATAATATATCTTCTTCATTGCTCCAAATACTGTTCCTTTCCCCCCAAACCTACCTCTCTGGGATGGGCCAAGAAAGACCACCGGCATGGGCTCTTCCACCTGGGAGATTAAATGTGCTTGGGGATGGAGCGTCATCCCAGCCCTCCCTGACTCGGGCTCCTTATCTGTCTGGAAACAAAAACAGAAACAAAAGTCCTGGTGAAACAGGGTCTCGGAAGCCTTCTGTGCTCTCTCTCACGGGACTTCTGCTCCAGAGCGACCGCTTCACCTCCTCGCAAACCGATCCGGCTGCCTGCTGGCCTCTCTCACCCTCTGGGCGGCTGCCACCCAGGCTGCCTTTGGTGGCGCGGAAGCAAACCACAGGAGCATTCCAGGGCCGAGCAGGGATGCGCGTGCCATGACGCAGATCGGATTTTAAGAGCTGTTTGTCAGTTTGGGTTTTTTGAAGGCAAAGCAATTGATCTGAGCCAGGCCTGGGTTCGGATTCCATTCCATGGCTACAAAAAGTAGGTTCATGAACTTGAGCCCTGATTCCCCGGGTGGATCTGTTTTCAAAGGCCAAGTCGAAAGGCCAATCCATCCCTGTGGGGCTGGACTTGAAATGGCAGGAGGGCCTGCCCACCGCATCTGCCCTGCTTCTTCCTCCACCTTGGCCACTCCTAGCAATCATCGATTGCCCCAAAGAGGGGAAAGAGACGCCACAGCTCCAGCCCAGCTGGGTGAATTCCAAAAGTATATCTGTTGATTTTCCTAATCCTGGCCCGGAAACGCTACCTCCACTGTGTGTGTGTGTGTGTGTGTGTGTGTGTGTGTGTGTGTGTCTGTCTGTCTGTCTGTCTGTCTGTGCGGAGGAGGACTCTGACTGGAACCTAGTTTAGCTGAGGGGGGACCTAGCGGCTATGGTGGCGCACACTTGTACTCCCCAGTGCTCGGGGAGGCTGAGACAGGAAGAACTCAGGTTCAAGGCCAGCATCAGCAAGCATCAGCAACATACCAAAACTCTCAGCAATCTAAGACCCTGTTTCTAAACAAAAAACAATTTTTAAAAAAGGGCCAGGGGCATAGCTTGGAGGTAGAATGTTCCTGATTCCAAGTATGAAGAAAAGATAAATAAGAAAAGAAAAAGAAAAGGCCACTGGCTTCTCACTGAGACAAAAAGGCAGACCCCTAGGAACCCGTTGGGAAAGGTATGTATTATGGGAAAACACTTCCCAGGCGTGAGCTGGAGTCCTCCGGGCCGCCAGCCCAGTTCCTGGAAGGATGCTCTGGGGACCCTGCCGCAGGAGGTGGGTGTGGACCGTCCGTTCCCTCAGCATCCAGGGAGGACGGCCGGCCAGGACTTTCCCAGTGGAGAAATGGAGGCCGGCGTCCAAGGCGAAGTAGAACAACTCCCAGGGAAGCCAGGGGTATCCCGGAGAAAGCGCTTTCAAAACAGGCCAGACAAAGCTGGGCGCAGGAGCGAAGGTCGGGACGGAATTGGTCCTCAGGAATTCAGGGCATTAAAAGGCCCGGGAGCAGGCCCCTGGGGGTCAAGGGCAAAGCCCGGGAGGCTGGGCAGGGACCCCCGGGACTCGTCCGAATGGGGGCTGCTCCGTCCCCGCCCGGTAAGCAGGGCGCCCATCCAGGGCGCAGCCGAGGCCGGCACAAAAGGATGCGGTGGGCGCGGAGAGCGCATCGCAGGCTCCGAGGACCACCCCGCGGGCGCGCGCCCTGCCTGGGCACCACCCATGGGGGTCGGGCCGGGGCCGCGCCCGCCCCCAGCCCCAGGCTGCGGCCCCCACCCCTCCCCGGCCAGAGCGGGCGCTGGGCGGGGCGGGACCTTTGGCGCGGGCAGCGGGCGCCCTGGGACCCCGCAGTCGCCCCCACAGGTGGGCTTCGTACCGGGTGCTGGTGCCAGGGGTGCGGGCTCGGTCTCCCTGGAGACGGTTGCCCGGGGGACGCGGCGGGAGGGTCCCGGGGTACCAGAGGGCGCCGGGCTCGGCGGCGGCGGCCTGTGGCCGGAGGGCAGGCCGGCGAGGTGCGGGCCGGCGGCGGAGGGGCGCGGCCGGGGCGGGGCGGCCGGGGGCGCGGCCGGGCGCCCGGGGGCGGGGCGAGCCGCAGGGGGCGTGGCCGGGGCGGGGCGTCCGGCGAGCGGGGGCGGGGCGAGCGAGAGGAGCGCGGCCGGGCGAGCGGGGCGGGGCGTCTGGGAGGGGCGGGGCCTGACTCCAGGGGGCGGGGCCTGGTGCTGGGGCCGCGCAGTGCGCAAAGGCTCGGCCCGGCCAGGCGGAGCGCCCAGCGAGCGCCCGAGGGAGGGGCCCTGCGGATCCCCCTCCACCCGGGAGCCCACGCCGGGCCCGGGACCCTCGGGTCCTCCCCCAGCCTACGAGCAGCCGCGGGCCGGACCCGTGCTCGGGCTCTCCTCCAGCCCCGGGCGTGCCGGCCACGCCAGGCATCGGGCATGGCTGGCCGAGACAGGAGGGTCGCAGGTTCCAGGCCGGCCTCAGCCACCTAGAGAGACTCTCGGCACCTACTGAGACCCTGTTTCAAAATAAAGAGGGAGCCGGGCGTGGGAGGCTGAGACGGAAGACCACGGTTCGCGGCCAGCCTCAGCTACTTAGCGAGGCCCTCTGCGACTCAGTGAGACCCTGTTTCAAAATAAAGAATAAAAAAATAGGGCTGGGGGTGTAGCTCGGAGGTAGAATGCCCCTGGGTTCCATTCCCAGTACCGCAAAAAATAAAAAGGGCTGGGGGTGTGTGTGGCTTAGAGGTAGACCGCCACTGGGTTCAATGCTCATTACCAAAACAAATAAACAAGAAGAGGCCATTTGCAAAGTTAGTCTGCCAAGCCCTTTTCTGCTCCCTGGGCATCCCCGGGGAGGGCGGGACTGGTCCCCATATTACAGCCAGTGAGCAGGGTCACCGCCGCGACCCCAGCCCGGTCCAAGGCTCAAATGCAGGGTGCCTGCAGCCCGGGGCCTGTTCGTCGGGGTTCCTCTACACTGTCGGATTTTGAACACAAGTGGGTTTAACCAAGACTTCCGCTCGCAGTCTATTCCTGACAGCGCGCCGAGTGTGTGCGTGCAGATCTGCGTGTGACCCGCAGTTGGGCACGCTTCTCCCTCCTGCGGTGAAGGAGGAAGCCCAGGCCCAAGAGGCCTCCTGGGCCCGTGTTCACACCCAGCCCCTGGGCGCTCGCACGGCCCCTGGCCACAGACCTAGGATGGAAACCAGCTCGGTTTGATACCAGACCCATGCACTGCAAGTCGCCTTAGAAAGTTTTTTCGGGCCCTCAGCACTAGATTTAAGCCTTTGTGCAGAGGAGCTCAGAGGAGGAAGGGGTTTGAGGGGCACAAGCACTCCAGAGGATGTATTTTCTTCTTCTTCTTTTTTTTTTTTGTGGTACTGGGGATGGAACCCAGGGGCAGTCTACCTCCAAGCTCCACCCCCAGCCCCATTTTTTTTATTTTTATTTTTTTATTTTTTTGGTGGTACTGGGGATAGAACCCAGAGGCTTTCTACCTCCGAGCTATACTCCCAGACCTTTTTTTTTAATATTTTATTTGGAAACAGGGTCTCACTAAGTTGCTGAGAGCCTCACTCTGTAGCTGAGGCTGGCTTCGAACCTGCGCGATCCTCCTGTCTCAGCCTCCCAAGCACAGGGATTACAAGCGTGCGCCACCACGCCCAGCTTCAGCCCCTTTTATTTTGAAACAGGGTCTCACTAAGTTGCAGCGGAGGCTGGCCGCGAACCCCGATCCTCCTGTCTCAGACTCCCAGGTATTTGGATTGCAAGCCCTGTTTGGAGGGCCAGGGTTTGAGAAATGCTCCCTGGCCGCCCTGACCCCTCCAGTGCCAGAGAGAAGAAGTAAAAAAGACTAAGAGACAGGTCAGCCTGAAGCTCCGAGAGTTTCAAAGACTGAGATCAAAGGCCAGGCATGGTGGCACTAACCTGGAGGCTGAGACAGGAGGACCACAGGTTTGAGGCCAGCTGTAGGCTCTCAGCAACCTAGTGAGACTGTGTTCCAAAATAAAAAAAATAAAGAAAGTAGAGCTGGAGGTAGAGCTTTGAGATAGAATGTCCCAGAGTTCAATCCCCAACACCCCCTCTCCAAGGCAGGAAGATACGGAGAGACTCCAGCCCCGGGGGCACAACCCACGTCAGACGCTCCCTGCGGTCCTCGGCAACCATGCGTCCCCCCAGCACCCAGCCTTGCCAAGCGTCAGGGTGCCAGAAGGCTAGGCGACAGAGAGGAGAGGAACATCCCCGTGCTGTCTCTAGAGGTCACACACAGACACCCCAAAAGATCCCCACAGGCACGACAGCATAAACAGACCCCAGACCCCACCGCGCTGCAGGCCCCGCCTCACCAACTCCTGGGCGCCGTCGGGGGAGGCGAGCCGGGGCTGGTGGGGGGACCATCCAGGCCTCCGCTCCCAGCCTGGCCCAGCGGCTAGAGGCGCCGATGGCAGCTCAGACCCCCTAACTTAGCCAGAGTGTGGGTCCCCTGCAGGTCTCCCCGGACCCTCAAAGGCAAGGGTTTCCTAATAGGAGAAATAAGCCTGGGACTTCCCTCCCCACGACAGGCGGAGTTCTCCGACAGCTACCTGGGTGCAGAGGGGTGGTGCCCTTAAAAGCCCCCAACCCAGCCAGGCTGGTGGCGCACGCTTGAAATCCCAGCATTTGGGAGGCCGAGACAGGGGGATCACGGTTCGGAACAGCCTCAGTGACTTACTGAGGCCCTTTGCAAGGAGCCTCCTCCCCAGGGGCCCAGGCTCTCAACGGCGAGTCTCTGAGAGACTTCCCTTTTTTGTCTGCCTGGGTCCAAGTGAAAGTTTAGGGTTAGCCAGGCATGGCTCTTGTCATCTCAGCATTTGGGAGCCTGGGACAGAAAGATCACAGGTTCTTGGCCACCCTCAGCTACTTAGCGAGGCCCTTTGCGATTTATTAAGACCCTGTTTTAAAATAAAGAATAAAAAATAGGGCTGGGGTGTAGCTCAGAGGTAGAATGCCCCTGAGTTCCATCCCTAGTACAGAAAGAAAGAGAGAAAGAAAGAAAGGAAGAAAGAAAGAAAGAAAAAGAAAGAAAGAAAGAAAGAAAGAGAAAAAAAATGGGCACAGTGGTCCATACATGTAATTCCAGTATTTGGGAGGCTGAGGCCAGAGGATCACAAGTTAGAAGCCAGCCTCAGCAATTAAGAAAGACCCTATTAAAAAAAAAAAAAAGCTGGGCATGGTAACGCACACTTGTAATCCCAGTACTTGGGAGGCTGACACAGGAGGATAACAGGTTCAAGGACAGCCTCAGCAAGTAGTGAGCTCTCAGCAAGCTAGTGCGACCCTTTTTTAAAGTAAAAATAAGCCGGGTGTGGTGGCACACGCTTGTAATCCTAGTATTTGGGAGGCTGAGACAGAAGGATTGTGGTTGATGGACAGCCTCAGCTACTACTTAGTGAGGCCCTTTGCAACTCAATGGGACCCTGTTTCAAAATAAAGACTAAGAAATAGGGCTGGGGGTGTAGCTTGGAGGTAGAATGCCTCTGGGTTCCATCCCCAGTACTGAAAAAATAAAATAAAATAAAAATAAGCCAGGCATGGTGGTGCACGTTTGTGATCTCAGTACTTGGGAGGCTGAGACAGGGGGATCGAAGGTTCACTACTAGTGAGACCTTCAGCAACTTAGCAAGACCCTGTTTATATGACTCCTAGGAGTGTAGCTTGGAGGTAGAATGCCCCAGGTTCAATCCCCAATACTGCAAAAAGAAAAAAAGAAGAGGCATTCATATTTATTTACATAATCTACCATCCCATAATGCCAGATACACACACACACACACACACACACACACACACATATATGTATATATATATATATTCTTTTTTTTTTTTTGCAGTACTGGGATGGAACCCAGGGGCATTCTACCTCTGAGCTACACTCCCTGCCCTATTTTTAGTCTTTACTTTGAACCAGGTCTCACTGAGTTGCAGAGGGCTTCGCTAAGTAGCCGAGGCCATGATATGTTTTGACTGTGCCTAGGTTGTTATTGGTGGGAGGATTGGAGACAGACAGTCCTGCTATCGTGCCCCGCCTGGCCTCTACTTCTGGGCCCAGGTGTTCCTCCTGCCTTGGCCTCCCCAGCCGTGGGGACTGGAAGTGTGTGCCTCGGTGCTCAGCTGTTCCCTTGGTATTTTTATTCCCAAGGCCAGAGGACCAAGAGCCTACTTACAGGAGGCCCTCCTGCCATCCACCCACATTTTCATTACTCTGAAAATGATCTCAAGAAGTGGCTCAACTGTAATTAAAAAGCAAAGTTAATTAAAGTCAAATCCTTCCTTTCTTCCGAATGGGGAGGTATTAGTAAAAATTAAAAAAAAATGCAGGTTGTCTTCACGCTGTAAACACAGAAGTGACTGGTTCTTCCTCCTGTCAATAAAAAGCACTCGTGGCTGCGGGCGCGCAACCCCGGAGTCAGACCTGGCTTTGGAGGAGCCGCCCAGGCGGCCACACTGTTTCCTGTGGGTAGAAAGGGACCCTGGCTGCCGGCCGTGGGGGCCTGCGCTGTAATCCCAGCATTCGGGAGGCAGAGACAGGGAGGATCTGCTTCCCCGCCAGCCTCAGCTACTTAGTGAGGCCCTCCTCAACTCAGTGAGACCTTGTTTCAAACTAAATAAAGCCGGGCGTGGTGGCGCACGCCTGTAATCCCAGCATTCGGGAGGCTGAGACCGGAGGATCGCGGTCCTCCGGTGAGGACCCTTAGTGAGGCCCTCTGTAACTCTGAGACCCTGTTTCAAAATAAAGAATAAAAAATCGGGCAGGGGGTGTAGCTCGGAGGTCAAATGCCTCTGGGTTCCATCCCCAAACCCGCAAAAAAAAAAAAAAATAATAATAATAATAATAAATAGGGCTGGGGGTGTAGCTCAGAGGTAGAATGCCCCTGGGTTCCATCCCCAGTACCAGAGAGAGAGAGAGAGAGAGAGAGAGAGAGAGAGAGAGAGAGAGAGGCCTGTCTGTCCTAACACCTAGGTCATGAGGGGACGCACGCATGACAATGGTCTCACCAGAGCCCAACCTTTCATCCCCCCACCGAGGTCCCACACAAGAGTAAAGAAACTCCCAGGATTCTAGCTCCTGGTGTTCAAATTACCATCAAGCTTGAGGGTCCGCCCAAGGACTACCAGACACCACTGAGCTGCGCCGTGGGGTCCTGGGCCACGGACTCACAAGCACAGTAGAGGGGACATTGCTTTCCATCTTCAAGACAGACAGGAAACTGAGGCTGTCAACTCAGCCAACGCCACCCAGCCGGGGGCAGAGCAGGGCGCAGCGCCCTCCTTGCCCGCCGCCCAGGCGGGGGTGTCAGTGCAGGGCGCGGGACCATGGTGCTGAGGCCCGATTCTGCCCCCAAGACGGCCTCTTCGACTGCCCAGGAGAGGGGACGCTCTGGTGACCTCTGTTTGACAGTGTGACCGTCATGGGGCGACTCGGTCTGTCCCACTGTCACCAACACACCTCTGACACCCACCGCATGCTCAGCGTCTTTTCCTCCGCGCACTAAGCCACCCACCAGTTCTGCGGGGGACACCAGCTGGGGGCCTCGGACTCAGTCGGGACACCATCTATCTGGAAATGGCGCCAGAGCCCGCAGGTGAAGGGCCAGTAGCGCAAGAGCGTCCTGCTTCTCGGGCCGGCGCAAAGCCGCCTTGTTCCACCTGTGCTATAGATTGGGTTCCCAGGACCCCCTCCTCGAATTCCACTAATTTGCTAGGTCAGCTCTCTGAAGCGCTCACTTCTGTTTACTGATTTATTATTAAGGCCATCACAGTGCATTCTGATGAACGCCAGATAAAATGATGGGTAGAGAAGAGCCAGGCGGACGGCAAGTTCAAGGCTAGCCTCAGTGAGAGCCCATTTTGAAATTTAAAAATTGAGCCGGGCGTGGTGCCACACACTTGTAATCCCAGTACTTGGGAGGCCGAGACAGGAGGATCTCAGGTTAATGGCCAGCCTCAGCTACTTGGTGAGGCCCTTTGAACTCAGTGAGACTGTGTTTCAAAATGAAGAATAAAAAATAGGGCCGGGCGTGGTGGCGCACACTTGTCCTCCCAGCATTCGGGAGGCTGAGACGGGAGGATCGCGGTTCGCGGGCGGCCTCAGCTACTTAGTGAGGCTCTCTGCAACTCAGTGAGACCCTGTTTCAAAATAAAGAATAAGAAATAGGGATGGGGTGTAGCTCGGAGTAGAATGCCCCTGGGCTCCATCTATATTACTGCAAAATAAATAAATAAATAAATGATATATCTGGGAGTGTATTCCAGAGGTAGAGGCCCCTGGGTTCTATCCCCAGTCCCCAAACTAAAACTAAAACTAAAATAATAAAAAAGGACTGGGCCGGGCATGGTGGCGCATGCTTGTAATCCCCGTGCTTGGGAGGCAGAGACAGGAGGATCGCGCAGGTTCTAAGCCAGCTTTGCTGGCTTAGGAAACCCTGTTTCCAAATAAAAAAAATAAAAATAGGTCTGGGAGTGTAGCCCAGAGGTAGAAGGGTTTCCAGGAACCCCAGTACCACCAAAAAAAAAAAAAAAGGACTGGGAGTGTAGCTTAAAGAGCACTCCTGGTTTTAAATCTCAATACTGCAAAAAGAGACAACAGAAAAAAGCAAAGCAGACCTGGACGTCACAAGGTATGAAAGGAGGCCCGGCGGCTCCTGTACCTGAACCTAGGAGCGCTCTATCTCTAAGCGACACTCTTAGCCCTATTTCAATTTAATTTTTTTCTACTTGGAAAACGGGATCTTGCTAAGTAGCTGAGGCTGGCCTCGAATCTGTGATCCTCCTGTCTCTACCTCCCAAGTTCTAGAATCGCAGGCCTGCCCCATCACGCCTGGCACAACGTTGTTCTCGATAAAAGAAAGAAAATCCCCAAACTGGCTCTACCGTTCTTTAGAAGTGCATATGAAATCCACAGACACTGGGAGAAGTCGCCTGCGGAAACCACCCTGAAGAAAGGGCGCACTGCGCAGCCAGGTGCGAGGCGGTAATGTCGCCCTACTAAGCCTCCTGAGTGTGAATACAGAAGGGGAAGGCCCGGAGGCTCCACTGAGGGAAGGAAGACAGAGCTCAGAGCCGCAAGGAGGCCCCGGCTGCCCTGAGGCCCCCTCTGTGGAAGCTGCACCCGGCTCCCTGGGGCTCACACCCGTGTGTCACCCGCTCACACGGTAGCATGGTTGGTTTGTGTGGCCCAAAGAACATGGCAGAGCCATGAAGTGTCAGCCTCAAGGGAGATTGGGAAGGACCAGGGGGCTTCGGCTGGGCGGCTCCCACGCTCTGCTCAGCGCTTGCTCTGGACAAGCCGACAGCCACGTTGGGAGACGCTCGCAGCAGCCCCTCGGCCGGCCTCTCCAGCCCCAGACACCCGCGGCTCCAAGCTCCCGGGAGGCCTGGGCCAGGCCCTGAGCAGCCAAGGGGCCCTGGAACTCCCGATTGCGGGAACCCAGAGGTCTGAGAGGTCAGGGGCGCCGGCTGCTCAGGCGGCCGCCTCCCCGGCCATCTGCTACACAGCCTGCCAGCTGTGTTCTTGCTGGGTGGCGGCACCTGCCCCGGCTGCGTGGTTCTATGAGTACTTGTGATTGTTTTGTTTTGCGGGTCTGGGGATGGAGCCCAGGGGCATTTGACCTCTGAGCTACACCCCAGCCCTATTTTTTATTCTTTATTTTGAAACAGGGTCTCACTGAGTTGCAAAAGGCCTCACTAAGTAGCTGAGGCTGGCTTCAAACCTGTGCAATCCTCCTGTCTCCGTCTCCCAAATGCCGGGATTGCAAGCGTGCGCCACCACGCCCGGCTTATCTATATATCATTTTTTGTGGTTAAAACTTTCAACCTGCGAGCGTGGTGGCGCACGCTTGTCATCCCCGCGCTTGGGAGGCGGAGACAGGAGGATCGCGCAGGTTTGAAGCCAGTCGCGCTGGCTTAAGAGACCCTGTTTCCAAACAAAAAAAATATAAAAATAGGTCTGGGAGTGTAACCCGGAGGTAGAAGGGTTTCCAGGAACCCTAGTACCACAAAAAACAAAAACAAACAAACAAAAAAAAACTTTCAACATGAGCTATGGTGGCGCACGCTTGCAATCCCAGCATTCGGGAGGCTGAGACCAGAGGATCGCGGTTTGCAGACAGCCTCAGCTACTTAGCGAGGCCCTTTGCAACTCAGTGAGACCCGGTTTCAAAATAAAGAATAAAAAAATTAGGGGTGGTGGTGTAGCTTGGAGGTGGAATGTCTCTGGGTTCCATCCACAGGACCGCAAAAAAAAATTTTTTTCAACATTCTTTCTTATAGTTGTTTTGAAACATACAGGAGTTGAGTGTGTAGCTTAGTGGTACAGCATGTACTTAGCATGGGTGAGGCCCTAAGTTCAAACCGAAACACAAAAGAAAGAAGAAAGAAAGAAAGAAAGAAAGAAAGAAAGAAAGAAAGAAAGAAAGAAAGAAAGAAAGAAGGAAGCCGGGTACGGTGGCGCACACTTGTAATCCCAGTACTTGGGAGGCTGAGACAGGAGGATCACATGTTCACAGCCAACCTCAGCTATTTAGTGAGGCCCTCTGCAACTTAGTGAGATCCTGTTTCAAAATAAGGAATAAAAAATAGGACTGGGGGTGTAGCTCGGAGGTAAAATGCCCCTGGGTTCAATTCCCAGTAACACACACACACACACACACACACACACACACACACACACTCAAAAGGCTGGGGTGAGCCAAGTGTGTGGTACAAAACTTGTAATCCCAGTATTTGATGAGGCTGAGACAGGAGGATCACAGTTTTGAGGTCAGCTTTAGCAATTTAGCGAAGCCCTCCACCACTTAGTGAGACTCTATTTCAAAATAAAAGAAAAGGGAAAGCTGGGCATGATAATCCCAGTACTTGGGAGACTGAGAAAGAAAGATTGCAAATTTGAAATAAAAAATAAAATAGAGGTAGGGGTGCAGCTCGGAGGTGGAACACCCCTGGGTTCAAGGCCTAGTACCAGGAAAATGAAGGAGAGAAACAAAAAAATAAAGAATGAGAAAAGAGAGACCACGGTACCTTATTGTTATCTAAAGTTACCCTGTTGTGCAAGAGAACACCAGGAATTAGTTAATTATTGAGACAGGACTCACTACATACGTTGCCTGAACGGGCCTCAAACTCTTGATCTTCCTGCCTCTGCCTCCTGAGTAACTCAACTACACGCTCACACCTCTGTGCCCAGCTTACTTCTATTTTTCTTTTTATATTTCTTTATTTGTTTATTTTTTGTGATGCAGAGAATCAAAGCCAGGGCCTCACACCTAGGACTTCTAGACATGCTAGACAATCTATATCAATTTTTATTTTCTATTTTTTTATTTGTATTTTCCAAAATTTTTCCATGACCAACTTGTATTGATTCTGTTTAATAAAAAAAAAATATATATATAGCATATACAGATAAAGGTATTTATCAAACTTATGGCATATAAGCCGGGCGTGGTGGCGCACACTTGTAATCCCCACGCTTGGGAGGCTGAGACAGGAGGATCGCGCAGGTGCGAATACAGCCTCAGCTACTTAGTGAGGCTCTCAGCAACTTAGTGAGACCCTGTTTCCAAATAAAGTATAAAATAGGTCTGGGAGTGTAGCCTAGAGGTAGAAAAGCCCCTGGGTTCTATCGTCAGTACCACACACACACTAGCCAGCCTCTAAGCTGTGAAACTTCCTGTCTCAGCCTCCTAAGGACTGGGTTTACAGGTGTGCACCATCACACCCGACTTTAGATTTAGCCTTTTAATGATTCTCTACCTAAACCAAAGTTTCAGTTATTATTGTACTATACATTTCTTTCTTTTCTTTTTCTTTCTTTCTTTCTTCCTTTTTTTTTTTTTTGTGGTACTAGGGATGGAACCCAGGGGCATTCTACCTCCGAGCTACACCCCCTGCCCTATTTTTTATTCTTTACTTTGAAACAGTTGCAGAGGGCCTCGCTAAGTAGCTGAGGCTGCCCTCGAACCCCGGACCTCCCGTCTCAGCCTCCCGGATGCTGGGATGACGAGCGCGCCCACCGCGCCCGGCTAACATTGAGCATTTCTTGTCACAATTCCGTGTACGCATTCATTAGACTCTTTTCCCTACTCCATAATCTCCAAAGGGACGCCGAAGTGACTGCGGTGGAAGTAGCGGAAGCCACAGGAAACAGACGTGAACATCTTCCCGGAGCATCCCAGCCCCGGGACTCAAGAGCTAAAGGAAAGTATTCCATATAACAAACAGGCATGTAACACGGACTAGAATGTCAAATTAACGTTGGGATTCAAAACAGACCCTGAAGCTTCAAAGCAAGGTCATGGGGGGCAGGATGCTGCAGACGGGGTCACACATCCATCCCCTCCGGCCAGAGGAAGGGGCGGGAAAATCGGAGAAGAAGGGTCCACCCAGCCAGCTGCCAGCTAGCTGGGCGTGGTCGGCACATCTGTAATCCCAGCACTCGGGAGGCTGAGACGGGAGGAGTGCAAGTTCGAGGACAGCCTGGACGCCATCTGCTCTGACCAAAGCGGCCCTTCAGACGTGGAAGGGCTAGGAAAACACAAAAGCAAACAACTAACTTAGTCTTCATTGACTTACGCTGGGCCTCTGTACGAGTCACTCAGGGAAGGATCAAATAAAACGACGACTGAAAAAGCCCTCCCGCCTGCTCCGGGCTGCATCTGGAATGTACCCCGAAAGTTCACGGGTGAAGCTCGGTCCTCGGTGTGGCGTGATGGCGAGATGGCGGAGCCTTCACGAGGCGGGAGGTCTTAGGAGACTAGGGGCGTGCCCTGCAAGGGGACAGAGGGAATCCCCACCACGCTGGGTGAGCAGCTGGTCCACCCCGTGCTGCACACCCGGCCCCCGAAACAAGGGGCCATCCCACCATCACTGAAGCCTCCCAAACTGTGAGCCGACAGAACCTTTCCTCTCTTTACGTTACTTATCTCGGGTATTTTGCTACAGCAATGGAAAGTTGACTAACATACCATATGCCATGCACCCTTCAACAATTCATGATACAAGTATCTGTCATTTAAAATCCCATTCTCTCCCACGGTGTGGGCCTGGAAGATTCATCATCCAATGGCAACACTGTAGCTTTTCCAGTGGCCTAACCTGCTCCAGATTTTTTATTATTTCAAATCGTCATGACAATCTAGTAAAAGAGATACACGATCCTAATCTCAGATGAGAACCCGTTGGTTTAAGCAACTCATCAAGGTCACAGGTGCTGTGTCAAAAGCAAGATAGAAACCGTCTGTCTCATCCGAAAGCTCTTTCTTTTTTTTTTCTTCAACATTGGGGATTGAACTCAGGGGCACTCTCCCTCTGAGCTGCACCCCTAGCCTTATTTATTTATTATTTATTTATTTAGTAGTATTGAGGGCTGAACACAGTGGCTCTTTCTCCTTTCTTCCTTCTTTCTTTCTTTCTTTCTTGTACTAGGGATGGAACCCAGGGGTTTTCTACCTCCAGGCTACACTCCCAGACCAATTTATTTTATATTTATTTGGAAACAGGGTCTCACTAAGTTGCCGAGAGCCTCACTAAGTAGCTGAGGCTGGCTTCGAACCCGCGCGATCCTCCTGTCTCCGCCTCCCAAGCGCGGGGATGACAAGCGTGCGCCGCCACGCCCGGCGTTGTGGCATTCTCTTTCTGAGCTTATACCCCTAACCCTTTTTTAAAATTTCATTTTTTCATTTTGTAACAGGGTCTTGTTGGATTTCTGAGAGTCTTGCTAACTTACTGAGGCTGTCCTCGAACCTGCGATCCTCCTGTCCCAGCCTCCCAAGTACTGGGATTACAAGCGTGCACCACCACTCTTATTTCTTGACTCATTTTTATTTCGATAACAGGCTTTCACTAAGTTTCCCTGCTCTGGCCTCCATCCGACCTGCGATCCTTCTGTCTTAGACTCCCAGGTACCGGGATTATAGGCATGTACCGGCCTAGCTCCAAAGCTCTTGCTGTTTTTTGGTTTTTGTTTGTTTGTTTTTTGCGGGACTGGGGATGGAACCCAGGGGCATTCGATCTCCGAGCTACACCCCCTGCCCTATTTTTTATACTTTTATTTTGAGATAGGATCTCACTAAGTTGTGGAGGGCCTCACTAAGTAGCTGAGGCTGGCCTCGAACTATGATCCTTCAGTCTCAGCCTCCCGAATGCTGGGATTACAAGCGTGCGCCACCACGCCCGGCTTCTTGCTTTTGATATTAACATTAATCCACCTTTCCACTCATTTTCTCCAAACAGCACCGCTGGGAGTCTGAAAACATGCACATCTTAGGCAACCGCCACATGCCAGATCTGCTGCATCCAGTGTGTGCGTGCATGTGCGCGTGTGCATGTTACTGGGGATGGAACCCAGGAGCATTCTACCTCTGTGCTACACCCCCAGCCCTATTTTATTTTTTATTTTAAAACAGGGTCTCACTGTATATCAGAGGGCCTCACTAAATTGCTGAAGTTGGAGCCGGGCGTGGTGGCGCACACGCTTGTCATCCCCGCGCTTGGGAGGCTGAGACAGGAGGATCGCGCAGGTTCGAAGCCAGCCTCAGCTACTTAGTGAGCCTCTCAGCAACTCAGTGAGACCCTGTTTCCAAATAAAATATAAAATAGGTCCAGAGTATATCCTGGAGGTAGAAAAGCCTCGGGGTTCCATTCCAAGTACTACAAAAAATAAAAATAAAAATAATAAATTGCGGAGGCTGGCTACAAACCTGCGATCCTCCTGTCTCAGCCTCCCGAGTACTGGGATCACAGGCGTGTGCCAGCATGCCCGCTTGCTGCACCTGAAAACTCAGCCACGCTTCATCACTGGCTTCTAAACGACAGCAGACGAGTCGTATTATCCGCTCGGTCGTCGTGTCGCGCAATAGGGAAAAAGGACTCGGCTCCTGGCGCGCCGCCGTCAGAAAGAGGACGCGCAGCCCCAGAGCGCGCTCCTCCTTTGGCTCTGAACACGAGAAACGTCTCTGATGGACTTTCCTGAGATCAACAGGTAAGCAGAAAACCTGCGGATTTTGGTGTTTTTCCCCCTAAAAGAAATTTCCCACAGAGTAGTCTACCTGTGAATACGACCCTAATTTATTTGGCTATTTTTAAAATTTTTGGTACTGGGAATTAAACCCAGGGGGCATTCTGCCTCTGAGATATACCACCAGCCCGATTTAACTCTTTTATTTGGAAACAGGGTCTCACTGCGTTGCAGAGGGCCTCGCTAAGTAGCTGAGGCTGGCTTCGAACCTGCGATCCTCCTGTCCCAATCTCCCAAGTACTGGGATTACAAGCGTGTGCCACCATGTCTCACTTATTATTTTTTATTTTCAAACAGGGACTCACTAAGTTACTGAGGCTGGCCTCAAACCTGCGATCCTCCTGTCTCAGCCTCCCAACTACTGAGATTATAGGTGTGCACCAGGATTCTGGCCAAAAAAAAAAAGATTATGAACTTCCTTCTCACCCGGGCCGGCGGTGAGAAGGGAAAGGCCTGTGCTCCACACACAGGCCACTCACCCCCACTCCAGGGCCACTTGAGGTGAAAGCAGAGGCCACTTAACTCTCAAGGACGTCCGGGGCACAGAAGACCGGCTGCACCTAAACTGGGGCCAAAGCCCTGGTCAGGGCCCTTGAAACACCTGGGGGCATCCACAGCCTGCCTCAGTTTCCCAAACTGCAGGAAGGATGTAGTTGTATATAGACGGGAGACTCTTCCCTCAGATAAACTCTCGATTTGGAAAGCAGCTTTAGTAAACTATGCCCGTGTCCATCCCGAAAGACTGCGGGATGGACAACCAGGGAGAGGTGTCCCTATCAGGGCCTGTGGCACCCACTCTTTCTTTATTTTTATATTTATTTATTGCTGTATTGGGAATGTAACCCAGGGGCATTCGACCTCTGAGCTACACCCCCTGCCCTATTTTTTATTCTCTATTTTGAAACAAGGTCTCGCTGAGTTGCAGAGAGCCTCACTAAGTAGCTGAGGCTAGCCTCAAACTGTTATCCTCCTGTCTTAGCCTCCCAAATGCTGGGATTACAAGTGTGCGCCACCACGTCCAGCTCTATTATTTATTCATTTATTATTTATTTATTTTGTAGTATTTGGGATGGAACCCATACGTCTCCTACCTCTAGGCTATACTCCAGACTTGTTTTTATTTAGAAACAGAGTCTCACTAACCTGCTGAAAACCTCTCTATGTTGCTGAGGCTGGCTTTGAACCTGCGATCCTCCTGTCTCAGCCTCCCATGTACCGGGATCACAAGTATGCGCCACCACTCCTGGCAGCCCCTCTTCACTGGTATATCTCAGAGACACATCACCCCAACACGGGCTCATCTGCTCGCCTCGGGGACATTCCCACCCGAATCCAGCCAGCAGTCGGGTCACAGTGCGCCTGCACAGAGAGCCTGCCCACTCCCCCCTGGGTCCTCCACCGCCACGCAGAAATCATCATCCCCCTACAAAAATCCAAATCCCAAAGCTGGGCGTGGTGGTGCAGGCTTGTAATCCCAGCATTTGGGAGGCCGAGACAGGCTCAGCTACTTAGTGAGGCCCTTTGCACCTCAGTGAGACCCTGTTTCAAAATAAAGAATTAAAAACTAGGGCTGGGGATATTGCTCAGAGGTAGAATGCCCCTGGGTTCCATCCCCAGGACTGGAAAGAAAAAAAAAAGTTCAGCAGAGACCAGTGGGGCTTGAAATTCCAGCCTATGGTCACCCAGGGGGAGCAGCAGGACGGGACAGAGGAGGAGAGGGTGCTCAGCTCTGAACCCAGAAAATACAGAAACAATCCCTCCCATCTGCAGTGGGCGGGCTGGAAAAGATATGTCCCCCTTTTTGTGTACAGGGGATTGAACCCAAGGACATTCTCTCTCTGACCTACACCCCCAGCCCTATTTTATTCTTTTATTTTGAAACAGGGTCTCACTAAATTGTGGAGAGCCTCACTAAACTGCTGAGGCTGGCTTTGAACCTGCCACCTTCCTGTCTCAGCCTCCCAAGTCCTGAGATTACAAGTGTGTGCCGCCGCTCCCGGCTTCCTCTCTGTTGTTTTAAGCCACAAATGTGTGGGCATTTTGTTACAGCAGCCACAGAAAACCCATACAGCATGGTTCAAGGACCTCCGACCCAGGCGGGTGGCTCAATCCAATTGAAACGCCACTATGGCTCTGGTCGCCCTCAAAAAGCAGGCAGCCCCGGAAAGCACCCACTTCCCAGCAGCCTGCCCCTCGCTGAGGGCGAGACTGGCACTGCGCAGGAGGAAGGGCGGTTCTCCAGAGCACACAGCCAGTGCCTGCGGGAGGGGGCCTTTGGCCGGCCTAGGGGAGGGCAGAGGAGACCTGACGTTGGCGTGCCCCTGCAGAAAGCACAGTGTTGTGTGTAGGTTTTTTTTGAAGATTTAAAGAAGTTTATTAAAAAGATAGAAATACAGAAAACAGAAATATAGCCCCATGCCAAAATGGCATGGGGGAGGTGACTCGAAATGAATACACCCGAAAGCACAGTGTTTTGGCTGCAAAGAAAGAGGAGGGAGGTTCCCGGGCTTGGGTTTTTTTTTTCTACCTTGAAACTTGCAGCATTTCTGGTAATGAGCGCTGGGATCTCCACCGGCCGCATCAATGATCATTCGGTTTTGGTGTCAGCTGCCGGGGAAAGCTGGGGGCTTGCAGCCTGCGCTATTTGTGAGTCGCTATTACGGACACAGAGGCTGTGTTTTTCTCTCTGCTCGGCCAGCCCGGGGGCTGCAGCCATCCTAAAGGCTGGTGGTCAGGTCAGTCACCCAGCACGCACCGCGCCAGGGCTCTCCGCACCGCACCGTCCTCTGGGAGCGCTTGCCATCGGGGCCACCCCTCCACCAGCCCTGCCGGAGATGTTTGTCACCTGCTCAAGAGTCCCTCCTGGCTGACCGAGCTTTTCCCTTTCTTCCTCTTTCTTTCTTTCTTTCTTTCTTTCTTTCTTTCTTTCTTTCTTTCTTTCTTTCTTTCTGTGGTACTGGGGATTAGCCCTGGGGCATCTACCTCTGATCTACATCCCCCAGCCCTATTATTTATTTATTTTTTGAAATAGGGTCTCACTAAGTTGCGGAGGGTCTCACTAAGTAGCTGAAGCTGGCCGAAAACCTGAGACCCTCCTGTCTCAGCCTCCCAAGTACTGGGATTACAGTGTGCGCCACCAGTCTGGCCAGCTCTGACAGAGCTTTCCTAAGGCCCCTCAGTAAAGAAACCTTTCTTACTTTCTTTCTCTCTTTCTTTCTTTCTTTCTTTCTTTCTTTCTTTCGTGGTACTGGGGGGTGGAACCCAGGGGTTTTCTTCCTCTGGGCTGTACTCCCAGACCTATTTTCTATTTTATTTGGAAACAGGGTCTCACTAAATTGCCGAGAGCCTCACTAAGCTGCTGAGGCTGGCTCCGAACCTGCGGATCCTCCTGTCTCAGCCTCCCAAGTCCTGGGATTACAAGCTGCGCCACCATTTGCTGGGGCCCAGAGCCTCACTGCCAGGAACGCAGAGGCAGCTGGCCTCGGGGAGGGAGCGAACCGCTCCCTAAAAAAAATGGGTTTGAAACAACCGGGCAGCCAGAGGGGAATTGCTTCACGAGTTGCGCGTTTACTTCTCCCTGTAACTGCAATTGAAGGAAAACAAGGGGAAGAAGGAACTGCCCCCACCCCCTCTGCGCAGGTGCAGGGCGCCAAGCCCCATCTCCAGCTGTGCGTCGGTGTGTCCCGCGAGCCCCCAGGGGCAGTACCCTCCCTGGGCCCACCTCATTCTGAGCACAGGGCCTGGGCCCAGGGGGGTCGCAGTGAACAGTTCCTAAGCGCTGTGGAGCGAAAGAGTAGGAAAAGCAAAGCCCACAGCGCGGCACCCAGACATGCCTTGTTGTGGAGCCGGGGATTGAAGCCAGGGGCATCCTACCTCCCAGCCACACCCCTAGTCCTTTTATTTATTTTTTAAACATTTTTCATTTTGAATCGGGGTCTCATTAAGTTGTGGAGGGGCTCGCTGAGTAGCTGAGGCTGCCGCGAATTTGGGACGCTCTAGTCTCAGCCTCCCAAGTACTGGGATTAGAGGCGTGCACCAACCCATCGGGCTCCAGACAGCTCTGGTCCCTTCTGTGGCTTAGGACCAGGCTGCAGAAGGGGGAGATCAGCGTGGACAGGAGCGCCTCTGGGGCTCACCCCTGAGTTCTGGAGACAGCCACGTTTGCAGTGTGGCCAGCACTCTGCCTCTGGACACAGGCAGTAGAGATGGGGCAAGTGGCGCTCAGAAGGAACGAGGCTTGGTGGTCCCCAGGGCAGTAGGGCAGGCAATGGGCTTTTTTTTTTTTTTTTTTTTTTTTTTTAAGTACTAGGGCTGGAACCCAGGGACATTCTACCTTCAACCTATACCTCTAGCCACCCCCCCCCCCCTTTTTGTGGTACTAAGGATGGAACCCAGGGGCATTCTACTTCCAAGCTACACCCCAACCCTATTTTTTTTTTACTCTTTATTTTGAAACAGGGTCTCACTGAGTTGCAAAGGGTCTATGTAGCTGAGGATGGCCACAAATGGCGATCCTCCCGTTTCAGCCTCTCGAATGCTGGGATTACAAGCATGCACCACCACGTCTGGCCCAGCCCTATTTTTTATTCTTTATTTTTGAAACAGGGTCTCACTAGGGTGCAGAAGGCCTCACTAAATAGCTGAGGCTGCCCGCAAATTGTGATCTTCCGGTCTCAGCCTTCCAACTACTGGAATTACAATAAGCGTGTGCCACCATGCTGGCTGGCGAAGGGCTTTTACGAGCGGTCCCTTCTGCACTCCGGTGTCTTCTCTTATTTGGAGGAGCTTGTGAAAGCGGCCCCAGAGAAGTGGCCCAGGACACATCAGAAGCAGTCCTCGCCCCAGACAAGGCCCACACAACCCTGATTTGAGAGCTCCAACCCCAGGCCAATGAAAATGCGAAGGGGTTGACACTGGGCCGTATTTAATTATTTTTAGCAATTTTTATTATTGTAAAGGTAGAAAGAAGGGACAGAATTATTAGCACTACATCAGAAGGATGTAGTGGAGTGCCTTGAAAATGAGACATTGATGCTGGGCTTTCGAAGGAGACTAAAGGGCTTTTTTTCTATCCTCCTGCCTCTGGGCTTATAAAATCAGCCTTATAAATAAGAAGGACCAAGCCGGGCATGGTGGCGCACGCTTGTAATCCCAGCGTTTGGGAGGCTGAGACTGGAGGATCGCGGTTCACGGACAGCCTCAGCTACTTAGTGAGGCCCTCTGCAACTCAGTGAGACCCTGTTTCAAAATAAAGAATAAAAAATAGGGCAGGGGGTATAGCTCGGAGGTCGAATGCCCCTGGGCTCCATCCCCAGACCCGCAAAAAAACAAAAAAAGAATAAATAAATAGATAAATCAGAAGGATCTTGCTCCTGGATTAAGCATTGACCAAAGCAGGTGGGGTTCACAGGGGCCTCAGGAGGCCCGTAGAGGCCTGTGGAGGGACCCCCGGGAACCCCAGCCCCACACCTCGAGGACTACAGGAAGGCTGTCTGCCGGCAGCAGCCGCCCCTCCCGGCTACAGCTCCAGCTGTCCCCACTCTGCCATTTGCTTCGCCTCCTTGACCCTCAGTGCTCTCAGCTGCGGAATGAAGACAACACTGGCTAACTGCGCACGCCTAACGCCGAGCCTTTGGGGACAGAAAGTCCCCGTGGTGACAGTCGATGAACAAGGGCACCCGGGCACAGTCGGGCACCCAGCTGTCCTGGCAGAGGACAGGGCCCAGTCCTGGGGCTCCAAGTCCCTTTGAGGCTACGAACCTTCCCCTGGGAGAAGCCTGAGGGAGGAAAACTCCCCTCTGCATACGTAGGCCACCGCGGCGCACACGTGCAGGTGCCCAAGTGCAAGGGCGCCGCCTCTGGGGCTCTCTGCCTGTCGACGGCCCTGCCTGGTAGATCTTGGTAAGGCTCAAAGCCCGGATTCCTTCCTCCTGGGGCACCTGCACCAGGTGAGCGCCCAATCCACCAGGGCTCCATTAGCAAACTGGGCAGATCCCCAGGGGACCGCACGATGACCACCCGGTGAGTGGACCCCAGGGCTCCCCACCCGACCCCAGCAAGCCCAGCCTCCCGTGGGCGCGGTCCCAGGTGACCCCCACCCCCAGCCCTTCTCTGGCCCTCTGGACCCCTCTCCAGGCCTGGGCAGAGCGCACCGCTGCAGCGACCCCATCCCCCAGCCCAGGAAAGGCCGCCCAGTGGCCTCTCCTCGGTCTCAGACACGAGATGCAGAGGAGGAACCCTAAATAAAAACAGGAAACTACATTAAGAAAAAAAGCCTCATTCAGCCCGAATTACGGGTAAGAGTATTAAAAGAAAAAGAGCCCGGAAATGCAAGCTGGGGCGGTTTTGCCGCCTCGACCCAGGCTCAGCCGCAGATCTGATCGCCTCGCTGTGGCTGGGGACGTGACGCGGGGCCAGGGATGGAGGGGCGCACGGCCAGGGACCAAGGGACACACGACAGGCCAGGGACCGAGGGGCGCACGGCCAGGGACCAAGGGACACACAACAGGCCAGGGACCGAGGGGCGCACGGCCAGGGACGGAGGGGTGCACGGCCAGGGACCGAGGGACACACAACAGGCCAGGGACCGAGGGGCGCACGGCCAGGGACGGAGGGGTGCACGGCCAGGGACCAAGGGACACACGACAGGCCAGGGACTGAGGGGCGCACGGCCAGGGACCAAGGGACACACGACAGGCCAGGGACCGAGGGGTGCACGGCCAGGGACCGCGGGGTGCACGGCCAGGGACGGAGGGGTGCACGGCCAGGGACCGCGGGGTGCACGGCCAGGGACCAAGGGACACACAACAGGCCAGGGACCGAGGGGCGCATGGCTGGGACGGAGGGGTGCACGGCCAGGGACCAAGGGACACACAACAGGCCAGGAACCGAGGGTGCACGGCCAGGGACCGAGGGACACACAACAGGCCAGGGACCGAGGGGCGCACGGCCGGGACCGAGGCGCACGGCCGGGACCGAGGCGCACGCCCTGGGCCCGGGAGGACCCGGGAAGGCGGCCCCTCTCCAGCGCGGCCCTGGCAGGGCGCACGGGCGGGGAGGAGGCGGCCCTGCCCCGCGCCTGGAGCTCAGCCTGGCCCCCACCGTGTCCCCATGGCACGGGCGGCTCGGGAGCCGCGCGCCCCTCTGCCCCGGGCACGCCGGCGCCGGTGCAGCCCCGGCCCTTGGCCCCCGCGCTGGCCGGGCTCCCACTGCCCGGCGGGCTGGACGGGAGGCGCCCGGCCTTGGCCCAGGGGTGCTGCGCCGCCGCCCGAGCCCGGCCCTCTCCCGCCTCCCAGGCAGCCGAGGCGCTTACCGTCGGGCAGGCGGCGGCCGGGAGCCCGCGCGGACAGGCCAGCGCCCACCTCCCACTCGGCTTCCCTTCGCGGGGAACAGGAAAAGCAGCAGGCCCCCGCTCCGCGCCCCGCCTCCCGCCCGCGCCCCGGGGCGGCATCGCGGGCGCCCCTGCTGCAAACAAGTTTTCGTTTTACACCAAGCAAAACCACCAAATAAAGGCCCGGCGAGGCCGTGGCACCTGCACGTTCGCAGGCTGGAGGTTCAGTGGCGGTGGAGACCTCTGGAGAGGGCGGTGGGGGCCAAACTGCAGCCTAGGTACCCGCCGCGCTGCAAGCACACTGGGTACCAACGCGGGAGGGGGACGCCTGGGCTCGAAGGCCCTTAGGGGTGGGCTCAGGGCCAGCGCACCCCCAAATTCCCTCAGTAGCTTCATATCCTTCTAGGTGTGTGTGTGTTACTGGGGGTGGAACCCAGGGGCCTTCTACCTCCGGGCTATACTCCCAGACCTGTTTTCTATTTTATTTGGAAACAGGGTCTCACTAAGTTGCTGAGAGCCTCACTAAGTAGCTGAGGCTGGCTTCGAACCTGTGCGATCCTCCTGTCTCAGCCTCCCAAGCGCGGGGATTACAAGCGTGCATCCCCACCGCCCTCTTCAATCCCTCCGGGCAAGTGAGGTTGCAGCCACCTGGTTCCAGGAGACAGGTGGGGGATCCCAGGGATGGAGAGGGACTCCCTTCCTCCAGAGAAGCCTGGACCGGGGCCAGATCCAGGGCTAGCTCCTGCTGGGGGCGCCTGCTTCAGAGGCTGGGCCTCCTGGCGGGAGGGGAGGGGGTCGGGCAAATCTGAGCAGGTGCTCCGTGGTCCTGACTTTCTCAGACAGGCTGCAGACCCTCCGCCGAGGCTTGCAGAGGAGCCACAGGTTTCGCTGGAGGGAGTTAGGTCTGACCTAAGATGCACCTGCCTCCCTGCTGGGCCTCCCACGGATTGCAGCCTCACTCCTACCCCAGGATGGGGTGACTGGGTCCCAGCAGGGGTCTCCAGCCCATGCCAAGGAGACCCCAGCCAAGGCCAGAAGAGAAAAGGACGGGTGGGGGAGAGCAGATGATAGCTGCGCCAACAGCGGCCCCGAGACGTCCCGCACCTGTCCCCAGCCCTGCTTTGGCTAACTGCGGTTTAAACACAGCTCCCTGGTTTTCAGAGTTCCTGGTAAGAAACAGCCAGATGAGGAAAACTTGTGTAACTTCCGAAAGAACTCTTCATCCAAGCTATATTTGCTGACAAGTCCAAGCATGTGATTTTCGCTGTGGGAGAGGTCCGGGGCGGGGCAGGGGGCAGAAGTGTGCTGGGCACAGATGCGCTTCCCAGAGTCCCCCTGGGTCCCACAGCAGCCCACCGTGTGTGTGTGTGTGTGTGTGTGTGTGTGTGTGTGTGTGTGTGTGTGTGTGTTTCTAGACTCACTAGGTTGAGGAGCGTCTCATTACTTGCTGAGGCTGTCCTTGAACCTGGAATTCTCCTGTCTCAGCTTCCCAAGTACTGGGATTACAAGCCTGTGCTTAGATCCACCAAATCTTTACTTTTATCCAGTACTGGGGCTGGATTTAGGGGCGCTTTACCACTAAGCTACATCCTCAGCCCTTTTTATATTTTTGTTTGGAGACAGTGTCTCACTAAGTTGACCGGCTGGCCTTGAGCTTTCTTCTCTTTTCTCCTCCCCCTCCTCTTCTTCCTCCTCCATCACCTCCTCCTCTTCCTTTTTCTTGTACTGGGGATTAAACCCAGAGGCATTCTACCTCTGAACTATACCCCAGCCCCTTTTATTTTGAAACAGGGTCTCACAAAGTTGCTGAGAGCCTTGCTAAGCCCCTGGGGCTGGCCTCGAACTTTCAATCCTCCTATCTCAGCCTCCCGAGTTCTAAGATTACAAGCATACACCATCACGCCCAGCAATAGAGCTTATTAAATCTCATTATCCCAGTTTATGGATAAGGAGGCCGAGGCTCAGAGGGCTGGATCCTTTGAGGCGGTAGTCAGTAACTGTCCAGCTTCCTCTGGCTGTTTGCCGTCTCCTAAGAAGTTTCGCTTTCCTGCAAACCTGTCGCGCTTCCTTGCTGAGACCCCGGCTGGAGGGACTTGTGCCCTTCCCTTTTTGCGTGGGCTGCTAGGAAACTCGGACAGAGTCAATACTCAAGGAGCGCAGGCTCCGCCGAGAGCGGCTGTCGCCTTCCTCTCTCTGGTTTCTGATCTCTCTATTTTTAGCCGTCATGTGTGTTTTGGAGGAAGCCACCCCAAGTTCCCTTTGAACTGTAAATAAAGTGAACGGGGAGGAAAGTCGGCGCCGCACACGCACATGAACCCCTTTCTTTAGAACTTGGTCCTGATTGGGAGAAACTGGGCCCATCTCGTGGAAGAGAAAGGAGGCCTTGGTTGCTGCAGGGCCGTCAGTGGAGGAGAGCCGCTCTCTGGTAGGCCTCTAGCCGGCCTGGGCCCCCAGCCCCCTCGGAGCCTCCCCTCCCCAGCCGCCGGATGCGACATCTCTGCTCTGACCGACTTTAAGCGGCTTTGCCATGGACGCCCACGTGCGCCCGCAGGTGGGGCTATCTCAGGGCAACTACGCTGAGCGCGGGCTCAGAGGGAACGAGGGTGCAAAGCCCCCTTCCTCGGCCCCTCCACCCGGGCTCTGTAGGAAGCCCACTTTGCTGTGGGTCCTTTCCTTTCAGCAGCGCACAAGCAACCCAGTTCGAGTTCTTACCTTTTTTTTTTTTGTGGTACTGGGGGTGGATCCCAGAGGCTATCTACCTTCAGGCTATACTCCCAGACCTTTTTTATATTTTATTTGGAAACAGGGTCTCACTAAGTTGCTGAGAGCCTCACTAAGTAGCTGAGGCTGGCTTTGAACCCGTGCGATCCTCCTGTCTCAGCCTCCCAAGCGCGGGGATCACAAGCGTGCGCCACCACGCCCGACGAGTTCTTACCCTTTTGCTTTGGCCAAAAAAGTGCGGCCAAGTGTAGCGTGAAGAGCCAGCGTCTTCCCTGGAACAGGGCCGCCCGGCACAGCCACTGAGGAGCTGTGTGACTGCAGACAAGTGCACTAACCCTCTGTGCTCCGTGGCGAGCCGAATAACGGCGCCCAACTTTACAGACCTCTTGCTGTGATCGAATGACTTAATACAGTGCTTATGACCGTGCCGGGTGCAGAGTGAGACCTCCGGGGAATATGAGTTTCTGGGGTTATTATTTTAGCTATTCCAGGACCGTCTTTGGGCTTTATGTGATTGAGTGTTTCTGCTCTAGGACAGTCTCCCTCTCTCCCTCTTCCTGTCTCAGCCTCCCATATACTGGAATCCCAGGCACAAGCCACCACACCTGGCGGAATTCTTTTGTTTTTTAATTTTTAGAAAAAATTTACAGTACTAAGGATTGAACTTGGGCACATTCTACCTCTGAGCTACATTCCCAGCCCGATTTTATTTTTTATTTTGTAACAGAGTCTTGCTAAACTGCAGAGGGCCTCTAAGCAGCTGAGGCTGGCCGAGAACCTGTGATCCTCCTGTCTCAGCCTCTTTAAGTACTGGGATTGCAAGTGTGCACCTGTTGGGGCCCACTCGGCAGGACCGAGGTGGCACCCAGGCTTGTTGCCAGCGTGGACTCAAGATGGCGCCTGGGCTTGCAGCCAAGTCACGAGGCTCACGAGGCTGGCGGTGCCCTGAGCCTGCGCAGTGAGCCCTATCAGGCGCCTTACGGATGATTAGTGACGCAGCGCCTCGTGCTACCACCTGCCCGCCCAGGAGAAGGTTAAAAAGCGCGCATGCCCTAGCGGGAGAGCTAAGAGGGTTGGTGGACAGGAAGAGCAGTTCCTTGGCGGACTGCTCCGGGCTCCGAGCTGGGACGGACATGTTCACAAAGCCACCACTGTGACCGGTGTGTGCTGCAGCAGAGACGTAGAGTGTTACGGAGGAGGGTTGGTGGAGTGATGAGGGAGGAGATAGAAGACTGATGTTGTTTTTACCTGAGAGGGCGTTGAGAGAGCATTAAAGAGGAAGGAGCTTCATCAACAGAGTCGGCGTTCGTGTGTTTCTTCCCTGGGCTCTGCTGGTCAGAGCCCTAGGGACGCGACAAGTGGTGCCGAAACCCGGGAACGAAGAAGGGGACAAAGAGGGGGAGAAGAAGAAGAAGATCTACGGGAACTGTACAAGAAACTGGGGTAATAAAACTGCTTGAGGAAGATCGTGTAAGAGTCGTCACTGCGACCAACATGCACCACCGTGCCTGGTTCACCTGGTCTGAGCTACAACTCCAGCCCATTTTATTATTTATTTATTTATTTATTTATTTATTTATTTATTTTGTGAGCCTGGGGATGGAACCCAGGGGTATTCGACCTCTGAGCTACACCCCCTGCCCTATTTTTTTTTTATTATTTATTTTGAAACAGGGTCTCACTAAGTTACGGAGTGCTTCCGTAAGGTGCCACCACGCCCGGCTATTTTATTTAATTTATTTATTTTTGAAACCCGGTCTTGCTAAGTTGTTGAGGGTCTCACTAAAGTTCTGAGGCTGTCTTGAACCTGTGATCCTCCTGGTCCCGCTTTCCAGTGGAAAGGATCACAGGTGTGCACCACCATGCCTGGCTCCGTGTTATTTAGAAACAGGGTCTCCAAAGCCGGGCGTGGTGGCACACGCTTGTCATCCCAGCATTCGGGAGGCCGAGACAGGAGGATCACAGGCTCGTGGTCAGCCTCAGCTACTTAGTGAGGTCCTCTGCAACCTAGTGAGACCTAAGAATAAAAAATAGGCCTGGGGGTATAGCTTGGAAGTAAAATGCCCTTGGGTGGTTCCATCCCCAGTCCTAAAAAAAAAAAAAAAAAGGAAAGAAAGAAAACCCAGGTCTGCAGGCAAGAGCTCATCAACTCACAGAGGCGGAAGCAGCTGGTGGACCTCTTCCCCTTTGGGGCCGTCACTGAAGGGCAGTCTCTATGACTTCTGACGGAAGCAAGAGCCGTAAAAGGCATTTCAAAGCACCTCCCCACATTCCCAGGGAGATTCTATCTTCCCCTCTCTCCAAATAGCTGAGACAGAAATACAACGTTCAATCTATACCCATCAGAAAGGATGATGCAGCCGGGCGTGGTGGCGCACGCTTGTCATTCCAGAGGCCGAGACAGGAGGATCGCGGTTCTGGCCAGCCTCGGCTACTTAGTGAGGCCCTTGCAACTCAGTGAGACCCTGTTTCGAAATAAAGAATAAATAATAGGACTGGGGGTGTGTCTCGGAGGTAGAATGCTTCTGGGTTCTGTCCCCAGTTTTACACACACGCACACACATCTACATTGAACAAGGGCAGGGAGAAGCTTCCCAAGTACTGGGATAATTTAAATTAAAATAAAAAAGAGCCGGGCGTGGTGGCGCAGGTTTGTAATCCCCGCGCTTGGGAGGCGGAGACAGGAGGATCGCGCCGGTTCGTAGCCAGCTACACTGGTTTAAGAGACCCTGTTTCAAAAACATAAAATAGGTCTGGGAGTGTAACCCGGAGGTAGAAGGGCTTCCAGGAACCCCAGTACCACCACCAAAAAATAAATAAATAAATAAAATAAAATAAAATAAAAAAGAGCTGGGCGTGGTGGCGCACACTTGTAATCCTTGCGCTTGGGAGGCGGAGACAGGAGGATCGCACAGGTTCGAAGCCAGCCTCGCTGGCTTTAGGAGACCCTGTTTCCAAATAAAAATATAAAAAATAGGTCTGGGAGTGTAGCCCGGAGGTAGAAGGGCTTCCAAGAACCCCAGTACCACCAAAAAACAAAACAAAACAAAATAAAAGAGGTCGAATGCCCCTGAATTCAGTCTCCAGTAAAAAAAAAAAAAAAAAAAAAAAGATTTGATTCCAGCAAAGTATGGTTTGGAAGAACTCAGGCTCAGAGGGTCACCTGAGAAAAGGGACCAGGGTGCTGGAGGGCTCGATGCCAGGCTCTGCCTGCTGAACTGTGACGGACTCGGGAGAACGGCCTGTGGGGTTCCATGCTGGAGGGGACCCCAGGCCAGGACTGCACAGAGGGTTCAGAATGACCCAGGCTGCTGGAGGCCCAGGTGAAGCAGGGCTCTGGGGCCAGGGCTGACTGACAGGCTTGTGTTCTGGGTCCAGCTGAATGGGGTTCCAGAGAGAAACTGAGTTATACAGTCTATAAAACACACACTGAAAGCCGGGCGTGGTGGTACACGCTTGTAATCCCATAATCCCAGGACTTGGGAGGCTGAGACAGCAGGATCACAGGTTCGTGGCCAGCCTCATCAAGTAGTGAGACTCTCATCAACCTAGCGAGACCCTGTTTAAAAAAAAAAAAAAAAAAAAAAAATATATATATATATATATATATATATGGATGAGGGTGTAGCTTGGAGGTAGAATGCCTCTGGATTTGATCCCAAGTACCAGAAGTACACACACACACACACACACACACACACACACACACAGATCCCAGAAAGCTGAGGCAGGAGGACCACAAATTCACAAATTCAGCCTGGTCAACTTAGTGAGACCCTGTCTCAAAATAAAAAGGGCTGGGACTGTGGCCCAGCGGTAGAGTACATCGTGTTTAGCATGTGTGAGGCCCTGGGTTCAATCCCTAGTACAACATTCCCTCCTCTTATAACCTGTGCTACCCTGGGGGAGTCAGTCCAGCCTCAGTTTCCCCATCTGACACAGGAGGAAATATTCTTCCTGCTCCTGAGCTGGATGGGAATTATTTTTATTTATTTATTTATCTTTTTGGTGGTACTGGGGTTTCTGGAAGCCTTCCTTCCTCCGGGCTACACTCCCAGACCTATTTTATATTTTTGAAACAGGGTCTCTTACGCCAGCACGGCTGGCTTTGAACCTGCGCGATCCTCCTGTCTCTGCCTCCCAAGCGCAGGGATTACAAGCGTGCGCCACCACGCCCGGCTGGATGGGAATTAGATAAATAGCTGGCTTTGCTCCTGGCACCAGGTCCAAACAATACAATGGTAGTTGGCTTTTTAAAAATAATCCTCTAGCCGGGTGTGGTGGGCACGCTTGTAATCCCCGCGCTTGGGAGGCGGAGACAGGAGGATCGCGCAGGTTCAAAGCTAGCACTCGGGCTGGCTTAGGAGACCCTGTTTCCAAATAAAAAAGTATAAAAAATAGGTCTGGGAGAGTGGCCCGGAGGTAGAAGGGCTACCAGGAACCCGAGTACCACCAAAATAATAATAATAAATAATAATAATAATAATAATAATAATAATCCTCTAATGAACTGGGCTCGGTGGTGCATGCCTGTAATCTCAGTACTTGGGAGGCCGAGACAGGAGGATCACAGGTTTCAGGACAGATTCAGCAACATAGGGAGACCTTGTTTCAAAAACAAAACGCAAGCAAGCAAGCTGGGCATGGTGGTGCGTGCCAGCAATCCCGGTTCTTGGGAGGCCGAGACAGGAGGATCACAGGTTCAAGATCAGCCTCAGCAACTAGTGAGGCCCTGTTTCCAATTAAAAAATAACATAGGGCTGGTTGTGTAGCTCAGAGGTAGAATACCCCTGGGTTCCATCCCTAGTACAGCCCCCCCAAAAAAAACAAAAATAAAATCCTGTAGTCATCTTCCTAGTGTAGGGTTTGGGGGACTCTCGGAGGACGAGCACAGAGCTGGGTGGGAGGCTGGGCTCCCCTGCCGCCGCCCCACTCCACCGTGACCTGGGCTTGGCTGGACTTGGCAACACTGATTCGGCCGTGTTGTTTCCAGCCCCGCTTGTTACAGCTGGGCCCCAGGGCTGTGCTGTCAGCCGCCACCCTCCAGGGAGTTTATACTCCAGGGGGGAAGAGAAACTCTGAAGAAAAAAATAAGATACAGTGTCCTGAAGTAGCCAGGGCTGCAAAGAAACACAGGAGAGGCGGGGGAGAGTCCGGAGGCCTCTCTGAGGTCAGCAGACTTGTGGCTCTGGGGTTGAACCTGGGGGCATTCTGCCTCCAAGCTGCACCCTAGCCTATTTATTATTTATTTATTTATTTTATTTAATTAATTTTGAGGCAGGGTTTCACTAAATTGCCGAGGTTAGCCTTGAACTTGCAATCCTCCTGCCGCAGCCTCCCGAGTTGCTGGGATGACAGGTGTGCGTCGCTGCGCCCGTACATGAGGACATACTGATGGAGATAGACCATGGCTACAAAGGGCACTACAGTGGGGCTGGGAAAGTCCTGTTGCCTAGTGACGTCTCCGTGTGACATGTTCCTGGTGTTTGTACACCTACTGCTCTGACAGGTGTTAGAACTATAGCACAGACAGACGTGGTGGTGCAAGCCTGTAATACCAGTATGCGGGAGACTGAGACAGGAGGATCGCAGGTTCAAGGACAGCCTCAGCAAGCAGTGAGACTCTCATCAACCTAGAGAGACCCTGTTTCAAAATAAAACTAAAAAACAGGGTGTAGCTCAGTGGAACGCCCTGGGTTCAATCCCCAGTTATGCAAACAAGACAAATAACTATAACATGGTACTGATGCATGGTGGGCAGTGAGCCAGGCGTGGTGGTACCAGCCTGTCATCCCAGTACTGGGGAGGCTGAGACAGGAGGACGGCAGGTTTGAGGCCGTCCTCAGCAATTTCCAGTGAGTAGTGAGGCCCTCCGCAACTTAGTGAGATGCTGTTTCCAAGTAAACAATAAAAGAGGGCTGGGGGTGAGCCCGCAGTTAGAAAGCTCCTTGGCTCAATCCCCAAGTATATATATGAAAAAGAAGAAACAACAACCAAACAAAAACAAAACCAGGTAGGTGTTGTGCTTGGGAGGCCGAGACAGGAGGATCACAGGTTCAAGGCCAGCCTCAGCTACTTAGTGAGGCTCTGCAACTTAGTGAGACCCTGTTTCAAAATAAAGAATAAAAAATAGGAGCATAGCTCGGAGGTCAAATGTCCCTGGGTTCCATCCCCAGACCTGCAAAAAAAAAAAAAAAAAAAAAAAAAAAAAAGAAAAATCAATAAATGGGGGACAATAGAAAAGTCTCCTATACGAGAGAATTCCAAGTAACTTTTGAGGGCTGTACTAGGAATTGAACCCGGGTCGTTCTGATGAGCCCAGCTCCCTCCCCTTTCTTCTTCCTTTCACATACCGGGGATAGAGCCCAGGGGCATCCTACCTCCGCGCTCCGCCTCCAGCCCTTTCCTTTCTTTCTTCTTTCTCTTTCTTTCTTTCTTTCTTTCTTTCTTTCTTTCTTTCTTTCTTTCTTTCTTTCTTTCTTCCTTCCTTCCTATTTCTCTTTCTTTCCTTTCGTTCTTTTATTTATTTATTTGCGGGTCTGGAGATGGAACCCAGGGGCATTCAACCTCCAAACTACACCCCCTGCCCTATTTTTTATTCTTTATTTTAAACAGGGCCTCACTGAGTTAGGAAGGCCTCAGTAGCTGAGGCTGCCGGTGAACCGCGATTCTCTGGTCTCAGCCTCCTGAGTGCTGGGGCTCCAACCGTGAGCCCAGCTCTGAGTCTTTACTTTGGACGGGGCCTCCCTGAGTTGCGGAGGGCTCACTATTTGGACAGGGTCTCCCTGAGTTGCGGGGGGCTCACTAAGCATCCGAGGCTGGCTGTGAACCTGTGCGACCCTCCTGCCTTAGACTCCCAAGTACTGGGATTACAAACCTGGCTTCTAGTCCGATCTCAACTAATTACATCCACAATGACCTTATTTCCAATTAAGGTCCCTCTGAGGCTCTGAGTGAGCACTAATTTTTTGGGGGGTGGTAGAATAATATTCAAACCAATACAAAGTCTCTCGCATTGCATACAATTATTTGAATAAAAAAAATCCCGATTACACTGGGCGCGGTGGCGTACCCTCGTCATCCCAGCATTCGGGAGGCTGAGACAGGAGGATCGCGGTTCGCAGCCAGCCTCAGCTACTCAGTGAGGCCCTCTGCAACTCAGTGAGACCCTGTTTCAAAATAAAGAGTAAAAAATAGGACAGGGGTGTAGCTGGGAGGTGGAATGCCCCTGGGTTCCATCCCCAGACCCGCTCACACACACAAAAATCCCGATTATTATAGATATCGGCATCAGAAGTGGGTTTTGCAGAAATAGTTTTTCAAAGAAAATGTGAAATGGGCCGTTCGTGTTACCAAGGTAAGGGGTCAGTTCAGCGGCTTTCGGGGTCTTCTGGGACTTCACGGCTGAAATACTAAGACACTAGAAAGCGGGCACGGCGGCACACATCGTATGCCTGGTGCTACAGATGGGAGGCTAAGAAAGGAGGACTGCAGCTTTGAGGCCAGCCTCAGCAACGTAATGAGCCTCTCAGCAATTTGGCAAGGCCTTGTTTCAAAATAAAAAATATAAAGGAACAGGGGTGTGGCTTAGAGGTAGAACACTCCTGGGTTCCAACCCCAGTACAAAAGAAAAACGAGGAGGAGGAGGAGGAGGAAGAAGAGAAGGAGGAGGAGGAGGAGAAGGAGGAGGAGAGGGGGTAGAAATAGGAGGAGGAGGAAGAGGAAGAAGAGGAGAAGGAAGAGAAGGAGGAGGAGGAAGAGAAGGAGCAAGAGGAGGAGGAGGAGGAGGAGGAGGAGGAGGAGGAGGAGGAGGAGATACATGTGTCTATGTATGTAACTTTAATATAAGAACCTGAGCCGAAGAGCTTCAGCCTCTAGTCCACAAAGCAGTTCTCTCCCCAAATCCTGGAAAACTTGTAGATCGTAGAGTTAACCAGAAGAAACTATAATTGCCCCGTGCATTGACAACAAGACAGACACAGCGTTTCGGAGAAACCTATAATTTAGGATATTCCAGCTTATCGTCAATCAGCTAATGAGGACCCCAATCGGCCTGAGGGCCCTAAGGCCGCCGACCCCCAGGAGGCGCCTGGGCCGACTGGACTGAGCGCGTCCCCGGGCCTCTCTGCCCTCCCTCACGGGAGACCCCGTGAGAAGACAGCCCTCGACGCCCCAAATGCCCTCCTCATCGAGGTGGCCCGATTCTCTCCCGATGTGTATTTCCTCCCCTTTCCCCCAAACAAACCTCTATCCGTGTCTCTGACTGGCGCTGAAATCCTTCCCCGTCACGTTAGCCGAGGAGCCCGCACACCCTGAGCTCCCGAGCCGACGGCGCCCGACAGGACCCGCGGCGCGGCCCTCAGCCATGTGGGGACACTGATCTGGGCGGCCGGTTCAAAATTTAAAACATGGGCTGGGGATGGAGCTCAGGAGCAAAATGCCCTGGGTTTAATTCCAGTGCCCCCCAACACACACACACACACACACACACACACACACACACACACACACACATACACACACATATACACACACACACATACACACATACACACACTCACACATACACACACACTCACACATATACACATACACACATACACACACATACACACACACACACACACACTCACTCACACATACACACACATATACATACACACACATACACACACATACACACATACATACACACATACACACATTCACACATACACACACATATACACATACACACATACACACATACACACACACTCACACATACACACACACGCACACATACACACATACACACACATACACACACATACACACACATACACACATACATACACACACACACACGGCCATGGTGGGTGCTTTGTATGTAGCCCCTCCCTTCTTTCCTTCCTTTTCTCTTTCTTTCTTTCTTTCTTTCTTTCTTTCTTTCTTTCTTTCTTTCTTTCTTTCTTTCTTTTCTTCTTTCTTCTTACTGGGGGATTGAATCCAGGGGGACTCTTCTGAGTTACAACCCAACCATTTTTATTTATTTATTTCTGTAGTATCGTGGATTGACCCAGGGGCATTCTCCCTCTGAGCTACAGCCGCAGACAGCCCTGTTCTGATTGTTACTTTGAATCAGGTCTTGCTAGGTTGTTGAGGGTCTCGTTACATTGTTGAGGCTGGCCTTGAGTCTGTGATCCTCCTGTCTCAGCCATCCAAGTACTAGGATTCCGGGTGTGCAGCACCACACCTGCCACACCTGGCTCACCTGGGCCCCCCCTTTTTTTGGAAACAGGGTCTTATGAAGTTGCTGAGGGTGTCACTAAGTTGTTGGGGCTGGCTGTGAACCTGTAATCCTCCTGTCTCAGCTGGCCAAGTACTAAGATTGCAGGTGTGTGTCACCACGCCTGGCCTGCTTGGACACTTTTGTGCCAGAGATCAATATGGAAAGAAGCCAGGCATAGTGGCGCACGCTTGTAATCCCAGCATTCGGGAGGCTGAGATAGGAGGATGAGGGTTCGAGGCCAGCCTCAGCTACTTGTGAGGCTCTCAGCGACTTAGTGAGACCCTGTTTCAAAATAAAGAATAAAAAACAGGGCTGGGGATATAGCTCGGAGGTAGAATGCCCCTGGGTTCCATCCTCAGTATAGAAAAATAAAAAATAAAAAAAGAAAGAAAAAAAAAGAAAAAGGAAGGAAGGAAGGAGGTAAAACTACTTGTTGGGTTCATCAGTTGAGGGGGTCCTGGGGAGCCATCTTAGAAGACCCGGCAGATTTCGAGGTGGATAAATAACAGGCGACAATGTCGGGACGGAGCCCTACATGCAGTTGACACCCCCAGGGTAAGCCCTCAGTCGACAGTGGGAGATGGATTTGTGATTGGCTTTTTCTTGGTATTCAGATTGAACCCAGAGCGTCCGACCTCTGTGCTACCCCCACATTTTTATTGTTATATTTTGCAACTATTTTTTTTTTTTGGTGGTACTGGGGGTGGAACCCAGAGGCTTTCTACCTCCGGGCTATACTCCAGACCTTTTTTATATTTTATTTGGAAACAGGGTCTCACTAAGTTGCTGAGAGCCTCACTAAGTAGCTGAGGCTGGCTTCGAACCCGTGCGATTCTCCTGTCTCAGCCTCCCAAGCGCGGGGATGACAAGCGTGCGCCACCACAGCAACTATTTTTTTGTTTGTGTGGTACTGGGGGGTGGAACCCAGGGGCTTTCTACCTCCATCCAGGCTATATCCTTAGCCCTGTTTTTTAAATATAATTTATTTGGAAATAGTCTAAGTTGCTGAGAGCCTCACTAAGTAGCTGAGGCTGGCTTCGAACCCGCGCGATCCTCCCGTCTCAGCCTCCCAAGCGCGGGGATGACAAGCGTGCGCCACCACGCCCGGCTATTGTTGTATTTTGCAGCAGGGTCTAAGTCGCAGAGAGTCTCACTAAGTTGCTGAGGCTGGCTGCGAACCTGCGCTCTTCCAAGTACGCGCCACCTCCCTGGCCTCTGGACCTTTGAGGTCTAGGGAAAGTGCTGCTTTGAGTCAGGATGGGAGAGGAGGGCCCTCTGCCCCTCCCAGCCCCCCTGTCCCGCGGGCCACACTGGAGACCAGAGGTTGAAGCGTACCCTCTGGCCAGCCGTGCGGCGGCCGCTCAGCAGAGCCTGCTGTCTTCCTCCAGGGCCGTCTTGGCCTCCCACCCCCAGCCCTGCCTGCTCAAAGAGTCGGCAAACTCGTTGGGGAGAAAAACAGGAAGTGGGGCCGAGCAGGTTGCAGAAGCTTCCCAGGCTGCGGCCTGCGCCCCCGCCTTATGGGAAAGCGCTGGGGCGGCCCCAGCCGACTGCGGGGTGTGGTGGCCCGAGGACCCCTGCCAGGAGGGGCTTTTCTTAGGGCCCAAGCATCACACCTGCGCCCCTCTTATGGCTTATCTCAGCGTCTCAGGACTCCTGGGCTGAAGGAATCGCTCTGCTCTCCAGATGAGCAGAGACGCTGAGCGATTGGGCCACGGCCACACAGCCTTTCCCACGGCTGGGTCACGGCTCCTGGCTTCTTTCTCAGACTTTGATTTCTATTTGTGGTCTGTTTTTGTTCTGGGCCTGAGTGCGCAGCGCAGCGGGTGGGGGCAGGGCAGGGGGCTGTTCCTGGCTCCTTGAGAGTCAGAAGTGGCATTGAGGCCTGGAGGGCCGGCCTGGGCGCCCCGGAGAGCCAGGTGTCCTGGTCGCTGTGGGAAAGAGGGGACACCACTGGGCGAGTCCACAAACAACTCAGCCATTTAGGACCCAGCGGCTGAGAGACCGAAGAGCCAGGGCTTCTAGAGAGCTCAGCCCCTCCTTCATGGCCCTGAATGAGACCCTAATGACCCTAATGACCCTAAGGGACTCAGATGGCCCGACTGCAGAGTTTGGGGCCGCTGCTCCCCGCCCAGGCCCAGGCCCAGGCCCTCGGACCATGAAGCCTGCTCACCCCTTTCCCTGTTCCAGACACAGCTGGGCTTCTGGGGACCCTCCCACGGGCGCTGCTAGGTGCTGGAGACCTGTGGCCTGGGCAGGTTGGCAAACCCAGGCCTTGACCTGCTGCTGCATACTGTCACCTCCAGGCGTCCCCCCAACACTCCTCAGAGCCCTCAAACTCAATCCTGGACTCCCCGGCCGGTTCCTGGCCGCCTCCATCGCTGCCTGTTTCTGGGAAGGTGCCACTGCCCCTCTGTCCCCATCGGAGAACATCCCTCTTCCCACACACCACTGGTCCCATCTCCATCCAGGGCGGGTGCCTTCCCAGAAGCCTCTGGGGTGGGAGAGCCACCCCCACCCCCCACCCCGGTTCCTGGCAGCCCTGACCCACCGCGGCAACTCGCTTCCTCCCCGGGGCTGCGGCCCAAGCTGTAACAGAGCAGCTGGCGCCCTGTCACAGGCGCCCCTCCCTCTGCTTCTTCGGGTAGCAGTCTCCCTCTGTTCCCATGGTGGACGTTATACCCGAGGCCTGGAGCTGGGCGTGGTGGCGCACGCTTGTAATCTCAGCATTCGGGAAGCGGAGACAGGAGGATGGTGGTTCTTGGACAGCTTCAGCTACTTAGCAAGGCCCTTTGCAACTAAGAGCGACCCTGTTTCAAAATAAAGAATAGGTTGGGCGTGGTGGTGCACGCTGGTAATCCCAGCATTTGGCAGGTCGACACTGGAGGATCGTGGTTCTCAGACAGCCTCAGCTACTTAGCAAGACCCTTTGTAGCCCAGTGAGACCCTGTTTTATTTACTTATTTATTTATTTTGGCAGTATTGGGGGTGGAACTCAGAGGCTTTCAACCTCTGGGCTATACTCCCAGACCTTTTTTTTAATATATATATTTTATTTGGAAACAGGGTCTAAGTTGCTGAGAGCCTCACTAAGTAGCGGAGGCTGGCTTCGAACCTGTGCGATCCTCCTGTCTCAGCCTCCCAAGCGCTGGGATTACAGGCGTGCCACCACGCCTGGCTGACACCCTGTTTTAAAAATTAAAAGCTAAATAAAAAGTATGGCTGAGGGTGTAGCTCAGAGGTACAATGCCCTGGGTCTCATCCTCAGTACTGAAAAAAAAAAAAAAAAAAAAAAAAAGCTGGGCGTGGTGGCGCACGCTTGTAATCCCAGCATTCAGGAGGCTGAAACCAGAGGATCGGGGTTCGCGGACAGCCTCAGCTACTTAGGCTCTCTGCAACTTAGTGAGACCCTGTTTCAAAAAAACAAAAAATAGGGCAGGGGTAGCTCAGAGGTCAAATGCCTCTGGGTTCCATCTCCAGACCTGTAAAAAAAAAAAAAAAAAGAATAAAAAAATAGGGCTGGGGGTGTAGCATGGAGGTAGAATGCCCCTGGGTTCCATTCCCAGTATCACACTCTCACACACACACACACACACACACACACACACACACACACACACGGGAGGCCGGGAGCGACAGTTGGTACACACCTCTAATCCCGGTACTTGGGAGGCTCAGACGGTAGACCACAGGTTTGAGGTCAGTCTCAGCAACTTAGTGAGAGCCTCGGCAATTTAGCGAGACCCTGTTTCAAAATAAAAGAATAAACACCGGGCGTGGTGGCGCCCGCTTGTAATCCCCGCGCTCGGGAGGCGGAGACAGGAGGATGGCGCAGGTTTGAAGCCAGCCGCGCTGGCCTAAGAGACCCTGTTTCCAAATAAAATGTAATATAGTATACACTCCGGGAGTGTAGCCCGGAGGTAGAAGGGTTTCCAGGAACCCCAGCACCAATAAATAAATAAATAAATAAATAAATAAATAAATAAATAAATAAATAAAAATAGGGCTGGGAGTGTAGATCAGTGGTAGACTGAATTTGGTTCCATCCCAAGTCTGTCTCTCAACTCACTCTCTCTCTCCCTCTCTCACGCGCACACACGCACACAGTCCAGTCAAAGGAGGCTGGACATGGCGGCGCACTCCTGTAACCCTGGTACTTGGGAGGCTGAGACAGGGTGAGGTTCTCAGCTAGCCTCAGCCACTCAGTGGGAACCTCGACAACTTAACCAAGCCTGTTTCAAATTAAAAAGTAAGCCGGGTGCGGCGGGACACCCCTGCGATCCCAGTACCTGAGAGGCTGAGACTGGAGGATCGTGGGTTCTGCCAGCCTCAGCTACTTAATGAGGCCTTCCGCATTTCAGTGAGACCGCTTCAAAATAAAAAATAAAAAAGTGCCGGGGGTGTAGCTCAGAGGTAGAATGCCCCTGGGTTCCATCCTGGTACCAAAGTTAAAAAGTTAAATAAGGGAGGGCCGGTCTTCTTGGGGATTCAGCCTCCGGTCATGGGCTGCAAAGATCTGGTCTCCTCTGGCCTGGGGGTCCAGAGGAGATGTCCGCACACTGCACCGCCCCATCGCAGGGCATCTGCGTAGCTCGCACAGTGGGCACTGGGCTGGGGCACTGGGCTGGGGCACTGGGCTGGGGCACTGGGCTGGGGCACTGGGCTGGGGCACTGGGCTGGGGCGGGCAGGCCGAGATGGCCCGGCCCAAGGGGACGCCTGCACTGCCGCGGCCGGAGCGCGGGCGCCCCCTGGTGGTGACGCGGGGAGCTGCCGCCAAGCCGCCACTCAGCCGGTGGGCTAAGGAGACACACGAACGGAGATTGACTTTCTCCTCCTCTTGGATTTTCAACAGGGATGGCGCCAGAGCGAAACCGGTGCGGCTGGGCATGGCTGCAGGTGGCCGCTGCAGGTGTTGGACAGAGGCTCGGTTTGCTGACTGATGCCCCCCCACAGATAATCCGAGCGGCCTCTGCGCCCTCCCCGCCTCCCCGCACCCCTGCTCCCGGCTCAGCTCTCCCTGCCGCTGCCCTGCGGCTTCCCAGGCCCCCTGCCTGGTGCTGAGCCCCTCCAAGTACTTGAGAGGCCCCCATCCACCACTGTGACCCACTCTCCACCTTGAGAGGCTGAGGCAGGAGGTTCACAGGTTTGAGGCCAGCCTCAGCAATCTGGGGAGAACGTCTGCAATGTAGCAAGACCAATTCAAAACTAAGCCATGGTGGACCATGCTTGTAATCTCAGTCCTCACGAGGCAGAGACAGGAGGACCACAGGTTCACAGCCTGCCTCAGCAGCTTCTGCGACTCAACAGTTTAGTGAGATCCTGCAAAATAAGTAACAGGTTTGGGGAGCCGGGCGTGGTGGCGCACGCTTGTAATCCCCGCTCTCGGGAGGCTGAGACTGGAGGATGGAGGTTGGCGGCCAGCCTCAGCTACTTAGTGAGGTCTCTGCAACTCAGTGAGGCCCTGTTTCAAATAAAGAATAAAAAGCAGGGCGGGGGTGTCTTGGAGGTAGCCTGCCCCGGGCTCCACCCCAGCGCCACCCACACGCGCATACATGGAGGTGTCTGGTGGGGTGTCGGGGCCTCGTTCCCAGCCTAGGACTTCCTGCAGCTCCTCTTCCGCCAGCTAAGCCCACAGCGAGGACTCTGCCCACTTTAACTAAGCCTAAGCACCTCAACACTGTGGAGGTGCGCCATCACCAGCCATCCTCTGGAGGAGTAAGGAGTGAGCGTTCAGGGTGTGAACAGTGTGTTGTGCTGAGGGCGGAGCCCAGGGCCACTCTTCCTCCCAGCCACACCCCCAGGCTTTTGTTTTGAAACAGGGCCTCGCTGCAGGGTGATGAGCCTCTCTACTTGCTGAGGCTGCCCTCAAACTTGTGATCCTCCGGGCTCAGCCTCCCGATTCCTGGGATTATAGGCATGTGTCACCGTGCCCAGTGCCCCTCCCTGGCCCCTTTTACTTTATGAGGCCGGTCTTGCTAAGTCGTCCAGGCTGGCCTGGAACTTGTGATCCTCCCGCTCAGCCTCCTGACTCTGACAGGAGTGTGAAGCTGAGCGGTGTTGCCCAAGGCCCCAGTGGGGGCAGCGGGATTAGGAGCAAGGTTTGGCCGGCCCACAGAATGTGAATGCGGCCGGTTCCGGCTCCCTCTCCTTTCTCGGAGCAGCTACTTGCTGCTGTGCCCAGTGGCTACGCGCCATGCGTACTTAACCAGCCCCAGGCTTCGTGGAGGACCCGCGGGCTCTCACCTGAGCCCCGGCTCCGGCTGCTGTCTGCGGGGCCCTCCCTCCTCCCTCTGCTCCACAAGCCCCAGCCCGGCTCTGGTCTCCTGCCTGGTGCCCGTCAGGGACGCCACGCGCCCCTGTGGGCTGCACATGGGCCCACAGCTCTGCAGTGCGGGAGGGAGGGGCCTTTTCACGCCAGCAAAAAGAAAGACGAGACAGGGAGGCACAGTTCAGAGGTTGGTGGTTTTTTTTTTTTTTTTTTGCTTTTGTAAAGAAAAATAAGGTTGTGTTTTCTGTTTGAAACAAAACATAAGTAAAAGCCTGTCCCCGGCCCCGGGCTGCGAGTCCCGTGTGGAGCTTCCTCAGGGCCAGAGACCGAGGCCTCGGGGAACGGAGTTTGGTTTTGTTAGGCAAGAAACCAATGTAAAAACTCGACATACCCACTATACAAAGGGGGACCAAGGGCTGCCACCACCCGGGTTCGAGCCCCCTCTGGCAGCTGGATGCAGTCCTGACACCGTCCTGGCCCTGCGTGGGGGCAGTCCGGGTCGCAGCACCAGGAGCTCCCAGGACCAGGAGACAGGAGGGCGGCTGAGGCCGGAGCAGGCCTCCTTACCACATGTTAAAAAAAGTCCCATGAAGCACCCAGAGTTTAAGAAAACACGCCTGGTGGGAGCCCCAAGGCGCCTGCAAAACAGGTACAAAATAAAACTAAACTTTATCCCTGAATGAGAGCAAAGACCCTCCTCCTCCCCCATGCCCACCCCCCGCGAGCCCTGAATTCAGAGGCCTCCCCACGCGACAAACGCGAGGCCAGGGGTGGGGGGCCTCAACCCCAACCCCAACTCGCGCGGCCCCGCAGGGCGAGGTCCTCATCTCCCCAGAGGGGTGGTGCAGCCATGGCATGGGCCTGGCAGACAGCGGAGGTGGGGACCAACGGCAGTGGGGCCAGAAGGCCGGCGGAGGTGGCCTGAGAGACAAGAGGCCGCGTGGAATCCGGGTGGGGACAGTGGGGCCCCGCAGGGCGGGCCTGGGAAAGTGGGTGAAGGGCCCTGGTGCTCTCAGCCTGACGGGGCTGCTCCTGGAGGTCGCCAGAGGCCCCAGAACAGGGCTGCGCAGGGGAGGAGAGGCTGAGGGGAGGGGCCGCTGAGAGCCCCGGAGCCACCCGCCCTCCCTTGGGGCAGCCCAGGGCCGTCTCTCCAGGGGATCCCAGACCCCCCCACTCCAGGGGCCTGCCTCAGGACTACAGTAGGCGACGTGACTAGCTGGCGGTGGGCAGGCGCCGGCTCCCGCTGCAGTTACAGTAGTCCTGGTGCTCCCGCCGGGCAGGGAGCGGATCTGAGGCTCGGGCACCGGCCAGGAACCTGTGGCTTCGTGGTCAGAGCGTCAGCACCAAACACCACCGACGTTAGCCAGGGTGGTGGCAGGTGAGGCAAGCAGTGTCCCCTGGACAGGAACTCACAATCTGGAGGTCGGGAGGCTGAGGCCAGTGGTGGTGGAGGCCCGGCAGTCAGCGCAGGCTCTGGTACAGGTAGGCCGAGGTGAAGAGGGCGTTGGCGGCCAAGCTCACAGCTAGAAGGCCCCGTACCAGGGAGGGGCTGAAGCGCCCTGCGGGAGCACACCAGACACAGCGGTGTGGGTGAAGCCGGGCGTGGTGGTGCACGCTTAGAGTCCCAGTACTTGGGAGGCTGAGACAGGAGGATCGGAGGCTCAAAACCAGTCCCAGCAACTTAGGTTGTCACAATTAGTGAGACCTCGTTTCCAAATAAAAAGTAAAACTGGCCTGGGGTGTAGCTCAAAAGTAGAAGGCCCCTGGAATAAATTCCTAGCAACGCAACGCGCGCACGCACACACACACACACACACACACACACACACACACACACACACACACACACGTATAAACCAGCCATGGTGGCACATAATTCCAGTACTTGGGAGAGGCTGAGACAGGAAGATTGCGGTTTGTGGACAGCCTCAACTACTTAGTGAGGCCCTCTGCAACTTAGTGAGACCAGGTTTCAAAATAAAAGATAAGCCGGGTGTGGTGGCGTGTGCTTGTAATGCCCGCGCTTGGGAGGCAGAGACAGGAGGATCGCGCAGGTTCGAAGCCAGCCGCGCGCGCTGGCTTAGGAGACCCTGTTTCCAAAAAAAAAGTAAAAATAGGTCTGGGAGTGTAGCCCGGAGGTAGAAGGGCTTCCAGGAACCCCAGTACCACAAAAAAAAAAAAAAAAAAAAAAAAAAAAAGGCTGGGGTGTAGCTCAGAGGAAGAATGCTTGAGTTCCATCCCCAGACCCACAAAATAAAGAAATATAAATAAAGGATAAAAAAAATAGGTCTGGGGTGTAGCTTGGAGGTAGAATATCCCTGGGTTCAACCCCTAGTACTGCAAAAAAAAATAATAATAATAATAATGGTGTGGGTGGGTCATCCTGTAGGGAACAGCACCCCAACTCTCCAGAGGGGGCAGTTTATGGGGCCTCCAGGGAATCCCCGAGGGTTGGCTGGGCCCACATAGTCTCCCTTCACCAAAGGCTGCCCCAGCATGAGAGACCTCTCAGCCTGTGGGGGTAACCAGGCCACGTGTGTGTGTGTGTATTACTGGGAAATGAACCCAGGGCATTCTACCTCTGAGCTGTACCCCTGGCCCTTTTTATGTTTTTAAAACAAGGTCTCACTAGGTTGCTGAGAGGCTCACTAAATAGCTGAGGCTGGTTTTGAACCTGTGATCCTCCTACCTCAGCCTCCCAAGTACTGGGATTACAGGCATGTGCCACCATGCCTGGCTAGCCATTTCACAGACAAGGAAACAGGGCTGGGGCTGAGGCCCAGGTATGGCTGGCCTCGAACCCGGGACCCTGCCACTGTCTCGTGAGTGCTGGGTCACAGGCGTGCGCCTCCACACCTGTGCCAGGCCTGCTCTCCCTACCCATCAGCGCACCTCTGTGCCTGGCCGTCCCCCTCCCTCCCGGGGTGCAGACCTTTCCAGGCGGCGGCCTCCTCCGAGTAGCCTCTGGTGGTGGTGTCCACCACGCAGGTGGACGACTGTGATGAGTCATCCTCTCTCTTGATGGAGCGGCTGCTGCAGGCACTGCCTCTGTCCGGCATCTCTGCAGAGAGAAGGGCATGCGTCTCAGTGGGCGCGCAGCCCGCCCCAGAGGTGGCGTGGTCCTCGGGAGCGACCCTGCTCCTCTCCGGCCAGTGCGAGGGGTCCTCGGCTGCAGCCTGCTGAGCCCCTGGCTGTGCAGCTGAGGTGGAGGTCGCTGGCTTTGAGCGAGAGCAGTGAATACATGCCGACAGGCCCCAGCGCAGCCCAGCGCCGGGGACCTCGGCCTAGTCAGCTTCAGTCAGATATGCCATTGTTAACCCAGGGGCATTCTACCTCCCAGCTCCACCCCCTGCCCTAGTTTTATTCATTATTATTATTTTTTTTTTTTGTGTGTGTGTGTGGTACTGGGGGTGGAACCCAGGGGCTTTCCACCTCTGGGGTATACTCCCAAACCTATTTTGTATTTTTATTTGGAAACAGGGTCTCACTAAGTTGCTGAGAGCCTCACTAAGTAGCTGAGGCTGGCTTCGAACCTGTGCAAGCCTCCTGTCTCAGCCTCCCAAGCGCTGGAAGACAAGCGTGCGCCACCACGCCCGGCTTTATTCTTTATTTGGAAACAGGGTCTCACCGAGTTGCAGAGGGCCTCATGAAGTAGCTGAGGCTGTCTGCAAACTGCAATCCTCCTGTCTCAGCCTCCCAAAGGCTGGCATTACAAGCGTGCCCACCATGCCTAGCTCTTCTCCCAGCTCTGAAACAGGGTCTTGCTAGGTTGCTGAGACTGGCCTTAAACCTGAGACCCTCCTGTCTCAGCCTCACTAGTGCTGGTACTACAGGTATGCACTGTCACGCCTACCAAAGTTTTAGATTTAAAAGGATCCCAAATTAAAAAAAATTTTTTTCTTTTTGTGGTGCTGGGGATCAAATCCAGGGGCTTGTACACACTAAGAAGTATTCTACTCCCGCACGGGACCCCGAGCCCCTTTAACTTTTATCAAAGTTTTCAGGGCCGGTCACGACTGTCTCAGCCTCCCAAGTACGGGATTACAGGCCCGTGTGAAAGCATGTGGTAGCTTTTATTTTTATTATTAATATATTACATAATTCTATGTTATGCTATATATAATTATATATATATAGCTACACCCAGCCCTATTTTTATTCTTTAATATAATTATATAAATACAATTACATATAATTATGTAAACATAATTATATGGATATTATTATACATATAATTATATATATTTTTTGGTACTAGAGATTGAACCCAGGGGCATTCTACCTCTGAGCTACACCCCAACCGTGTGTGTGTGTGTGTGTGTGTGTGTGTGTGTGTGTATAAATATATACATATATATATATGTGTGTGTGTGTATATATATATATATATATATATATTTTTTTTTTTTTTTTTTGGTGTGTGTGTGTGGTACTGGGGATGAAACCCTTCTACCTCCGGGCTATATACTCCCAGACCTATTTTATATTTTTATTTGGAAACAGGGTCTCTTAAACCAGCGCGGCTGGCTTCGAACCTGCGCGATCCTCCTGTCCCTGCCTCCCAAGTGCAGGGATTACAAGTGTGCGCCACCACGCCGGCTTATATATATACATTTTGTGTGTGTGGTACTGGAGATAGAACCCAGGGGCATTCTACTTCCGAGCTACACCCCCAGCCCTATTTTTCTTTTTAGTCTGTCTGTCTGTCTATGGTACTGGGGGTGGAACCCAGGGGTTATCTATCTCCGGGCTATATTCCCAGACATATTTTATACTTTATTTGGAAACATGGTTTCATTAAGTTGCTGAGAGCCTAAGTAGCTGAGGCTGGCTTCGAACCTGTGCGATCCTCCTGTCTCAGCCTCCAAAACGCTGGGATTGCAAGCGTGCGCCACCACGCCCAGCCCTAGTTTATTTTTTGAAACAGGGCCTCACTGGGTTGTGAAGGATCTCACTAAACAGCTGTCCGCCAACCGTGATCCTCTGGTCTCCGCCTCCTGAATGCTGGGATTACAAGCGTGCGCCACCATACGCGGCTCCCCCAACCCTATTTTATTTTTATTTTGAAACAGAGTCTCGCTAGGTTGCTGAGAGTTTCACTACCTGCTGAGGCTGTCCTCAAACCTGCGATCCTCCTGTCTCAGCCTCCCAAGTGCTGGGATTATAAGCATGCGCCACCACGCCCGGCTTATTATTATTCTTTTTCAGTGGTGCTGGCGATGGAACCTAGGGCTTTTGCGTGCTAAGCGAGTGTTGTACCACTGAGCTACACGAGACCATTTAAGCAAAACAAAAACATCGGTGTCCAGAGACAGCCTGACAGTGGGTCAGGCCTGATGGGTCCCAGAGAACGGCAGACCCTGGAGTCAACCACAAAACAAAAGTCAAACCAAGCAGTACAGGGCACTGCTGCGGGGCTCAAGGTCACCAGAGCCTGGAGGGGTCTGGGGCCGAGGCCGTGCCCGAAGCCGCAGCACCGATGGCCGGAGATGGCCTCTGGGCCGCTGGGCGCAGGTGGTCCCGGTCTCCGCCCAGAGCGCTGCGTACCTGCAGTGTGCTTCGCGTCCCCCACGGGCTGCCTCTGGGGAGGCTGGGGAGCCTCCATGTTGAAGAGGCTGCCGTTGTGCGGGGAGTGCTCTTCCGAGCCGCTGGGGGTGCTGGGGGTGCCCCCGGGGGGCGACGGGAACAGCAGCAGCTTCTGCCCCTTCAGGTTGAGCCGGGCGGGGCTGATGAGGGGCCTGCGGTGGCGCAGGGAGCTGCAGCCCGAGGCCACCGAGCCGGCCACGGAGGGCGCTGGTGACGAGGGGCAGCTCCGGGCCAGCAGAGAGAAGTAACCTGCGGAGGGAGGGTGACAGGGAGCCTCCAGGCGCCGCCCCGGCCGCCACGCACCACTTGGTCCTGGTGCTTCTCCTTCTTAACCCAGGAGACGGCAGAGCCGGGGAGGGCGGGGAGCCTCGGCCATGCCCCTGCCCTCGCTCAGCTGAGTGCAGTCTAGGAAGAACAAACGCGGGCCTGACTGGCTCCCATCCCGACAGTCATCGCCCCCGCTTCCCCCGAAGGAAACCGAGGCGCGGTGTTCAGTCTCGCTCAGGACAGCCGGGCCCCAGGGCTCGACCACGCTGCTCTTGGGCCCCGGCCCCACCTGCCAGGAGCAGCGTCTGGCCCCGTTCTTGGGTCTCTTTCTCCTTACCTGAGAGAGGACCCTCCCCAGGTCGAGACCCGCGGGATGGCGGGCGGCTCCCACTGAACAGGTACCCCGAGTCTGGAGAGAGAGAGCAGCGCTGAGAGCGCCGGCCTGCGGGCCACGGCTTCTCCCGGCCCGTGTTCGGCCGGAACGCGGCCTTCCATTCACCACACACGCTCACGACCCCCACTAGGCCCGGGCCCCGGGCACATCCACCTCGTCTCCTTCTGTCCAGATGAGGCTGCTGTCAAGCCCCCGGGACCCCCGTGAACCCCACGGCCCCACTCTCCTGTCCCGGCCTGCCCCGGGGCGCTGAGCCCTGCCTCTTCCTAAAGCAGGCGCACCTGGGGTGGGGCCCACGGCCGGTGCCTCGTCTTCTCCCGAGGACCCATGGGAGAACTGAATGTGGAAAGACCCAGAAAATGCCTCGGAACTCTGCAGGGTCAGAGTGCAGAGGTCACAGTGCACCGCAGGCCCCCTCCAGATCAGCCCGTGTGCCTGGGGAGGGGTGGGCACAGGTCTCAAGCGTGCCAATCAGCGTCCCCCAGAACCGGGTTGGGGTGCTGAACAAGGACACAGGGTTGAGAGGTGCAGCAGAGCGCAGAGGAGCCGAGAGCGGGTGATGGAGGCCAGGCGCCTGAGCTCTGGGCCTGCAGGCTCCAGGTGCTGGGGCCAAAGACCCCTGGCGCCGGAGACCCTGGAATCCCACCCAGCACCACACACTTGGGCCAGAACTCCGCTGACACGGCGGGACGGCGCTGAGCCCTCGCCGGGGGACGCTGGCTGTGCTCGCGGGTGGGAGCCTCCCCAGGGCTCGAGGCGGAAGCCCCTCGCTCCAGCACCCCCGGCACAGTCCGCTCTCTGACCCTAGAGACTGCCCGGGGACAGAGAGACACTGCTGGGCAGGGAAGAACAGGCCTTCCTGTGGGCTTCAGGCACCAGGGAAGGGCTGTGCGCTAACCGCGCAGCAGGAGAGGCCTCTGCTGTTATGGGGGGCCCCCGTCCCCCAAAACACCAGCAGCCACTTCTGCTGAGCAGCCTGGTTTAGGTGCCTGGCGGGCTGGCCGTTCTCCCTTCATCCAACCACGGCCCAGAGGCACAATACCCCATTTTATTTGACATTCCTTTCCTTTGTTTTTGGTACCGAGGGTTGAACACTAGCACGTTCTACCTACAGGCTACACCTCCAGCCCTTTTTATTTTTTCTTTTGCAACAAGTTCTTGCTAAGTTGTGAGGATCTTGTTAAGTTGTTGAGGCTGGCCTCGAGCCTGCAATCCTCCTGTGTCAGCCTCCTAAGTACTGGGATTGCGGGTGTGCACCACGAGTCCGGCACATTTTACTTAGTTAATTAATTCATTAATTTATGTACTAGGGATTGAACCCATGGGCATTCTATCTCTGAGCTACACCCCCAGACTTATTTAAGTCACTGAGGATCTACCTTAGTTGTTAATGTTGGTCCTAAACCCGCAATCCTCCAGTCTCATTGTCCCAGGTACTGAGGTTACAGGTGTGAGCCACCACACCTGGCACATTTTTTTTTTTTTTTCAGTACTGGGGATGGAACCAGGAGCATTCTACCTCTGAGCTAAACTCCCTGCCCTATATCTTATTCTTTATTTTGAATCAGGGTCTCACTGAGTTGCAGAGGGCCTCGCTAAGTAGCTGAGGCTGGACGTGAACCTGTGGTCCTCCTGTCTCAGCCTCCCGAATGCTGGGATGACAAGCGTGCATCACCACGCCCGGCTTCATCTTTTATTTTTTGAAGAACCAATCAAGAGGCGGCTTTTCCTACAGTCGGCACCCCTCTCCTACAAGATGGCCATCAAAGGCTCTGACAAGGTCTGGCCTGGGAGCCCACGGCCTCTCTCCTGACCTTTGGCCCACCCCCACAGTGAGCCCCTCACCAGGTCCCAGCTCCTCAGGGAGCTCCAGAAAACAGTCCCAGCTACTGGGCCCAGGTCCCCATGCTGGGACATTCTTCACCAAGAGCCCGCAGAGGGCCCGCCAGGACCCAGGGCTGTGCCGCACCCTTGCTGCGTGAGCACTGCCTGCCTCTACGTCCCCAGCCTTGTGCAAGCCTGACACCCAGCACAGCCCAGGAACAGCCGCGGTGGGCAGGCTCTCCCCCCCAGGTGTCTGGCCCACATTTAGTTCCATGGGAGTATCTGGGGCCCAGGTATCTGCGCTAACAGCAACCACACTGCTTCCCTGAAGGTCTTGAACCAAGTTTCCCACTCGGCTCAAAGGCTGTCCCCACCAAGGGCCTGTCCCCGCGGCAGGGCGGCCCCAAATGCGGCTCTAGCAGCGGTGGGCCTTGGGCAAGTCGCCTTGTTAAGCAGCTTTTTGGTTGCTGTGACCAAAGTACCCAACAAGGCCTTAGGGGAGGAAAGGCTGAGCGGGCCTCGGTTCCAGAGGCTCAGCCCACAGCCGGCCGCCTCCAAGGTGTGGTGGGGAAAAGCTACTCGGCTCGCAGCAACCAGGGAGCAGAGAGAGCGAGTGAGGAGGAGACCAGGGACAGGGAGCCCCCCGGTCACGACCTCAGCGGCCTGCCTCCAGTTACCACCCAGATCATCAGCCCATGCGTGGGTCAGCCCCGGGTGACTTTGGAACCATGATTCAAGGATCTCACCTTGGGTATTTTTTTTCTTTTTCCTCTTTTTGCAGTACTGGGGATGGAACCCAGGGGCATTCTACTTCCATGCTACACCCCCAGCTCTCTGTTTTTTTTTTATTCTTTATTTTGAAACAGGGTCTCACTGAGTTGCAGTAGGCCTCGCTAAGTAGCTGAGGCTGTCTGAGAACCGTGATTCTCCGGTCTCAGCTTCCCGAGTGCTGGATTACAAGTGGCTCTGACCCCCAATGTTTCTGCACTGTCAAAGAACGCGCTTTTCTAGGGGGATACCCTGTATCTAAAACATCTATCAGCCAGGTGTAGTGGCACAAGCTTGTAATCTTAGCATTTGGGAGGCTGAGACAGGAGCCTCAGCTACTTAGTGAGGCCCCTTGCAACTCAGTGAGACCCTGTTTCAAAATAAAGATTAAGAGCCGGGCGTGGTGGCGCACACTTATAATCCTAGCATTTGGGAGGCTGAGACAGGACAATCCGGTTCGTAGCCAGCCTCAGCTACTTAGTGAGGCCCTTTGCAACTCAGGGAGACCCTGTTTCAAAATAATAAATAAATAAAAAAAAATAGGGCTGGGGGTGTAGCGCAAAGATAGAATGTGCCTGGGTTCCATCCCCAGTACCGCAAGAAAAAAAAAAACATCGTATCACCCGAGGAAACTGGGGCGCAGAGGCGGGGCAGTCCCTGCCTGGCGGAGTTGTCGAGGGACTTAAGTGACACCCTGACTGCACATTACCCAGCCTGGCGATAAAACTCATTAACGAGCACCCGGGTTAGCCACAACGGACCCGCGTTCCGCCGCAAGGCTCCCCCAGCACTCAGAGAGCCAGGCCAACCCAGATGGCTTCCCAAGGCGAGCAGGGTCATCAGACACCGGGGCTCCTGAGCGTGTCAACCTGATCAGCGGACGGCCGACTCCTACACGATATGGCTGGGAGCGTCCCTCGACACAGGGACAGGCCTTGGCTCCATGGGTGGACCTCGGTGGATCCCCTTGGGGCTCGTGGTCCCATCCCCAAGGACTCAGAACAGCGGTGGTAAGAGCAGAAGGACACCCAGCGGGCACTCGCATTTCCTGAGATCGGGTGTCTGCCGCCCTCCTGAGCACCTTAAGGACGTCATCTAACCCTCACAGGTGCATACCACTCCCAGCCCAGTGTCGGGGCCGAAAGAGAGGCTGAGCGTGGCCCTGTCCCTTGGCTCACCGGGCCTGAGCCCAGCTCTAACCACTCTGCAGCACGGCCTCGCCTCGTCCTGGCCAGACCCCATCCCTGCTGTCCCGGCCCGCTCCTGCCCATGCGGCTTACCTGCCCGGGTCAGAGACGGGATGGTTCCCAGTGAGAGGGCCCGGCTGAGACGGCCAGGCAGCGAGGAGGGCGAGGCCTGGCGGGGCGACCGGAACAGCTGCTGGCTGGTGAGCGGCAGGAAGCCAGGCGGGGTGGGAATGAACAGGGCCGGCGAGGAGCCCGTGACGCCGGGGCAGGGCATGGTCAGGCTGGGGCTGGAGGGGAAAAGGCCAGCCGAGTCTCCTGGGAAGGACCTGCAAGGGCCCGTTGGGCACAGAGAGAGGGAGAGAGTGAGCCCGGGAGGTTCGGCAGCCTCTGCACAGCGGGGCCGTGCCCTTCCCCAGGTGCGAGGTGGGCCCGAGTGGGGGTCCTTGAGGAAGCGTGCGTTAGTGGAAGCAGAGGAGTCGTCCATCCGCGCTGTTAGGAGCTGGTGGCTGGGAGGTGCCGGCTCGACCCACCCGCCCCACATGCTCCCTCCGACCCCTCGGCTCACAGCAAACTAACTCTACTACGAGTCTCGGCCTTAAAGTGACACTGTCGCCCTCGCCCGCTTCATGCCGGGCCCTCGCCCCGAAACAGAGATGCCGGGCCGGCCCTGTGCTGCGGGATGGGGCTCGTGGCCCGGGCCTCCCTGTTCTGTGTCCAAAGACTCCTAATGCGGCAGCCAAGCAGAGATGCCCTGGGTGGCTGTCTTGGTGGGCACGGACCTGCAAGTCCCCCTGTGCCCTGTCTCGGGTCCTGCCCCTGCTCTCCGGCTCTGCAGACACTGGACTGCTCTCAGGCCCCTGGTGGCAGAGGGGAAGGCAGCCAGACCTTGTATCCCCAAACGAGGCCCTTCTGGGGTGCACACCAAACCCGAGCTTAGCCAAGACCCATACGTGGCTGCAAGACTGCCTGAATGACAGGGGACAGTGTCTCTTTAACCTGAGAACGGTACAAATCACACAAGACCCGTGGCCCCAGGCCAGAAGGTCAACCATGCTTCCAATTAAGGCCCCCGATTACAAAGAGAGAGGGACAGAGGCAATTAATACATTAGTCTGCCATCTGGACGGAGCTCTGAGCATCCAGCCTTACCTCAGTGCCAAGGGACAAAAGGGCCCAGTGGACCATGTGGATGGACAGGCCAGCGTGGGCCCGTGGCGAGCTGGGGCTGGCTAACGCACCGTGCCGTCGCAACCGAGCGCTTGGGGGCCTTGCTAGCCCCACTCTGCACCACCCCTCTGCCCAGAAATGTTTCCACCCCCTCTGGCCCTTTGAGAAGTTTTTAAGCACAGAGCCAGCTCTCAGCGTCCTAGAGAATCATGTGACCTCCTGATCTCTAGCAAAGACTCAGGAGGCCACCTGCACCTTCACAGCCACCGGTGGGGCCCAGGTTTGGGCGACAGGGAAATCGACTGGGCCCCAGGAGGGCCCTGCGGGGGGTGGGAGGCGCCCTGGCTCCGCTGCGGGCCGACTGATGCCCACCTCCTTGCCCCGCCACTCCAGGGAGGGCTCTGTCGCTTAACAGACAAGATTCACGGGCTGGGGGTGTAGCTCAGGGCTCAGCATGCGGGAGTCCTGGTATCAAAAAGGAGGGAAAAAATAGAAAAGAAAAAGGTTTTGTGTTCTCAGCTTAGGATCATAACACCATTTGACAGGCAGCGCGGGGGCAGGGTGTGCAGCCCACGGGCACTTGCTCTGTCATGCGAGCGGGTGGGAAGAGCAGGTTATGGGCCCTGCGGGGAGTCCTGGGGCGGCCAGGCAGCGGCAGGGTGTGGCCCAGGATCCTCCAGCAGGTGGCACCAGGAGCCCAGGGCAACTAGAGTTAGCAGCCCTTGGGCGCGGCGTGGAGTGGGGATGCGGCAGAGGGCTCTGGGGTGGCCAGTCGGGATCAGGTTCCTGGCTCAAGGGCCGGTACATACCCACTCCCTGGCCTTCCTTGACTTGGGGCCACCCCCTGGTTAAGGCGGAGAATCCCCACTTCAGCCCTGGTCTGCTGCTGATTTTGGTGCAGCGTTTTGAAGAGGTAGGTGCCGTGAGGTCTGCTCTCCTCTGCTGGGATAAGAGGTAACGCCACTGGACAAGTGGAGCCAGGAGAGCACCAGGTGAGGCCCCAGTTGGGCCTGGCTCTGGACCAGGGTCCCCGAGGAGCACCCTCCCGTCTGAGCCCCGGCGCTGTCAGAGCTGCAAGGGCTCCAAGGCTCACGCCCCCCAGACAGAGCCCGGGATCCAGTCCGTGCGTCCCCGCAGCTGGTTGCTGGGGAGGGCCCAAGGCTGCGCTCACGTCTGACACCGAGGGCGCCGCCTGGTCTTCTCTGGCCAGCCCAGCAGGCGCAGGAGACTGGTTTAAGTGGTTTATTGGGATGGGGAAAGTCCGATGCTGTGAGCGAGGAGCCACCTGGTGCCATCGCCAAGTTTCCAGCACGGCTCCCGCCCAGACTTCTGGTGATAGGTCTGCGCCCCAAACACGGCCCGCCCCGCCGCCCCAGCCCTGCACACAGGCCCTTCTGAAGGAGCGTGAAAGAAAAAAGAAAAAAGACATGGCACCTGGCGCCAGCCGGAAATAGCAGGGCCCGGGAGGCATTTATTGGAAACATAGCAATCGAAGCGTCACATCCATGGCCAGAGTGAGTTACAGTGATCGGGGGTCGCTAGACAGTCATCCACGGTTCTACTACACAAGACAGGCAAGACCCGGCACCAGCGCAGACTGAGAGGAAACGGCCCCTGCTGGGCAGGGAAGGGCGGGGCAGGCAGGGCCGGCTGAGGGATCATGGAGGGTGGTCCTGGCGGTGCAGGGCAAGTGTGACCGGGAGTCTGCTCGGCCCCAGCTGGGGGCTGCAGATGAGAGTGGAGCTGGCCGCGTCTACCTCCCCTGCGTCTCAGGGAAGGTCACTCCGACTTGGGATGGTCTGACGGTGGACCCCAGGCAACCACCCACAATCCTGGGCGCCTGCGCTTCCTCAGCTGTTGCCAAGAACACCACAAGGTGCTGGCACCTTCCCCAGGTAACAAAGATTAAGGACAGTTAAATTAAAAAAATCACACAAAGCTCTAGAAAGGTCAGAAATCCTTACCCTGACTGTCTTTCCATACCACCAGAGGGCAGGAAGACGTCTGCAAGCAGAATCCTGGCCCCAGAGCTGGCTTGGGTTATTATAAATAATTTAATTTAAATACACACACACACAGATGTCCTGCTCCTACCCTATGCCAAGAATGCAGAAGTGAGCACCACACTGTCAGCTTCCTCAAAGCAGCGGCTCAGCGGCACACGAGCGCCCGCGGCCGACCCAGCCCCCTGCCGCCGCCGCTTCCTTCCTGGGCTGCTCTTCAGGGTGAGGGGCGGATGGGCCGCTGGGCGGGGGGGTTACCGCCCCCCACGTCTTTTCAGAGGGGCTTTTCATGTCACCCAGCACACGGAGGAGGACGCTGAGCACGGGCCCCGCTGAAGCCACAGGGCTCGCCAGGCCACAAGGCCTCCCGCGCCACCTGGGCTGAGCAGGCTGACACCTATCATGGAGGCTAGAGAATGGGCGAATGGGTGGCCCCTCGGGACCTCAAACACAGCAGGCACAACGGTGAGGCCTGGCACCTCTCCTGAGCTGCCCACGGAGTGCCGCGGAGCAGCGGACCAGCCACCTCTGCCTGGCATCCTGCTATCTGCCCCCTCGGGCTGGGCGGGAGGTGGCCCTGGGCGGGCTGTGACCCCAGGCACGTGCAATCCACTTCTCCCTCGGGGCTGACACAGAGGAGGGACAAAGGCCACATCAGAGGGTCTTATCCTGGCCTGGAGGGTGTGTGTGGCCTACTGGGGGTCCCCAGAGGCCACTGCCGGGTGGGGCACAGCCTTGGACCTAGACCTGAGGCTGAGATCTTCCTGTAAACCTGGACAGCAGTCCTCAGGCACCAAGGCTGGCAAGGCCCAGTCAGGACCCAGCATGTTAAGAACGAGCAGCCCCTTGGGGGGCGGGGGGGGGGGGCTCTTTGGGCAGTAGCCCTGCATCACAGAGGGAGAAGGCGGAGGTCCCGCGCACCTCTCACCCGAGCAGCCGGCGGAGGCTCAGCCCTGCATGAGCTGTCACTGCAGCCTGTGTATGCCGGGCCTGACTGTGTATGCCTATCTGAGCTTTCCAGGGCACACGGAAGCCGGGCCATGGCGCACTCGGGTCCTGCCCTCTCTGGCCAGCAAGCTCCAGGCCAGCTGCATGGGTGGGGGAAAGAGAGGCCCAGGGGCGCAGGGGAGCCCTTCTACTGGGCCCACAAGAATGCCCTGTGACCAGCTGCGAGGAAAGCAGGCTGCCTAGCGCCGCCACACCGGCAGCCCCACCGTCTGTCAGAAGGGAGCTGATTAAGCACCAGAGCCATGGATTTCCTCCCGCCTGTCCTGGGAAGGCACTTGCCTCACAAATCACGGTCAAGGCCAGATTAGGCCCAAACAACCGCACCGGCCTCTCCTGGGGAAGGAGGCAGTGGGATTCTGTGGCCTTGGGTGGGTGGCCCGCCTGAGAGGCAGCCCAGCTCAGCAGGACGGGGCAGCCCAAGCGAGGGGTCTGTAGGGACAAGGTGGTGGCGCCTCTGGCCCCACTCACCCTGCTGAGCAGGCTCAGCACACAGCCTCGGTCTCGGGCCTGTGCCAGGGCCTCAATCCACACCCGCGCCCCGTGGAGCCGGTGGGCAAAGGCTGTGGCTAAGCGGGGCCTGCAGCCAGCAGGAAGATGCGCGGGTTGCCGGGCTGTGACAGGGCCTTAGCTGTGCTGGGGCCGGGGGGAAGAGCGTGTCAGCGGGGTGCTGGACCAGCACTGGGGGCTCCAGGCTGGGGGTGCAAGTGCGGCAGTGAGATAGACAAGACCAAGCGGGGCCTGCTCCAGGCGGGCCGAGCCCCAGGCCTGTCTGTCCTCCCCCCGCAGTCACGGCTGCTTCTCTGACCTTCGGGGCCGGAACCTCCGCGGGCCGGTTGCTTTCCTCGTGGCCACGGCTGCCGTGAAGCCGACCAGGCAGCACAGGGACGTGGTGCTGAACTTGAGGGTGTCCAGCCAGCCGGGCGAGGCGGCCTGCAGGTACTGCTCGGCCAGGTGCAGCCCCAGCAGCAGGGCCCACAGGCAGGCGGAAAAGGCGTCGATCCTTCGGAGCCTGCGGGAACAGCGGAGCCATGAGCTTGGGGCAGGACCGGCCACCTCCGCCCTCGCCGGCTGAGCAGGCCTGTGCAGCGGCCCCCGGGGCTTCCTTCAGCCGCCCTGGGGTGTGTGTGCAGGCACAGCGCTCCCTCGAGCCTGCACTGCTCAGGGACGGGAGAGGCCACGGCACCTCACCTGAGCCTCACAGCACACAGGTGGCGATAATCGGCCGACTCTGCGGACGGGTGTGAGGCGGAGAAGGGGCTGCGCCCAGCTCCGTGGGTGCACGGTGGGGCTGCCCCCTTGGTCCCTGGAGAGCAGGGGCTGAGTCCCGTCCAGCCACAGGTGGAGCTCCACCCGTCCACCCAGGGCTGTGGGCCAACAGGGCCTCTGGGTTCCTCTCCCCAGGCAGCAATGCCACGTGCAGACCCCCGCCCGCCCACCCGCGTCCCCATCCCACACACACCTGATGCGGCCGGCCAGCAGCATGGCCAGCAGGCAGGTGAGCAGGCCCAGCGCCACGACGCCCATCTGGTGGCTCTGCCCAAATGCCCAGGCCTCCAGCAGCTTCTCCGCTATGTGCTCAGGCAGCGGCCCCAGCAGCTGTCGCCAGCCCTCGGCCCCAGGGGCGGCACCACTGTCTGGTGGGGCCGAGCCATTGCCATCGGGTGGCAGAGCTGGCGGCAGGGCGGCCCCGGGGGTGAAGGGCTCGCTGGGGCCATACAGCGCGGTGGTCAGCAGGAAGGCGCAGGCCAGGAAGGCCAGAGTGCGGAGCAGGATGACCTGGACCGGGGCCTTCGCCGAGGAGGAGAAACTCTGAGAGGGAGGAGGAGAGGTCAGCAAGATGCCGCAGCCACCCGTGCCCACGGGACCCACTGAAGAGCCCGCCGCTGGATGCATCGCACAGGCGCCCTGCTCCACCCCCTGGGTTCCGGCCTCCTCGCCCCAAAGGTCTGTGCCGGGAGGTACACTCACCTTTCGTGTGTGTGTGACACTGGGAAAAGGACCCAGGGGTCTCCTGCCTCCCACTATACTCTCAGCCCTATTTTATCTTTTATCTGGAAACAGGGTCTTGCTAAATTTCCAAGAGCTTCACTAAGTTGCTGAGGCTCACTGTGAACCTGCAACTCTCCTGTCTCCGCCTCCCAAGTACTGGGATTACAGGCGTGCCACCACACCGGGCCACTCACTTTTTTTTTTTTTTTTTGCGGTGCTGGGGATGGAACCCAGAGGCAGTCAACTCTGAGCTACACCCCCAGCCCTATTTTTTATTCTTTATTTGAAACAGGGTCTCACTGAGTTGCAAAGGGCCTCACTAAGTAGCTGAGGCTGGCCTCGAACCTCAATCCTCCTGTCTCAGCCTCCTGAGTGCTGGGATGACAAGCGTGCGCCACCGCACCCAGCCTCACTCTCCTTTTAAAGAACCCTTTTCCACACCGAGGTGGCCTTACTCCTCCAAGCAAGTTTCCAATCATGTTGTCAAATCCGCACCAAGAATCCCTACTGTGCGTTTAACTGGCTGCGATGAATGTGCAGATACCTGACAGAGCTACACTAAAGACAGCCAGGAGCCGCTCAGTGTGGGAGCAAGGGGACGAGAAGAAGCAAAGGTCCGAGGACAGAGTGCACCTGCGGTCCCGCAGGACAGCGCTGGCACGGCCACGTGGACCGGGCACATCTCGGGACAGCAGGGGGTGAGCGGCGTTCACTTCCTGCAATAGTTTGGATCTAGAATGTCCCTGGCACTCATGGAAACGGGGCAGCCATGCTGGAGGCGGGCTGGACTGCCAAGGAGGCCCCGGGGCGGTCTTGGGATCACTACTGGCCCCCCTCCCGCTCTCCCTCTCTCTCTTCCAACCGCCATCTCCTGAGTTCTGCACACCTGGCTGGAACCTCTAAAATCTCCAAAATTTGTGAGCAAATAAATCTTCCTTCCTCAAAGTCGTGTGGTCAGTTGTTTTGGACCACTGCAGTTAGAATGCTGACCGAGACACTTGATCTGCTTGCTGCTACACAGGATTTTAAATTGTTATTATTATTATTTTTTGCCATTCAGGGGATGTAACAGAAAACCTTCTGCATGCTAGGCAAAAAAAAAAAAAAAAAGCCTCTACCACTGAGCTATACCTCGAGTCTCTGATTGCTTAAATAACCAAGATACCCTATTAACTAAGTACGGTGCTCAAAATGAGTAGTTTTTAGTTGGGCTTGGAGGCACATAATTGGGAGGCTGAGACAGGAGGATCGCAGGTTCACGGCCGGCCTCAGCTACTTACTGAGACCCTTTATAACTTGGACTGTTTCCAAATAAAATGTCACATAGGTCTGGGGGTTTAGCTAGAAAATAAAAGTCCCTCTCCGAAAAAATTAGTCATTTTTGCAATATTCCTGGGTTCGTTTCTCAGCCAACCTGAGTCACGGCCCAAGACTACAGAAGGCAGGCTGCCAGGAGGACCACATGCAACGGTGCTGGGAAGGTGCTCAGGGGCAGCAGGGCAGCCCAGAACCCATGCTTGGGCATGGAGACAGACAACGCATCCTGCTTATTCATCTTAGGAACGCCCACCCAGCTGGTGAGAGAGGCTTGGGGGCAGGGTGGGAGCGCAGCCCCACGGGACAGTTTGCCCAGAACTGAGGTCCAGCCCACTGGAAGGAGTTTCTCGCCCAAAGCCACGACCTCGGAAGCCCGTGGACGCTCGGCTCAGACCTGCACGTGGGCCTGCTCGGCTTCCCGGCGCCTGAGCTGGTGGCTCAGCAGCAGGGCGCGCAGCTGGCGGTTCTGGAGCCTGATGTAGCACTCGACGGCAGCCTGGCACGGCCGGCACAGCTTGTACATCTGCTCCAGGTGGTGTCGGTATGCCTCGATCTCCTCGTCGTACCTGCCCTGCAGGGGGCAGAGGCCTGGAGTCTGGGGGTGCCCGAGCGCCCTGTCGGCTTTCCGGGTGGGACCAGGGCTCAGGTCCAGGTCCTGCCTCTCACAAGGTCGACTATGGGCACGTCCCACATTCTGGACGGCTCTGCCCTCTGCCACTGTGAGTGGCGATGCCAGCTCCCATGAGTGAGGGACAGCACAGGGCGCGTGGGGCTGGCCAGGAGGGGCGGTGCTGACTGCTCTGTGGCTCTAGGAGCGTGAGCGCAGGCCAGGAGCTCGGACAGGCTTCCTGCCTCCCACCCGCTTCCTGGCTTGAGCCCCTCGAAGGTGAGGCGCTGCAGAGTTCAGCTCTGAGCTGCTGCTGTTGCTGCCCTGGGCAGAGAGAAACCAGGATCAGGGCCTTCCTTCCCCTCGAGCGTGATGGTCTCAAAGATACCAGAAAGTTGCTCCCTGGCCCGGGCCTTAGTGGAAACCAAAGGGTTTTCTGAGTTTCTGGGATACCCGTCCAGGTCAAGTCCCGGCCCTAGCACCCTCAGAGACATCTCTGTACTGGGCCTTAGTGGAAACCAAAGGGTTTTCTGAGTTTCTGGGTATCCAGGTCAAGTCCCGGTCCTAGCACCCCCAGAGACATCTCTGTACTGGGCCTTAGTGGAAACCAAAGGGTTTTCTGAGTTCCTGGGATACCCATCCAGGTCAAGTCCCGGCCCTAGCACCCCCAGAGACACCTCTGTACACCAATGAGTCAGTCTCTCCTGGCCAGAGCGGTTAGCAGTCCGGTTTCTAGCAGGGACCGGGTAAAACAGAAAGAACAGCTGGCGCCAGGCCCCCCTGTCTTGGTCTGCAGACCGCCGCCGCCCCCTGCCTGGCCGCCGCCCCCTGCCTGGCCGCCGCCCCTGCTCTCCTCCCCCTCCCCCAGGGCTGGCCCAGGAGAGCCAGTGCTCTGGGCCTCAGCGAGCATCTGCACCTGAAGCCACAGAAGCCCCAGCTGTGGTCTGGGGTGGACGGACAGGCAGGGAGCTGGGTAATAGGACTCCTGGGTCCCAGAGGACCAGGGAAGCAAAGCCCCCGTGCGGCCCGACTCCTAATGCCAAGATTCTCAGCAACACCTAGTTCCTTCCTTTCCCAGAGCCGGAAGCTTGCTCCGCCAGCTCTCAGAACTACCCAGGCTAGAATAGAGAAATCCGCTCTGGGTTCCACCCCCACCCCCAGGGCAGGATGGACCTAGACGGATGAGTCCCACAGGGCCCGGGCCCGAGCTAGAGTCCAAGGCCCTAGTCCTCCTGCGAGAGCAGTCCCCGGGGTCTCCACGGTGCCCCTAGGCTTGGCGCACACACAGCAGTGAGCACGGGACACGGGAGAGGACAAAGCCAGCTCCGGTTAGGAGACGCCGTGCGGCCGGAGCACGCGGCAGGGCGCCCTGTCCGCCGCGGGGCTCACCTCCTCCCGCGGCGAGAAGGCGGCCAGCTGCTTGATCTTGGTGGTCTGGTGGTGGTTGCACCGCCGGCACAGCAGGACCTGGCTGCTCACCCACTGCTGCTGCTGCTGCTGCGTGGGGTCTCGTGGGCTGGGCACGCTGCTCACCACGTGGTTCAGGTGCTCCAGGTACTGGGCAGGGATTGGCTTGTTGTAGTCGCCATTCTGGGGGAAGAGGGTGGGCCTCCTGGTCACACACAGAAGCCCGAGGGGGCAGGTGCCGAGGGCCAAACCCCACAGCCCGCAGGCTGGGCAGGGTCCGGGCTGCCTCCCGCAGGGCAGGGCCCGTGGCTCTCAGAACCCAGGCTGCCTGCCCTGTGAAGCTCCACCGAGGCTCACACACTGTGCCGGCCCGGCAGCTGAGCAGTCTATATGCTGCCTGCCACGTCAACGCGAGCCACGGACACAGAGCTGCAGAGCTGAGCGCGCACCCCACGCCGCCACCTGTAGTGGGAGACGTCAGATATATATCACCCCGGCTCCCGAGCCTGGCTCCTCCTCAATCCAGGACGACAGGGAGGCGTTAGCAGACGAGACACGTAGGCATCGTCTGAGGAGCACTGACGTGCCCACCGGCCCCTGGCCCGCACCTCCTGGAAGCCGTTGTACTGCTCGCAGTGGGGACAGTCCCAGCAGTTGCGGTTCCCGTAGGGCACCAGCGTGTCCTGGTTGCAGAACCAGCAGTTGACTATCGTGTGCGACGGCTTCACCCTGCGGACCAAGGACAGTGGAGTCAGCCGGGAAGATCTCAAGATGCGAGATCTCTGACCACCAAACCCCACCATGGCCTCTGGGCAAGGGTGAAGAAAGCGGGATTCCAGGCCCTGGAGGAGGAAGCCGGGGCCCGGGAGGAGCGCCACTGGCCGTGCTGCGGTCCGCCCAGGAGCCCAGCTGACAGCAGCTGGAGGAGGCAGGAGGAACTCACCAGATCCGCAGGATCCAGTGCAGCCATGCGGGGGTCCAGGGCCCCCAGCCCCCAAAGTCTTGAGGCTCAGACATGGCAGCAGTAGGCCCAAGGCCAGCCAGGCCAAGGACCCTGCTCAGGATGGCCCTCCTCCACGAACTCTCCTTCCCAGGCTACGGAAATGGTGTTCCAGAGCGAAGGGAGACTCCGCACTTCCAGAAAAGTCCCCGGAGCGTGAGAGCAGAGGCCAAGGGGCGGGGAGAGTGACAGCTGCTGGGCCAGGCCAGCCTCCTCGTGAGGGGACAAGGGCAGGCCCAGTGGCCTCGCTGGCCACACATGTGGCGACAGGTGGGGGCTGCAGGATAATCCAGGTCCAGACACTGGGGATCTGTGCTCTGGGCCCCATCTGCCTTGCTGGCTGTGGGGAACCATGTGGTGGGGGGACAGCAACTGAAACAATAACCCCCAGGCCCAGAATCCAGGGAGGTGGCTGCTGAGCCCTGGGGTCCTAGCCTGGTCCCCACAAAGAGCAGCCCTGCAGTCCAGACAGCACAGCCCTCTGGCCTTATCACCCTGGGAAAGGAGGTGGGTGGAGATGCCCGGGCGTGCCCAGGGCTCCCCCAGGCGGCCAGGGTGCAGTGCTGTAAGATACCAAGCGCTGTGACACTAGGGGCCAGTTCTGTCCCCGCCTGGTCCGCCTCTGTCAACCAAGGGCAAATGAAGGGAGTCCTCTTATCACCGGGGCCTGAACCTCTCTGTCACGGGCCTGTTCTCAGGACACACTTGGCCGAGGGCCACTGACACAGAGGGTGGCCAGCATGCCCCAGTGCAGGGCAAAGCCCTCACACTGACCACAGGGACAACCACGTCTTGTCACCAGCACAGGGCGGCAGGCACAGCCAGGAGACAGCACACTGGGCAGGGTGGCCTGGCCTGGACACTGGCCACAGCCTCCAGAGGGGGTTGGCCTCCCTCCAGAACCACCACTACATCTCCGCACTGGTCAAACAGGATGCTGAGTCCCTGCCCCAGAGAGCTGTCAGGGACAGGAGGAGAGGATGCGGGGGAGCCTGATCCCGGAAGGTGATCTGCACCCGGCACAGCGGTGGGAACGACAGCCCAGAGGCCACCAGCACTGGGGTGTGGAAGCCCAGTCGGCCTGGTACTCCGGGGACTTAAGCCCTGACTCTGGTAATTTGTTAACCTGCCCTAGGCCTCTGTGTATGGGGGCAGGTCCTGGGGGCTGCTGGCCGGCAGAATGACCTCTCATCTGGCCCCCAGGCCTGTGTGAACCCCTGCGCCTGCCCTGGGGAGCGATGACATGGGTGTGGCTGCGGCCAGGGTGCCTGTGAGGAAGCCCCTCCCGCCCCAGGAAGCCGCGTTTCCACTGCGTCTCCAGCTCCATGGCTAGGGAAGTGGCTCCTCACTTCCAGAAGAGAGGACAGGGGGCTGCTCCTCCTAGGCAGCTGCTCATCTCCAAGGGAGGGACGTGCGTGTGTGCTGGGGGCAGAGCAGCTGTGCCTGCCCCGGCCAGGTGGGATCTGCGGGCCAGCTCTGACAGGTGTGTGGGCGGGGCACGGGGCAGCAGGCTGGACCCTCAGGTCCCTCCCACAGTGCTTAAGCGTCAGGCACAGGCTGAACGTACAGCGCCTACTGTGCGCCAGGCCCCAGGCTCGGTCTACCACTGCCCAGCCTAAGGTGGCAGCGGCCACACCAGCCCCACGTGGCTGCTGCTCAGGGAAGTTCTCCCCAAGTTTCCCTCATAAGCCCCTTGGCTCACATCCCTCCCCTAGGCATCAACCTCTGGCCTTGGCTCCAGGACCAAGCACACTGGGTGGACAAGGTCTCAGGTGAAGAACGCTCTGTAACAGGTAGGAGAGGAAGGCGCCGGGGGAGGACAGCTCAGCCTGTGGCCTGTCTTGGGCCGGGCTGCTTCAGGAGGTCACTCGGGGCCTCACAGTGGATGGAGAGAGGGTCTGGACCCCACTCTCCCAGCTCCTGTCACCTCGATGCCCAGCTCTGGGGACAACAGGGGGCCTGAGAAAGCTGGGGTGGGCGGCCCCTTGGAGGAGGCAAGGGCAGCTACTTGCTCAGCACACTCCTCTGCCCAGGAGAAAGCCGAACACGGGCCCCTGGCGTGCATCGCTATGTGAGCCCCGATCTCGGCGCGCTGAGAACCGAGCGCTCCCCAGACACTCTGCAGATGGGGGCTTGCTCTCGAGTGGGTCCAAAACTCGAATCCGGAATCAGGAGAGGGTGCGCCCTGCGCCGTACCATGCAGACACCAAATGCGACTCCAGTCACTGACCTGGGGGGCTCCGAGCCCCGGGAAGAGCACGGCCTTCCCAAGGGGAAGGACTTCCCAAGGACTGTCTGAGAGGGCCAAACTCACTTCCTTCAGGGGCCCAGGAAGAGGATGGCTTCCCAGGCGGCGCCTCCTGGGCTTCAACCACCCTGGCACCAAATGCAACCCAGCACTACCAGGACCCCAGAGGCCTCCAGGCATCCAGCTCCCGCCTCAAAGCAAAGCGCACTGAAGTCCACATCGGCAGCACCAGGACAGAGACCTCACATCTACACGCTGGAGAGACCTGGCCTGGGGCGGGCTCACCCCGCTCCCCGGTTCACCAAGCAACGCGCGAGGCACGCAGAGATGCACGGAGGAGCGCCACGCTCCACCTGGGCCCCGGCACAACTCCGCCGGCAGCTGGCAGCACGTGCCGCAAGAGCAGCCGACATGCAGAGCATCTGCTGCTGCCCGAAGGGTGGGTGCGTTCAGAGCAGGGCGACGGCAGAGGACGGGGACACACGAGGGCGGGCACTCGGCGCGGCACCCGCTCGGCTCAGGCAGGCAGTGGTGGGAAGAGAGGGGCCTGCATCCTCTTCATCACCAAACATGGGCCAAATACGTACCAACGGATGCTGCTGGGGACCCGAGTGGAACGTGATGGGGGCAGACGTGCTTACAGAGGCCAAGCCCCAGGTGCACGGGAAGAGCAACGAGGCTCCCCAGAGAGCAGAGCCAGGGCTGGGGAGCCGCGGGCCATAGAGGCTGCCTGCACAGAGGGTGAGCAAGCCCGGGGAGGCGTAACTCGGCAGAGGAGCAGCCGGAGTGCGCGGCGAGCTCCCGGCGCGTGGGGAGGGTGGCAGCTGCGATGTGGGCGTGAGGCAGGGCTCTGCCACTTACAGCTGGGTGGTGCAGGGCAGGAGAATGGGCCTCTCCAGGACTGAGCATCCTCTTCCTTAAAACAGAGAAAAAGGCAGGACGCCCCCCACGGGAGCGGCACTGGTTCACACCATTACCAATACTCAGAGCCAGAAGACTCCCAGTGGGGGCAGCCGTGGCAGACCCAACTGGGCTCTAGGGGGACGTCAGGGAAGCGGCCGCCTCCTGGGCACTGTGGCCTGCCTTCAAGCCCTGGGGAAGGCTGGCCTGGAGAGTGGCAGGAGGGTGCTCTCCTCGGGCCACCTTCCTGCCTCTGCCATCCCTGTGCTGAGCCTGCAGACACCCACCCCGCCAAGTTGCCTTCCAAAAACAACTCTCCTGGCCTGTCCTCCCCAGGACCATTCCAGCCTCCACTCCTGTGGCCAGAGCCAAAACTTCCTCACTGTCATGGCGTCCTCCGTGGAGGGCACAGCTGCTTGCTGGACTTGTCTTGCTCCCAAAGTGTGACAGTGGCCAACTTCTGACCTCCAGGTAAAACCCAGTGCCCAAAGGGAGCGTCCTGAGGTCCGGTCCGTCTCTGCCCAGTTAACGCCAACGGTCCCAACAGTACAATGCAACCCCATGAACGGATTTCTGGGCACCCTCCCTCCTGGCTCCCCCTGCAGTCGGCCCGCTGGTCACCAAAACGCTGGACTCTTGTCTCTAGCACAGTGAAGCTGTGGCCGGCAGGCCAGGAAGGGGAGACAGGACACCTGAGATCAGTCGGCAGGAGACCCACGAGCGCACAGCACAGGGAGTAAGTCCCAGGCACACGCAGCCACTAAAGCCCAGCGGGCCCGAGCTAGCTCTGCCACACCCCCATCCTGGGCCATGGAGACTACCAGCCAGGGGCACCTGGCTCTGACCCGCTCTGAGGCCAGTAGGCTCTGGGAATCTGAGCAAACCGCTTCAGCTCCCCGAGTATAAAACACTGGCGAGGACCAGCTGGGCCTGCAGCCCCCGCTATGTTCCAGAAATTGGACAGGAATAATGGCCATGTGGACTTGGGGTGAGGGCCCCTTGAGTCATGGGCACCCTCCTCCTCCACCAGGAGCCTCTGTGACTCACCCAGCCCCGCTCCTTTTCACCCCTCTCCCCTCAGAGAAGCAGGGGTGGAAGGGGGCGCTGCCACTTGCTGGGCAGGGACTGGCCAGTCCCCCTGCCCCTTCACCCGGGATCTGAGCTTCCAGCACCCCTTGGAAGATCTCACACCCTGTGCCAGGCGAAGGCAGAGCAGGTGGGCAACCAGTGGACGCCCCTTAGGCCCTGCTCAATCCTACGCCCAACCACGGACGTGGACAGGCCGGGCCAGGCGCGAATGTGGGGGTCCGCGTGACCTCTGACCCCAGCCGCGCGGGCTGGGGCCGGCATGCCGGCTCCAACGCGGAGCCTCCGTCGCTCCCGCGTCTCGGGGCGCAGGGTGCCCCTGAAGGCCGAGCCCGCGTGCTCGGGGCGGGCGCCGCTCCCCTCCCCGCCGCGCCGGCCCGGAGGCCGCCAGGGGGCGGGGCTCGGCGGAGGAGCCCGCGGGCCGGCGGGCCGCGTGGGGCGGCGCACTCACCTGCGCGCGATCCGGTAGAGCAGCACGCCGGCCGCGGCGCACGCCGTGACCCCCAGGCCGCCGGCCAGGCCGGCCGTGGGGCAGCGGGCCAGCAGCACGCTCACTCCCTCCATGGCGCGGGCCGGGGCCGGGGCCGGGGCGCGGCGGCGGCGCGCCTGCTCGCCGTGACCTTCGGCGCTTTGTAGCCGGCGCGGGCCCGCCCCCTGACTCGGCGCGCTCCCGCCGCACAGCCAATGGCGGCGCGCGGCGGCCGGGGGGCGGGGCTCGGCGGCGCGCGGCGGCCGGGGGGCGGGGCTCCGGCGGCGGCGCGCTCGGGGGCGGGGCTCGGCGGCAGCGCGCGCGGGCTCGGGGGGCGGGGCTCCGGCGGCGGCGCGCGCGGGCTCGGGGGCGGGGCTCGGCGGCGGCGCGCGCGGGCTCGGGGGCGGGGCTCGGCGGCGGCGCGCGCGGGCTCGGGGGCGGGGCTCGGCGGCGGCGCGCGCGGGCTCGGGCGCGCCCCCCGGCGGCGGGAGGCGGAGGCGGCGCCGGCCGCGAGCGGAGCACCCCCGCTCCCGCTCGCCGCGTCTCCCCGCGTCTGGCCAAGCCCCGCCTGCGCGCTCGGGGAAGCCTCTGAAGCCAAGATTAAAAATGAGCTTGTACAGCCGGGCGCGGTGGCGCACGCTCGTCATCCCAGCCCTCGGGAGGCTGAGACCGGAGGATCTCGGTTCGAGGCCAGCCTCAGCTACTTAGGCCCTCTGCAACTCAGTGAGACCCGGTTTCAAAATAAAGAATAAAAAATAGGGTAGGGGGTGTAGGTCGGAGGTCGAATGCCCCTGGGTTCCATCCCCAGACCCGCAAAAAGAAAACAAAATTAGCTTGTACAAACCCAGCCGTGCGGCGAGGGGGAGGCTGAGCTGCGGACTAGAGCGCGGCACGGAGGGCGAGCCGGCGGCCCTGCAGAGCCACGGGCGGGTGGCTCCGAGTCTGGATAAAGCCCCGTGTGTTCGTGGGAAATAGGCGCTGGTTACCAGCTGGCAGGCGGGGGAGGGCAGAGGGCGTCTCACGTGCTTCGCTCTTGATGTGTGCTAAGTTACTGGTCAAATTTAATACTAGCCTGGGATGGTGGCACCGGCCTGTAATCCCTGTGGAGGCTGAGGCAGGAGGATGGCAAATTGGAGGCCATCAAACAAAAAGCAAAGGAAAGCTGGTGGGAAGTCCTATCCGAGCAGTGGTGAGCCCGCCGGCGGCGTCCGCGGTCAGCGCGCGTTGTACCCGAGGGTCACGAGGCTTTGCCGGCCGGGCATCTGTCCACACGCGGCCTGAGCGCCCCCGGGAGGACAGGAGGCAGGCGAGCAGGGCGGCCAGTGTGAGCCCGGGGCGGCCGCGCTGCCCTCCACGTGGGTGTCACAAAGGCCCCCGCGCCCTCCGCCTGCCGTGTCCATCGGCAGGCCTGCGCCGGCCGCCGTGCCCGCCAGCAACCTCGGCCAGTGACCCGCCAGGTGGGGGACCCCGACGTCCCGCCATGGCTTACATCAGGCCCAGGACCCGCGGGCTCGGAGGGGAGGGGGCTCCGCCTGGCCTCTCCCTCCTCTCCCTCCTCTTCCTCCTCCTCTCCCTCCTCTTCCCCTCTTCCTCCTCTTCCTCCTCCTCCTCTTCTTCCTCTTCCCCTCTTCCTCCTCTTCCTCCTCCTCCTCCTCTTCCCCTCTTCCTCCTCTTCCTCCTCCTCCTCTTCTTCCTCTTCCCCTCTTCCTCCTCCTCCTCCTCTTCCCCTCTTCCTCCTCTTCCTCCTCCTCCTCCTCTTCCCCTCTTCCTCCTCTTCCCCTCTTCCTCCTCTTCCCCTCTTCCTCCTCTTCCTCCTCCTCCTCCTCTTCCCCTCTTTCTCCTCTTCCTCCTCTTCCTCCTCTTCCCCTCGTCCTCCTCTTCCTCCTCTTCCCCTCTTCCTCCTATTCCCTTCTTCTTCCTCTTCCTCCCTTCCTCCTCTTCCTCCTCTTCCCCTCCTCCTTCTCTTCCAATTCCTCCTCTTCCCCTCTTCCTCCTCTTCCCTTCCTCCTCTTCCCCTCTTCCTCCTCTTCTTCCTCTTCCCCTCCTCCTCTTCTTCCCCTCCTCCTCTTCTTCCTCTTCCTCCTCTTCCCCTCTTCCTCCTCTTCCTCCTCCTCTTCCTCCTTTTCCCCTCCTCCTTCTCTTCCCCTCTTCCTCCTCTTCCCCTCTTCCTCCTCTTCCTCCTCTTCCCCTCCTCCTCTTCCTCCTCTTCCTCCTCTTCCCCTCTTCCTCCTCTTCCCCCTTCCTCCTCTTCCTCCTCTTCCCCTCTTCCTCCTCTTCCTCTCTTCCTCCTCTTCCTCCTCTTCCCCGCCTCCTCCTCTTCCTCTTCCCCTCTTCCTCCTCCTCCTCTTCCTCCTCCTCCTCCTCCTCCTCCTCTTCCTCCTCTTCCTCCTCCTCCTCTTCCTCCTCTTCCTCCTCATCTTCCCCTCTTCCTCCTCTTCCTCTTCCTCTTCCCCTCTTCCTCCTCTTCCTCCTCTCCCTCCTCTTCCCCTCTTCCTCCTCTTCCCCTCTTCCTCCTCTTCCTCTCTTCCTCCTCTTCCCCGCCTCCTCCTCTTCCTCTTCCCCTCTTCCTCCTCCTCCTCTTCCTCCTCCTCCTCCTCTTCCTCCTCCTCCTCCTCTTCCTCCTCTTCCTCCTCATCTTCCCCTCTTCCTCCTCTTCCTCTTCCTCTTCCTCCTCTCCCTCCTCTTCCCCTCTTCCTCCTCTTCCACTCTTCCTCCTCCTCCTCCTCTTCCTCCTCCTCTTCCCCTCTTCCTCCTCTTCCTCCTCTCCCTCCTCTTCCCCTCTTCCTCCTCTTCCACTCTTCCTCCTCCTCCTCCTCCTCCTCCTCCTCCTCCTCTTCCTCCTCCTCTTCCTCCTCCTCCTCTTCCTCCTCCTCCTCCTCTTCCTCCTCCTCTTCCCCTCCTCCTCCTCCTCCTCCTCCTCCTCCTCCTCCTCCTCTTCCGGGCCCTGCATTTTTTGTTTGTTTTTTTGGTCCTGGGGATGGAAGCAGGGGTATCCCGCCTCCAGCGACACCATCAGCCCTGTTTCCATTCTTCAATTTGAAACGGGCCTCACTCAGCAGCGGAGGCTGCCCAGGAGCCATGCTCTTCCTGTCAGACCCCCAAATGCGGGGATTATAAATGTGCGCCACCGCGCCCGGACTCCATTCTCTTTTTTGGTGGGATTAGGGATTGAATCCAGGGGCACGCTACCTCTGAGCTCTACCCCCAGCCTTTTATTTATCTGCTTATTTGGGGGAATTGAATCTAAGGCGTTCTACTTCTGAGCTGCATTCCTAGCCCTATTTATTTATTTATTGGTACTGGGGGTGGAACCCAGGGGCTTTCTACCTCTGGGCTATACCCCCAGACCCATTTTTATATTTTATTTGGAAACAGGTTCTAAGTTGCTGAGAGCCTCACTAAACTGCTGAAGCTGGCTTTGAACCTGTGATCCTTGTCTCAGCCTCCCAAGTGCTGGGATTACAAGTCTGTGCCACTGTGCCTGCCTTTATTGTTTTATTTTTATTTTTTGGTGGTACTGGGGGCAGAACCCAGGGGCTTTCTACCTCCGGGCTATACTCCCAGACCTATTTTATATTTTATTTGGAAACAGGGTCTCACTAAGTTGCTGAGAGCCTCACTAAGTAGCTGAAGCTAGCTTTGAACCTATGTGATCCTCCTGTCTCAGCCTCCCAAGCGCGGGGATTACAAGCGTGCGCCACCACACCTGGCTCTGGCTTTATTTTGAAATAGGGTATTAAGTTGCGGAGGGTCTCACTAAATTGCTGAGGCTGGCCTCAAACCTGCAATCCTCCTGGTCTCAGCCTCCCAAGTACTGGGATGACAGGTAATGTTCTAAGTGCCCAGCTTCCTTTTCTCTTTTTAAGACAATTATCTTAAGCATTAGGCCTCAAGGCCCCAGGGGCTGCTTTTATTCATTTATCCAACAAACAGGACAAGAAGCCACTGTGGGTCAGCTCACCACCCATGCCAACCTCGCCTGAAGTCACGTGACACTCTCCGAGCTGCTCATCTGCCCGCCGAGGATGCTACCACGGGCCTGACAAGGCTGCCAGGACCCACTTAAATGAGAAAGAGCTAACATCTCACACGGCGCTTGGCATGCTGGGTACGCAGTGAGGGCTTTTAAAGTAAAAAATGTAGGGCCGGGCGCGGTGGCGCACCTTGTCATCCCCGCGCCTGGGAGGCGGAGACAGGAGGATCGCGCAGGTTCAAGGCCAGCTGCGCTGGCTTAAGAGACCCTGTTTCCAAATAAAAATATAAAATAGGTCTGGGAGTGTAGCCCGGAGGCAGAAGGGCTTCCAGGAACCCCAGTACCACACACACACACACACACACACACACACACACACACACACACACAAAATAAAAAACGTATCTGTATGTGTGCATGTGTGTGTGCGCCTATTACATGTACGTATGTGAGACCATTTAAAAGTGCTGAAAGCTCAGTGAGTGGCCGAGCTTGCGGAGAGGAGAGGAGTAAGCGCGGGGCTCTCCTGCGGCTCCAGCTGCGGCGCCGCCCTCCCTCAGCCCGGCAGCTGCTTTGTGGAGGGGGCGCCCGGCTCCCGCTCGCGCCCTTCCCACGCGGCTGCCCCGCTGCAGGAGGAGCAGAGAACTGTTAGACCAGCTTAGTACCAACAGCATCCATTCAAGAATACATAAAAGTAGGCAATCTAACTTTTAGCCTCTTCGTAGATAAAATCTCAAGGAAAAATTCAGGTTTTACTATGAACATGCAAATAGGAGTCTGTGGCTAAGTGCCACTCACTACCCAGTAGCTACGCGGAGCTTCTGGAGCGGAAGTCACTTCCCCGTCACATACCTCACAAGCCTCCAACTCGGCCATGGTCGCTCACTTTCCTTTCCGCAGGACTGGTGCTGATGGAACCCAGGGGCACTCTGCCTCCAAGCTCAGCCTCCTGACCCGTCTTTTTATTCTTTTATTTTGAAAGCGGGTCTCATGAAGTTGCAGAGGGCCTCGCTAAGTAGCTGAGGCTGGCCTTGAACCTGCGATCCTCCAGTCTCAGCCTCCCAGGTCCTGGGATCGCGGGCGTGCCACGCTCAGCTTCACAGTTGCTCATTTTGACACCTCGATGGTTGTTAAGCAGATTAGGGAGCTCCAGAAAACCATGAAGATGAGAGCAGCCTTGACTTGGAAGTGGCCCTAAATGCCTTCCGCTTCTACACTTCAGGCTGAGGCACAGCGTGTCAGGTATGAGGGTCAAGTGCTTTCTAGACGTTCGGATGGAAAATATCGTTCCTGTAAATACACGCCTCTCAGGGAGCGCGGAGGGGAAGCCCGCTCACCCCAACCGCTTCTGCCTGCACCTCCTGCCCCAGCCGAGCGACCTCGCCGGGGCGGGCGCCTCCCACGGGCAGACAGAGGCCGGAGGGCAGCGCCGCTCGCTGCCCCGTCTCAGCCAGCCTGGAGGCTGCCCGGCTCGCTGGGCTGCGCTCCTGCAGAGCCCCGGACGCCAGGCAGCCGAGGCTCCTTCTCTAAGTTCCTGCCCTGGCTTCAGGCAGAGAGGGGGGACCTCAGGAGAACCCCGAGAGCGCTGCCGTTCTCATCCCCTCAGTCCTGCGAGCCTGAACGACCGGTCTGCAGGAGCGGGGCGCGGGGCCATCAGGGAGGAGCCGCGTCTCCCCTCGCCCCGCGTTTCTAGGGTGTCCCACTGCCACACCCAGCTCCTGACTGCGGTTGACAGTCCAATGAGCAGAAAGAGGACGCAAGCCAAACATACGCTCAAGTTAAATAGCATGATTTAATTTAGCTGCTGCTTAATCCTGAATCCTCTTAAGTTAAAAAAAAAAGTTATAATTAACTATTAACGTTAATGATTTAAACCTTCCAGAACGCACGAATCCAAAAGGAAATGTCCAACAGGCGACACGAGCCAGAGGCGCTACGGCCCTCCGCTTCAGTCTCGGGCACTCTAAACACCAATGGAAAAGAGATCTCGGGTTTCTCGCTTTTATTCTTCTAGCACACAGTGTGGCTGCTACGGGGCACGGTCTTCCAGGAGGTACACGATTAACTCGTAGGTGGACAGCACAATGGCGGTGTTCGGGATCTGCCGGATGAGCTGGGCAGACAGGCCCCTGTAGAAAGCGAAGTAGCCTTCCTCCCGGAACACCAGGCGAGCCGTCTGGATGAAGGACTGGTACTTGCTGCCCTCCTCCCGGAGCCGCGTCCTGATGACCTCTGTGGAGACAGAACGCCTCTTTATGCACCTCAAAATGGGCAGAGAGGAGGTTCAGCCATCCCCACTCACCTGTCAGGGGAGCCCTTTTTAGGTCCCCAACTTTCCCCTTCTCCGCTCTGTCCGGCTGAGAGGCCATCTCTTGTCCTTTTCTAGGACAGGCGCCACAGCCCGACGCTGGCCTGTCATGCTGGCCTCAGACCCTGGGGCATGGCGACCTCTTCTCCTTCCGCCCCTCAGGCTTAGCGAAGCGGCACCCTGCAGACAGCAGACTCAGCGCCATGGCTGAGGTGCCCACGTGCATTTGCAAGAACACGCAGCCCGCGCCGGGCTCAGTGGTGCACGCTTGTAATCCCGTGCTTGGGAGGCTGAGACAGGAGGATCGCGCAGGTTCGAAGCCAGCCTCAGCTACTTAGTGAGGCTCTCGGCAACTTAGTGAGTCCCTGTTTCTAAATAAAGTATAAAATAGGTCTGGTGTATAGCCCGGAGGTAGAAAAGCCCCCCAAAAGACAAAAACAAAAAGTGCAGCCTGTTTTTCATGGCACAATAAACTAAGCTTTTGTTTTGAGGTACTGGGCACTGACCTGGGGCCTTGCTCACTACACTGAGCTATGCCCTTTGAAACAGGGTCTTGCCAGGCTGTCCAAGATGGCTTCATACTGTGATGCCCTGCCTCGGGGACTTCAGCTGTGCCCCGCCGACCTCCACCCCCACCCCGCGGGAGCGCGGTGACTCAGTAATTCTGTCTTTGTGTGTGGTGCCAGGGATCGAACCCAGAGCGGTCTATCTCTAAGTGACACCCCACGCCTATTTTATTTTTTATTTTGAAACAGAAAATTGCTGAAGCTGTTCTCAAACCTTCAATCCTCCTGTATCGCCTTCCCAAGTACTGGAATTCTAGGTGTACACTACCACACCCGGTAATTCTGTAACTCTTTATTTTTTTTATTTATTTTTTATTTTTTTGGTGGTACTGGGGGTGGAACCCAGAGACTTTCTACCTCCGGGCTACACTCCCAGACCTTTTTTATATTTTATTTGGAAACAGGGTCTCACTAAGTTGCTGAGAGCCTCACTAAATAGCTGAGGCTGGCTTCGAACCCGTGCGATCCTGTCTCAGGCTCCCAAGTGTGGGGGTTACAGGCGTGCACCGCCACGCCCGACTTTCTGTAATTCTTTAAAAAAAAAAAAACTTTTACCTGGCATGGTGGCGCACGCTTGTAATCTCAGTACTTGGAGGCTGAGACAGTAGGATCATAGGTTGCAGCCAGCCTCAGCTACTTAGCGAGGCCCTCCGCAACTGAGTGAGACCCTGTTTCAAAATCAAGAATAAAAAATAGGGTTGGGGGTGTAGCTCAGAGGTAGAATGCCCCTGGGTTCCATCCCCAGTACCACAAAAATAAAATAAAATAAATAAACTTTGTTGTGGATGTAGCTCAGTGGTAGAACACGAGCTTAGCATGTACAAGAGACCCAGGTTCAATACCCAGCCCCAAATAAAATTGCTAAAAAATAAACTTACCCGAAGTAGACTTACTCAGTACTTTATTTGAAGTAGAGGCTGATTTTTGTGTGTGTATAGTCCTGAAGATTAAATCCAGGGACATTCTATGCCTCCAGGCCTATTTTTATTTTTATTTTGGAAACAAGGTCTCACTAAGCTGCAGAGGGCCTTGCTAAGGCACAGAATCTGGCTGTGAACCTGCGATCCTCTCGTCTCAGCCTCCCAAGTACGAGGGTTACAAGTGTGCGCCACACTCCTGGCCTGAGTGACTTAAGTCTGACACTCACACGATTTCCTCTGGGTCCTGGAGACTGAGTCCTCCACTGCTCAGCTGCAACTTCAGCCCCTCCCTGTTTTGCGTTTTGAGAGAAGGTCTTGCTAAAGTGCCCAGGCTGGCCTCGAACTTGGGATCCTCTTGCCTCAGGTTCCTGAGTTGCTGGAATTACAGGTGCATCCACTGCGCCTGGCGCCTTCATTTATTTATTTTTTAATTTTTGTGGCACTGGGGAGTGACCCCAGGGACATTCTACATCTGAGCTAAACCCCCAGCCCGTTTTTTTTTTTTTTTTTTGCAGGTCTGGGGATGGAACCCAGGGGCATTTGACCTCCGAGCTACACCCCCTGCCCTATGTTTTATTCTTTATTTTGAACCCGGGTCTCACTGAGTTGCAGAGGGCCTCACTAAGTAGCTGAGGCTGGCCGCGAACCGCAATCCTCCGGTCTCAGCCCCCCGAGTGCTGGGATGACCAGCGTGCCCACCGCCCCTGGCTGCCCTATTTCTTTTTTATTTTGAAATAGCGTCTCGCTAGGTTGATCAAAGTCTCACTGCTGCTGAGGCTGTCCTCGAACCTGAAATCCTCATCTCGGCTTCCCACGTACTGGGATTATGAGCATGTGCCACCACACCCAGCTCTATAATTTTTCTGAATCAAGAAATTTTAAATAAAATCCCGATTTGGGCTTTGAAGAGCTCGGTACCATGGCCCTGTGTTTCTGCACAGCCAGCTTTGGCTGAGTCGGCTGAGGCTGAGTGAGGCGGAGCCCGCCTGCTCACATCCCTGCGCTATGCGGTGAAGGCCAGGGCGCGCACAGCCCCGAGCACAGTCCGGATGAGCGTCCTTCATCCCCAGACTCCGCGGACCAGGCTGGCCGCGTTAGGCACGCTCCACTGGTAAAGTCCGGGCCCGTATTTCAAAACCCGGAAATCTCTCAAATCTGAAACACTTCTGGTCACAAGATCCTCAAAGCCTTTGCTCTTCAGTTGTGCTGTGGGGATTTCACCACAGGGACAAATGACAAACCTGACACTGTTTACCCACCATGCGGATAAGCGATGCAGGAGGCGCACCCCTTAGACACAGCAGCGGCCGCCATGAGTCCAAAGAAGCTCGCGGGGCCTTTCTCAGCTCCGTTTGCAGGAGAGGCTAGTGGCGCTTCTTTGAGATACTTCTTTAAGCTCTCATAAATGGCGAAGCAGATGATGGTTTCTGAGATGCCGGCGTAGGAGGCGGTCAGCCCTCTGTAGAAGCCGCGGACGCCTTCCGTCTGGTAGACATACCGCGCACACTGCAGTGTGTTCCTCTGCTTGGAGCCCCTCACCCTGCACAAAGGAGACCAGCGACAGGCCCTGAAACGCGCGCTCCAGGTCTCACAGGCGTCTGCCAAACAGGCTTCGCCTGTGCTCCCCGTCCTGTGGCCAGTGACCCCTGGCCACTGAGGACAGCTCGGTAGGCCGGGGCGCCTGGCGGGCCCCAGAGTGGCCCAGAGGCGTGTGCAGAGCCTCTGACCGAATTCTAGAAAGAGCCAAGGGAGGATGAGGTTCACCACAGAAGGAAGATGACTGCATCAAAATAATCCAAACACCTGGAGATGGAGCAGTTAGGCAAACTCTGGTACACATAGGTTAAAATAGTCATTTAGAGCCAGGCGTGGTGGCGCACGCTTCTAACCCCAGCATTTGAGAGGCTGAAACAGGAGAATCGCGATTCGAGGGAGGCCCTTTGCAACTCAGTGAGACCCTGTTTCAAAATAAAGGATAAAAAATAGGGCTGGAGGCGTAGCTCGGAGGTAAAATGCCCTTGGGTACCGCAAAAAAACAAACAAAAAACAAAAATACCCTAAGCCAGAGTAAGCCACCGCTCAGTTGTCTGTCCCCTGTTCTGTCTTTCCGCCCCACCTCATTAGGAAAGCTAACTCTGAAATTCCCAAACTACCTTGTGTGTGTCTGGTACTGGGGGTGGAACCCTGGGGCTTTTCTTCCTCCAGGCTATTTTATACATTTATATACTATTTTATACTTTATTTGGAAACAGGGTCTCACTAAGTTGCTGAGAGCCTCACTCAGTAGCTGAGGCTGGCTTCAACCTGCGCGATCCTCCTGTCTCAGCCTCCCAAGCGCGGGGATGACAAGCGTGCGCCACCACGCCCGGCTTCCCAAACTATTTTTTGAAGTTTAGAAAGCCCTCTTCTGACTACAAAACTACATCTGCCTGACTCATTGGAACACTTATTCTATTTTATGGAATGAAGTGTTGCTGATTCTAGAATTGCAAAGCCAGCTGGGCGTGGTGGCTGTCCGCAAACCGTGACCCTCCTGCTTCAGCCTCCCAAATGCTGGGATTACAAGCGTGAGCCACCACGCCTGGCTTTATTTTTATTTTGAAACAGGGTCTCATTAGGTTGGTGACAGTCTCACCACTTTCTAAGGCTGTCCTCAAACCTGTGCTCTTCCTGTCTCAGCCTCCCAGGGCTGGGATCACAAGGGCGGTCCACTACTCCGGCTTTGTGTGGCTCGCTGGGTGTTGCATCCAGGGTACAGTTTCTGAGCCACGCCCTCAGCCCTGTCTCTGTCTACTGCTACAACGCTGTTGGCAGAAGGCAGCAGCGAGTCTTCCCTGCCGCTTCCCTGGTGACTCGTGCAAGCACCAAATGTTCACTGCAGAGGAACAGGTGTTCAGAGCCCACCCAGCCAGAGCTGCACCGGGTGCCGAGCACGCCGCTAGGCAGATTAAAAGAAAGTGCAGCGGCGCTCTCGCCGACGGGTGCGGTGACCGGCTGCTGAACAGAGGTGGCTCTGGGACAGTGTGAACTCCTGGCAGCGGGAGTGGCATCAAGGCTGGCAGCAGAGGCCGGTCAGAGGCAGAAGCACACCGGGAGGGGAGGGGAGGGCAGGGCGCGTTCCCGGTGGGGCAGCGCTCAGGGGGATGGATGCAGAGGGCACATGACATCTTTGGAAAACGTCAAAGGACTGCCAAATGCTCAGTCAGGAGTTGGGATTTTTACCCTGGAGCAACGACTCCCATGGAGGGATGCTCTCCAACTGTGGTCTGCCTGGAGCATCTGGAAGGCTCTTGCAGGCAAGCTGCCTGGGCACCAGGAGTCCCCGCCAGTTCAGAAGCTGTGGCTGAGAGGACAAGGAACCAGGCCTCTCCCAGCCCTTCTAGGGTGCCTGCCCTCTCGCCTCCTTTCCTACGAGGTAGTGGGAAGGGAGACCAGGCCAGCTGAGTTTCCAGGACACATTTCTAGGCAACAGTCGCACAGAGGGTCTTATAATCCAAGCAGTTCCTTGACCTTAGACTGAGAGAAAAATTAAAAAAAAAATTTTTTTTTCAGAACTAGGGATGGAACTTAGGGGCATTCTCCCTCCAAGCTACACCCCCTCAGCCTTATTTTTTATTCTTTAATTTTTTTTTTTTTGGTGGTACTGGGGTTCCTTGGAAGCCCTTCTACCTCTGGGCTACACTCCCAGACCTATTTTTAGGTAATCCAAGTGTGGGGATTATAAGCCTGCACCACCACGCCCGGTTTATTCTTTAATTTGAAACAGGGTCTCACTAAGTTGCGGAGGGCCTCACTAAGTAGCTGAGGTTGGCCATGAACCTGCGCGATCCTCCTGTCTCGGCCTCCCAAGTACTGGGATTACAAGTGTGTGCCACCGGCCGGGCGTGGTGGCGCATGCTTGTAATCCCTGCGCTTGGGAGGCTGAGACAGGAGGATCGCGCAGGTTCGAAGCCAGCCTCAGCTACTCAGTGAGCCCTCCGCAACTTAGTGAGACCCTGTTTCCAAATAAAATATAAAAAAGGTCTGGGAGTACAGCCCGGAGGTAGAAAGCCCCTGGGTTCCAACCCCAGTACCACACACACAAAAAAAAAAAAAAAAAAAAAAAAAAAAAAAGTGTGTGCCATCATGCCTGGCTGAAAATTAAAAAAAATTTTTTTGCAGTACTGGGGATGGAACCCAGGGGCATTTTACCTTCAAGCTATACCCCAGCCCTATATTTTTAGTTTCTATTTTGAAAAAGGCTCTCACTGAGTTGCAGAGGGCCTCACTAAGTAGCTGAGGCTGTCTGAACCACGATCCTCCTGTCTCACCTCCTGTCTCTTCTCCGGTCTCACCACGATCCTCTGGTTTCAGCCTCCCGAATGCTGGGATTACAAACCCTGTTTTGGAAACAGGGTCTCGCTAGTTTGATGAGTGTCACTACTTGCTAAAGCTGTCCTTGAACCTGGCATCCTCCTGTTACAGCCTCCCCAAGGATAGGGATTATAGGTGTGCACCACCACGCCCAGCTCCCAACTCTATTTTTTATATTTTACTTTGAAAACTAAGTTGCTGAGGCTGGCCTCAAACCCGCGACCCTCCCATCTCAGCCTCCCAAGTACTGGGATTACAAAGGTGTGAAAGGTGTGTGCCACTACACTTGGCTAAGCGTGCTTTCTACATCTGTGAAAAAGCAGCGTGACAGGGACATGTTTCTGTGCACAGGTCTATTAATCTCTGTGCCCATTCTCTGCACTGATAATTGAGGAATGCCCATTTCTGTTAGAGATTAGGATTAAAAACTCTTAATTTTTCAGCTGGGCGTGGTGGCGCACGCTTGCAATCCCAGCATGTGGGAGGCTGAGACAAGAGGATCCGGTTCGCAGCCAGCCTCAGCTACTTAGTGAGACCCTCTGCAACTCAATGAGACCCTGTTTCAAAATAAATAAAAAACAGGGCTGGGGGTGTACTCGGACTCCATTCCCCAGTACAGCAAAAAAAAAAAAAAAAAAAAAAAAAAAAGTATAAAAATAAAATTAAGCTTTGGCAAAAACAAAAACCAAAACCACGTTCAGCACCAGCACTTGTTTAAAATTACAGATGCTGGACTGTGCTCAGCCTTGTTATTTAAGAAGGATACTGTGAAGTCTTTTTTTTCTTTTTTTTTTTGGTGATACTGGGGGTGGAACCCAGAGGCTTTCTACCTCCGGGCTACACTCCCAGACCTTTTTAATATTTTATTTGGAAACAGGGTCTCACTAAGTTGCTGAGAGCCTCACTAAGTAGCTGAGGCTGGCTTCGAACCCGTGCGATCCTCCTGTCTCAGCCTCCCAAGCGCGGGGATCACAAGCGTGCACAAGCGTGCGCCGCCATGCCCGGCTACCGTGAAGTCTTTAACAGTGCTAACTGCCTTTGAGTCACTGGCTTCCATTGCTTCCCTGAATGCCAGAGGAGCCCACACTGCAGCCCGTGCTCAGAACTCCTGGCTCGAGCTCCAGGACAGAGATGGAGTGTACCCGAGGGCCTGGGGCCTGCGCCGCCCTCCCTGGCGCCCTCCCAGCGTGGCCTCCGGAGGGTCCAGGGCACTTCACCTGGGCTGGGGTCTGCAAACAGCCACCGAGAGACGGTCTGGGAAGGGAGTGAGCCCCATGAGAGGGCTGCATCTTCTCTTGTCTGTCATCTCCGTGGCCCTCCTCCCCCCAAAGCTTACAGTACAAACCCCAGCACAGAAGGAATGTTGAAATATGCTTGGATTATGGGAGAACCAGAAGGGGTCGGCTAGGGACTCTAACTCCAAAGGCCAAGTGGGGGAAGCGCTTACATGAGGAGGGAAATTAACAACTCACTTCCGCTCTAGCTGCATCCGGGTTTTAACCATCCATATAGGATTCATCAAGGTATTTGTGACAAAAGCTGGAAGAAAAACACCAGAAAAGTCATCCCCGCGGTGTTTAGGAAACCGTCCCCGCCACTCGGTGACTTCTGAACCAGCTCCCGGCCCAGGGAGCCCGCGGCAGGAGTTGCATTCTACAGCCAGCCCTTAGGCGGCGCTGTGGGCCTCCCGTGTGTGCCTCACACTATGAGAATTCAGACCCCAAAGTGATTTGTGCTTACAAGTTGCTACCAAGGTTAGCCTACATTTAACATGGAGTAAAAGAATTAAATCTCCATTCACCTGAATGCAAACTCGGGGATTTAAAAAACCCAACGAATCACTTCAGGAAACGAAGCTGCGAGGGCGACGTGCGGGCTGGCCTCGCCTTTCCGCGGGCCTCCTGCATCTGAAGGGTGCTGACGTCGGGCCAGGGCATTGGCACGGCGGCGAGCCTCTGGTACCGCAGGCCCCGGAGGTCGGGTGAGCAGACGGCCCCGCAGTGGAAGACACCACTTAAAAAGCTCCCCTGAGCTCTGCTGTGGCAGCCAGGGTTCTCCTAAGTCAAGTTTGCAAAAGTTTCAAACTGACTACTAGTGTCTAGCTTATGGCCGCTCACGACTGGCCCACACGAAGGGGACAGCGACCAGCTCTGGAATGATACGGTCTCCTCAAAGCTTTGCTTAACGTTACTTTCTATTTAGGGTCTAGAAATTCAGATGGGTTGCTAGTAAGTTTATTGGCAGTAACAGAGGCAGATGAAACCAGTGTACACCATACAGGTCGGCAGAAGCTGGAAATGTTTCTAAAGCTCTCCCTTTAAATAGTCTAAAATACTTTGCAACCTGTGTATAAAGAGACAGGGTCTTCTTTTAGCAATCTTGGAGTCCGTGCTTCTTGCCGTGTACCTCCTGGGAACAGTCCGGTGTGAGTTCTACGGTGAGTGGGATACCTCCTCAAAGGAAAGCAGGGCTCTCTGCCTGGCCCTCCCAGGCGCCTCCCCACCCGCCCTGGCCTCGCCACCCCCGGGTCTGGGGGCAGACGTTCTCAGACACCAGGGAAGTCACAAAGAAAGCATTTGAGAAAGGAGCTGAGCGGGGCAAACGTGCCAAGGATGCTTCAGAGGAAACCTCAGCACTGGTCAGTGACAGCAGGACGTGCACATCTTGAGAGTCAACACAAAGTGGGCGTGATCAGAGAAGATGAAATCAGGTTCCAAATTGCTCCCCAACACCTACAATCATGGAAAGCTTTTGGAAAAAGACTTTGGGTGCAAAACGGAGCCGGGAGCTCGTCTCTAATTCCTGGGGAAACCAATGTGTGCTGTAGGCAGCGGGCCGCCGGCATCTCGGCTCACAAGGTCACATACCTGCGGAGCCAGCCGAGAAGACGTGCACAGCATTGCTGTTAGGAACGAAGATGCCACTCAGCTGCTCTTTGGCTTTGGAGTAACACGCAAAGTACACGGCCCTGGTGGGACAGAGAGCGCCGTGAGCACACGTGACGGCACCGGTACGTGTACCGGGGACACAGTCATGCAGGAGATAATGCACATGGGAAAGAAGCTGACACGGAGCTGAAAGCTTGACCTCCCTTGTGCTAAGACCAAAACTTGCCGTATGCAGTCCTTGCTTGCCCTCCAAATTAAGACATGTCTGAAATAACTGGAGAAAATGAGATTTTGGCAATATATACACAGAGTCCTTATAGGTTCTGAATAAACCCTTTTCCTTCTTGCTAAGTCCCTTTCCTTCTGGATACATGTTAATTCTTTAAGTACCTATATATACTATACCTTTTAATTTTTTTTTTTTTAATACTGGGGATGGAACGGGGGAGGGGAGCATTCTACCGCTGAGCTCCACCCCCAGGCATATTTTTTATTCTTTATTTTGAAACAGAGTCCCACTGAGTTGCAAAGGGCCTCACTAAGTAGCTGAGGCTGGCTGTGGACCGCAATCCTCCTGTCTCAGCCTCCCAAATGCTGGGATTACAAGCACGCATCACCAAACCCGATTTACTGAACCTTTTAAAATTTGTAATATTTACCCGGGTATGGTGGTGCCTACCTGTAATCCCAGTATTTATGAGGCTGAGACAGGAGGATAAAAGGTTTGAGACCAATCTCAGTAACTTTCCAAGACCCTGTTTCAAAATAAAAACTAGCCAGGCGTGGTGGCGCACACTTGTAATCCCAGCATTTGGGAGGCTGAGACTGGAGGATTGCAGTTCGCGGACAGCCTCAACTGCTTAGTGAGGCCCTTTGCAACTCAGTGAGACTCTGTTTCAAAATAAAGAATAAAAAATAGGGCAGGGGGTATAGCTCAGAGGTAGAATGCCCCTGGGTTCCATCCCCAGATTCACCAAAAAAAAAAAAAAAAAAAAAAAAAAAAAAAAAAAGGAGGAAAAAGAAATCAGAACAGTCAAACTTCCAAAATGGCCAATTTCTGTTGGCATGACCACAAGTTTCCTCTACTTCAAGTATATAAAAAAGTAAGCTGATACTAACCATTATTTCTCATTGTTTCTGACTCCCTGTTTTTGCTATTTCATATTTATTACATAACTCTGAACCAGGCATGGTGGCGCACGCTTGTAATCCCAGCATTTGGGAGGCTGAAGCAGGAGGACTGTGGTTCAAAGACAGCCTCAGCTCCTACTTAGTGAGGCCTTTGCAACTCAGTGAGACCCTGTATCAAAATAAAGGATAAAAAACAGGGCTGGGGGTGTAGGTCAGAGGTAGAATGGCCCTGGGTTCCATCCCCAGTACCGCAAAAATAAATAAATAAATAAATAAATAATAAAAACAAACAAAAAACCTCTGAAATGTCCGCTCAGCCTTCTGATCCCTGTTTATGCTCTCTGCAGCGCCTCTCTGCCTATAACAACCAACTTCTTCTTGGATACTTATTTTATAGAATAAAAACGGTCCAATTCTAGAGTTGAAAAATGAAGTCAAAGCCTTACACTAAATTGTTAAAAACGTGTTATCTGCAAATACACACACTCACTTTTATATCCATGTACAGCTTCATTCATTCATTCATTCATTCATTCAATTTTTTTTTTTTTTTTTTTTTTTGCTGAGAGTTACACTAAATTGCTGAGGCTAGTTTTAAATTTGCAATCCTAGGCTGGGCGTGGTGGCGCACGCTTGTAATCCCCGCGCTTGGGAGGCAGAGACAGGAGGATGGCGCAGGTTCAAAGCCAGCCATGCTGGCTTAAGAGACCCTGTTTCCAAATTTTAAAAAAGTATAAAAATAGGTATGGGAGCGTAGCCCGGAGGTAGAAGGGCTTCCAGGAACCCCAGTACCACCAAAAAAAAAAAAAAAAAAAAAAAAAAAAAAAAAAAATCTGCAATCCTTCTGTCTCGGCATTCCAAATCCTGGGGTTATAGGCATATACCACCATGCCCAGTTCTGCTACCCTCTTATCAAAGATGTCTAATAGAATTTCCTGCAAACATAAAGTCCTGTCTGTGCTCCCCAGTAAGAGCCATCAGCTCCATGTGAGTACTGAGTACTCAAAAGGTGGCTGGGGGGGCTGCGACCGAGGAAGGCAATGTCGGATGGGGTTTGTGAGCGCCTGCAGGAGTCACCCTGGGACTGTGTCCACACCGGCCTGGGGTGTGCCCTGAGAGTGTGTGATCACACATTTCTTGCCAGCTCCTGGACAGTGCCACGGGGTGACCACATACATACTTAGGGTGGCAAGATTTACTCAGAGACGGCAGATGGTATCAGTGGATTAACTTTCCTGCTTAATAGAATTACCACCACTTCCCCACGTCAGATTTATTTAGGCAAACCCAATACAGCAAAGGCGAGTAGCCATCAGCAGCGTCCCCTTGGCAGGAAAGGCCGGGGCGGCGCACTGCGTCCTAGTAACAGGCCCATGCCTACCTCGACGGTGCGACTCCAACCAAATTTGGACCCAAGCCTCTGAAGAGCGACTTTGGTCCCTCCTTCTCCAAGATCGACCTGAAAAGCAAGAAAAGTCATTTCTTTACAAGTCCTGAGGCAAGGCCTATGCCAACCAGAAGCCAACCTTGAGAAGCCGACCTTGACACGGTTCCCAGGAGAGTAACACGTCAGGGGGCCGGACTCTGGCCCGCCCCACTGCAGCGCACGGGAAGGCTGGGAAGCATGAGATGCCGCGGCAGGGAGCTGCCCCGGCAGGTGCGCGGAGCTCAGCTGCGCCGCACCCACGGCCTTCTTGGTGGGACGAGCCTCTGGCGAAGGGACGGAGACTCCGGCCTCCACAGGAGTCACCGCGACACGGGCTCGAGGAGGTCTGGAGGCCTTGCTATGGATTTAGTCCTTATGTATAACAATACTACCTTCTAGAGCCCTAAAACTGGACATTAGGAATAAAAATTACTATTACATTCGTAGAGGTTTTTGTGTGTGTGGTACTGGGGCTTGAACATAGGGGCACTCTATCACTGAGCTACAACCCAGCTCTTTTTATTTTTTGTTTTGAAACAGGGTCTTGCTAAGTTGCTGAGGCTGGACTCAAAATCTTCAGTCCTCTGCCTCAGCTCCCCAAGTAGCGGGTTTACAGTATACGCACAACTTACAGTTCTTTTTATTTTTTGAGCCAGGGTCACGCTGGCCTTAAACTTCAGCACTTTCTGCGTCTGGGTTTCTGGGATTACAGGCGTGTGCCATCATGCCCAACTCTTGAGCTTTTTTGTTTTTTGTTTCTTGTAGCACTCTAGGGAGTGAACCCAGGGGCATTCTACCTCTGAGCTACATCCTCAGACCTATTTATTCTTTATTTTGAAACCAGGTCTCACTGAGTTGCGGAGGCCTCACTAAGTAGCCGAGGCTGTCCGCGAACCGCGATCCTCTGGTCTCTGCCTCCTGAATGCTGGGATTACAAGCGTGTGCCACCATGCCCGGCCTTTTTTAAAGGCTGTACAAACCACATTTTATCTGCTCACTCATCTGTCAGTAGACATCTGAGTCCCTCCCGCATTCCGCTGTTATGAGCACGAGTGTGTGAGCGCAGTGTCTGTCCAGGTCTCCGCTTCTATTTCTTCTGGGCAGACACTGAAAGGTAGACACGGCAGATCACTTCTGATTTCTTCTCTCCTTTCAGGAACTGCCATACTCTTTCCCCTGGGGCTGCAACTGCACATTCCAGCCACCGGTACACATTCCAATTCTCCCAGAATCTTACCAACAAGCTAAAAAAATGTTAAGTACGATTTCTGTTAAAAGTGATCCAGAAGTCGGGTGTGGTGGCGCACGCTTGTCACTCCAGTACTCGAGAGGCTGAGACCCGAGGTTCGCGGCCAGCCTCAGCTACCTAGCGAGGCCTCCGCAACTTAGTGAGAACCTGTTTCCAAATAAAGAATAAAAAGTAGAGCTGGGGGTGTAGCTCAGAAGTAGAATAGCCCTGGGTTCCATCCCCACCCAGTACTGCAAAAAAAAAAAAATGTGACCCAGTAAATGTTAACCTGAGAGTATAGAATATTTGTTTTTTGGGGGGATACTGAGGATTGAACCCAGGGACATTCTACCCCTGAACTAGACCTCCTACCCTTTTTATTCTGAAACAGTCTTGCTAAGTTTCTGAGGGCCTTACTAAATTGCTGCGGCTGCTCCAATGGCAATCCTCTTGTCTCACCCTCCCAAGTCCTGGGATTAGAGGCGTGTCCCGCACCCAGCTCTCAACATTCTCCAGGGATAGATAGTTCCTCATTCTAATATGGTGATTTTTTTAAGTTGATTAAATTTATTCTTTTAAAATGGCTCAATTTTCTATTAGCATCCAATAGAATTTATATTATTTTTATTATGGTTTTCTCAAGTTTAACTCTTTCCAATACTGAGTACTGAACCCAGGGGGGTTCTATTACTGAGCATATTTTATATTCATGCATATTCATTAACTATTCCAACTGCGTGAAACAAATACCTAAAGAGCTTTCCTAAAATGTAGGAGAGGCTACGAAAAGTCAAGAAAACGAAAGAAAAGTTATCTAGATTTTAAAGGAAAAAGGAAAGTTATCTCTACTTACAGAGAGCAGGATTCAAGTTTCACTAAACCGTCCCTGTAGTTAATGAACGAGCCCCGTAAACTCAATACACAAGCATCAGGTGTCCGTCTGCTCGCAGGGCAAGGCCAGCCCGCGCGGCGGCGCCTGCACCCGGCGGGCAGCGGGGTGACGTCCCGTCTCAAAACAAAAACACAACCCCGCTTACCACAGCATCAAAAGGAAAAAGAGACTTATCCCAGACATGAAATAGATGAGCGGCTGCAGGGCCGGAGGGAGGAGGAGGGGGAGGAGAGCTAAGGTGTAAGGGAGTCGCGTTCCTTCTGCAGTGCTGAAGACATTCTCAAGTTAGAAAATGTTCTGGAGTTAGACGGTGATGGTCAGGTAAATCTGAACACACTAAAATCCACTGGAGTGTGTACTTTATTTTTTTGTGGTACGGGGGATGGAACTCAGAGGCATTTTATCTCTAAGCTACACCCCCAGCACTTATTTTTTCTTGTTATTTTGAAACAGAATCTCTCTAGGTTGCTGAAAGTCTTGCTAAATTGTTGAGGCTGGCCTCAAACTTGCAATCCTCCTGTCCCAGCCTTCCAAGTATTAGGATTATAGGTGTGTATACTGAGGGATATACTTTTATTTTTATTTTTATTTATTTATTTTTGGTGGTACTAGGGGTGGAACCCAGTGGCTTTCTACCTCCGGGCTACACTCCCAGACCTATTTTATACTTTATTTGGAAACAGGGTCCCACTAAGTTGCTGAGAGCCTTACTAAGTAGCTGAGGCTGGCTTCGAACCTGTGCAATCCTCCTGTCTCAGCCTCCCAGGTGCAGGGATTACAAGCGTGCGCCACCACGCCCAGCTATACTTTTATTTTTAAAAATATTTATTGCCAGGCGTGGTGGCGCATGCTTGTAATCCCCGCACTTGGGAGGCGGAGACAGAGGATCAGGCAGGTTCAAAGCCAGCCGCGCTGGCTTAAGAGACCCTGTTTCCAAATAAAAGATAAAATAGGTCTGGGGGTGTAGCCTGGAGGTAGAAGGGTTCCATCCCCAGTAGCACCAAAAAAAAAAAAAAAAAAAAATTTACTTATTTATTGTGGCACTGGGGATGGAAGCCAGGGCATTCTACCTTTGGGGTACACTCCCAGTCCAATTTTATTTTTATATTCAAACAGGCTCTCACTAAGTTAATGAATCTCACTATTTGCTGAGGCTGGCCATGAACCTATAATCCTCCTGTCTCAACCTTCCAAGTACTGGAATTATTAAGTGTGCACCACCACATCCAGCCAGGGTATACTTTAAAAGGCTAAATTCAAGCTGGGCATAGTGGCGCACACTTATAATCCCAGCATTTTGGAGGCTGAGACCAGAGGATCGCGGTTCGCGGACAGCCTCAGCTACTTAGTGAGGCCCTTTGCAACTCAATGAGACCCGGTTTCAAAAAAGAATAAAAAATAGGGCAGGGGGTGTAGCTCGGAGATCAAATGCCCCTGGGTTCCATCCACAGACCCCGCAAAAAAAAGAAAGAAAGAAAGAAAAAGGCTAAATTCAAGGCATATAAGTAATATTTCAATAAAGCTATTACTTTAAAAGGTACTAAACAAGAAAGACCTTGTTTCATTTACATATATTACTTTAAGAAATTAAAGATTGTCTGGAGTGGTGGCGCACATTTGTAATTCCCGTGCTTGGGAGGCTGAGACAGGAGGATCGCACAGGTTCGAAGCCAGCCTCAGCTACTGAGTGAGGCTCTCAGCAACGTAGTGAGACCCTGTTTCCAAATAAAGTATAAAATAGGTCTGGGAGTATAGCCTAGAGGTAGAAAAGCCCCTGGGTTCCACCCCTAGTACCACCAAAAAAAAAAAAAAAAAAAAAAAAAAAAGAAAAGAAAAGAAAGAAATTAGGGATTATTTTCTTTCTTTCTTTCTTTCTTTCTTTCTTTCTTTCTTTCTTTCTTTCTTTCTTTCTTTTTTTATGGTACTGGCATTCCTGGAACCCCTTCTACCTCCGGCTACACTCCCAGACCTATTTTATACTTTTTTATTTTTGGAAACAGGGTCTCCTAAGCCAGCGCGGCTGGCTTCGAACCAGCGCGATCCTCCTGTCTCCGCCTCCCAAGCGCGGGGATCACAAGCGTGGCCACCAGGCCGGCTGGGATTATTTTCTAATACAAAATCTGTTCCTTACTGGCAGGTGGGAACTCAGGTAGTTTTCAGTGATCCCAACACTTGTTTGTGTGGCCCAGACTGACCCTGGGTACAAAAAGGGACTCAGCTCCGTCACACCCAGACAACCAGGGAACACGTCTCCCTCTAAGTGTAGTGGATATTTAACTTTTTCCCGTGGTCTGGGAAGAGCGTCAAAAGCAGTGAGTTTAAAATAAGAGCTAACCAGCCCAGTCCTTGGGAGGCCAAGACGGGGATGGCAGGTTCAGCCTCGGCAACCTAGCAGGTTCCATTTCAACATAAAAACCCAAACTGGGTTGGGAGTGGAGCTCAGAGGTAGAATGCTCCTGGACTCAATCCCCAGTACCAAAAACAAGACCGTACAATGAAATATTATTCAACAATAAATAGGAAGTCAAGTCCTGACAGTGTGCTACAACAGGATGAGCCTTAAGAAAACAGCAAAGCCGGGCGCGGTGGCGCACACTTGTCATCCCAGCACTCGGGAGGCTGAGACCTGGAGGATCACGGTTCGCGGCCAGCCTCAGCTACTTAGTGAGGCCCTCTGCAACTCAGTGTGACCCTGTTTCAAAATAAAGAATAAAAAATAGGGCAGGGGGTGTAGCTCGGAGGTCGAATGCCCCTGGGTTCCATCCCCAGACCCGCAAAAAAAAAAAAAAAAAAAAAAAAAAAAAGAAAAGAAAATATCAGGCTAAGTGAAAGAAGCTAGGCACAGAAAGGCCCACATGCAAAATGCACAGACCAGGCCGGGCGCGGTGGCGCACGCTTGGAATCCCCGCGCTCGGGAGGCTGAGACAGGAGGATCGCGCAGGTTGGAAGCCAGCCTCAGCTACTGAGTGAGGCTCTCAGCACCTCAGTGAGACCCTGTTTCCTAATAAATTATAAAATAGGTCTGGGAGTGTAGCCCGGAGGGAGGAAGCCTCTGGGTTCGGGGGACAAGAGAAGGGGAGCGACTGCAAACAGGCAAATAGAAAAAGGGGCCTCCGTAGGCGAGAACGAAAATGTTCTCAATTAAATTGTAATGGTCCCTCAAACAGCACACCAGCACCAGTTGAACCGACTGCTCCTACACGCTTCCTAATAGACAGAGGCTCTCGCTATTTTCTAGGCTGGCCTTAACTCTAGGCCTCAAGTGATCCTCCCGCCTCAGCCTCACACTCCCAGCACTGGGACTAGGAGTGTGCATGCCTGTGCCCAGCTACTGTTCATTAATTAATTAATTAATTAATTTATTTAGTGTGGGGGGTATTGGAGGTGGAACCCAGGGGCCTTCTACACCTGGCTCCAATTATCCATGTTTAAATAGGTAGGTATTTTTATTTTTTTAAATTTTTTTTGTGGGTCTGGGGACGGAACCCCGGGGCATTCGACCTCTGAGCTGCACCCCCTGCCCTATTTTTTATTCTTTATTTTGAAACAGGGTCTCGCTGAGTTGCGTAAGGCCTCACTAAGTAGCTGAGGCTGTCCGCGAACCGCGATCCTCCAGTCTCAGCCTCCCGAATGCTGGATTGCAAGCATTTTATTTCCAAATAAAAAGTATAAAATAGGTCTGGGAGTGCCGCCCGGAGGTAGAAGGGCTTCCAGGAACCCCAGTACCACCAAAAAAAACTGTACTGTGGTTTTAAGAGAATTCTTCTGTTCTTGGAAAATAAATACTACAGAATTAAGGATAAAGAGTGCCCCTTTTTAGAATGTTCAGAATATGTATGCACAGATATAGAGCCAAAATGAAAGGTAAACATGCCAAAATGCTGAAAACTGGGTGAATCTATAAAAGGCTTCAACAAATTATTGGTATCATTCATATAACTTTACTGTAAGTTTGAAATTACTTCAAAATAAAACTTCTTGGGCTGGGCATATAGCTCAGTGGTAGAACACTGCCTGGCATGCACAAGGCCCTAGGTTTGATTCCTAGCACCATTTTTTTTTTTTAATGTACTGGGGTTGGAACCCAGGGGCATTCTACCTCCGAGCCGCACCCCCAGCCCTATTTTTTTTTTGTCTTTTCTTTTCTCTTTTTTTTTTTTGGGGGGGGGGTGGTACTGGGGGTTCCTGGAAACCTTTCTACCTCCGGGTTACACTCCCATACCTATTTTTAAAATATATTTTAAAATCTGGAACCAGGGTCTCTTAAGCCAGAGATGCTGGCTTCGAACCAGTGCGATCCTCCTGTCTCCGCCTCCCAAGAGCGGGGATTACAAGTGTGCACCACCACGTCTGGCCTTGTCTTTTCAGTTTTTGAAACAGGGTCTCACTGAGTTGCAAAGGGCCTAAGTAGCTGAGGCTGTCGTGAACCTGCGATCCTCCGGCCTAAGACTCCTGAATGCTGGGATTACAAGTGTGCGCCACCACGCCCAACCCAGCTCCAAATTTTTAAAATAGCTTAATCGAGGCTATAAAGATACTGAGATCCTGATTACAGGCCATCAAGTTTATGAAAAGCAAGGGTTAGGACAAGCACAAGTCTTGGGGTTCTATAAAAACAATACACTGAAATTCACAGGGTTTCAGTGATTAGTCACACTGGCTAAAAAAATAGACCCACCTGACTCAGTGGAGACAAGAGAAGTGAATTAATATTCAATTCTCTTTCTCAAGGCAGGATTGTTTTTAAAAGGTGAGCTCTCTGAACAAAACTTCCCAAGTAACACCTTGAAGCGACATGCACCTCCAACGTCGTAAGTCACGAAGATTCCCAAAATGCCAAGTTCCTCTGAAGTTCTTCAAGGCTTGGGTTCCATTTGTGGTCCCCAGCAATGCGCGCGCCACTCCAGGAGCACAACCCAGGTCTCTGGCTGCAGGAAGCCGAGCCTCTCATCCCAGGGCAGCAGAGGCCGCGTCCTCAAGTGACTCGGGCTTCAGAGGAGGGCGGGCGGCGTCTCCATAGCCACTCGCACCGACAGCTGGCCCGGAGTCAAAGCGGTTATATAATCCAGACGCCTAATCTGTCTCAATGTTTACAGCACTTCTCTGGAACAATCAAGTTCCTACTATAAATGGTCCACTCCCCTTTTAAAAGAGGGCATACAGGATCCAGACCCCTTCCCACAGTCACACTGATTTTCACTTGAGAAAGATCAAGTCTCAGAAGAGTCAGGGTCTCGCTTGGAACATTTCAACCCTCCGCTAGTTTTAGGTCACTCTCTGCCTACCAGAGACTAATCCAAGCCAAATATCTTCTCTGAATTCCCTCAGAAGATACAGTCGAGCTCACTGATATACACATTGTTTTTTCAGATTTAAAAGGTAATTTTAAAAATGCCTGTAATCCCAGGACTTGGGAGACCGATACAGGAGGATCACAGATTTGAGGACGGCCTCAGAAAGCAGTGAGCCTCATCAACCTAGCAAGACCCTGTTTCAAAATAAAAATAAAATAGGGCTGGAGGTGGAGCTCAGAGGGAGAATGCCCCGGGTTCAATTCCCAGTATCACAAACATTAAAAAAGGCAGAAGGTTCAAAGCCAACCTAGCTGGCTTCAGAGACCCTGTTTCAAAATAAAAATATAAAAATAGGTCTGGGAGTGTAGCCCGGAGGTAGAAGGGTTTCCAGGAACCCCAGTACCACCAAAAAAAAAAAAAAAAAAGCAGATACCTAAAATGAATACTACTCTGATAGATCTAGGTGTGTGAGCCTAATTTTGCCAGTACCGTGCCTTTTTTTTTCTCTTTACATAACTCTAGAACTGTAGTCAAAGGATAAAAGTTATCTATTCTCCAAAGAAGCTTTTTTTCTTAACAGCTTAACATGAGACACCATCAAACAATTATTTATAGTTTAAAAAGTAAATGTCCCTAAACCAAGCTTGGAGGTACAAGTTTGTAATCTCAGTACTTGGGAGGCTGAGATAGGAGGATTGCAGGTTCAAGGTCAGCCTTAGCAACTTAGTGAGGCCAAGTTAAAAAAAAGGAGGGGACTGGGGTGGTAGCCTGGAAGCAGAATGCCCCTAAGTTCTACTCCCAGTACCATAAATGAATAAATTAGCAAAATACCTTCCTATAAACAAACGCTGATAAGTCATTTATTTACTTATTATTTAGTACTACCTCCAAGCTACACAACCACTCCTTTTTTAAAGAAGTTTTTAAAAAATTGAGACAGGGTCTCACTAAATTGCTGAGGCTGACCTCAAACCTGTAATCCTCCTGTCTCAGCCTTCCAAGTACTGGGATTGCAGGTGGGAGCCACCATGTACAGCCTGAAAAATCTTATAAAACAGTGCTGCCCAAAGCAGAAGACCAGTACTAAACAGCTGAGGTTTCTTTTTTGTGATACTGAGGACTGAACTCCATTCTATCTCTGAGCTCTATCTTATTCTTTATTTTGAAAGGGCCTAAGTTGCAGAGGGCCTCACTAAGTAGTGGAGGCTGGCCTTGAACCTGCAATCCTCGGTCTTAGCCTCCCAAGTACTGAGATTACAAGCCTGTGCCACCACACCCAGCTTTTCTTTCACTTTGAAATCAGGTCTCACAAGTGGCTGAGGCTGGCCATGGACCTGCCATCCTCCTATCTCAGCCTCCCAAGACCTGGGGTTACAAGTGTGCGATGCGGTGCCGTGTATCGGTTGAGGCCGAGGTGAATGGCCATGCTCTTTGTTTGGGCCTGGGAATAACAGTGTCCTCTAGACATGTGAGAGGCCCGGGCTGGGCCCAGCGGTGTGGGAGAGCCTCGCTGGCCGCAGCCTCCTCCTGAAGGCTCTCTGGGGCTCGTTCCGCTGCCCAGGATGGCGGCTAGCATCTGTTCCACGGCTAGGGTGCTGGCGGCTTTACGCACAGGACCCACCGAGCACCTGCTCCCTTCACTCCTGCGGTGCGGGCGCGGCCCTTCAGGGGCAGGTTCTCAGTACTCAAGCAGAGTCAGCAGCCACAGGGCTCCCTACCTCCAAGAAAGTTCCAAGTGCGGTAAGGAGAGAGCAGGAGCATATAAATAAGCCAACTACAGGCTGGAAGGAGGTAAGTGCTGTGGGTGGGAAGCAGGAAGGAGAGAAGGGCGTGTGGGGGTCAGTTCTAAATAGCACGGTCACCTTAAGGCCCTCCTGCAAAGCTGACCAAGCCACAGAGAGCATGTCCAGCACAGCATCCTGTGGAAGAAAATGTCCCTGGCCTCTTAAAGGAACAAGGAGAGCCGGGCGTGAGGCACCTGCCTGTAATGCCAGCATTGGGAGGCTGAGCCAGGAGGATGGAAGGTTTGAAGCCAGCCTCAGCAACTGAGGGAGGGAGACCCTGTTTCAAAACAATGATGACGACGACGACGATGACGGTGGGGGCTTGGGGGTGTCGTTCGGAGGTTAAATGCCCCCGGTTTCAATCCCCAGTACCAAAACTTAAAAAAAAAAATTAAAAATTAAAGGAGCAAGGAGATTGGAGGAGCCAGGAAAGGAAAGAGGCGTGTTATGAGGGGAGTCATGGGAGGGCCACCTGTGCAGGGCCCGGCAGGCCTTGGGCCAGCCACGGCTCAGCCGGTAAGAGGGCCCCCTCCGGAGGCCTGAGTGGAGGGCTCTGCAGCCGGGCTGAGAACACACCAAGGGCAGCGGGCAGCTAAGGACGGGCCACAGCATGGAAATGGCTGCAGCAACCCAGGCACAAAGTGGTGGCCTGCAGCAGGACAGCGCCAGGACACACGGAAACCGGGCAGACGCTGCATGCACACATGGAGGCAGGTGGGCAGGCTTTGCTGCGGAGCAGCCCCAGGTGTGCACGGCTGCGGGCAGGGGCTGCCTGCCCAGGACAGGAGGCTGTGGATGGGGTTGCACTTTTACACTCTGGGTGGCCAGTAAACATCTGAACTAGCGCCAGGATGGCAAGTGTGAGAGCAACATCATCGCTCACAGATGGCAGGTAGTCACCAGATGAACTGTGATCACCAGGGAAGGGGCTGGCACCAGGAGTTGGCCAGGCCCTGGGCCCCACCCTCCCACAGCAGGAGGCAGAACGGTGACAGACACAGCCGAGGGAACAGCCAGGGAACAGCCGCAGCCAGGGAGGCCCGCCAAGGCTGCAGTCCTGAGCCCGAGCCAAGAGCGCTGCGCCTGGGCCTGTGGGAGGACCTGCAGGAGCAGCAGCCCAGCCTCCGGTGCAGGCTTTGACGTTGTTTTAACCTCACTCTTAGCTGCTCCAAATCCTTAGAAGTAAGACGGCTGGCCAGGTGTGGTGGTGCACGCTTATAATCCCAGTCCTTGGGAGGCTGAGATGGAAGGATCACAGGTTTGAAGCCAGCCTCAGAAACTTAGTGAGACCCTGTTTCCAAATAATAAAATAAAAAGGGCTGGGGATGTAGCTCGGAGGTAGAAAGCCCTTGGGCTCAATCCCCAGCACCACAGGGAAAAAAAAAAAAGAAGAAGAAGGAGAAGGCTATAAGGCTATGCACCCAGCACGGCCCGCCCACGCTGCCGGACTCCGCTGCGCATCCTTGCCGAGGAGAGAGGGCACACAGCTGGCCTGAGGGCTGGCCCTGAACAGGGCACAAGGCGTGAGGCGCTACGTGGAAGCAGCCTGCTGGGGCGGGGTGGGGGTCAGGCTGACGTGAACAAGGCTCTCAAGGGGAAGCTGTCATTAGTTTGTAGCTGCTTTTCTAATATGGCATCAGCATAATTAAAATTTTATAGAAATCGATTATACAATTTGCGTTTTGATGTGAATTTTTTTATTCTTTGGGACATTTCTACCTCTGGGCTACAACCTCAGCCCTTTTTTCACTTTGGCACAGGGCCTCACTAGGTCGCTGAGGTTGGCTGCAAACCTGCGATTCTCCTGTGTCAGCTTCCCCAGTACTGGGATGACAGCCACGCACCCCGGGCCTGCAACCCGGGCCTGCGTATGTAATTTATGTGATTAAAAAGTATTCGAATAGCCGGGCGTGGTGGCGCACGCGTAATCCCAGCATTTGAGGCCCTCTGCAACTCAGTGAGACCCGGTTTCAAAATAAAGAATAAAAAATAAGGCAGGGGGTGTAGCTCAGAGGTCAAATGCCCCTGGGTTCCATCCTCAGACCCACCAAAAAAAAAGAGAAAAAGAAAGAAAGTATTCGTATGGCAGTGAGGCCTCATTACTTCGTAGCTCCTTCAACCCATGATGCTACAGGTCCAGAGTGAAAATTGGGGGGGGCTGCGGGAGTTGTTCTGTATTCTAAAAGATGAAGTAGTCCTTGCTCTTTGGTCTACATGTTAAAAGTGCCCTAAGTGGGGAGACGCACACTTCAGGGGGAGGGGCATTTCCTAGAGATAAAACAGACAAAAGATGCAGGCAATGTGGAATATGCATCCTATAAAACTTGAAAGAGAAGCGTTCCCATTTATCTTACAGGTGTCGCCCTGCTGACACCCACAGCTTTGGGGTAAGAGCTTCCCAGTTACATGCATTCAGTCTAAACTCCTAGTCATGCCGGGCGTGGTGGCGCACGCTTGTCATCCCAGCATTCGGGAGGCTGAGACCTGGAGGATCGTGGTTCGCGGACAGCCTCAGCTACTGAGACCCTCTGCAACTTAAGTGAGACCCTGTTTCAAAATAAAGAATAAAAAATGGGCAGGGGGTGTAGCTCGGAGGTCAAATGCCCCTTGGTTCCATCCCCAGACCCGCAAAAATAAATAAATAAATAAATAAATAAATAAATGTGAATAATAAAAAATAGGGCTGAGGGTATAGCTCAGAGGTAGAATGCCCCTGGGTTCCATCCTCAGTACCACACAAAAAAAAGGAAAAAAGTCATGTACTGTCAAGTGTGCTTGTGAATTTATTTTGCCTTAAGCTTAGAGAATGATAAGCCAAATTCGACTTATGAATATTTAGCTACTTTGTAAGTGAATGAGGCATTTTTCCAGCAGTAAAATAAAACCTGCAGGTGGCTTAGGTATAAAACAAGAAAAGAGCATCTCATTCCATGTTACTTTCTCTTCAAACACAGCCCTTGCTTTGTAATTTAAAATTTTCCTCTATTACTCCTTATCTCTGTTGGCTCTCAAAAGATTCGAGCAACAATTTTTCTCTTGGTGGTACCGGGTGGAACCCAGGGGCTTTCTACCTCTGGACTACACTCCCAGACCTACTTTATATTTTACCAGAAACAGGGCCTCACTAAGTAGCTGAGGCTGGCTTCGAACCGGCTTGAGCAACATTAAGATGGATTTCAAGTTTGCTCTGCCATCTGGTTTACTTAGCTGTCCCTAGATGACAGTCCCCAGGTCGGGGCTCAACGGAGTCACCAAGAACCCAGGGCCTGATGGCCATTCTGTGCTGGCGGAGCAGATGGCTGGGCAGACTTACTTCAGAACCTGTAAGAGTCCAGGCGTCAAGGACGTTGGTCTCACCACTCCAGCTCCACTGATGGTCCCCAGATGAACCTGAGGATAATAGACCGTCCGGAGGGCGAGCCTCGACGACTGCAGCCTGGTCTTGATGACTTCGAGCGGACAAGTGAAAATAGCGCCCACTGTGCCCCCGCACCTGGAAGAGAGGGCCGGGTCAGCAGCGCCGCACGGTCTCAGCGCCGCACGGTCTCCACACGGAGGGTTCTCTCTGAGCAAAAGGGCAGTGTGCACACTGCAGTAAAAACTAGAAGCCAGGCGTGGTGGCACATGCTCGTAATCTCAATACTTGGGAGGCTGAGACAGGAGGATCACAGGTTCAAAGCCAGCCTCAGACACATCCGAGGCCCTCCACAACTTTAGTGAGGCCGTTTCAAAATAAACAATAAAAAATAGGGCTGGGGTGTAGCTCAGCATTAGAATGCTCCTGGGTTCAACAAAATACAGTTGAACAAAATACATACATACATACATACATACATACATACTAGAATGCAAGGGAGGTTAAAAAAAAACCCACTTAGTTGAAAGCCTGGAGCTACGGGAAGCCGTGTCCCAGCCCTCCGGTTCCCTCTGGTGTCGGCGCCATGTCACCACGCGTGGCGGTCCCGTCCCGTGCCTCTGCACCAATGCAGAGCGCTTCCCCGGTCTCCTGCTGACACTCGCGCCCTTTCAATTGCACTGTCAGGCTTGTGCAGCGGATGTTCTAGGAAACTCCAGCTTTGCACACCCGAACAAATACTGAGGTCAGGCCACAGTTTCAAAACTCCCTGTTTACTCCAACACAGACCTTTCTTAAACTCCAACTAATCTGTTCTCCACTGAAAACTTTGGGCCGCACTTCCAGCCATGAGTCCTGCGTCTTCAGCCCGCGGCGTCCGAGCGCCGGTCTCCCGCAGCTGCGCTCTGGGCCAGCCCCCAAGTCACTCGGCTCAGCATCACCCTTCAAATGTGTTCGTAGCTGGCAAGGACCCGTTAATTAGTTGCGTGTGTGTGTGTGTGCGTGCGTGCGTGCGTGCGTGTGCGGTGCTGGGAATTGAACCCAGGGGCATTCAACCTCCAAGCTACACCCTCAGCCCTGTTTTATTTTTATTTGGAAGCAGGGTCTCACTACTGGCTGAGGCTGGCCTCGAACCTGTGGTCCTCCTGTCTCAGCCCCCGTGTGGGGTTATGAGTGTGCAGCACATTGTCTGGCTCTGAATTACTATTTAAATGTTTTCCTTCAAGAAATCCTATTGATCCTAAAATACCTACTTCCATCTTCCCTTACCCCGCAGTGGCCACGAATCACGGCGATGGGGTGGCTGGCACGAACAATGTCGCGCACCATGGGAAGCCGTCGCCCTCACCACCCTGGACACGGCTCCTCCACGGACACTTGACTGTGCGGCAGGACGGTCCTCAAGGTCAGACCCTGGGCCTGGGTCTCGCTCATCTCTGCACCCCCGACACGCCCCACAAGTTCACAGACAGCACTTCAGAGCGGAGGGGTCCTGGTGAGGTTCCATGGAGAAGGTCGTGTACCACACGGCTGGGCAAAGGCGTGTACTCTTTGCCTTCCTTGGGCAGGGGCTGTGAGGACACTCCGCGTTCCTGCACACCGCTGCGGAGCGGCACCTGGCACACGGTGGGGTGCACTCAGATCCAGGCGCCAGCATATGCTCAGTATGTACGTCGGGTCCCTATGCCACCGGGTGCTGGTACCGGGAATCTGGCAGCAAACCCACGCCTGTCACGGCGCCACGGCGCGGCGCTTGCGGCGATGAACAGAGCCACGAGGTCCTGCAGGATTCGTATCAGGAGCCGCCGCTCCAGAGAAAGCAGATCCTCCTAGCCAAGTGCCGGAAGCCAAGTGCTCACATACGAGCATCAACCCTCCACACTGTGAGGCAGGAACCGCTAGCCCACAAGGACTCTGAATTCAGACGGAGACAGAAATGTGCGAATGGGGGAGGGCAGGAAACAACCATTTTTGGCCATTTAGGCAAATCTGCTTTAAAAACCATGATCAGCCAGGTATGGTGGTGCCTGCCTGTAATCCTGGCACGCTTGTCATCCCAGCATTCTGGAGGCTGAGACAGGAGGATCGCAGTTCGCGGACAGCCTCAGCTACTAGGTGAGGCCTTCTACAACTTAGTGAGACCCTGTTTCAAAATAAAGAATAAAAAATAGGGCTGAGGGTGTAGCTCGGAGGTCAAATGCCCCTGGGTTCCATCTCCAGACCTACCAAAAAAAAAAAAAAAAAAAAAAAAAAAAGAAAGAAAGAAAGAAAGAAAGAAAGAAAATAGGATATATGGGGAATGTTTTAAAAAAACAGGTTAAAGTCGTGCATGTTGGCACACACTTGTAATCCCAGCATTAGGGAGGCTGAGACAGGAGGATCGCGGATCACGGATAGCCTCAGCTACTTAGTGAGACCCTGTTTCAAAATAAAGAATAAGCCGGGTGTGGTGGCGCATGCTTGTAATCCCCGCGCTTGGGAGGCGGAGACAGGAGGATCACGCAGGTTCGAAGCCAGCCGCACTGGCGTAAGAGACCCTGTTTCAAAAATATAAAATAGGTCTGGGAGTGTAGCCTGGAGGTAGAAGGGCTTCCAGGAACCCCAGTACCACCAAAAAATAAATAAATGAATAAAATAAATAAAAAAATAAAAAATAGGGCTGGGGGTATAGCTTGGAGGCAGGATGCCCCTGACCTTTTTTTCCCAGACCCCAAAAAAAAAAATTTAAAATCTATTTATGGTCAACAATATAACTCCACGTCACCAAAACCGTTACTGGGTGAATCCTTTCATCAGAAAGTCAACAAGCTCAAAGGAGACAGGTCAACCGCCTTCACCTGGCTCCGAGTCAGCTGCACTCATTACTTTAGCCAACTCTCAAACAAATCTACGCCACTGATGCGAGGCGACCAGCAGGAAGGAGCGCCCGTCAACGCGCTGCCCAGGACGCCTCGCTCACCAAGTGCCAAGTACAGACTCGCTCCTCTTGGTAGTCTTGGAGACTGAACATGGGAGTGTTCAACCTCCGAGCTCCACCCTCAGCCTGAGAGCCTAGTTTTTTTTTATTATTATTAATCTTTACTTTGAAACAGGGTCTCACTGAGTTGCAGAGGGCCTCACTAAGTAGCTGGGACTCGCTGCGAACCTGAGATCCTCCTGTCTCAGTCTCCCAATGGGCTTACAGCGTGCGCCACCACGTGCAACTCTAAAATACTCTTAATTAGAAGAAAACACATTCTGATATTAAACAAAAATTTCCAAAGAAGAATTTAAATTCCAAATTTAAAACATTTCCTGAGCCGGGCGTGGTGGCGCACGCTTGTGATCCCCGCGCTTGGGAGGCTGAGACAGGAGGATCGCACAGGTTCGAAGCCAGCCCCAGCTCCTTAGTGAGGCTCTCAGCAACTTAGTGAGACCCTGTTTCCAAATAAAACACAAAATAGGTCTGGAAGTAGAGCCTGGAGGTAGGAAGCCCCGGGGTTCCACTCCCAGTACCACACATACAAAAAAATAAAATAAAATAAAAAAACATTTCCTGGTAGAATTTTTCAAGCACTTTTCAGCTGAACTTCTTATCCTTCATGAACCAACACATGCAAGGTCAGGAGCTTGAGAAGAGTGAGAGCGTGAAGCGCTGACTTATCTAGACTGGCTCCCGGTGTCTCCAGGACAGCGCCACAGGCTGCGGCTGTAGCTCAAAGGCGGAGCGCGTGCTCGAGGCCCCGGGTTCCTTCCCCAGCAGCACCTCGCACGTGGGGAGTTGGTGCGCGCACACACAAAATGAATCCAAAGTACCTCTCTAAAAATATTTACATGCAAAGCACTGAGGATTACAGCGCATTACGCTCTGTAGGAAGAAACCTTCCTGACACTTGTCATTTCTTTGATTCAAACAACATCTGCTCCAGCCGCTCGGGCGCTCCGCTAGGCGGCGGCCCTCGGTGGGAAGGCGCGGCCGCGGCGCTCCCTGGATCTCTACCCTTTCAGCGGCATCGTGGGCAGAGAGAGTCCAGAACTTTCTGGTCGCTTTCACTTTCAAATGCAGCCCGCTGCAACCCCCCTCCCGGCCGCGGCTGTGGCTGGAGGGGCCTGGCTGCGTGCTTCTTGGTCCAGCCAGGGCTCTGAGGGCGGGAGGACCGAGGACAGCAGTGGCATCATCGTGGGTCCCCGTGGCCGCCTGTACCGGTGGCTGCAGTGACTGTCCCCAGCTTCGGTGTAGCCGGTGTTCAACCTGAGCCGCAGACACTGGGCCCCCTCCTGTCAGCCCCTCACCTTATTTCTGCCTAGTGGCCCCGGGACCCTGCAGCACCAGGTACCCTCCCTTTCTCTGGTCCACAAGCTCCTGGACACTAAAGCCTGCAGGGCCCACCAGTCTCTTCCCACACCCTCCTGGGACAAATAGGACTGGCTTGAGGGCAGAAGTCACCACCCTGCCCTTCTCAGCCAGCTGGCCCCAGGGAAGCTTCCAGCCGCACAGCTTTCCGAGCTCCCTCGATCTGCGGCCCAGGCCCACCAGGGGCTGGGGACCGAGTGGGGACAGTGACAGTCTGACCCTGGTGGCACGCCCCAGGAGCCAACACTGACAGTGACAGTCTCTCTGCTGCACAGTCTTGGGTGGAGCGGGCAGGCAGGAGGACAGATTCTCCCTCATCCAAGTCTTACACGAAGCTCCCCTGGGCGCAACCAAGTGTCCCAGCAGCCAATAGGAAAAGTCACATTCAACACCCACTTACACAGTGACACACGGTGAGCATCACAGCTGGGGATTCACTAATGCGACTGGTTGGCGATATTTTAGATCATTAATCTCCAGAGTGAGGTACATACCCAAGAGATGTGCATAAAGTCCCAGTGCTGTATACAAAGAAAATGTTATAGCTGGGCGTGGTGGCGCACACTTGTAATCCCAGCACTTGGGAGGCTGAGACCGGTGGATTGCAGTTCGCAGACAGCCTCAGCTACTTAGTGAGACCCTGTTTCAAAATAAAGAATAAAAAATAGGGCAGGGGGTGTAGCTCAGAAGTCGAATGCCCCTGAGTTCAATCCCCAGACCCGCCAAAAAAAAAAAAAAAAAAAAAAAAAAACCAACAACAACATTACAAAAGAAATAAAATTATCTCTACCATTTTCTTTTTTGGTACCGGGAATTATACCCAGGGGTGGTTCTACCTCAGAGCTACACACTAGCCCTGTTATTTTTTATTTTTAAAACAAGGTCTCACTAGGTTGATGAGTCTTACTACTTGGTGAGGCTGTCCTTGAACCTGTGATCCTCCTGTCTCAGCCTCTCAAGTACTGAGATTACAGGCAGCGGCCACCACGCCCAGCTTGTTTTGTTTTTAATTTTGAAACAGGTTGTCTCAAATATGCAATCCTGACTCAGCTTCCCAAGAACTAGGATTACAGGTGTGTGCCACTGCACCTGACTAATTTATATTTTGTGTGTATATTTTAATTAGTTAGTTAAGTTAGTGATAATGGGGACTGAGCCCAGGAGTGGTCTCCATCTGCACTACCTCCCCAGCCCTATCTTATCTTTTACTTTGAAGCTGGTCTCACTGAGCTGCAGGCGGCTCTCCAAGTTACTGAGCCTGGCCACAAACCCGAGCTCCCCGTTACCCTCCCAAGTACTGCGATTGCACGTGTGCACCACTACACCCAGCATATACTTTATATGTATAAGTTAATGGGGTAATATATTATCCATGGGGCTATGCACACTTTAATCATAGAGCTGTGGGATTAGAATTTGAAGACCCTAATCTAGACCAGGTTCCAAGCCTGGGAATTTCCCCGTCCCGGATGCTATTGGCAATGGCGGAAGACGTGTCAGTGGCAGAAATGGGGGCGAGGGCTGTGACTGCTATCTGGTGGGTACAGGCAGATCAGGGAGGCTGCTAAGTACCCGGAATGTACCAGCAGCTCCTCCACCCAGACCGAGAAACTGTCCCAGACCAATAGACCAATGGGACGCTGCACCCGAAGGCAGAGGGACTGAGCACTGCTGCTGCCGCCTCCAGCACCGCCCTCCCCTTGCCTTCAGGGTAAATGGCACTCAGCTCACTTCTGGTTTTTGCTCTGACTCACAAAAGCCCTTCAACATAACACCGTCCACTTGGCCACAGTTCACAGAAGAGCAGGTGATTCGGCCCTAGACACTGGGTGGGGGGGGGGTTCAAGGGGGCCCAGGGAGAGGGAAACTGCCTGAGGCGTTCCGTGTGGTGCAGACCCCTCACCTCAGCCAGCAGAGGTCAGGCCCATGCAGGCCAGCGGGACGAGCCCTCTCCTAAAGCCTGTTCTCCCTCCAGAATTCAAGTGCATGTAGCGATCATGAAGCCGGTGTGACGTGGATGGACTTCCAACTGAACTCCCAAGCCAGCCGAGTCGAAAAATGGGTCCCTGTACTTCTCAAGAAAGCACTTGGGAGTCTTACTGTTATCCTCTCCCAAAGAGCTGCCAGGACTCCTGTTTGTAGTAAGCTGTTTCTAAGAGCTACGAGGAAACTTTCAAGATATATATTTAATTTTGCTCCAAGGTAATACCACTCTAGTTACTGATGCCAAAGTCCAGCGAAGCCTCTGGGACTGTCCACGCAGCGCAAACACCAAAGGATGAACAGAGCCGCAGGCAGGCTGCGAAGACGGCTGGGCGGCGTGGCTTGGAGCAGTCACGGGAAAGTCTGTTCACCTCATCTGAAGGCTAATTTGCTTAAAATCTATGAACTAGATTTTTTTCTGTACTGTTTTTCTTTTCTTTTTCTTGGAATCGTGTGTGTGGGGGGGGGGTACTGGGGATATTCTACCTCTGAGCTACATCCTCAGCCCTATTTTTTAATTCTTTATTTTTTTGGTATTGGGGATGGAACTCAGGGACATTCTACCTCCGAGCTACACCCCCAGCCCTATTTTTTATTCTTTATTTTTTTGGTATTGCACGGGACCTAAGTAGCTGAGGCTGGCTGCAAATCTACAATCCTCCTGTCTCAGCCTCCCAAGTACTGAGATTACAAGTGTGCGCCACCACGCCCAGCTAACCTTTTATCTTTTTACACACACAGTATTTCTTTCATTCCTCCCCCTGTGGGTCAGGCATCTCTCCTCCAGGTTACAGCCAAGTATTACCACGACAGTGTACACACTGGACTTTACTATTATCTTTAGGAGCACATGGAGCTACATAATATTTTTATATTATGCTCACAGATTTTTACCTTTTACCTCTGAGTTTTAAGTTATTGGGACAATTTTTTAGAAACCAGATGTTTTCAACAAGAACCTGCTTCTTGTGCGTACACTTGCTCACATCTGGCACCAAAGGCAAGGGCCGTGTGCCCTTTGAGAATCAATACCAACTGGAGATGCACTGATTTTATACTCACAGCTCACACACACACACACGCACACACACGCGCGCGCACACACACACACACACACACACAGTCAACAATGATATGGACCCCCCCCATCCTCCTAATCTTCACTGCTTCCAGTGCTTTCTCCTTTTCATTTGCTACTTCTGCAGCCACTACTTGAAAGACAGTTACTTTTCTGTATACACTATGATTTTCTGGGAAATTTTGTTTGAGTAACTGGGATAAGGCTTACAAGATTTTGATTACAAAAATTCTGTATTCATTCAATTAAAGCAAAATAGTTTTTGATGTAGCTAATTACCCTTCAGATGCTACTTCCTGTATTCCAATTCATTCAGAGAGAAAATTTAAAATAGCACCCCAGCTGGGCGCAGTGACACATGCCTGCAATCCTAGTACTTGGGAGGCTGAAGCAGGAGGATCACATGTTTGAGGCCAGCCTCAGAAACTTTGGAACATTACTTCAAAACTTTAAAAAGGTGTGTGTATAGCTGGGCATGGTGGCACACACTTGTAATCCCAGCCTTTTGGGAGGCTGAGACAGTAGGATCACGGTTCATGGACAGCCTCAGCTACTACTTAGTGAGGCCCTTTGCAACTCAGTGAAACCCTGTTTCAAAATAAAGAATAGGCCGGGCATGGTGGCGCACGCTTGTAATCCCCGCGCTTGGGAGGCAGAGACAGGAGGATCGCGCAGGTTCGAAGCCAGCCGCGTGCGCTGGCTTAGGAGACCCTGTTTCCAAATAAAAATGTAAAAATAGGTCTGGGAGTGTAGCCCGGAGGTAGAAGGGCTTCCAGGAACCCCAGTACCACCAAAAAAAAAAAAAAAAAAAAAAAAAAAAAAGAATAAAGCCGGGCGTGGTGGCGCACGCTTGTAATCCCAGCATTCGGGAGGCTGAGACCTGAGGCTCATGGTTCGAGGACAGCCTCAGCTACTTAGTGGGGTCCTCTGCAACTCAGTGAGACCCTGTTTCAAAATAAAGAATAAAAAATTGGGCAGGTGGTGTAGCTCGGAGGTCAAATGCCTCTGGGTTCCATCCCCAGACCAGCAAAAAAAAAAAAAAAAAAAAAAAAAAAGAATAAAATATAGGGCTGGGGGTATAGTTCAGAGGTAGAATGCCCCTGGGTTCCACCCTCAAAAGAAAAAGAAAAAAAAAAAGGTGCGTGTAGCTGGGTGGTAACACACACTTGTAATCCCAATACTTGGGAGGCTGAGACAGGAGGATTGTGGGTTCACAGTCAGCCTCAACTACTTAGTGAGGCCCTCTACAACTTAGTGAAACCCTGTTTCCAAAAAAGAGCTAAAAATAGGGGGGTAGGGTGTAGCTCAGAGACAGAATGCCCCTGAGTAAAATCCCTAGTAAAACACACACACACACACACACACACACACACACACACACACACACCACACACACACCACACCACCACCACCGGATGAAATCAGTCAATTTATAGTCACAGTACATATAAACTTTTAGACAAGCAGTATATACGTTATTATACATATACTATGTATTTTTTGTACCGACACTTAAACCTAGAGGCAGTCTACCAACAAGCCATGCCCCCTTACCCCCTGCCCAATTTTATTTATTTGGAAAAGGGGTCTCACTAGGTTCCTGAGAGCCTTGTTATATTGCCAAGGCTGCTCTGAGCCTGCGATCCTCCTGTCCCAGCTTCCCAAGTGCTGGGATTGCAAGCGTGCACCACCACACCCAGCATATATTATGCATTTTATCAAAATTTCTTTAAGTGTTTCAAGTAAATCATGCACCTTCTCTACCTTGTTCCCTTAGAAAATAGATCAACTCACACCACGTCTGTATTCCCAAGGCTTCAGAAGCAACCACTGGCTGATAAACACTGAATCTCTAAGGTCAAGCAATGTGCCAGTAAGTCTACCTAGCCACAGCGGCCCTTAATGGGGGGTAAGCTTGAATTCTGAAAATATCTGTAGATTATACATTTTAAGACCTTAAAGACAGTCCTATCCCATCACAGCATGTTTTAAGCCAGGTGAGGCGGCTCACACTTGTAACTTCAGTACCTGGGAGGCTGAGACAAGAGAAGCACAGGTTCTCAGCCAGCCTCCGCTATGGAGGCCTCAGCAACTCAGTGACACCCTGTTTCCAAATCAAGAATATAAAATAGGGCTGGGGGTGTAGCTCAGAGGTCAAATGCCCCTGGGTCCAATCCCCAGTACTACCAAAAAATAAAATAATGTTTCAAAGGCTATGTATTTTTTTTTTTTTTTTAGTGGTACTGAGAGTGGAACCCTGAGGCTTTCTACCTCTGGGCTATACTCCCAGACCTATTTTACATTTCATTTGGAAACAGGGTCTCCCTAAGTTGCTGAGAGCCTCACTCAGTAGCTGAGGCTGGCTCTGAACCTGCGCGATCCTCCTGTCTCAGCCTCCCAAGCGCAGGGATTACAAGCGTGCGCCACCACGCCCGGCTCAAAGGCTATGTATTTGATGACAGAAAAAATCTTGCTATAAAAATAAGACCCAAAGCATCTAGTCCAGGCCGTGGACCTCTAAGTCCAGGACAGCTTAGTCCAGCTATTTCAGGTGCTGAGCAGACCTCCTAATCACCACCCTGCTACCGCGCTGCAGGGCAAGAGCTCAGGCGCCGCGGGCGGAGGACCCCAGGTCTTCCGGTGCCAGGTACGGGCAAGGCAGGTGCTCGGCGGGCACATGAGGCCAGTGCACCCAGAGCCCCAGCCCCTGCCAGCTCTGACGGCGACTCCGGCCCTCAGGCCTTCAGTGCACTTCTCTCTCTTATTCTGGGGACTGAACCCGGGGGTGTCTACCAACAGGCTGCTCTCCTAGCCCTTTTATTTTTTATGTTGAAGCAGGGCCTGGGATCCTACTATCCCAGCCTCCTGGGATTACAGGCACATGCCATCACACCTGGCTTCTCAGTGTTTTGCTTTTGCAAAAATGAAGATTGAACTCGGGGCCTCTACTTCCGAGCTATACCCCCAGCTCTATTTTTTCTCTTTTATGCTGGAAGAGAGCCTCACTAAGTAGCTGAGGCTGGTCTTGAACCTATGATCCTCCTGATGCCTAGTTTATTCTTTTTTTTTTTTTTTTTTTTTGTGCGGGTCTGAGGATGGAACCCAGAGGCATTTGACCTCTGAGCTACACCCCCTGCCCAATTTTTTATTCTTTATTTTGAAACAGGGTCTCACTGAGTTGCGGAGGGCCTCACTAAGTAGCTGAGGCTGTCTGCGAACCGCGATCCTCCGGTCTCAGTCTCCCGAATGCTGGGATTACAAGCATGCGTCACCACACCTGGCATGGTTTATTCTTTATTTTGAAACAGGGTCTAAGTTGTGCGAGGCTTCACTGAGTAGCTGAGACTGTCTGATCCTCCTGTCTCAGCCTCCCAAGTACTGGGATTACAACACATGCACCATCATGCCCGGCTTCAGTGTTTTTCTTTTTTTCTGTGGCCCTGGGGATTGAACTCAGGGGCATTCCTCTTCTGAGCTATGCTCCCAGCCTATTTTTTATTCTTTATTATGAAACAGGGTCTCACTAAGTTGCAGAGGGCCTCACAGGTTGCTGAGGCTGGCCGCGAACCTGTGATATTCCTTTCTCAGCCTCCCAAGTACTAGGATTACAAGTGTAGCCCAACACGCCTGGCTTCAGTGTTTTTCTTAAGGAAAAAAATTTTTTTGTGTGTGGTGCTGGGGATGGAACCCAGGGACATTCTACCTCCAAGCTACACCCTAGCCCTGTATTTTTTCCTTTATTTTGAAACCGGGTCTTACTGAGTTGCAAAGGGCCTCACTCAGTAACTGAGGCTGTCCACAAACCATGATCCTCCTGTCTCAACCTCCTGAATGCTGGGATTACGAGCATGTGCCACCACGCCCAGCATGAGTTTTTGTTTTTTTGGTGGCACTGGGGTTCCTGGAAGCCCTTCTACCTCCGGGCTACATGCCCAGACCTATTTTATATTTTTTTATTTGGAAACAGGGTCTCTTAAGCTAGCGCGGCTGGCTTCGAACCTGCGCGATCCTGTCTCCACCTTCCAAGCGCGGGGATTACAAGCGTGCACCACCACGCCCGGCTATGAACCGGTTTAATGAATGGTTTTAAACAGCAGAAAAGACAGGTTTTGTTATATAGTTATAATAAAACGCGTTTGAGTAATTCATTTGACATCAATACCATGCAGACACGGAAGAACGCAGCCTTCATTTGACATCAATACCATGCAGACAAGGGAAGAACGCAGCCTGCACTGACACCAGTCTACGGGCTCCTGGGCCAAGGCCGCTCTGAGTGCCTCTGCTTTTATCCCAAGCAAACAACCCATATGCATGTTAGGATGTCTGCTTAGTTAAGATGACAGAAATTAGCAATGATAGGAGACTAGAAAGAAACACACTGAGAATATGTTGGGCAGTCCTGCTATCGATTACCCTGACATCCTCACCTAACTCCAGTCGCTGGGCTTAGACACTGAGCGTGCCTTCTTTACTGCTCTGAGACCAGGCTCTGAATGGTGGGTACATAAGGACCAACTGTCCACAAATTGTACTCAGAGACACAGGACCACACTGCCACTGAAATGCTAAAAAAAAAAAAAGGCAATTTAAAGAACATAAAACTGTTTTAAAAATGAATACGAAAGCCAGGCGTGGTGGCGCACACTTGTAATCCCAGCATTCAGACAGGAGGATCCCGGTTCGAGGACAGCCTGAGCTACTTAGTGAGGTCCTCTGCAACTCAGTAAGACCCGGTTTCAAAATAAAGAATAAATAATAGGGCAGGGGCGTGGCTTGGAAGTCAAATACTCCTGGGTTCCATCCCCAGACCGGCAAAAAAAAAAGCCCTATTTATTTTTTTTTGAAACAAGGTCTCACTAGATGAATGAGTCTCTCACTACTTGAGGAGGCTGTCCCCAACCTGAGATCTTCCTGTCTCAGCCTCCCAAATACTGGGATTACAGGCCTGTGCCACCATGTCTGGCTTGGGTTGACTATTTTTAACTACATACTGTACCCATTCTATACTTAGCTTCTTTCATATTCTACCCTAAATCAAACTAAGTGAAACAGTTTTGGCTACTAGATGAATCAAAAATCCAATTAGTAACACTGAAAACATTCTTTAGGAAGGTTTTCAAGAAAGAAAATAAACCTTCCTAAAGAATGTTTAGGCCGGGCGTGGTGGCTTGTAATCCCAGCGCTTGGGAGGCAGAGACAGGAGGATTGCGCAGGTTCGAAGCCAGCCTTGCTGGCTTAAAAGACCCTGTTTCCAAATTAAGATAAATAAAAATAGGTCTGGGAGTGTAGCCCGGAGGTAGAAGGGTTTTCCAGGAACCCCAGTACCACTAAAAAAAAAAAAAAAAAAAAAAAAGAATGTTTATTTTCTTTCTTGAATCCATCTGCAGGAACTGAAGCTTGTTAAATACCAAGGCTTCAGGCACTATCCTAATAAACTACCTAATCAGTCCAGGCGAGCCCTGCTGCCCACTTGAGTTTTCTTCCATCACAAGATAAAAGGCTGGTGCTCCTGGAGAATGGGCAGCCAGAGGGCGGAGAGAAGGACGCACCAGGAGATCCATCAGGACAGGACCATCAATTAATTACAGTGAGCCTGCTCTGGCGAATAACTTCCAGTTTGGAACACAAACAAAAGCCTAAAAGACCACCATACTAAACACAGTAAGTCAAAACTCATTAAGCAAATTCTCTTCGGCTTTAGAAATGTGTGAAACTTTAAAAATATGCCCAGCCTGCTTAAACTTCCAAGAATGACAAATTTATATAAAGCATCTTAATTTAAGAATGCTTCGTCTGAGTGTTACTCTCAAGGGAAATACCAATGGAGACAGGGATGGAAGGTTGAGAGGGAGTATCAGAAAAGAAACAAACGACAGATTGTTCTTATGAAGACCCTCGCAGTTTTGTGGCTGGAGAAGGTAGGCTGCTGTCTACAATTAAAGAAAAGCTCAGAGACACTCAGAAACACATTCATCATGGCCATCCCTGCAGGTAAGTTTCTCAACGGTTATTTGTGCATAATAAGGAATATACCTACGTAGCAGTCCTGGCTGCAAACAAAATATTCAGACCAAGATAATAGCCCAGGATAATTCTGTTTTGTGCAAAATACCCTACATTTAAAGGCTGTTGTGCCAGGGCCTGTGTGTGTGTGTGTATACTGAGCCCAGGGGCATTCTATTAATGAGCTCCACACCCCGTTATTTTATTTTTATATTTATTTGTTTATTTGTTATTTATTTTTCGGTACTGGGGATTGGACCCGGGGGCATTCTACCTCTGAGCTATACTCTCTAGCCCAATTTCATTGTTTTGAAATAGGATCTCATTAGGTTCCTGAGACTTTCGCTACTTGCTGAGGCCGTTCTCTGACCTGTGATCCTCCTGCCTCCGTCTCCCAAGGACCGCGATTACAGGCGTGCGCGTTGATGCCAGGCTTTATTTTTCGCTTTTGAAACACTTTCACTAGGTTGCCGAGAGGCTTGCTAAATTGCTGAAGCTGATCTCAAATCTGCAATCCTCCTCAGCCTCCCGAGTACGGGGATCACAAGTGCGTGCCAAAGACACCCAGCCCCCCCCCTTTTTTTTTTTTAATTTTGAACCGGTCTCGCCAAATTTGCTGAGGCCATCCTCGGACCTGCGATCTAATCCGCCCTCGACTGCTGGGAGTACAGGCGTGTGTCGCCGCCCGGCCGCAATGACATCGTGACTCCCACGTCCTGGGGGGGGTGCCCCTTCCTGACCCCCTGCCATTCAATCACCTCCGACACGCGTCGCTCCCCTTTTAAGGCCGTGAGGTGCCGGGCGCTGGGCACCCAGCACGTCCTCCCGGCCTCGCTGTCCTGGTCCGCACCGCGCCCTCCCGCACGTCGCTGGCCGGCCTCGTCCTTCCCCCGCACTGCCCAGGCGCAACGCGTCCCCGCCCGCGCTGCCCGGAGCCCCGAGGCCGACCCGGCGCGGCTGCCCGGCCCGATGGCCGCGTCCGGGGCCGGGCGGTGGGCAGGAGCCGGGGCGCGGCGGGGCAGGCCGGGGACTCCACGGACGCGCTCGTGTGTTCCAGAGGGGAAACCGCCGCGGGCGGGGACGGGCGGCGGGCGGCGGCCCCTCCGGCCCGGCCAGGCCCGGCGGGGGAGCGCGGCCGCGGGTGGCCGGAGGGGCGGCGGCGGCGGCCGGCTCGGCGGAGGCTCACCCGCCGGCGAAGAGGTGAAGCAGCGTGTTCTCCTTCTGCTGAGCGCCGGTCGCCATGGCCGCGCCTCGACGCCCGCACGCGCTGCGGTGGGCTCGCCCCGCTCAGGCCGCCGGCGCCGCCATCCGCGCGGCCCGCGCCCGCTCCGTCCGCGGCGTCGCGCCGGCGCCTCACCGCCTCCGCGCGGGGCCGGGCGGCCCGAGCCGGCGCGCGGCCGTCACGTGGCGGGGCGGGGCCGTGACGTCACGGCGCGCGCCCGGGGCGGGCGGGGCGCGGCGGGGGGTGTGGGCCGGATCCCGCGCTCCCATTGGGCGGCGGGTGGATGTGGGCGGGGCGAGAGCGCCGCCGGGGCGGGGTCAGCCGCCAGCCGGCTGCCGCGCTGCGCCGGCCTAGGCCGCGGCGTGGATGGAGGGGGGACTGGCCGGGGCTGCCTAGCCCCCACTCGCCCGTGGCAAAGCGTAGCCAGGCCCTAGGCCTTGCCCTTTAAAAAAAAAAAAATTCACCTTGTGATATTTAAATATGCAAAGAATATACAAATAACATGGTATACTCATAGCTCTGTTTAACCAGCCAGTTTAATAATAATAATAATAAAAAAAACCACCTGATCTGAGCCAAAAAAAACAGGGCAAAAACCCATGTCATTGAGCAGTGTGTGTGTGTGTGTGTGTGTGTGTGTGTGTGTGTTGCGGTGCTAGGGATGGGACCCAGGGCCTTATGCATGCTAGCCGAGAGCTTTACCAGTGTGCTATGTCCCATCGTTTCTGCAGTTTTGATCTTTCTATAAATAATAGCCTATGCTGTGTGTATTTGCAGTGCGCTTCTTCACCTGTCTTTTCTGATCGTCTCCAGCCCAAACTGAGATATCCAAACTGCTTCTCTACTTGTCTGTTCTAGGTCACTGTCAAGCTCAGCTGGTATCTTATTGTCAGGTGCTGGCTTGGGCTGGGCCTTCCCTGGTTACCCTAGCCGCATAGTCCGCGCTTGACTCCTCCGGTGGGCTTCGGCAGTTACTCGGTTGATTATCATTGAAAGCGTCCTTCCCAGCCGGGCGGGGTGACACACGCTTGTAATCCCAGCGCCTGGGAGGCTAAGACAGAAGCATCGCACAGGTTCAAAGCCAGCCTCAGCTACTTAGCAAGGCTCTCAGCAACTTAGTAGACCCTGTTTCCAAATAAAGTATAGAATAGGTCTGGGAGTATAGCACAGAGGTAGAAAAGCCCCTGGGTTCCACCCCAGTAACACACACAAAAAAAAAGAGAGAGAGAAAAAGTGTCCTTCCCACCCCAGCCCTGTGAGCTTTGGGACAGCAGGGACCTTGCATTTTGTTCTCTGTATTTGAATCATAGTACCTGCGCCTTGCAATGCCCCAGGAATTAATGAATAATTGTTCCAAATTGAAATGGTCAGTCTTCCCCTCCCCCAGCCCTATTCAGCCTCTCCTATTTCCTGCTCTGGCAGTGACTCCTGAGCCTGCATAGGACACCAATGTCAGAAGCTTTCCTTATCCCTTACCTGGAAAAATTCGAGCTCCCCCAATTCTCGGAATCCCTCCCTTTCTCTGCGTCCCTTCCACTGCTGCTAAGCATTTTAGGTGTGCGTCTCCACCTGCTTTCACGGGTCACACCTTTACGCTGTAGTCAGCTACCGCCACTCCACAGAGGCACCAGATAGGCACAGTCATCCTTTGTGCGCGCTCTCCAGAGCTGCTAAAAGCAGCACCTTGCCCAGAACAAGCCGCCAGATGTGCTGTGTGTGGACAGAGCGCTGAAGAAGGGGGACCGCACGCAGCTGGAGCTGGGGAGCCTATCTGTATTTGATTATGGTGGCTCTCTAGAAACAACTCCTAGGCGCAGTCATCCGAAATGCAAACACTGTGATTGCTCTATATTAAAGCCATTCCTCCCAGGCCCAGAAAGAGGGGAAGCCATGTTAGTGCCCCGCGTACTTGAAGAGAAGAGAAAAAGGAGAAAGGGAGGAAAGAAAAGAAAAGACGAATTTTTTTCAGGCTTCCTAGATCGACTAAAGCCCTTGCTTAAGTTTCTGGGGCCACCAGCATTTGTCTTTGTTGTTATGAGATAGCAGGGGAGCCAGGGACTACTGCCAGACTGTGAACCGGGAGGAAACGGCTCCCTTCTGGGCAAATCCTGACCAGAGGAGATGCCCTCCTCGGTGCACAGCTTTGAGCTTGGCTGGTGCTTGAGGCTGGGACCCAGGCTCCTAACTCCTAAGTAGCACCGGCCTTCCGCACACCCTCTCCGCTCTCCCTCCTTCTCAGTAGTAACACTGCTTCCATTGTTAGAGTGGTTTTGTTTGGTTTTTGTTTTGTTTTGTTTTGCGGTACTGGGGATGGAACCCAGGAGCATTCTACCTCTGCGCTACACCCCCAGCCCTACTTTTTTATTCTTGATTTTGAAACAGGGTCTCATTAATTTGCAGAGGGCCTCACTAAGTAGCTGAGGCTGGCCGCGAACCTGCGATCCGCCTGTCTCAGCCTCCCTGGCACTGGGATGGCAAGCGTGCGCCATCACACCTGGCTCGCATTAGTTTTTCCAAGGTCCTCCATGAGTATCAGCTCCTTGGATGCTCACGATGTCGGCAGCCCTTGTGTGCACGAGCAGGATAGGTTTGCCCGAGGTCGCACACCTAGTCGGTGGCTGAGCATCCTCGGTGCCTCTGACAGTGCTGTTTCTGTTGCCTGGGATGCACCCTGCCTCTGCTGGCCACACTCCTGCTGGACCCTGGGGAGCCCCGCCCCTCCTTACTGCAGTTCTGCCAAGTCAGCTCCAGGGCTGGCTTTTCTGCAAAACCTGCCTGTGCTCCCTCTGGGAAATCCACTGCTGCTCTCTTGGGTTCCCCGAGAGACGGAAGGATGGTCACGGTGACCGCGGGGCAGGTGGCTGCACCAGACTCGTTTCCTGGTAGAATGTTGATGGGAGCGAGGACTGGGACAACATGTTCAAAGAGAAGTCTGGGAACCTCTGTCAAAATATAGAAATGGCCGGGCGTGGTGGCGCACGCTTGTAATCCCCGCGCTTGGGAGGCAGAGACAGGAGGATCGCGCAGGTTCGAAGCCAGCCGCGCTCGCTGGCTTAGGAGACCCTGTTTCCAAATATAAAATGTAAAAAGAGGTCTGGGAGTGTAGCCCGGAGGTAGAAGGGCTTCCAGGAACCCCAGTACCACCAAAAAAAAATATATATATATATATAGAAATGAAGCTGGGCTTGATGGCGCACGCTTGTAATCTCAGCATTCGAGAGGCTGAGACAGGAGGATCCAGGTTCGTGGCCAGCCTCAGCTACTACTAGTGAGGCCCTTTGCAACTCAGTGAGACCTTGTTTCAAAATAAAGAATAAAGCCGGGGCATGGTGGCGCACGCTTGTAATCCCCGCGCTTGGGAGGCGGAGACAGGAGGATCGCGCAGGTTCGAAGTCAGCCGCGCTGGCTTAAGAGACCCTGTTTCCAAATAGAAATATAAAAAATAGGTCTGGGAGTGTAGCCCGGAGGTAGAAGGGCTTCCAGGAATCCCAGTACCACCAAAAAAAAAAAAAGAAAAAAGAATAAAAATAGGACTGGGGGTGTAGCTCAGAGGTAGAACGCCCCTGGGTTCCATCCCCAGTACCACACACACACACACACACAAATTATATATATGGAAATGCATACATCCATTCACCCAGCAGTCCCACACCAAGGAAGCTATCGGATTTATTCTTTCTTTCTGCACGTTGAGCATTTACTCTGTTCATGGGGGCGTTAGAGACTCCGGACAAAGGCAGAGATTCAGATGCAGAAAAACCCTTAGCAAAACATGAGCAACCAATGGAGACAAGAGTCACACCCTGACACAGCGCGTCCTGCTAAGTTAAACTTCTTGAAGAGACTGTGTGTGTGTGTGCGTGTGTGTGTGTTACTGCAGATTGAACTCAGGGGCATTCAACTTCTGAGCTATATCCCCAGCCTATTGTATTATTGTTGCTATTATTTTTTTCCAAGCTACATCCTCAGCCCTATTTTATATTTTATTTTGAAACAGGGTCTCACTAAGTTGCTGAGGCTGAGGTTGTAGGGACTGAACACCCAGGGGGATCTACCACCAAGTTATACCCTTGGCCCTATTTTTTTTTTTTTTTTTTTGGTGGTACTGGGGTTCCTGGAAGCCCTTCTACCTCCGGGCTACACTCCAAGACCTATTTTATATATTTTTTAAAATTTGGAAACAGGGTCTCTTAAGACAGTGCGGCTGGCTCCGAACCAGCGCAATCCTCCTGTCTCTGCCTCCCAAGCGCGGGGATTACAAGCGTGCGCCACCACGCCCGGCCCCTTGGCCCTATTTTAATCAATTAATTAATTACTTTTGTGGTACTGGGGATTGAACCCAGAGGCATCCTACCTTCGAGCTACACACCTAGTCATATTTTATTTCTTATTTGGAAACAGGGTCTCACTAGTTTGCTGAGGACCTTGCTAAGTTGCTGCAGCTAGCTTTGAACCTGTGATCCTCCTATCGTGGCCTCCCAAGAGCTAGGATTACAGGTTAGGGCCATCATGCCCAGCTTTAATTTTTATTTTGAAACAAGGTCTTGCTAGGTTGATGAGAGTCTCCCTACTTGCTGGGGCTGCCCTCGAACTTGCAATCCTCCTGTCTCAGCCTCCTGAATACTAGGATTATATGACCCACCACAAGGGGCTTTATTATTTATTTACTATTTATGTTTTTATTGAGGTACTGGGGATGGAACCCAGGGGCATTCTACCTTCGAGTTACACCCCCAGCCCTATTTTATATTCTTTTTTTTTTTTTTTTTTGCTGGTTTGGGGATGGAACCCAGGGGCATTTGACCTCCAAGTTACCCCCCGTCACACTATTTTGTATTTTTATTTTGAAACAGGGTCTCACTGGGTTGCAAAGGGCCTAATTAAGTAGCTGAGGCTGTCCGCAAACTGCGATCCTCCTGTCTCAGCCTCCCGAATGCTGGGATTACAAGTGTGTGCCACCACGCCCGGCTTTATTATTTATTATTTATTTTGAAACAGGGATTCACTACATTGCTGAGGCTGGCCTTGAACCCGAGATCACAGGCGTGTGACACCACACTGGCTTCTTGGAGAGAACCTGTTGGTCCTGACTCACTGATGGGGTGGTCAGTGCCCCCATTAGAGCCCAGATGAGAAGCATCGTACTCTGGGTCCTAAAAAGTTAGGATGGGCCTCCATCCTGATGTCCATCAGGGAGCTGGGTCCTGCCATCTCATGTTGCGAATCCTTTTCTCGTTTTCTAGAACAGAGGATGTATGGCACAACACAAACTGTGAACAACCAAATCCAGCGACACAGAAAGGGGGTGGCACATCGGGACTAAAGGAGGCGAGACTCAGGAACAAGGCTGGCTTAACACTTGGAAATCAGAGCCGGGCATGGGGGCAATGCCCGTAATGCTAGTACTTGGGAGGCTGAGACAGGAAGATCGCAGGTTCGTGGATAGCTTTAGCAACGTAGCAAGGCTCCCAGCAACGCAGCAAGACTCTGTTTCCAAATAAAAAATAAAGTAGGGCTGGGGGTGTAGCACAAAGGTAGAATGCTCCTGGGTTCGATACCCAGTGAAAGAAAAAATGGGAGAGAGAGAGAGAGAAAGAAAGAAAGAAAGAAAGAAAGAAAGAAAGAAAGAAAGAAAGGGAGGGAGGGAGGGAGGGAGGGAGAGAAGGGGAAAGAAATAAAATATTGGCAGAACAAAGGAGAAAATGCAGATGATCATTGCAGAAAAGCATTTGACAGAATTACATGCCGTTCGTGATGAAGGCGCTCAGTAAACTGGGAACAGGGCATTCTATTCTTCTACCTGATAAAACAGGTCTACAACAAACCTACAGCTAATATCACATTTTTCTTTAGTAGTAGGGATTGAACCCTTGGGGATATTTTGCCTCTGAGGTATACCCCCAGCCCTTTTTATTTTTTATTTTTATTTATTTATTTTTTTGGCACTGAGTATTGAACCCAGAGACATTCTGCCTTTGAGCTAAACCCCCAGCTCACTTTTATTTCTTACTTAGAAACAGGGTCTCTGCTGGGTGTGGTGGCGCACGCTTGTAATCCCCGCGCTTGGGAGGCTGAGACAGCAGGATTGCGCAGGTTCGAAGCCAGCCTCAGCTGGCTTAAGAGACCCTGTTTCCAAATAAAATATAATATAGGTCTGAGAGTGTAGTTTGGAGGTAGAAGGCCCCTGGGTTCCATCCCTAGTACCACCAAAAAAAAAAAAAAAAAAAGAGAAAGAAATAGGGTCTCACTAAGTTACAGAGGGCCTTGCTAAGTTGTCCAGACTGGTTTTGAAACTGTGATCCTCCTGTCTCAGCCTACCAAGTTCTGGGATTACAAGTGTGTGTCACCAGTTGGCCTGGCTTGCCCTTTTTATTTTTTATCTTTAAACAGAATTTTTCTAAGTTGCTGAGGCTGGCCTCTATAAAACTTGTGACCTTCCTGTCTCAGCCTCCCAAGTACTGGTATTATAGGCATGTGCCACGGTGCCATATGTAACGTCATACTTGATGGCAAACAGCCTGTCCCCTAAACCTATTTTTTATGTGTGTGTGTGGTGCTGAGGATTAAACCCAGGACTATTCTACCTATGAGTTACACCCCAGCCCTATTTTGGTTTTTATTTTTGAAGCAAGGTCTCACTACATTGTGGAGGGCTTAGCTAAGTGTCTGAGGCTGGCCTTGAACCTGCAATGCTCCTACCTCAACTCAGCCTTCCAAGTACCAGGATTACAGGCACGCTCCACCACACCCAACTAGCCTGTCCCCTAAGATTAACAGCGATCAAAAACAAAGATATTTCCTCTTACCACTTTTGAATTGTTGTATTAGAGGCCCCAGTCAGTGCAATCAAACAAGAAAAAGAAATAAAAGGCACGAAGTCAGGCAGCTGTTACCCTCTGTGACTCCATCTTGCCTTCTTCCCGTCCCCTTTTTCATTCCCAGGATATAATCTTCACTCTGCATTCTGGGTCATGTTGCCCTCCAGTTAAGAACAGGCCGTCGCTAGAAAATTATCACCTGTGGTTGGCGTCAAAACACCAGACTGCCTGATTCAAGCTCCTGGAAAATACTGATTTCTGCATGTAGCCCCTAATTTGGTCCTTGTATAAATATCCCTTACTTCCTCCAAGATGTGGAAGGCAGGTCTGGAGATGTTAAGCTACCTCCTCTGAGGTCGCAGCATCTTCAGGAAAGCCTGCTTTCTTTTCCCCTATGTTCATTTCTTGGATATTGACTTTTCAGAGCCCGAGTTTGGTAACAGTCAGAAAAGAATAAAATCATCTTCAGGCACAGATGATATCGTTGTTTACTAGAAAATCCTAAGGACGTTGTAAAACAACTGCTAGATCTAATTAGTGAATTTAGGTCACAAGAAATAAACTGAATATGCGAAAAGAAATAATTATTTTGCTAGCTACAATTTTTTTAATTTTTTTTGTGGGTCTGAGGATGGAACCCAGGGGCATTCGACCTCCGAGCTACACCCCCCACTCTATTTTTTATTCTTTGTTTTGAGACAGGGTCTCACTGAGTTGCAGAGGGCCTCCCTAAGTAGCTGAGGCCGTCCACGAACTGCGGTCCTCTGGTTTCAGTCTCCTAAATGCTGGGATTACAAGCGTGTGGCACCACGCCCCGCAGCTACAACACTTTAAATATGAAAAATTTAAAACACTATTTATGGTAGTGTTAAAATAAGAAAATAGCCAGGCATAGTGGTGTATGCCTGTAATCCCAGTACTTGGGAGGCTGAGACAGGAGGATCGTAGGTTCGAGGACAGCCACAGCAAGTAGTGAGACTCTCATCAACCTAGTGAGACCCTGTTTCAAAATAAAAACAAACAAACAATAAAATAGGGCTGGGGGTGTAGCTTGGAGGTAGAATGCCCCTGAGTTCTATCCTCAGTAACACACACACACACACACACACACACACACACACACACACAGAAAAGAAACATAACCATAGTATCACAGTAGTTGAGAACGGCCGGGCATGGTGGCACACACTTGTAATCCCTGTGCTTGGGAGTTGGAGACAGGAGCAGGTTCAAAGCCAGACTCGCTGGCTTAAGAGACCCTGTTTCCAAATAAAAAAAATATAAAATATTCTGGGAGTGTAGCCCGGAGGTAGAAGGGTTCCATTCCCAGGACCACCAAAAAAAAAAAAAAAAAAAACAGTAGCTGAGAACAGATCAGTGGTCACCTGGGGCAGGCGATGGGAAGGAAACTGGCTGCAAAGAGGCTAAAGGAAACTTCTTAGGGTGATGAAAATGTTCTGTATCCTGACCAGGGTGTATGCATAAGATGAATGATAGGTCAGGTCCCTCCCTTCCCCTACGAGACCCCGCAGTGGGGACGGCAGGCAGAACCCTGGAAACCGGAAGTGTTGATGTCACAAAACTCCAGACATCGCGAGACAGACTCCAGATGTCCTGGGGCAGACTCCAGAGGTCGCACCACTAGCTCCACCTCAAGACCCCAGCTACATAGTTCCCCTCACTTCCTCTCTGCTGTGTGACTCTGCGGATCTACCATGGCTCTGCCGCTTGGTCCTCGGTCCCATCTCCCACGGTCAGAAGACCTCGCCCGAGGGTTGATTAAAGAGGCCTTTAATAGCTTGGCTGGCGTTTGCCTCCTTTATGACCCACAACTCAATTTCAACGTTACAATAAGGAAAATGGGTGCATTTAATTGTACATAAATTATACCTCAAGCCGGGCGTGGTGGTGCATGCTTGTGATCCCAGCCTTCGGGAGGGATCGCAGTTCTTGGACAGCCTCAGCTACTTAGTGAGGCCCTCTGCAACTTAGTGAGGCCCTGTTTCAAAATAAAGAATAAAAAATAGGACGGGGAGTGTAGCTCGGAGGTCTAATGCCCCTAGGTTTCACCCCCAGACCCACAAAAATAAACAAATAAATAAATAAATTAATTAATAATACCTCAAAAAAGCTGATAAGGGCCGGGTGTGGTGGTGCACGCTTATAATCCCAGTACTTGGGAGGCTGAGACAGGACGATCGCAGGTTTGCGACCAGCCTCAGTTATTTAGTGAGCCCTCTGCAATTCAGTGGGACTCTGTTTCAAAATAAAGAATAAGCCGGGCGTGGTGGCGCACGCTTGTAATCCCCACGCTTGGGAGGCAGAGACAGGAGGATTGTGCAGGTTCGAAGCCAGCTGCGCGCGCTGGCTTAGGAGACCCTGTTTCCAAATAATAAAAAAAAAAAAAATGTAAAAAAAAAAAAAAAGAATAAAAAATCAGGCTGGGGGCGTAACTCAGAGGTAGAATGCCCCTGGGTTCAATCCGTAATACTGCAATAAATAAATAAATAAATAAATAAGAATAAAAATAGGGCTGAGGGGTTATAATTCGGATATAGAACACCCCTGAGTTCAATCCCCAGTATCCAAATAAATAAATAAATACATAAATATAAAAATACTTATAAGGTAGAATAAAAGCAAGGCAGACTACATATACAAATATGGCTGCGAGCGTAGCTCAGTGGTAGAGGCCCTGGTTTGATCCCTAGAATACACACATAAAAAGATCTAAATAAGCCAGGTGTGATGGCGCACGCTTGTTATCCCAGCATTCGGGAGGTTGAGACAGGAGGATCGCGGTTCACGGCCAGCCTCAGCTACTTAGGCCCGTTGCAATTCAGTGAGACCCTGTTTCAAAATAAAGAATAAAATATAGGGCTGGGGGTATAGCTCAGAGGTAGAATGCCCCTGGGTTTCATCCTCAGTACCGCGAAAAAAAAATCTAAATAAGTGTACCATATATCAAGTTTAGAGGTGAAATGCTTAGGTAGTCATACACTAGATCCAGTTAGGTCCCTAGGTCCCCGAGTTGGTGGGGTGGGAACAGGGAAGAGTGTTTATGTTTTTTGTAACCATGTCAATTATTAATTAATTAATTTTTGTAGTATTGGAAATGGAATCCAGGGGCCTTCTACCTCTAGGCTATACCCCCAGCCCTACTTTTTATTCTTTATTTTGAAACAAGGTCTCACTAAGTTGCAGAGAGCCTAAGTAGCTGAGGCTGGCTTCGAACCTCTGTGGTTCTCCAGTCTCAGCCTCCCAAGCGCGGGGATGACACGCGCGCGCCACGCGCCACCTTGCCGGGCTGGCCTTTCATTTCTTTGCAGAGAATAGTAAGGAGCGGTTGGGTGTTGCAGAGAGTCCAAGGCTGGGTTGGAGCCGGCTTCTCTTGGGCTTGGAATGGGAGGAAGCGGGGAGGCTGCCTCTGCCCAGGGGCAGCTGGGGTGGTCTGGAGGCAGCCCCCCAGTAGGCCTCTGTGCTCTCTCATTTCCTTTCTCCAGGATAGATCCAGCCTGAGCCGGGTTTTAAGCCACAGCCCTAAAGAGACTTTGCAAGCCATGCCTTCTCTTTAATAAAAGGCTCTATGGTTCTGGCTCCTGCAAGGAAAAGCCGGAGCCTGCGAATCTATCTCTGAGCCCGCCAGGCTGGAACCTGTTTCACCAGATTCTCTGTGAGCTCTTTGTTCCAGCCTTTGAGTGTCCCCATCATTTCTTAGAAGGATGTCACCTTTGGACTCATGTCAAGTCCAAGACCGAGGCCTGGACTTGGGCTTCCCAGCCATCTTTTTTTCTTTTTTCTTTCTTTTTTTTTTTTTTTCTGCAGTACTGGGGATAGAGCCCAAGGACATTCTATTTCCAAGCTACATCCCCAGCCCTATTTTTTATTCTTTATTTTAAAACAGGGTCTCACTGAGTTGCAGAGGGCCTCACTAAGTAGCTGAGGCTGTCCGCGAACCGCGATCCCCCTGTCTCAGCCTCCCGAATGCTGGGATTACAAGCGTGCGCCACCACGCCCGACTTCCGATTTTATTTCTTATTTGGAAACAGGAAGTGCTGAGAGCTTCTCTAAGTCGCCAAGGCTGGCTTTGAACCTGCAATCCTCTCGTCTCAGTCTCCCAAGTACTAGGATTACAAGCTTGCACCACCATGCTTGGGCTCTAATAATTCTTCTAGCTGAGCGTGGTGGCATAGGCCAGGTTTTGAGGGCGATTAAGGGCTGCGAGGGCTGTCATCAGCACTAAACACGCAGCAGTTGTACCAGGATTCTCACTAGTATTTGTTTCCAGTGAAATCATAAGGACTCTTGTTTCAAACACAAAAGAGTGGACTTAGTTAGAGAAAAAGATGATAAGGACATGCATAATCCTAAAAGAAGGCGCGGCGCAGTGGCACACGCTTGCGATCTCAGTACTTGGGAGACTGAGACAGGAGGATCGCTGTTCGCGGACAGCCTCACCTACTTAATGAGGCTCTCTGCAACTCAGTGAAACCCTGTTTCAAAATAAAGAATACAAAATGGGACTACAGTGTAGCTCGGAGGTAGAATGTCGCTGGGAGCCGGGTGTGGGGGTGCATGCTTAAAATCCAGTACTTGGGAGGCTGAGGCAGGAGGATTGCAGGTTCAAAGCCTTTAGTTTGTAGACAGCTTCAGCTACTTGGTGAGGCCCTCTGCAACTTCTTGAGACCTTGTTTCAAAATAAAGAATAAAAAATAGGACTTGGGGTATAGCTCAGAGGTAGAATGTCTCTGGGTTCAATCCCCAGTTCTGCCACACACACACACACACACACACACACACACACTCCTAAAAGAAGAGAGAACTGCCATTTACTGGGCACCTGTTGTGTGCTACTCGTGGGTAAAGGGTGCATTAAATACAATCTTCTAACCTAAACCCCTGGGTGTGTTTCAGGACTCAGAGCTCTTACAGAAATACGTCACCAAGCACAGAATAGTTTCCAGTGGTCGCACTGCAGGGATTTTAAACCACCCGGAAACAGGCTCCGGGTCAGGTGAGGCCAGGGTTGCCACGGGATGGGGTCGAACCAGGTCAGGTTCTGCTGCCAGGGGCGCGGCCTTCTAGATTTTATGGTGTGGCTGAGGGGTGCTACCAGTATTTTATTTCCTCCTTCCAACAATCTTCGAGGCCTGAGTTTTCTCAAGGACAAGGGTTAGATCCAGTGCTTGGCCTGGGGTCATAGAGCTGATGACAGGGACACCCGCCAGAGCTGCTGGTCCTTGAGCCTTGACTACTGAACCAGCACTTCCTGTACCTTGGCCCACTTGAGCCTCCCGGCCAGCCGTGTCCTCTTATGATTCCCATTTCACAGACAGGCAAAGTGAGTTTGAGAGAGGTTAAATAAGCTGGGCGTGGTGGTGCACGCTTGTCATCCCAGTACTTGGGAGGCCGAGACAGGAGGATCGCGGTTCGCAGACAGCCTCAGCCACTTAGCGAGGCCCTCTGCAACTCAGTGAGACCCTGTTTCAAAAATAAAGACTAAAAAATAGGGCAGGGAGTGTAGCTCGGAGGTAAGAATGCCCCTGGGTTTCATTCCCAGTACTGCAAAAAAAAAAAAAAAAAAAAAGTGTTTAAATAACTGCCCGGAGTCACAGTTTTGAACCCAGCCTGCAGAACTGGGGCGCTTGACCCTGAGCTTGCGTGGCAAGTTTGGCAGCTCACTGGCGGGTCAGGCCAGGCGTGTTCAAATCCCAGGCCCCTGGGTGCCCTGAGCCTCTCCGAGAGGCTGTTTCCCCAGCTCTAAAAGAAGACAGATAATAACAGCACTCAGTCCCAGGATGGAGAAGAGGATTATGCAAGATGATTGCACTTAGGCCAGAGAAAGTACCCAATTAACATCAACCCCATTATCGCTCTGGTTTGGGCTTCCTGCCCTCAGTGTGGGTTGGTGCCACACTGGCTGGTAGAAAGGCAAGAGACCTTGAGTACCCTCACACAGGGGCTGGGGTGCTGGGTTCTCCTCCACAGGGTACTGCTCTCCTGGACTTGGTACCTGTGCTGACTGCCCGGAGGGGTGCTGGCCAGGGGCATCATCATGGGCATCCGACAGGCAGATACAATGTGTCTGGACTCAGCGGCTCCCATTCCTAGAGGGGTGGGCAGAGCTGGGGAGAAAAAAGACAGACGTCGCTCACTCACGCATGCGTGCAAGGAAGGGATTCCGATTTGCCCCTGATTTTGTTGCCATCCTCACTTGGCACTGGGTTTCCATTGTGGGTGAATTTTTTCTTTGTTTCTGTACTAGGGGTTGTTGGTTTTGTTTTGTTTGTTTATGTGTTTGTTTTTATGGTGCTGAGGCTTGAAGCCAGGGGCATTCTGTCTCTAAGCTCCACTGCCAGCCCATTTTTGGTTTTAATTCTTTATTTTGAAACAGGGTCTTACTAATTGTGGAGGGCCTCACAAATTGCTGAGGCTGGCCACATACCTGCAACTCTCCTGTTCAGCCTCCCAAGTTATAAGTGTGTGCCAGCCAGGCGTGGTGGCACATGCTTGTAATCCCAGTACTTGGGAGGCTGAGACAGGTGGATTGCAGGTCCAAGGCCAGTCTCAGCTACTTAGTGAGGCTCTCTGTGACTTAATGAGAGAGACCCTGTTTCAAAATAATGAATAAAAATAGAGCTGGAGGTGTAGTTCCGAGGTAGAATGCCCCTGGACATAAGCCCCAGTTCGGGGGTGGGAGTGGGGAGTGCAGATAGCCAGGCCTGGTGGCTCATGCTTGTAATTCCAGTACCTGGGAGGCTGAAACAGGAGGATCACAGGTTCAAGGCCAGCCTCAGCAACTTCATGAGATCCTCAGTAACTAACAAGACTGTGTCAAAATTTTAAAAAAAATGTGGTTCTTGGCCAGCTTCAGCTACTTAGTGAGACCCCCTGCAACTTAGTGAGACCCTGTTTCAAAATAAAGAATAAAAAATAAGGATGGGAGCTGGGCGTGGTGGCGCACGCTTGTAATCCCCGTACTTGGGAGGCTGAGACAGGAGGATCGCGCAGGTTCGAAGCCAGCCTCAGCTACTTAGTGAGGCTCTCAGCAACTTAGTGAGACCCTGTTTCCAAATAAAGTATAAAAAAGGTCTGGGAGTATAGCCTGGAGGTAGAAAGCCTCTGAGTTCCACCACCAGTACCAACAACAACAAAAAAATAAATAAATAAGGATGGGGGTGTAACTTGGAGGTAGAATGCCCCTGGGTCCAACCCCAGTTCCACAAAAAGAAAAGAAAAAAGAAGAGTGGGCTGGGAGTATAGCTCAGAGGTAGAATGCCTCTGGGTTCAACCCCAATACTACTAATAAAAACAATAACAAATAGGCGGGCGTGGTGGCGCACGATTTGTAATCCCCGCGCTTGGGACGTGGAGACAGGAGGATCGCGCAGGTTCGAAGCCAGCCGTGCTGGTTTAAGAGACCCTGTTTCCAAATAAAAAAATAAAATAGGTCTGGGAGTGTAGCCCGGAGGTAGAAGGGTTTCCAGGAACCCCAGTACCACCAAAAAAAGCAATAACGACAACAACAATAATAATAATAACAAATAAAAAGAGAGCCAGGTAGGGGTATTTATTCGTGACTGTAATCTCAGTACTTGAGAAGCTGAGACAGAAGGATTGCAGGTTCGGGGCCAGCCTCCGCAATATAGCGACACTTTCAGCAATCTAGTTCTGTTTCCAAACGAAAATAAAATAGGGATGGGGTTTAGCTCAAAGGTAGAATCCCATAAAGAACCCCCTAAATTCAATCCTCAGCTGGGCTTGGTGGTGACGCTTGTAATCCCAGCGCTTGGGAGGCTGAGACAGGAGGATCGCGCAGGTTCGAAGCCAGCCTCAGCTACTTAGTGAGGCTCACAGCAACTTAGTGAGACCCTGTTTCCAAATAAAATATAAAATAGATCTGGGAGTATAGTCTGGAGGTAGAAAGCCTCTGGGTTCCATCCCCAGTACCACAAAAACAAATAAATAAATAAATAAATAAATTCAATCAGTACCAAAAAAAAAGGGTACTTCTCAGGGAGTGGGGTGGAGCCCGGCAGTCAGGAGTCGGGGCGCAGACTCCTCTGACTTGGGCCTTCCCTGTGCTGGTGACCTGGGTAGAGCCCAGGCCTGCTCCTCGCTGGCCCTGGACACGCTGGCCCTCACCTTGTGCTCTCTGGGCTGAGCCTGACTGATGGCAGTCTCAAAGCCTGGAGCTGACCCAGCCGACCTAGAGCCGAGGTGCTCGTCCTAGGGCCAGCACCGAGGAGGATCTCTGAATTGCAGAGCCCACCGGCGCCGCAGTCCTCCCCTTTGCTCCGCCCTGGCCCTGGCCTTCTCCCCGCAGGCAAAAGAGAGGGGGACGGCTGAGGATGCCCAGTGGGGAGGGCTCTTTCTCTGGGCAGCGCTCCCAGTTGAACCAGACAGCATTTTGAGAAACGGGGGTGCTGTCTGGTTTCCTGCAAGACCACAGAGCAGAGGACCCAAGGAGCGGCTCGGGACAAATGCCGCCGCAGGGTGAGGTCCCGCTTGTGCTACCAGAAGTCACAGCCGAGGCGGGGCGGGACGGTCACTTGATGCACATTTTTTTCGGGGCTCTGTCGCCCGGGTGAGGCAAAATCAGGACACCATTCAGAAGGCCCATGAGCCCGGGGTTTGAAGAATTCATTAGCTCCTGGAAAGGATCCACAGTCCTTTCCAGGCGGGCTGGCTGCAGCGCAGACCTGGCGTCCGCAGGGCGAGGGGCAGCTCCGCAGAGGCAGCGGCGTGATGTGGTGACGTCCGTCCGGGGCTGGCTCTGGGATGTGCCGTCCTGATGCTGTCCTCGCAGCAGTACCAGGAAGCGCAGGCTGTTTTATTATCGTCTCTGCCGACGGAGGAGGAGACGGAGGCAGGATTTGAGCCAGGGTGTCTTGGCTCCAGGCTGTGCCCCTCTGGGGCTGTACCGGGGGGGGGGGGGCTCTCAGCAGGTGCACCCCGACGCCCGGCCTCTGCCACCTGTGAGCCAGGGCCTTTTGCAGAAACCCTTCCCTGTGTGCTGATCTATAAGCCTGTCAGCAGTGGTCGTGGAGGAGGGGCCGGGCTCTGCCTGCCCCAGCTACGGCCATTGCATCAGTGACAGAGGCATCAAATGACGGCCGAGGGGGCCGGGGTGGTGGGTGGCGCGTGCTCGTGATCCCAGCACTTGGGAGGCTGAGGCAGGAGGGTTACGGTTCGAGGCCAGCCTCAGCTACTTAGTGAGGCCCTTTGCAGCTCAGTGAGACCCTTTTCAAGATAAAGAATAAAAAATAGGGCTGGGGGTGTGGCTGGGAGGTAGAATGGCCCTGGGTTCCATCCTCATTCCCCCCCCCCAAAAAAAAAAACAAGGTGCTGAAGCCACGGCTTCTCACCTGCTGAAGCACTTGCTCTCTCTCTGAGCTGCGCCTGGAGCCCCAGGACTGTCTTCTTCTGTGAGGCTGAACGGTGGCCATCGCAGGCAGACCCTCTTCTCTTTATCCATCCACCCGCTGATGGGTGCTTGACTGGCTTCCGTGTTCTAACTACTGAAAGTAATTCTCCTGCGAGTACGGGTGTACAACTATCTGTTTGGGTCTCTGCTTTCAATCCTTTTGGGTCTATACCAAAAGTGAAATTACTGGATCACGGGCTCATTCTGTTTAACTCTTTGGGGAGTCCTTACACTCCTTCCTTCCTTCCTTCCTTCCCTCTTTCTTTCCTCCCTTTCTCTCTTCCTTTCTTGGTATCGAACCCAGGAGCATTCTCAACGCCAAGCTATACCCCCAGCCCTATTTTATTTTTTAATTTGAAACAGAGTATCACTAAGTTGCGGAGGGTCTAAATTCCTGAGGCTGGCCTCAATCCTGCGATCCTCCTGTCTCAGTCTTCCCAGTAATGGGATCACAGGTTCGTACTACCACACTTGGCTTCCCCTACTGTTTTTTTTTTTAATAAAACCACGAAGAAACCTCCAGGGGGTGGAGTCGTTTATTGCCCTGCGTACCCCGGTGTGGCGGCACGGCGGGGGTGGGGTGACCAGGCGCCACAGCCTGGGTACAGCATAGTGTACGATGCCTCTGCTGGTGTGTGTTTACGTGTGCCTCCCTGTTTGGGGCACCCACTGTTTTCTATTTCCTTTCCTTGCCTGTTTGTTGGTCCCTGGGAGACTGGCGCATCCTGGCAGGGGCCCAGCATCCTTGGGAACTCGCTGTACTAGCACAGGGCTGGAAACGGCTCCTTTTGCAGCCGTCGCCTCTTGCTCCCGGCTTCCCTCTGGGGCGTGGGGATGGGGCTCAGCAAATCCCCCTCAGAGGAGCCCGCACTTCTTAGGCACCGCGGGGACAAGCCCGTCTTCAACGGAGAATCCAAGCTGGCGCTTTCCACTCTGGCTGTCAGGGATACAGAGGAGACCTGGCCCCCCCATCTGTGTCCTTTCAGACACCCCAACAATTATGGGTCATATTTCTATCCAAAGCCCTTCAAGAGCATCTTGTTCTTGGACCACGGATCAGGTCCCAAGTTCTGAATGAGGAGTCGCTGGGAAAGTGCCTGGAGCAGGTGTCTCCGTTCAGATCGCTAGTCCCAGCCGGGCGCGGTGGCGCACGCCTGCAATCCCAATACTTGGGAGGCTGAGACCGGAGGATCGCAGGGTCGTGGCCAGCCTCAGCTACTTAGTGAGGCCCTCCGAAACTTAGTGAGACCCTGTTTCAAAATAAAGAAATAAAGAATAGAAAATCGGGCTGGGGGTATAGCTCAGAGGTAGGGTGCCCCTGGGTTCCATCCCCAGATCCTCCCCCCCAAAAAAGAAGTAGTGAGTCCCTGGGACGTGGTAGAGCTGGGGCGGTTGTGTCCCTGTGATGGGACTCAGTGAGTGGAGTGACAGCCTCCTGGACAGCCCGGGGCTTGCTCAGCGGAGGAACACGCTGGTCCCCATGTAAAAGCCCGGTCTATTTTTTTTTTTTTTCCTTTTGATGTTGGGGATTGAAGCCAGGGGCATTCTACCTTTATGCTACACCCTCGGCCTTATATTATTTTTACTTCTTTTTGGTGGTCCTGGGGGTTGAGCACGGGGACATTCTCACTCGGAGCTACACCTTCAGCCCTTTTTGTTATTCATTCATTTATTATAATACACTTATTATTTATATTTATTGATCGATTTATCTTTGCGCATGCGGGGGTTGAACGCAGGGTCATTTTACCTCCAGTCTACACCGTCAGCCCTATTTTATTTCTATTTTGAAACACAGTCTCACGAGGCTAATGACAGTCTCGCTACTTGCCGAGGCTGTCCTCAAACCTGCGGTCCTTCCGCCTCAGCCTCCCAAGTACTGGGATTACAAGCAAGCACCACCACACCCGGCTTTAGTTTTTATTTTGCAACAAGGTCTTGCCAAGTGGGTGAGGGTCTTGCTAGGTTGCCGAGGCTGGCCTTGAACCCGCGATCCTCCCGTCTCAGTCTCCCAAATACTCGGGTCGCGGGCGTGCATCACCATGCCCGGCCGAAGCAAACTCCATCCTCAGGAATGCCAGGATACCCAAGGTATTTGTCGGCTGGGGCTGCGGTAACAAAGCCCCACGGACTGCAGGCTTGCACAACGGACCTTCCTAGACATTTCTGCCTCCGAGTGGTGGAGGCTGGAGGGCTGATGCCTGGTGAGGACTGTCTTCCTGTCTGCGGGCTCCCCCTCCCCCTCTGGCTCTCCGTGTCCTAAAATGCCTTTCCTCTGTTTGTGCGGAACCCCCGGTATCTCTTCCTCTGCGCAGAAAAGTCTCCGTGGGCTGAGATTCGAACTCCACCCGAATGACCTCACTTAACCTAAATCACCTCCTTTAACCTGCCCAATCTCCAAATGGTCATCGCTGAGCACAGAAACACATTCTGAGAGAGGCGTCCGCGGCCGATTTCCACTGTTGTTCAAACGCCCCAGAGTGCGTTTACACAAACCTAGATGGGTCGCGTCAGCTCCTGATGCAATCAAGAGTCTCAGGGAGCGGGGCGCGGGGGCACGCTCGTCATCCCAGCATCCCCAAGGCTGAGACCACAGGATGGCGGTTCGCGGCCAGCCTCAGCTGCTAAGTGAGGCCCTCCGCAACTCAGCAAGACCCGGTTTCAAAATAAAGAATAAAAAATAGGGCTGGGGGTGTAGCTCAGAGGGAGAATGCCCCTGGGTTCCACCTCCAGTACTGTAAAAAAAAAAAAATCATAAGCAACTGCGTTACCATTTATGTATTTACTAAACTATACTTTTTTCTTTCCTTTTTTATGCTACTGGGGCTTTTTAAGCCTTCTACTTCTAGGTGATAAACCTCAGCCTTATTTTAAAATTTAATTTAATTTAATTGTTTTGGATCTGGGGCTGGAACCCAGGAGCATTCGACCTCTGAGCTACACCCCCTGCCCTATTTTTTATTCTTTATTTTGAAACAGGGTCTCACTGAGTAGCTGAGGCTGTCCGCGAACCTCGATCCTCCGGACTCAGCCTTCTGAATGCTGGGATCACAAGCGTGCGCCACCACGCCCGGCTTTATTTTTTATTTTGAAACAAGGTCTCGCTAAGTTGCTAAGGCAGTCCTCGAGAGTATGATCACCCTGTCTCGGCCTCCCAAGTACTTTATGTTTTGATAAAAGAAAACAGTACATGTCTTTTGCAGAAGCTGGGAGCCCGAGTACTTAGCTGTAATGGGTTTTATCTCCCCACCAAGATCAGAGGCCCGTAGCTTTACCCGGGGTAGAGCTAAGGATCTGCTGCTCCGAGTCACCACGGCCCGCAGCGCAGCGGCCAGGAGCGCCGAGGCCCCTGGGACACAGCTGGGCATCTGGGCCTGGCCATGCTGGGCTCCCTCCAACAGGACCGGAACCTTTTTCTTACAGAGTACGTTGTTACGAATTCCTGAGCACGTGCGGCAGGAGAGTCTCTTTTCTGATCTCTTCTGGGATGTTCTTACAAGAATCACGTTTCTTGCGGTGGCGGGCGCCAGGCTGCCATCTTGCCTCTAATTCCGCCATTTTCCACTCTCTCTTATATTTTAGATAGGAAGTCATGACTGGAAATGTCTCCGTATGTTGTCCCAATCAGATATTAAACCAAAATCTGTCGTCCAGGGTTTCTCGGAGGAAGACGTGTCCTATTCGGCTGCTGCCAACCCTCGCTGCTGCGGCCACGGCCATCTTGGCTGGAAGTCTATCTGTCTCTCTTTTTATTTTGAAACAGGGTCTTGCTAAGTTACTGTGTGTTGGCCTCAAACTTGTGGGCCTCCTGTTTCAGCCTCCCAAGTACTGGGGTTACAGGAGTGTACCACCGCACCAGGCTTGTTTTGTTATTTGAGCACTTTCTAATTTCCTGACTGTACCAGATAGGGGATTGAACTCTGGGGCATTCTACCTTAGAGCTACGCCCCCAGCCCAGCTTATTTTTATTTTTATTTTATTTTATTTTTTGTGGTACTGGGGATGAAACCCAGGGGCCTTCTACCTCCGGGCTACACTCCCAGACCTGTTTGATATTTTTATTTGGATACAGGGTCTCTTAAGCCAGCGAGTCTGGCTTCGAACCTGCGCGATCCTCCTGTCTCCGCCTCCCAAGCGCAGGGATTACGGCCGGCCCCTACCCCCTTCTTTTAGTGGGGAGACCTTGTTGCTTCTTGCTGTTTGTTTCTCTTAAACCTAATGGGGGACAAAACTGGAAATGTATATAAAGAATACACGTAGCATAGCTGTGTATCTAAATATGTTTGTGTTCAGGTCTATGACTTCTCTATTTATCCACCTGTGTTTATAGGAAGCGAGCTCAACTTTAACCCAGAACCACCCATCCGGCTCTGTCCCTGGCTCCGCCCAGCTTCCCCGGCTCCCGGGAACCTCCACCTCACCGCCCGCACCTGCTGTTTCACCTGCGGCGCCTCTGAACTGTAACCCGAGGCCCAGGAGAAAGGACATCAGCAGCCGGAGTGCAGCCACTCTTGGCTTCCGTTTCAAGTTTCCGCTCATTTCTAAGGCTCTTCAGGCAACTCTGTTTATGTGTAACTCCCTGGTGTTGCTGGGACTAAACTCAGAGCCTCACGTGGGCTATACTTAAAACTTCATATAGCTGGGCGTGGTGGCCCACGACTGTAATCCTGATTCTTGGGAAGTTGAGACCAGGAGATCACAGGTTCCGGGAGAGCCTCGGCAAGCAGTGAGACTCTCGTCAACCCAGGTAGACCCTGTTTCAAAATAAAAATAAAAGCCAGCTGTGGTGGCGCACGCTTGGAATCCCAGTGCTCGGGAGGCTGAGACGGGAGGATCAAAGTAGATAGAATGTGCCTGGGTTCAATCCCTAGTACTGCTACATACATACATACACACATACATGCAACATACATACATACATGCAACATACATACATACATACATACAATAGGGCTGGGTGTGTAGTGCAGAGGTAGAATGCCCTTGAGTCAAAGCCCCAGTAACACGCAGAGAGAGAGAGAGAGAGAGAGAGAGAGAGAGAGAAGGAAAAGAAACTCTCCCTTTTTTTTTTGGTACTGGGAATTGAACCTAGAGACATTCTACCTCCAATCCACATGCCAAGTCCTATTTATTTTTGCAGGTCTGGGGATGGAACCCAGGGACATTTGACCTCCGAGCTACACCTCCTGCCCTATTTTTTATTCTTTTATTTATTTATTTTTGGTGGTACTGGGGTTCCTGGAAGCCATTCTACCTCCGGGCTACACTACCAGACCTATTTTATACTTTTTAAAATTTGGAAACAGGGTCTCCTAAGCCAGCGCGCGCGTCTGGCTTCGAACCTGCGCGATCCTCCTGTCTCCGCCTCCCAAGCGCGGGGATGACAAGCGTGCGCCACCACGCCCGGCTTATTTTTATTCTTTATTTTGAAACCGGGTCTCACTGAGTTGCAGAGGGCCTCACTAAGTAGCTGAGGCTGTCCGAGAACCGTGATCCTCCGGTCTCAGCCTTGGGGATGCTGGGATTACAAGTGTGCGCCACCACACCCGGCTTATTTTTTATTTTGAAATGGGATCTCACTAGGTTGCTGAGGCTGGCTTCGAACATGGATCCTCCAGTCTCAGTCTCCCCAGTACTGGGATTACAAGTGTGTGCCACCATGCCCTGCTTCTAATTGAGTTTTAAATGTGTAGCCAGGCATGGTGCTACATACCTGCAATCCTTGAGAGGCTTAAGGGGCTGAGATGGGGGAACACAGGTTCAAGGCCAGCCTCAGCACCCTAGTGAGGCCCTCGGCAACCATTTCAAAACAAGAAAAATAAAAGAGGGGCTGGGGGTATAGGCTGAAAGTAGAAAGCCTTTGGTTCAACCCCCAGTACCAAAAAAAAATACATACATTAAGAAGGTTCAATAGTACTTGGGAAATTGAGATAAGAGGATTGTAGGTTCGTGGCCAGCCTCAGCTACTTAGTGAGGCCCTCCACAACTTAGTGAGACTCTGTTTCCAAATAAAAAACGACTAGGATTACAAGCATGCATCTCCACGCTCAGCTACCAAGTTCCGTTTGTTCTTGTTTAGTATCCCCCATTTCAAAAGTGGCTGTGTCTAGCCAGGCGTGGTGGCGCACGCTTGTAATCCCAGCGCCTTGGGAGGCTGAGACAGGAGGATCACGCAGGTTCGAAGCCAGCCTCAGCTACTTAGTGAGGCTCTCGGCAACTTAGTGAGACCCTGTTTCCAAACAAAATATAAAATAGGTCCGGGAGCATAGCCTGGAGGTAGAAAAGTCCCTGGGTTCCACCCCCAATACCACCAAAATAAATAAATAAATAAAATAAAAGGGGGTGTATTTTGGAGTTAGAATGCCTTTGGGTTCAATCCTCAGTATCAAAAATAAAAAATCAGCCGGGCATGGTGGTGCACACTTGTAATTCCAGCATTTGGGAGGCTGAGACAGGAGGATCGCTGTTCGAGGACAGCCTCAACTACTTAGTGAGGCTCTTTGCAACTCAGTGAGACTCTGTTTCAAAAAATAGAATAAAAAATAGGGCTGGGGTATATCTTGGAGGTAGAATGCCCCTGGGTTCCATCCCCAATACCGCAAAAACAAATAAATAAATAAATAATCTACACATTGTATAATTCTACTTATTTGAAATGTGCAGAACATGCAAGTTTACAGAGACAGAAAGTAGATTAGTGTCAGAGACAGGATGGGAGGGAGGGATATTGGGGGTTAATAGCTGAGGGGGTGTGGCTTCTTTGGGGGTGATGAAATGTTTGAAAATTGATTATGGTGAGGGTTGCCCAACTCCGAGTTGCACACTTTATGTGGGTGAATTGTATGGTATGCGAGTAACAGCTCCAAAGCGCAGCTACAAAAACCCAACCCCAAATGAAGCCTGTACTAATTGCTAAAATATAATACTCTTTTCTTTTCTTTTGCAGTACTGAGGATTGGACCCAGGGGCTTTCTACCTCTGAGCGAGATTCTCCACCCTACTTATATGTACTTTTTGAAATAGCTTAGTTGCTGAGAATCCCCCCCGGTTGCTGAGACTGGTCTCAAGACTGCGACCCTCCTGTCTCAGCCTCCCAAGTCTTGGGATTACAGGTCTGCGCCACCACGCCTGGCTGATATTCTTTTTTTTTTTTTTTTTTTGTGGGTCTTCGGATGGAACCTAGAGGCATTTGACTTCTGAGCTACACCCCCTGCCCAATTTTTTATTCTTTATTTTGAAACAGGGTCTCAAAGTTGCAGAGGGCCTCACTAAGTAGCTGAGGTTGTCCAAGAATCGCGATCCTCCGGTCTCAGCCTCCCAAATGCTGAGATTACAAGCGTGCGCCACCACGCCCGGCTTCTGACATTCATTTGTATTAGAGAGAAAATATATATTTTTTCAGTACTGGGGATGGAACCCAGGGGGCTGGGCTAAGAGACAGCCCAGCCGGTTTTTCATTCTTTATTTTGAAACAGGGTCTCACTGAGTTGCAGAGGGCCTCACTAAGTAGCTGAGGCTGTCCGCGAACCGCGATCCTCCTGTCTCGGCCTCCCGAATGCTGGGATGACAAGCGTGCGCCACCACGCCCGGCTTTATTCATTTGTATTAGAAAAAGTCACATTCAGGAGATGGTACCGTGTGACTTCTCAGGCGGACTCGGGTACAGTTGCTTCTGTGACAGCCAACTTGGGCAGGGAAGCTTCAGGGCAGCCACCGGGTCCCCGAGTCTCAGGCTGTGGGTTGATGGAAACTGGGAATACAGAGGAAGCTGGTCATGCACAAAAGAAAAGTAGTCATAGTTAGGCGTGATGGCGCACGCTTGTCATCCCAGTACTTGGGAGGCTGAGACAGGAGGACCACACGTTGGAGGCCGGCCTGGGCAACTTAATGAGACCCTGTTTCAAAATAAAAAAATAAAAAGGGCTGGGGAGGCCAGGTGTGGAGGCGCACGCTTGTCATCCCAGCATTCAGGAGGCCGAGACAGGAGGATCGCGGTTTGCAGATAGCTTCGGCTACTTAGAGAGGCCCTCTGCAACTCAGTGAGACCCGGTTTCAAAATAAAGAATAAAGGAGGGCTGGGGGTGTAGCTCGGAGGGAGAATGCCCCTGGGTTCCATCCCCAGTACCGCAAAAATAAATAAATAAATAAGTAAATAAATAAATAAATAAAATAAAGGGCTGGGGCTTGTAGTGACAGAGCACCCCTGGCTTCAATCCCCCACGCACGCACGCACACAGACAGACAGACAGACAGACACACACACACAGAAAAGTAGGCAAAATAGTCATACTCATTTGCACCTCTAATTGTCAGCCCTCTTCACCCTAAGATGCCAAAGTAGTGTCGGAACTCGGGGCCCTTTGGCAAGTGGCAGCATTTCAGCCCTGTCTGCGGGGCCCCTGGCCTGGCCCTGGAGAGAGGCCGCCGGCCGGGCCCAGCGGAGGTGACTGACCGCAGCGAGAGGGAAGAACAGCTGAGCGGCCGAGGAGAGCGGCTCCAGGAGCCGACCTGGGAGACAGCCCGCCGCACGGGGCCGCACACCCGCGCTCAGGAGCGCTGCGGGCGCCCGGGTGGGTCTCTAGCGCCATCACAGAATCCGCTCTCTCCCCGGGCCTGCTGCCCCGGCAGCCCTTGGGGCCCCTTTGTAAGCTCTGGCACATCTCCGGGTGCCTGGTCCTCCCTGGCCGCCACTGGCGGGCAGCGAAGGAGCTGGCCTTCGCTTCACCAGCGGCCCTCCTGGGTTACACCTGCCGCGGGTGCGAAGCGTTGGAGCCAATTTCCCAAGTGTGCGGGGTGGCAATGTTGGGCGATGGTGGCACCTTTATGGGAGAGGACACGGGGGGGGGCACGGCTGGCCTCTGCCAGGCTCAGGCTCCCGTCTGGACGTGTGATCGACCGTGTCGTCCCTTAGTTGTGGTGCTGTCTGCTGTGTGCTGCGGCCGGGGCTCCTCACCAGAGCGCACGCCTTGCTCTGGATCTCTACCGCCCTAACTGCGAGCCCACAGACCCCATTTTCTTCTCTCTCTCTCTCTTTCTCTCTCTCTCTCTCTTTTTCGTGGTATTGGGGTCAGAACCCAGGGGCTTTTTACTTCCGGGCTATCCTCCCAGACCTATTTAATATCTTATTAGAAACAGGGTCTCACTAAGTTGCCGAGAGCCTCACTAAGTAGCCGAGGCTGGCTTCGAACCTGCGCCATCCTCCTGTCTCAGCCTCCCAAGCGCGGGGATGACAAGCGTGCGCCACCACGCCCGGCTTAAGGAACCTCTTTTGACACCAGAAAAGTCACCGAGCCGCCTCCCCTCGCTCGCTCCCGTTGCAGGGAGTAACAGTTGGGCTGATGCCACACGTTGCAATCGTAGGCCCAGGGGCCTCCTGAGCCCATGGGACTCCGCTCAGGCTGCCCGGCCCGGCCTGGGACAACTTGGTCTCAGTCTCTGGTGCCAGGCTTGTGCCCGTATGTTCTCTCTCTCCTCTCTCTCTCTCTCTCTCTCTCTCTCTCTCTCTCTCTGGGATTGAACCCAGGGGCATTCCATCTGTAAACTTAAGCCCTCAGCCCTATTTTTTTCTTAATTTTGAAACTGGGCCTCACTAAGTTGCTGAGGCTGGCTGTGAACCAGCGATCCTCCTGTCTCAGCCTCCTAAATACTGGGGTTACAAGTGTGAGTCACCATGCTTGGTTCCTATTTATTTTTTGTTTTGAAATGGCCTCTCAGCTGGGCGTGGTGGCGCACACTTGTAATCTCAGTACTAGGGAGGCTGAGACAGGAGGATTGCAGATTCATGGCCAGCCTCAGCTACTTAGTGAGGCCATCTGCAACTTAATAAGACCCTGTTTCAAATAAAGAACAAGAAATAGAGAGCTGGGGGTGTGGATCAGAGGCAGGATGCCCCTGGGTTTAACCCACAGTACCGCAGAAAGAAAAAAAGAAGAAAGAAAAAAGAAAGAGTCTAGGTTGATGAGGGTCTTGCTACATTGCTGAGGCTGGCCTCGAACCTGCGATCCTCCTGACTCAGCCTCCCAAGTACTGAGAGTACAGGTGTGTGCACCACGCTGGGCTCTTTCTCCATAGCCCATGAGAAGTGACTCTGCACCTGGCCAGGCGATCCCAGCAACGAACCATTGGATCAACGCTTGCCCACCACCGGCTTTCAAGGCCCCCGAGGGGCAACGTGAGATTCTGCTCCCTCTCCCTAGGACAGCCCCCGTTCCCTGGGAAGGCGCTTGGGCTGGGTGTGGGGGAGCCGCGCTCCCAGGAGCCCGTCTGGTTGTGTCCTATGACAGGCTGGGGCTTCATTTTTGTTTACAAAGTAGACCAAGGTCCCCAGAGAGATCCCGTCACAACATCCTGCAGGCCTGTGGCCATTCTGCGTTTGTGGATCCCTTTTTCCATTAAAAAATAAATTCATTAAATATTGTATTTTTGCCGGGCGTGGTGGCGCACACTTGTCATCCCCGCGCTTGGGAGGCGGAGACAGGAGGATCGCGCAGGTTCGAAGCCAGCCGCGCTGGCTTAAGAGACCCTGTTTCCAAAAATAAAAAGTATAAAATAGGTCTGGGAATGTAGCCCAGAGGTAGAAGGGCTTCCAGGAACCCCAGTACCCGCCCCCCCCCCCAAATTGTATTTTCTAGCCGGGCGTGGTGTCGCACGCTTGTAATCCCCCACCACCACCCGCTTGGGAGGCCGAGACAGGAGGATGGCACAGGTTCGAAGCCAGCCTCAGCTACTTAGTGAGGCTCTCAGCAACTTAGTGAGACCCTGTTTCCAAATAAAGTTTAAAAATAGGTTTGGGGTTATAGCCTGGAGGTAGAAAAGCCTCTGGGTTCTACCCCTAGTACCACACACACACACACACACACACACACACACACACACACAAATTGTGTTTTCTAACTATATTGGTATAAAGATAAACACAGTCCAGGCTGAATTATTATTATTATTATTATTATTATTATTAATTATTATTTTTTTTTTGCCGGTTTGGGGATGGAATCCAGGGGCATTCGACCTCCGAGCTACACCCCCTGCCCTATTTTTTATTCTTTACTTTGAAACCAGGTCTCACTGAGCTGCAGAGGGCCTCACTAAGTAGCTGAGGCTGTCCGCAAACCGCGATCCTCCTGTCTCAGCCTCCCGAATGCTGGGATTACAAGTGTGCACCACCATGTCTGGCTAATACGAAGCTATTACTACTACTACTATTACTATTACTACTACTACTATTATTATTATTATTATTATTATTTTATTTTGTGGTACTGGGGATTGAACCCAGGGGCATTCTACCTGTAAGCTACACCCCCAGCCCTATTTTTTATTCTTTATTTTTGAAACAGGGTCTCACTAGGTTGTAGAGGGCCTAGCTAAGTAGCTGAGTCTGTTCACGAACCTGTGATCCTCCCGTCTCTGCCTCCCAAGTACAATTTTTGAACAGATGCCCTTTTGACACCATGAAAATGTATTCCTAACACAGGTAAGTAAAATTGTCTTTCCTCTCCCCACTGCCTCTGGGGTGGGCGACCTCACCTCCCCGGCCCCAGGTTGGAAGCTGAAAAATCAGGCAACTTGCCCCAGTGGCGGGCAGCGGGGAGAGGACCCACCTCCCGCCGGCGCCTCTTGACCCGCAGCGGAGGCGCTGACCGCCCATGGCTCAGTGTAAAAGCCCTGCATTCCCCAGGGCCTCCTTAATCAGTAGCTGGACCATGTGGCCAGGAGCAGAGAGTACCGGACAGAGGACAGAGCGAACCGGGAGCCAGCCCACTGGGCCCTCCCACCCTGGGCCCAGACCCAGGCCCTTCACAGGTACACAAGCCTCCTCTAAGCTGGGTCTATAATCCCAGTACTTGGGAGGCTGCGACAGGAGGATCGCAGGTTCAAAGCCAGCCTCAGCAAATTTGGGAGACCCTGTTTCAAAATCAAAGGGCTGGGAGTGAAGCTCAGAAATGGAATGCCATTGGGTGGTTCAATCCTCAGTACCACACAAAACCAAACAAAAGAAAACGTCTAAAACTGAAGTATTGCCAGGCGTGGTGGCGCACGCTTGTCATCCCCGCGCTTGGGAGGCTGAGACAGGAGGATGGTGTAGGTTCGAAGCCAGCCGCGCGCGCTGGCTTAGGAGACCCTGTTTCCAAATAAAAATGTAAAAATAGGTCTGGGAGTGTAGCCTGGAGGTAGAAGGGCTTCCAGGAACCCCAGTACCACCAAAAAAAAAAAAAAAAAAAAAAACCTTAAGTATTCACTTGGCCAAAACCATGCAGGAAACCCCCTCACCCCAGTGATCCCGGAGTCGCTTGGAAAAGGGGCTGGGGACGTCGGAGGGGGCTGGGGGTAACACAGCAAGGGTGGGTGGTGTCCCCCCGGGAAGGGCAGCTGAGACCCGCAGTCCTGGCCCCGCCACGCGCAGGCGGCGGCCTGGGTGAGCCAGTGACCTGGGGGTTGTTACCGGCCCCCGTGGGGACCGGTGACTGCTGAGAGGTGTCCCTGGAGGGAGCTGTGCGTCGCCGAGGCACCTGCGGGCGCCTCGTGTCCCCTGGGGCTGCAGGAAGGGGGGTGGCGGCTCCCGGAGGCGGCTTCAGGCAGGGAGGGCGGCACAGGCCTCAGCTGCTGCCGCTGCGCGGGTTTGCTCACCAGGCATCCCCGGAGCTGGCCCACCTCGCTGAGCTCCCTGCCGCCTGCTGTCTCGCTAGGACTGGGCCCCAGACTCCTTTAGCCCCCGCAGCCAACCTCACCCAGGATGGAGACGGAGCCCTGTCCTCCTAATTGCGCCCCTGGGACCCTCCCAGGACCACAGCCCAGAGAGCTCTGCCTGGAACCCCACTCCAGCCCGGAGGAATCCATCCCACCGAGCCGGAGCTGCTGGGCTGGGTATAAAACGAGGTTCCCTCTTGGGGCAGGCAGCCTAGGGGAGGGCCCTGCACATGGAATTATTTTGGGGGTAGTTACTGGAGATGAAATTTAGGGGCATTCTATCCACCCCCAGACCTTTTTTATTTTAAAACAGTGTCTCAGCCAGGCGTGGTGGCACATGCTTGTAATCCCAGCATTCGGGAGGCTGAGACAGGAAGATCGCAGTTTGCAGACAGCCTTAGCTACTTAGTGAGGCCCTCTGCAACTCAGTGAGACCCTGTTTCAAAATAAAGAATAAACAAATAGGGCAGGGGCTGTAGCTTGGAGGTCAAATGCCCCTGGGTTCCATCCCCAGACCTGCAAAACAAACAAACAAACAAACAAAAAACAAACAAAAAACAATGTCTCGCTAAATTGCTGAGGTTGGCCTTACAATTGTGGTCCTCCTGTCTCAGCCTCCCAAGCAATTGGGTTATAGGTATACACTGTACCTTGCTGTGAGTAATTTTCTTTTCTTTCTTTCTTTTTTTTTTGGGGGGGGTGTTGGGTATTGAATCCAGGTTCATTCAAACTCTGAACTGAGGATATTTGGATATTTTTATACACAAAAATAATCTGAGCTACACTTCCAGTCCCATTTTATTTTTATTTTTTTTAATTTAATTTTAATTTTTTTTGTGGTACTGGAGGTAGAACCCAGAGGCTTTCTACCTCTGGGCTATACTACCAGACCTATTTTATATTTTTATTTGGAAACAGGGTCTCACTGAGTTGCTGAGAGCCTCACTAAGTATCTGAGGCTGGCTTCGAACCCGTGCGATCCTCCTGTCTAAGCCTCCCAAGCGCTGGGATTACAAGTGTGCACCTTCACGCTCTGCTGAAGCCCTGTTCCTAAATAAAAAATAAAATAGGGCTGGGAGTGTAGTTAGGATGTAGTATGCCCTGAGTTCAATCCTCAGTACCAGAAAAAAGTATTGGTGATATTGAAAAAAAGTTTTTAGGTCTAATAATGGTATAATAGCAATGTTAATGAATCCTAATCTTTTATACATGCATATATACTTAAAGATGGGCCAGGCCGGGTACAGCGGTGCATGCCTATAATAGTAGTGGGAGGCTGAGACAGGAGGATCACAGATTCTCAGGAATTTAGTGCAAATTAGATATCCTGTTTCAAAATGAAAAAAAAAAACAAGATAGATACATAGATAGGTAGAAAAGGAAGGGGGAATGCAGCTCAGAGGTAGAACGATCCTGAGTTTAATCCCTAGTACAAAAAAAAAAAAAAAGATGGCCGGATGTGGTGGTGTTTGTTTTGTTTTGTTTTTTCGGGTCTGGGGATGGAACCAGGGGAATTCGACCTCCGAGCTACACCCTTTGTCCTATTTTATTTTTCCTTTATTTTGAAACAGGGTCTCGCTAAGTTGCCAAGGGCCTAAGTAGCCGAGGCTGGCCTCTAACCGCGATCCTCCTGTCTCAGCCTCCTGAATGCTGGGATTACAAGCGTGCGCCCCCACGCCCGGCTGAGCCTGTTTTAGAATCGTATCATCGCGTGGAGGGGGTGGAAGTCAGGGAAATGAGGATGAGACTGGCCGTGTGTTGGTAATTGTTTACTAGATTAATCTTTTATATGTTTAAAATCCTCCGCAACATTCTTAAAAATTAAAATAGGGCCACACCGTGGCTAAGATTAACCTTCCTGGAGTGCAGAGGTCGAAGGCTGGGGAGGAGCCCGCAGGTCGGGGGTCTACCCACCAGCTCGGCCTTTCCTGGGGCGCAGTGCTCTCGGTGTCCACCAGGGGGCGCCCGAGACCGCGCCGACCGGCGCACCCCGGGGCGGGCCTCCCTCACGCGCCGGCGGAGACCCCGAGGGGTGCAGCTGAAGTTCAAACCCCTCCAGGGGAAAGTTTGCACACGAGCGTGCGCTGTGCGGGGTCGCGGCTGGGGCCCGACTGCCGGAATGATGCTGAAACCTGCAGGCAGGAGCGTGGGCTTTCCCCAGCATCCCTTCAGTGTCCTTTCTTTGGTTTCTATGCCATTCCTTTGGGTGTGTGTGTGTGTGTGTGTGTGTGTGTGTGTGTGTGTGTGTGTGTGCAATAGTTACTTTGAACTATAATTCATCATATAACCCACATATTTAGTCTGTAATTCAGTAATTTTTCAGTATATCCACAGCTTTATGTGAAACAATGCCCTCTGTCAATTTTATGATATATATATATTTTTTTGGTGGCATTGGGGGTGGAGCCCAGGGGCTTTCTACCTCCGGGCTACACTCCCAGACCTATTTAATATTTTATTTGGAAACAGGGTCTCACTAAGTTGCTGAGAGCCTCACTAAGTAGCTGAGGCCGGCTTCGAACCTGCGCCATCCTCCTGTCTCAGCTTCCCAAGCGCGGGGATTACAAGCGTGCGCCACCACGCCCAGCTTTTATTATTATTTTTTTTAAACTTTATTTGGAAACAGGGTCTCACTAAGTTGCCGAGAGCCTCACTAAGTAGCTGAGGCTGGCTTCGAACCTGTGTGATCCTCCTGTCTCAGCCTCCCAAGCGCGGGGATTACAAGCGTGCACCACCACGCCCGGCAATTTTATGATTTTTAAAAATCACTTCAGAAAGAAACGAGGAGCCGGGCGTGCTGGCGCACGCTTGTAATCCCCGCGCTTGGGAGGCTGAGACAGGAGGATCGCAGGTTCGCGGCCAGCCTTGGCTACTTAGTGAGGCTCTCGGCAATTTAATGAGACCCTGTTTCAAAATAAAGAATAAAATTAAGGCTGGGGGTGTAGCTCAGAGGTAGAATGCTCCTGGGTTCAATCCCCAATACTGCAAAAAAAAAAAAAAAAAAAAAAGAAAAGAAAAAAAGAAGAAAGAAATGAAGGAATGAACAAGGTACCCATAGCAAGCATCTTCTTATCCCTGACACTCCCCACGGCCCACCCCTAAGGAACCCCGGCCGGCTTGGCCTCTAGATTCCTCTCCTCTGGACGCCCCTGGAGGTTTCCAGGAGGGAGCAGCCTCTTTCCCTCCCACCCTGGATCTGGGAGCAGCACAGGGCCCCGGGTTTGCTGCCCCTTCCCGGGATGAGCTGTCAGAACAGAAAAGCTGCCGATCGCCACACAGGTCTCTGAAATCTTCACTGGAACTGGCTCTCCCCAGAGTGGGCCTTAAAGAGCTGGGGTCCGCGGCAGTGGGTCAGGTCACCAACACACGCACGTGTGCATGTGTATACACCTGAGCAGTCAGACCAGGATGGTGAGCAGCTACGGTTCACGAAGCCCCAAAGCACCTGCCCACGGAGCCAGCCTCTGGGAAGTGGCACACGGTACCCATCTGGAAAGCGGGTTGGCAAACGCAGTTACCCTATGACCCGGGAATTCTCCCTCTAGGTCTAGACCCAAGAGAACCGAGAAGGTATGCCTGCAAAGAGCGTGTGCCCACATGTCCACAGCAGTCTTATTCCTTAATAGCTCAGAAGTAGGGACAACACAGCTGTCCATCAGCAAATGAACGGATAACCAAAATGTGTAGATTAACAGAGGTTCTCTAAGCCAGACATAGCAGCGTACACCTGTAATTCCAGTACTTGGGAGGCTGAGACAGGAGGACTGCTTGCTTGAGGACAGCCTCAGCAAGGTGGTAAGGTTCTCAGCAACCTAGCGGGACCCTGTTTGAAAACAGAAAATAAAAAAAAGGGCTGGGGGTGTAGCTAAGATGATGCCCCTGGGTTCAATCCCCAGTACCACCATCAAGAAGAGGAGGAGGAGGAGGAGAGGAGGAGAGGAGGAGGAGGAGGAGGAGGAGAGGAGAAAAATCTCTACAGTGGAATACTATTCAGCTATAAAAAGACACGAAGAACTGCGACATGGGTAAGTCTTAAAACCATTATGCTCAGGACGAGACACCAGACACAGCAGACGGCACGGTGTGTGAGCCCAGCCATAGGAAATGTCCTGAGCAGGCAGATCCACGGAGACAGACAGCAGATGAGAGCGGCTGAGTTTGGGATGCGGTTCGTCCCCAAAGATTCGCCACCTGTGATGACAGACAGCGAGGGGGGCGACGTATCTACCAGCCAGGGATGCCAGGATGGCTGGCGGCCCCCCGGGGACGGGGAGGGGGAGCCCCTCTCCCCTTAACCTCCAGGCGAATCCGAGCCTGCCCACAGCTTGACCGTCGACCTCCGGCTTCCAGAGAAAACGTCTCGCTGGCTCAGGCCACCCAGCGTGTGGGCCTGTGCAAGCGGCTACAGGAAGCCGCAGGGTTTGCATGAAGCCCCTCGCCCTGTCCCAGCGCAGCGCCCACCCCACCAAGGCCCCTGGATTTGTGTGTACGTGCGGTACTGGGGACTGAGCCCGGAGGTTTGTTACCTCTGAGCTACACCCCAGCCCTCTTGAATTTATTTTGAAACAAGGTCTGCGAGGTTACTGAGTCTCACTCACCGTTGCTGAGGCTGTCCTCGAACCTATGACCCTCTCGTCTCAGTCTCCCAGTACTGGGGTTACAGGTGTGTGCCACCACGCCCAGCTTGCTCTGACTCTTGGTTTTATTATTTTGTTTTGTTGTGGTACTGGGATTAGAACCCAGGAGCATTCTACCTCTGAGCTACACCCCCAGCCTGATTTTATTCTTTTATTTTGAAACAGGGTCTCACTAAATTGTAGGTGGCCTCACTAAATTGCTGAGGCTGGCCGGGAACTGAGGTCCTCCTGTCTCAGCCTCCAAGTGCTGGGGTTGCAGGCATGCGCCACCACGCCCGGCTTATGGTGCACGCTCTGGTGCGTGAGCTTGACATGCAGTAGCCTCTCTGGGTTTCTCTGGAACTTTCCATCCCTGCACCTCGAGAGCCCTTTGGACTACAGACAAGAAAGAGCAGGCTAATTCCAGTGAAGGCGCTGAAGCCAGGAAGATATTAAGAAGCCAGGAAGCTGTCACCTGCCGTGCGAAAGAGATTTGGGTTTAAATTTTTTTTTTTTTAGGCACTGGGGACTGAACCCAAAGGTATTCTACCTCTGAGCTACACTCCAGGCTATTTTATTTTTATTTGTTTTTTAATTATTTATTTAATTAATTTATTTATTTTTGTGGTACTGGGGGTGGAACCCAGAGGCTTTCTACCTCCGGGCTATACTCTCAGACCTATTTTCTATTTTATTTGGAAATAGGGTCTCACTAAGTAGCTGAGGCTGGCTTCGAACCCGTGCGCTCCTCCTGTCTCAGCCTCCCAAGCGCTGGGATTACAAGTGTGAACCACCACACCTGGCTTTTATTTATTTTTATTTTATTTTATTTTATTTTGCGGTACTGGGGATGGAACCCAGAGCCATTCTATCTCCAAGCTACACCCCCAGCCCTATTTTTTAGTCTTTATTTTGAAACAGGGTCTCACTGAGTTGCAGAGGGCCTCACTAAGTAGCTGAGACTGTCTGCAGACCCCTATCCTCCTGTCTCAGCCTCCCAAGTGCTGGGATTACAAGCGTGCGCCACCGCGCCTGGCTTTATTTTTTATTTTGAAACAGGGTCTCCCTACGTTTTTGAGGGCCTCGCTAAGTTCCCGAGGCCGACCTTGAAGCCCAGAACTCGGTCCCAAAGTACCGGGATCACAGGGATCTGCTATTGTATGAGATTTGGCTTCCTCGATTCATCACCCGTGCAGGCGGGGCAGGTGTGTGTGTGTGTGTGTGTGTGTGTGTGTGTGTGTGTGTGTGTGTGTGAGAGAGAGAGAGAGAGAGAGAGAGATGGAGGAACATTTAGCCCAGACCTTAGCCACCTTCCTAAAGCGAGGCAGTCTCAGGCAGTGTGGGGCAGGCGACGAGAAGCAGGCTGTGCTCTGCCCGGTGTGGCCCGAGCAGGGCGCCGAGGGCTGCAGGGTCCACAGCAAGGCGCAGCTCTGGCTGCCGTCTGTCGCGCCGCTTCCTGACCAGGTGGCTGAGGTTAGCTGCTTAACCCACCGGAACCCGTGTCTACTTCCCCGTAACCGAAGCCATCGGCCCGAGCATGGTGGTTTGCGACGGAATGCAGCAATCCATCAAAGCTCACGCGGTGCTGGCTGTGCGGATGCCGGAGCCCCTGGAGCAGGTGGTGAGGATGGGCCCCACGTCCCAAGATCACCCGTGGGAACCCAGCTTTTACTCTTTGGGTTAACTGTGTGTGTGTGGCAGAAAGAGAGAGGTTCTGCTGGCACATGCCTGCAATCCCAGTGCTGAGGAGGTTGAGACAAGAGGATCACAGGTGTGAAGCCAGCTTCAGCAATTTAGAGCGAGCCTCAGAAACTTAACAAGACCCTGTCTTGAAATCAAATAAAAAGCGCTGGGAGCCAGGAGCGGTGGCACGTAGCTCTAATATACTTGGGAGGCGGAGACAGGAGGATCCCAGGCTCAAGGCAACTAAGGAAGTCCCGCAGCAACTTGGCAAGACTCTATTTCAAGCCTGGCGTGGTGGCGCACACTTGTAATCCCAGAATTTGGGAGGCTGAGACAGGAGGATTGCGCTTTACGACCAGCTTCAGCTACTTAGTGAGGCCCTTTGCAATTCAGTGAGACCCTGTTTCAAAATAAAGAATAAAAGCCGGGCGTGGTGGCGCACGCTTGTAATCCCAGCATTTGGGAAGCTGAGACAGGAGGATCACGCAGGTTCGAAGCCAGCCTCTGCTGGCTTAAGAGACCCTGTTTCCAAATAAAGTATAAAATAAGTCTGGGAGTATAGCCTGGAGGTAGAAAATCCCCTGGGTTCCACTCCCAGTACCACACACAAAAAAATAGGGTTAGGGGTATAGCTTGGAGGTAGAAAGCACCTGGGTTTCATCCCCAGTACCACAAAAAATAAATAAAATAAAATAAAATAGGGCTGGTGATTACCACAGACACACAGATACACAGAGAAAGAGACAGACACACACACACACACACACACACACACACACACACACACACACACAGGTTCATCTGAGAACCATTGACAGGAGGCGTGAGTTTCAGGCCCACCCCTGAGGTTCCGCAGGGACGGGCCACCCACCTGGGAGGCGCGGGTCCCCTCCCCACGGGGCCTCCTAACTCCGCGGGGGGTTTGGTCCTTGAGACCCGGGGACCCAGCGGTGGACCGGGTGGAAATGGGGCCCTTGGGAGCCTCCCCGCGGGAGGTCGCCTCGGCCCTCGGGGCAGTGTGATCCCCTCTGGCGTCTAGAATCCCTCCTGCCCTCTTCCCGGGCAGCGTCAGCCGCCAGCAGGGAGCCGTGGCCGCGGGGCCTGGCTGCTCCCTCTGCCCGCTGGGCTGCGTGGAATGTTCTCAGCGCCTGGTGTTTACGGCGGAGCCATAACGTGCTGCCTTCCCGGAGCGCTCCCTGCCCTGGAAGACGGGAGCGTGGCCTTCACCTCCAGCCAGTTTTATGGTTCTGTTTTTATTCTCTCAGGAACAAACTGTTCGAGGAAGGACAGGTGTTAAACTTGAGTTCTGGGCAGGAGAGGTCACCTTCTACTGCCCCCACGCGGCCCTGGGAGCTGTCCCCGCGTGGCCTGTGCAGGCTGGGCGTCCACGCCGAGCCCCCTCGGGGCGGCTGGGAGCTCTGGCAGCCCACAGTCCCCAGAGTGCTCCAGGTGCCAGCCCCTCCTGCGCCAGGCCTCCGGTCGTCGGCTCAGCTCCATCGCCAAAGCCCCCCTCTGGGGCCAGGCTGCGCCCTCGGTCACTGCCCCATGGAGCACCTGTCGGCCTGGGGCGGGGAGTTCGCCTCCGCGCTTGTTCCCGCCTCTGTAAAATGTGATAATAATAGTGCCTACCTCGTAAAGGCTTTATGAGGAGTAAACGGCTTAGCGTTTATAATGCGCCGAGGACAGTGGCTGGCACAGAACGTTCTCCAAGTGTTTGTTACATGGACCAAAGGAGGGAGACCTTTAGGAGCCCCCCACCCTTGATCTCTTTCTGTTCCCAGAGCAGCGTGTCATGGGCTCTTGACACCTGGCCGTCCTGCCCCTGGGTGCACACGGCACTGCCTTAAAGAAACCCGCCTCACGCTCCCGTGCGAACACCTGGCTCATGGAAGGCTCTGACAAACGCTGCAGGACAGTCTATCAGTGGAACACGCCTCTCCCCAAAGCAATAATCTAAAGCTGGAGAAAAAGGAACCGAGACCGGCAACCTGTGTGTGTGTGGGGGTACTGGGCATCGAATCCAGGGCATTTTACCTCTAAAATATACCCCCAGAGGCCCCCCACCGGCTTTTTTTTTTTTTTTTTGCTTTGAAACAGTGTCTTGCTAGGTTGCTGAGAGTGTTTGTACTTGCCGAGGCTGTCCTTGAACCTGCGATCCTCCTGCCTTAGCCTCTGAAGTCCTAGGACTGTGTGTGTGTGACACCACACTCGGTGAGAAGCAGCCTTTGATGATCACTCCCAAGGGATTATTTAAAACTGTACCCACGCCGGGCGTGGTGGGCACGCTGGTCATCCCAGCATTTGGGAGGCTGAGACCGGAGGATCGCGGTTCGTGGACAGCCTCAGCTATTAGCGAGGCCCGCCGCAACTCAGTGAGACCTTGTTTCAAAGTAAAGAATAAAAAATAGGGCTGGGGGGTATAGCAAAACAAACAAACAACAACAACAACAAAAAAACTAGCCGCGTTTCCATCCATCCACCAGGGCCACTGGGTGTGGCTGGGAGCTTGGCAAGTCAGTGTGGGAAGTGTAGATGCTTGTAAAACCCAGAAGTGGGATGTGGTGGCACAGGCCTTATAATCCCAGTACTTGGGAGGCTGAGATGGAGGATCATGGGTTTGAGGCCAGCCTCAGCCATTTAGTGAGACCCTATGCAACTTAGTAAGACCCTGTTTCAAAATAAAAATAATAATAAAAAAAAGGTCTGAGGGTGTAGCTGGGAGGTAGTAGAATGCCCCTGGGTTCAATGCCCAGCAGCCACACACACACACACACACACACACACACACACACACACACACACTCATGTACCCAGAGGAGAAGCCACTTGGCCAGGGCAGCTCCCTCAGCGCCTTCTAGGGAAGGGAGTCCAGCTCCTGTGGAGTTCTTGATGGACCAGGTTGTAGAATTAACTCTCAGGGTGGGTCTCCAATCAGTTGTTGGGGGAGGAGGGGTGACCATGGGTGACCTTGTCAGCAGCTTCTGGATTTCATGTTTGGAGACATGAGTGGGCCCCCAAAGAAAGGCACCAGACAGGCTGTCAGTGGCATCTAAAGGTCTGGTCGACCCGGGTTTGGTGGCGCACGCTTGCAATCCCAGCACTTGGGAGGCTGAGACAGGAGGATCGCAACTTAAGGCCAGCCTCAGCTACTTAGTGAGGCCCTTTGCAACTCAGTGAGACCTTGTTTCAAAATAAAGAATAAAAAATAGGGCTGGGGGTGTTGCTCAGAGGTAGAATGCCCCTGGATTCCATTCCCAGTACCGCAAAAATAAATAAATAAATTAATAAAATAAAATAAAATAAAATAAAGGTCTGGTCAGAGCTGGGCATGGTGGCACACACCTGTAACCCCAGCACTCAGAAGGCTGAGACAGGAGAATTGCAGGTGAGCCTCAGCAACTCAGAGAGACCTCGGCAACTTAGGGAGACCCTGCTTCAAGAAAAAAAAAAAAAATAGAGCTGAGGGTATAGCCTGGAGGTAGAGTGCCCCTGCGTTCCATCCCCAGTACCACAAAACAAACAAACAAAATGAAATGAAATTAAAAATTAAGGCCTGGTTTTCCCTGCTGGAGGAGAGATTTTCACTCCACTGTCAACAGTGGGTGTCTCCGGAGCTGCGTGTCAAGCCAGCCCCTCTTCCCCTGGTCCCCCGAGTGGGCAGGGCTGGGGCGAGCTGCAGAGCGGGGAGGCCTCCGAGAAGAAGCCCAGTGGCTGAGGTATTAGCAATTGCATCTTCAAATATGGGAGGGAATGGGGGCGCCGGGCGTGGTGGTGCAGGTTTGTAATCCCCGCACTTGGGAGGCGGAGACAGGAGGATCGCGCAGGTTCGAAGCCAGCCTCTCTGGCTTAAGAGACCCTCCCTGTTTCCAAATTAAAAAAAAAAAAAAAAAAAAAAATATATATATATATATATATATATATATATATATATATATATATATAGTAGGTCTGGGAGTGTATCCTGGAGGTAGAGGGTTTCCAGGATCCCCAGTACCACACACACACACACACACACACACGAGGGAATGGGGCTGGCTGATGGCCTGCAGAGAGACTCCTCGCACGCCCTGAGACGTGTTATCTTTGGGAAAGCGTGGAAGGGCCCCGTGGTACTCACGCCTGGCCCACGCACGCACGCACGCACGCACTCAGCAAACATGTATCGAAGCCCAAGTGCAGTGCCGGGCAGCCACGGGCCAGACAGAGACCTCGCCCTAAAGGATTCCAGTTTGGGTGTGAGTGGGGGTGGACAGGAGGCGCAGACAGATAATTAAAAGCAACAGAACCACACGCGGGGCTGCGGGAGAGGGAGCCACGTCTCCCGGCTGCAGGGGGAGGAGCACTGACCCGAGGGGAGGAGCCTGAGCCGAGGGGGAGGAGCACTGAGCCCAGGGGAGGAGCACTGAGCCGAGGGGGAGGAGCATTGAGCCGAGGGGAGGAGCGCTGAGCCGAGGGGAGGAGCACTGAGCCGAGGGGAGGAGCGCTGAGCCGAGGGGAGGAGCACTGAGCCCAGGGGGAGGAGCATTGAGCCGAGGGGAGGAGCATTGAGCCGAGGGGAGGAGCACTGAGCCCAGGGGGAGGAGCATTGAGCCGAGGGGGAGGAGCACTGAGTCGGCAGGTGTTTTGGAGGAAGAAATGCCGAATCAAGGGTTAAAGACTGCAGAGGCGTTTGGGGGTTGAAGTGGGGCGGGCATTTGGCTAGAGAAACAGCAGCAAAGGTCCAAAGGCAGAAAGTGTGTGTGTGTGGGGGGGGGACGTGCAGCTGGTGTATTAAACGAGAGGCAGATAGTATAAGACATGAAAGGAGAGGGAGGTCGTGGCTGTGGCTCAGTGGTGTGGGTTTCCCAGGCTACGCGAGGCCCTGGGCTCCATCTCCATATTGAACAGGCCTCTCTTAATTATAAAAATCCTGTCCCAACTAGCACGTCCGGGATGCTCTCGCTGACTTTCAAAGGTGAAATGTCCAAGGCAAGTCTGCTTCAGGCAGAGCTGGATCCAGGCGCTCATGTCCACAGGATTGGGCCTGCCGCCCCGTCTCTGCCTTCCTCCCCATGGGGTTCGTTCTCAGGTGGGAAAGGTGGCTGCCAGCGCCTCCGGTCTCTGGTCCTGCTGAATAGATAGCCAGGCAGAGAGCGCTGCCTGCCGGGAGGTCCGCGGGGCTCCTGAGCTTGTCCTCATCGGCTGGGATTGAGCCCATTGATCTTGGTGATTGATTTTCAGGAGCGGGCCCTGTGATCGCTCCTGAAGGCGAGGGAAGGGCGATGTGATTTCCCTAAACTGAAATGAGGCTGCTGTGACCAGAAGGGGAAGCAGGTGCTAGGCAGACGTCTAACCAGACGCGGCCTGATTCCACTTGTATGAAATGCCCAGAACGTGGAACTCCAGAGAGGTGGGTGCGGGTAGTTGGGTGCCAGGGGCCAGAGACTCGGGGGTGGGGAGTAACTGCCTGGTGGATAAGTTTTTTTTTGCACATGTTAAAATCTACCCACGTGTTCATCTTAAAATGGTGAATTTCAGAGCCAGCTGTGGCGGCGCACGCTTGTCATCCCAGCCTTGGGGAGGCTGAGACAGGAGGATCGCGGTTCGCAGCCAGCCTCAGCTACTTAGTGAGGCCCTTTGCAGCTCAGCGAGACCCTGTTTCCAAATAAAGAATAAAAAATAGGGCTGGGGATGTAGCTCAGAGATAGAACGCCCCTGGGTTCCATCCCCAGGACTGCAAAATAAAATAAAATAAATAAAATAAATAAATAAAATAAAATAATAAATAGGGATGGAAGTATAGTTCAGAGGCAAAATATCCCTGGGTTCAAGCCTTAGTACAAATAAATAAATAAATAAACAAAAGAGGTGAAATTTTTTTGATAAAAATTTATCAAAAATTTTTTCTGAGACTTCCGGGAAGATGGTGACGGAGAAAAGCGGGGCTTACAAGCCTCGCTAACAACCAATCTCTATTACCACAAAATCAGCGCTTTTCATAGCCAGAAAACACCATCAGCAGAGAAACAAAAAAGGTAAATACAAAGGACAGAGAAAAAGAGGGCTGGAAAAACGAGACACCAGAAAGAAACCAGACCGCAGTGCTGCGGCCAGAGCTGCGGGGCGGAGTGGCGGGCGCCATCTTTCCTTCCAGCCCCAGGCTCCAGAGAGGAGGGGGACTCATAACGGAGCTCAGAGCCACAGAGGAGATACGCCGGACTCATGCCCGAGGACGCGGCAGCAGCGCCTTACTGCCGGCGGCAGCGGCGATTTCACCAGACGGCACCAGACCAATGTACTCAACAGCCCACCAGGCTCCAGAGAGGAGCGGCGGACAGAGAGCCGAGGTGAGCCGCTGTGGATCAGCCGGGCGGGATTCGGCAGATTTTTCTAAAGCTCCCAGGGGCTGGGCTCAGCACACGCTGCAGGGACTCAGAGCGGAGCTCAAAAACAGAGAAGAAATATGCCAGCCTCACGGCTGAGGGTGTGGCAGTGGCACCATATTGCCACCGGGGTGGCAGCAGCAAATTCACCAAGTCCACTACAGCTCCATCTGTGCACTCAACAACAGTGAGTCAAATTGCGGGCCACAGAGGAGAAATCCCAGTACTGACTCCCAGGGACTTGACCCAGTGGGGGAGTGGCGGTGGCAGAGATATCACACCATAGGAGAACGCCCAACCTGGCACCCCCCCATGGTCTAAAGCAGCCTCGATTGACTCCCAGGGTCTGAGACTCTGCGATACAACCCAGTAGAGGAGTAGTGGGGACTGAGATACCACAGACTCGAGATCCAGAGCACCTTAAGTGAAGTCGTAGTGACCCAGGGAAGAACCCAGTGAAGGCACAAACTTCCGAAATCATGGGAAAGAGGAATAACAATGGAGCAATGAATGCCCACAACCCCACAACATCAGAACCCGATAAAACAGAAATTCAGAGATTTCTAGAAGATCAAATCAGGAAAATAACTGTAGAAATAATAGAGGTGTTTCGAAAAGAATTCAGAGAGAGCCAAAAAGAGATAAAGGATGTAATCAATGAAGTAAAGGCCTCAATTCAAAGTATAAACAACCGATTAGACCACATGGAGAATAGAATCTCGCTCCTAGAAGATGATCACTCCATAAATGAACGCATAGTTTCTAATTTAGAAAAAAAATCCGACAGCAGGAATCTGACATTGAAAAAATATGGGCCCATTTAAAGAGAGCTAACCTAAGAATAATTGGAATAGAGGAGGGAAAAGAAAGTGAAATCAAAGGGATCAACAATCTTTTCAAGGAAGTAATAGCAGAAAATTTTCCAAACATAGAGCAAGAGGTCGATACACAGGTCCAGGAAACTTATAGAACTCCCTTTAGACAGGATCGGAGAAGAGGATCCCCACGCCACATAATTGTCAAAATGACCACTGTGGAAGCCAAGCAGAGAATCTCAAAGGCAACAAAAACAAAGGGCCAAGTGACATTCAGAGGCAAACCAATTAGAATCACTCCAGACTTCCCAAACCAAGTCATGAGAGCCAGAAGGGCTTGGAGTAACATATTCCAAACTCTGAAAGAAAACAACTTCCAGCCAAAAATTTCCTACCCAGCAAAACTTTCTATCAAATTAGATGGAGAAATAAGAAGCTTCCACGACAAACAGAAACTGAAGGAATTTATGTCTTCAAAACCAGCGCTAGATAAAATACTCAAAGAGATTAACTACAAAGAAGAATTAGGTAACATACACCAGAACAAGATTTTCCATCCAAAAGACAACTAAAATTGGTTATCTTTGGAGATTATTTGTTAGTCTTTTACCTATTTCTAAATTGTATTGTTTGCTTTATTGTTGCTAATTTTTAAGATTTCTAGTTGGAATATTAATATACCTTCAGATATAGCATTTGGAAATATTTTATCCCATTCTATCAGTAACTTTTAACTCTGTTTACATTGTCTTTGGATATACAATATGTTTTTATTTTCTAGGGAGTTTGTATACTCTTCTGTTGCCTGTGCCATTGAAATCATATCCAAGAAAATACTTACAATTTCAATGTCATGAGGTTTTATGACCCAGATTTTCTTCTAAAAGTTTATAGTCTTAAGATTTATATTTAGGTCTTTTATCTATTTTGAGTTAATATTTGTATATGGTGTTAGGTAAGGGTCCAATTTTATTCTTCTTCATGTAATTATTATTTTTCAACAATATTTAGTTAAAAGATTATTATTTCCACCACCAAATGTCTGTGGAAACCTTGTCAAAAATAACTTGACAATATATGGAAGAATTTATCTCTAGGCTTTTATTTAACTCCAATGGTTTATATATCTGCCTTTAGAACAGTACTACACTGTTTCAATTATTGTAGCTTTATATGGCTTGAAATCAGAAAATATACATCTTCTAGCTTTGTTCTTTTTCGAGATCATTTTGGGTATCTAGAGTCCATATTCCATATTAGGATAGATTTTCTCTGAAAAATAAATAAATAAATGTGTAATAGTTTCACATAAAAAAAAAGAAAAAATATTCTCTGGTAAGAAAGAAAGCAAAAAGAAATATTGAAATGTTATCTTTAAGTCATCAAAAGCTTGGTATCAGACAAATGAAACTGTTATGTGAGATTATCATTGTTAATTTTAGATAAATTGCTATAAAACTAGATGTCAAACACTAAGCCAAGCATGGGAAGGAGGGATGGGGAGGCAACGGGGTGGGGATCGGGTAGGGGCTAACTGGGCAATGTGTGCATGTATGTCTACAAAATTTTTTTTTTTTTTTTTTTTTGTGGTACTGGGATTCCTGGAAGCCCTTCTACCTCCGGGCTACACTCCCAGACCTATTTTTACAGTTTTATTTGGAAACAGGGTCTCCTAAACCAGCGTGCGCGGCTGGCTTCGAACCTGCGCGATCCTCCTGTCTCTGCCTCCCAAGCGCGGGGATGACAAGCGTGCGCCACCACACCCGGCCAAAAGTTTTTTTTTTATACCATTATGATGTATGAATACAGTGCACCAATAAAAAAATAAATTTTTTTCTCACTGCAATAAACAAATAAACAGCGATGAATGCTCAATCCAAACTCTTCCTCTGGCTCAGCATGAGCTGCGGTGGGACGGGCCTTCTGGTCCCGGGGGCCGGCCCTGGGCTCTTTGGACGGGCCCTGGCTTTGGCAGAGCTGCCCTCCGCTCCCATCTGCGTGGAGCTGGGCTGGTCTCCGTGGACACCTCAGGCTCCCACAGAGCGGAGTCCGGATCCGCTCCATCCCTACACTGCAGTGCCTGGGCTCCAGGGCCTCAGGTACCCATCCGCCCACTGGGACAGACTCTCAGGGTGGTGGTACAAGCTCCTGATGGGGATTTGTCCCCCAGCTGAAGCTAGAGAAAGAGTGGGAAATGCGCGCTTTGCTCCTGAGGACTGAGGCTGGCCTCTGCTTTCGCCCCGTCTAGAGGTTGCAGTGTGCAGATTCTCTCTGGCGGAGTGCGGCGTGCGCTGGCCTGGGGGCCTGACTCCAAATCGCCTCCCATGACCAGCAGAGGGATTCTGGCTCCTGGTGTCCTTGTCTGTGATAAGGGGTACTGAGACTCCTGCGGGCCCCCACTGTTCAAGTTCACCCACACCCTGAGAGCATGGCCTCCTGTGGAGTAGGTCTTTGCAGATGTGGTTAAGAATCTGCAGACGAAATCATCGTGGGTTTAGGGTGAATCTCACATCCAATAACCGGTGTCCTTAGGAGGAGAGGAGGGACACAGAGACACAGAGGACAAAGTCGTGAAAGCCAGAGACAAAGACTGAAGGGGTGCTGCCCCTGGGCCAGGGAATACACACACACACACACACACACACACACACACACACACACACACTCACACACTCACACACTCACACACACACTTTTTTTTTTTTTTTTTGGTGGTACTGGGGGTGGAACCCAGAGGCTTTCTACCTCTGAGCTATACTCCCAACCCATTTATATTTTATTTGGAAACTGAGTGCCTCACTAAGTAGCTGAGGCTGGCTTCGAACCCATGCCATCCTCCTATCTCAGCCTCCCAAGCGCAGGGATTACAAGCGTGCACTGCCATGCCCGGCCACACACACACATTTTTTTTTTTTTTTTTTTGGTGGTACTGGGGTTCCTGGAAGCCCTTCTACCTCCGGGCTACACTCCCAGACCTATTTTATATTTCTGAAACAGGGTCTCTTACGCCAGCGCGGCTGGCTTCGAACCTGCGCGATCCTCCTGTCTCCGCCTCCCAAGCACGGGGATTACAAGCGTGCGCCACCACGCCCGGCCTCACACACACACATTTTGGTGGCACTGAAGATGGACCCCAGGAGCATTCTACTTCTGAGCTACACCTCCAGCCCAGCCATCCCTCCCCCCCATTTTTGGTACTGGGGATGGAACCCAGGGGCTTCTACCTCTAAGCTACACACCCAGCCCTATTTTGTTTTTATTTTGAAACAGGGTCTCACTAAGTTGCAGAGGGCCTCACTCAGGAGCTAAGTCTGGCTGTGAACCTGTGATCCCCCTGTCTCAGCCTCCCAAGTACTGGGATTACATACCTGGCTTTATTTTTTAATTTTTATTTGCAAACAGTCTTGCTAGGCTGACAAGAATCTTTCGCTACTTGCTGAGATTGTCCTCGAATTCGGGAACCTCCTCTCTCAGCCTTCTGAGGACCAGGATTACAAGTGTGTGCCGCCACTCTCGGCTGGGCCAGGGAATTCTGGGGCTCAGAGGCTGGGGGAGGACAGAAATCGTTTCCCCTGGAGCCTCGGAGGTGCTATGGTTTGAAATGGTGGGGCTCTTTTTCTTATTCAACTAAGGTTGGTTGAATAGAAAAATTAACGGGCGGCTCAGTGCAGCTTTAACAAACATTTATTACAAAATCAGTAGGAAACAGATCAGTAGGAAATAGAGAAGAGAAAGAAGTAGCGTGCTGACCCGCATGCTGGGGAGCCCGAAAATGGAACTCCGGCCCCTTTTGGGGACCTCGACCTCTGAATAGATTTTGTATTGGTATCTGTCTCATCAGCGTTACCAAGGCAATGGTTAGTTACTTTTTCCTTAGCCAGGTGGGGCCTCTTTGTCTCCGGACAGCGCACTTGTTCCCAAGTGCGACGGTCAAGAATCTACCTGGCCCTCGGCTCTATTATATTGGGCAGTATTGGTTGCTCATCAACTAGCATGCTTTGAAGCCGCACACAAAGTTTACCTTTCCTATGCCCAAGCCGGATCCCAGAGGAGAGGAGGTAAACAGGGGCACCGATGCCTCTATTGCAATTTTAGGGCTAATGGCCTCAGTTGACTCTAAGGCTTTTACTGTAGGTTAATGATTAGAATGAAGGGCAAAGACGGAGAGGACCTCTGCCTTGTCATCGCAGCAGCCCTCTCCCTGCCTGAGCGCCTGCGCAGCACCTAAGCTCTGACTAGATTTTACACTTTGGAAATTATCAAAGCAATTCCCCAATACCAGCACCTTAATGCATTTTGATGCCTCTTCCCAATACTGGCACAGGAGGGAGATGGGACCTGCTGACACCTGGGCTTCTGGGCTCCTGAACCAGAAGGGACTCATTTCTGTTGATTCCAGTCTCCCCATGTATAATACTTTGTCCTGGCAGCGTCATTCCAGGAAAGAAAAGCACCGTGTCAAAGACAGTTATCACGGAGCCTGTGGCGTGCAGTGCAGAGCGGCTGCCCGACAAGCATCCCCGGTGTCCCTGTGCGCCTCCTTGGGGATGGTGCAGCCGGTGGCCCTGTCGAGAGGAGCAGCCCAGGCTTCCAGCAGCATCTGCGCCTGCTGGTGTCTGGTCTCCTGACTGAGCCCCGGGAGGACAGAGCCAGAGAACCGAGGAGGAGGGAGGAGCGCTCCATGCATCCTGGCCAGCAGGCCAGCGCCCCAGGGGGAGCACAGAGGTGACCTCATGCTCCCCCAAACACTCAGGGCCCCTCCCAGTGCTGCCGCAGTGCCCAGAGGGAGCTGTCCCCACCCCACCACGCTGGCTGGTCCAGCCCTCCCCTCCCCTGCACGCAGCCATGGACCAGCAGGTCTCCAGAGCCAAGACTCCAGGGGACGTTTATCGTTTGCATGCTTTGGGGGCGAGGCAAGCTCTTTCCACTTCCCCAGGGCAGCTGGATCATAAACCCTGGATTCCTCAGCCTCACATCTGCACAGCTGCTCACCGCGGCCGGGAACGCAGGGGGCAGGGGTGGGGGGCAGGCTGCAGAGGGTGTGCCCCGCCTCCCTCTAGCATCGGAATGATGGCTTACAGATGGAAAAACTGAGGCCCAGAGGAACTAAGGACTTTTTGTATTATTTTCTCTTATTCTTTTATTTTGAAACAGGGTCACAATAAGCGGCAGAGGGCCTAAGTAGCTGAGGCTGGCTGCGAACCTGCGATCCTCCTGTCTCAGCCTCCCCGGTACTGGGGTTACAAGCGTGCGCCACCGCGCCCGGCTGTGTCTGCCTTTTGGAAGCCAGCATGCTTGTTGACAGCAGAATCCGGCCTTTGGGCTTCTCGTCCAGGTTTTGGTCCCCGCTAGGTGACTGTGAGCGGTACACCACGAGCGCCCACTGAGACCCGACCTGTGGCGTCGGCGTGGAGCCCCGAGCGCCTGGTGCCGTCCAGCGCCTGCACGGCAGGAGAGTCGCAGTTGAGCCGGCTTGGTCCGCGGACTTCAGCTGAGAATCTGGGCCGCTGGTGGAGCTGTTGGGAGCTCCCCAAGGTTCCCACTTATTTATTTTACCATCATAGCCCTCTGCAATATTTCGGCATCACCGAGACGACAGCCCAAATCTCCTGGCCCCTGGCCCCTGTCCAACCCCACATGTTGGGGACGGAGGGGGGTAGAAAAAACGCACCAACTGCTCCTGCCCCCGCCACCTGGGAAAACAGTGACCCAGAAATCAAACCCCGCCGTCCCTTCCAGGGGCCTTGTTCTTTCTGGGGTCCCCCGAGGAGGAGCGCTCTGAAGGCGAGAGGAACCGAATCGGGCGCAATCTCTCTGCTCAGATTTTTGCTTTTGCTGTCATGGTGAGTGAGGACCGAGGATTTCCCAGACTACGGCCACGAGGGAAGCACGCTGGGTGTGGAGCGCGTAGCTCCCAGGAACTGTGCGCGTTTCCCCTGGGTCAGCATGGGGATCTGGGTCAGCTCCAGGATCCAGTCCAGCCAGCACACAGGAGCCCCCCGCCGCCCCGCCGACCGCTGGATCCCAGGCCCCAGCCTCACTTCTTGTGGCGAAGCTGTTTCTGTGCTTTATAGAAATGGAATCCCACGCTGTGTCCAGGATGGGTTGAAGCCAATAGCGTTTGTCTCTGGAGTCGCCCTTCTCCCTCCCTCCAGCCCCGGAAGGGCCGGCAGGGGAAGAAGGCGCTTTCTAAGAGCACCCAGGCCGGGGATTGCACAGCCTCAGCCCAGCTGTGAAGTGGGCTTTGAAAGATGTGTTTTTCTTTTGGGAACTAGGGGTTGAAGCCGGGGGCATTCTATCTCTAAGTTACACCCCCAGCCCTATTTTATTTTTGGTTTGAAACAGGGTCTCGCTACGTTGCTGCCGCGTTGTGCTGGATTCCTTGAACCTGTGATCCTCCTGTCTCGGGCTCTAAGTGTGTTTGCATGGCATAGCCCCGGCTTCCTAGGTCCACAGCCTTCTCTGATGGGGATGGAGTAAAGAGGGTCAGGCAGAGCCAGCCGGCAGCCTGGCACAAGGTCCTCAGAACCTGAGCCCCAGAAGCTGTTGCTTCTCCTTGGGAGGACACCCCCAGTCCTATTTTTTATTCTTTATTTTGAAACAGGGTCTCATTGAGTTGCAAAGGGCCTCACTAGCCGAGGCTGTCTGTGAACCACGACCCTCCTGTCTCAGCCTCCCAAATGGTGGGATTACAAGCGTCTGCCACCACACCTGGCTTCTTTTCTTTCTTTTTAACAGGCCCAGCTGCAAATTTCCTCTAAGCCAAACTGTCTGCTTTCTAGATTTTATTATTTATTTATTTATTTATTTATTTATTTATTTATTTATTTATTTATGGTACTGGGGATGGAACCCAGAGACTTTCTACCTTTAGGTATACTCCCAGACCTATTTTTTATTTTATTTGGAAACAGGGTCTCACTAAGTTGCCGAGAGCCTCACTAAGTAGCTGAGGCTGGCTTCGAACCTGTGCGATCCTCCAGTCTCAGCCTCCCAAGCGCGGGGATGACAAGCGTGCGCCACCACGCCCGGTATGCTTTCTAGCTTTTATAAGCAGTAATATCAACAAAGAAACCCCAAAGGTGGCTGGGGTCGGGGTGCTGTCTCTCCAAGCTGCCTGCACCCACCGGGGAACCTGGACCCGCCTCTTCAGAGAGGCCGGCTGTGCTGGGGCTGCATCGGGACCTTTGGGTCACCTGCGTGGGGCGAGCGGCCTGCTGGGTCAGCAGCGGCGGGGAAGGGCGGGGAAACGAGGTGTCTGCAGAGTGCAGGCTTACGAGGTGCCAGGGGACCGTTGCGAGGGAATGTACCCGGCTGCGGGCGACCCCGGGAAAACAATCCCACAACACAGCAGCTCCTAGGTGACAGAGAGCAAAGCAGGAGTCTGTTTGGGAACCGATTTCAGCTTCTGCTTCCAAGGCCCTAGTAATCTGAGCAGCGGTGAGTGTAATGTTTACTCGGGAAACTATGAAAAGTCATCTAACGACGTCCTCTCCGCGGCTTGCATCCTCGGCTCGCTGGGTTCCGAGGGCCGCCGCCACCTAATCAGAGCGAGAGGCGCAGGGCCAGCTGGCCGCAAGGCGCCCTCCATCCCTGGCCCGCTGTCAGCGCGGGGCCCTGGGAAGTCACCGGGGTCCAACAGGCCGGGCTCCCTGCTTGTAGCAAGGAAATTGGAGGTAGTGTTGCTGGCAGCCTCCATGTCTGGCCCAGCAGGCAGGCCAGAGAGAAGACAAATCCATGTCTCAACCAAACCTTGCCTTTTATTTTATTTTTTTGCAGAAACGGGGATGGAACCCAGGGGCGTTGTACCTCTGAGCTACACCCCCAGCCCTATATTTTAGTCTTTTTTATTTTTTGAAACAGGGTCTCACTGAGTTGCAGAGGGCCTCACTAAGTAGCTGAGGCTGGCTGCGAACCGCGATCCTCCTGTCTCAGCCTCCCAAATGCTGGGATTACAAGCGTGCGGCACCGCACCCACACCCAGTCCTTTTTTTAAATCCTTTTTTAAAAAAATTTTATTTTGGTACTGGGGACGGAACCCCCAGGGGCATTCTACCTTCAAGCTACACTCCCAGCCCTATTTTTTAGTTTTTTTTTTTTTTTTTAAATTTTTTGAAACAGGGTCTCACTGAGTTGCAAAGGGCCTCACTAAGTAGCTGAGGCTGTCTGTGAACCGTGATCCTCACCCAGGGCAGCAGGCAGCCAGGTAACCTTCTGGTGCGGGGCGCAGGGGCCTGGGTAGTCCGGGCACCTCGCACCTGGAGCTGGGCTCTTTCCGGCCACTCGGCAGCCCGGAGACAGCAGTGGCACTTGGCTTTTTTTTTTTTTTTTTTTTTTTGGTAGTACTAGGGACATTCTACTTCCGAGCCACATCTCCACATTCCTATCTCTACTTTATTTTTTATTTTTAAACAGGTTCTTGTTGAGGGCTTTGCTAAATTGCTGAGGCTGGCCTCAACCTGTGATCCTAACACTCCCAAGAACTGGGATTACAGGTGTATACCACCATACCTGGCTTGGCTGGTGTGTGTGTGTGTGTGTGTGTGTGTGTGTGTGTGTGTGTGAGACTGGGGATGGAACCCAGGGGCATTCTCTCTCTGAGCTACACCTCCAGCCCTATTTTTTATTCTTTATTTTGAAACAGGGTCTCACTGAATTGTAAAGAGCCTCACTAAGTAGCAGAGGCTGGTCACGAACTGCGATCCTCCTGTCTCAGCCTCCCAAATGCTGGGATTACAAGCGTGCACCACCACGCCCGGCTTGGCTGATGTTTCAAGGGTGTGTGTGTGTGTGTGTGTGTGTGTGTGTTTGAAAGCTCTCAAATTTATTTCTCCTTCCTTCTCCTCCTCTTCATCTCCTTCTTCCTCATCCCCTTTTCCTCTTCATCCTCCCCACCCCTTCTTCTCCTCCTCCTTTCTTCTCCTTCTCCTTCTCCTTCTCCTCTTCCTCTTCTCTTCCTCCTCCTCCTCCTCCTCCTCCTCCTTCCAATTGGTACATTATGGTTACACATAATACTGAGGTTCGCTGTTACCTATTTGCACGAAAGCTCCCAACTCAGAGTCCCCAGCTCATCAGTATGCGGCCACAGACACACCTGGTTGCCACATCGGCCTCTGGGCACTGGGCCTGCGACCTCCGGACAGCACCCTCTTTGTTTGCTGTGGGCACTACAGTTCAGTGGTTAGACAAACACCAGCTGGCCGCAGCCCCAGTTAGCTGGACGATCACTGCCAGGTTTACTCAGAGGAAGAATAAACAAATATACATGCTTTAAAAGCCAACTTTGGGGGTTTTATCCTAAAAGACAGTTTCTGCGGAGTCCCAGGCTGGGGTATCTTTTTTTTTTTTTTTTTTTACCATACTGGGGATGGAACCCAGGGGCATTCTACCTCTATGCTGCACCCCCAGCCCAATTTTTTATTCATTATTTTGAAACAGAGTCTCACTGAGTTGCAAAGGGCCTCACTAAGTAGTAGCTGAGGCTGTCTGCAAACCATGATCTTCCTGTGGCAGCCTCCCAAATGCTGGGATTACAAGCGTGTGCCAACATGTCCGGCTTATTTTTTATTTATTTATTTATTTTTTGGTGGTACTGGGGGTGGAACCCAGAGGCTTTCTACCTCCGGGCTATACTCCCAGACCTATTTTCTATTTTATTTGGAAACAGGGTCTCACTAAGTTGCTGAGAGCCTCACTAAGTAGTTGAGGCTGGCTTCGAACCTGTGCGATCCTCCTGTCTCAGCCTCCCAAGTACTGGGATTACAAGCTTGCGCCACCACACTCAGCTTATTTTTAAATTTTAAAACAGGGTCTCCCTAGGTTGATGAGAGTCTTACTACTTGCTGAGGCTATCCTCAAATCTGAGATCCTCCTGTCTCAGCCTCCTAAGTACTGAGATTACAGGTGTGTGCCACCATGTCCAGCTTATAATGACCTCTTTAAAACTCTGTCTTTAAAGTTGGGCGTGGTGGCGTACGCTTGTCATCCCAGCATTCGGGAGGCTGAGACCGGAGGATCGCGGTTCGCGGACAGCCTCAGCTACTTAGTGAGGCCCTCTGCAACTCAGTGAGACCTGGTTTCAAAATAAAGAATAAAAAAAAAAAAAATAGGGCAGGGGGTGTAGCTCGGAGGTCGAATGCCTCTGGGTTCCATCCCCAGACCCGCAACAAACAAACAAACAAACAAAAAACCCTCCGTCTTCAAATATTGTCACATTTAGAAATACTAGGGTTTAGGCCGGGCGTGGTGGCGCACGCTTGTAATCCCCGCACTTGGGAGGCGGAGACAGGAGGATCGCGCAGGTTCGAAGCCAGCCGCGCTGGCTTAAGAGACACTGTTTCCAAATAAAAATATAAAATAGGTCTGGGAGTGTAGCCCGGAGGAAGAAGGGCTTCCAGGAACCCCAGTACCACCAAAAAAAAAAAAAAAGAAATACTAGGGTTTAGGACCCAACGGATGAATTTATTAACCCCTTATCATACTGTATCATCAAGTTTATATAAAAATATAGCAAATGTAAACTACCCTAGAGTGACAGGATGCAGATTATGGTCACCGGCCTGGGCTGGGGAGCAGGAAGGTGGGGGGCAGGCCACCTGGGGGCTTGGGTAAATCTTTTAGAGCGATGGATAGACAGGTTCATTATACTGACCGTGGAGCCGTTTTCACCGGTGCTCAAGAGAGTCAAAAGCTACGACTGGGCTGGGGGTGGAGTTCAGCAGCAAAGCAGGTGTCTAGCAGGTGCGAGGCTCTGGGTTCAACCCCTACTGCTGCGAGAAATAAAAAAAGGGGGGGGGAAGCCAGGCGTGGTGGCGCACGCTTGTCATCCCAGCATTCGGGAGGCTGAGACCGGAGGATCGCAGTTTGCAGCCAGCCTCAGCTACTTAGTGAGGCCCTCTGCAACTCAGTGAGACCCTGCTTCAAAATAAAGAATAAAAAAATAGGGCTGGGGGTGGAGCTCAGAGGTAGAACGTCCCTGGGTTCCATCCCCAGTACCACAAAAAAGCGGGAGGAATTTAGCTGAGTGGGGGGGCACAGGGCTGTAATCCTGGTACTTGGGAGGCTGAGACAGGAGGACCACAGGCTCGAGGCTGGCTTCAGCAAGATAGTGGGGTTCTCAGCAACTTACAGAGACCTTGTTTCAAAATAAAAAATAAAATAGAGCTGGGTGTGCGGCTGACGTAATCACAGGAGCCTGCAGAGCAGGGGCGCGCCTGGGCATTGTTGATGGCCAAAGAGGATGCGGAGGAGACGAGCCGCAGAGGAGGGCTCGAGGTGCCCCAGCTTCTGGGAGGGTGGAGAGGCTGTGGGGAGGGGTGAGCGGTGACCCTGGCCCACCGACAGCCAGCAGAGGGGCAGGACCCATCCTAGAGCTGCAAGAACCCGCGCTGCGAGCACCCGGAATGCATTGGGAAGTGAATTCCTTCTCTGAGCACAGAATACAGGTGAGCCCACCTGGACTTCAGCCTATCAAATAACAAGTGACCTATAAAGCTAACGCATAGGCATTTTTTTGCCTACTGGGGATTGACCTCAGGGGCATTCTGCCTCGTGGTCCTCTGGTCTCAACCTCCCAGATGCTGTCAAAGTGGCATTTTATTTTATTTTATTTGGGAGGGTCTGGGGGTGGAACCCAGAGGCATCTGACTTCCAAGCTACACACCCTGCCCCATTTTTTACTCTTTATTTTGAAACAGGGTCTCACTAAGTAGCTGAGGCTGTCTGCGACCTGAGATCCTCTGGTCTCAGCCTCCTGAAAGCTGGGATTACAAGCGTGCGCCACCACGCCTGGCTCAAAGTGGTATATATATATATATATTTTTTTTTTTGGTGGTACTGGGGGTGGAACCCAGAGGCTTTCTACCTCCAGGCTATACTCCCAGACCTATTTTCTATTTTATTTGGAAACAGGGTCTCACTAAGTTGCTGAGAGCCTCACTAAGTAGCTGAGGCTGGCTTCGAACCCGTGCGATCCTCCTGTCTCAGCCTCCCAAGCGCGGGGATGACAAGCGTGCGCCACCACGCCCGGCTACCAAAGTGGTATTTTAAAAATAATAGTTTTCCTAGTCGGCCAGAGCCTGCTCAACTGAGCCTCCCAGCTAGAGCTGAGGTCTCCCTCTAGGACCACTCAGGTACTCTCTGGTTCCTCAGCGTGACTGACCACGTCCTAGAACTCCTGACAAGCAAAGAGAGGTAGACGATAGGCCTGGCAGTTCCTCAAAAGCTTAAATACCACGTTGCCATGGAATCCAGACTCCACTGGAACCTGGGATCCTCGGGTCCCAGCCTCCCAAGTACTGGGGTCCCAGGCCTGCGCCCCCAGCCCGGCTGCGGCCACGCCCTTCACAAGCGTTTGGAGAACTCGCTTGTACCCTGGCCTGGAGCTTTGTACCCTGGAGTGTAAAAGGCACCGTAAGGCCGGTGGAGAGATGCTTGTTCAACGTGGAGACTTCCTGAGGGCTGCACGGTCCTCACCTGGAGGAATCCCTGCTGCCCGCGCGCCTGGGTGGGGTGGGCGCCGCCACCGGTCCCTGGGGCTGTGGGCGCCCCCGGACGAGGCCTGAGCCCCGGCGGCCCGTTGGTGGACCTCAGCCCTTTTCAGCCTGCGCATCCCCGTGGGGCTAAACGCCGCCCTCTTTTCTTGGCTGGAGGCTGACCACGTTTTCTAAGGCTCCAAGTTGCCGGGTGGAGGTGGCTAAAGGGTCACAAGCAAAGCTGGGAATCTTGGATTGCGCTGCGGAGACAGCTGGTCCGGGGGCTCGAGAGGAGCCCGCCCCGCTCCCCTTTCCTGCGGTCTCGGCCTCCGCCCAAACTCCAGGGCTCAGGCAAGAGGGGGCCGGACCTTCAGAGAAGGTTCTCCGAGTCGCCCCACTGTGTGCACTTCTAGGTGCTGAATTATCCTACTGGAGAGCCAAACGATTTGTAAGGGAAAATGGCCCTTCTTTGATAAAAAAAAAAAAAAGGTAATCAACTTTTAGCCAGGCGTGGTGGCGCACGCCTGTCATCCCAGTACTTGGGAGGCTAAGACGGGAGGATCGCAGGTTCGCGGCCAGCCTCAGCTACTAAGGCCCTTCACAACTTAGTGAGACCCTGTTTCAAAATAAAGGCTAAAAAAATAGGCCTGGGGTGTGGTCTGGAGATAGAATGCCCCTGGGTTCCATCCTCAGTATTGCAAAAATAAATAAATAAACTAACGTTTGCATTTACCACCATCAGCACCAGGCTACCAGCTGACCTTCCTCCTTGGTTTCCATTCTGTTTTTTCCATTTTATGTTATGACTCAAAACAAATGTTCCCTTTCCTAGGGCAGCACAGCTCCTGCTTGGGATCTGCGGTGGTAAAGGGGCGCCTGGGCGATGAACCTGGTGTCTGGCTTCTGGAGTGGAGCCTATTACAGTTTACCTTTCCGGAAGAAGGACTCTCCACACAGGCCCTGGTGATGGCGGGCACAGCTTCTCTCCCAAGAAACTGCCTGAAGGCCATTTTCTCTCTTGGCAGCTGCTAGGCACTGGGCAGGAGACGGTGGCCAGGGCCTCAGCCAGGTGAGACTCAGGCTCACTTTCTTCCACGCCATATGGGGGCGAGAGCTGCCATGGCCCCCAGCCCCCGAGAGAAAGACCTTAAGGAGAGGATTCGGCGCGCTCAGCCCAGGGGTCCCGATGGGGCCGCACAGGAAACCAGGGAAGGTCAGGCAGAGGGTGGCGATCCTGGCTGGGTGCGGTGGGCCCACACTGGCAATCCCAGTACCTGGAGGCCGAGAGGGGAAGATAGCAAGTTTGAGGCCAGCCTCCGCAACATTGTGGGACCCTGTTTCAAAATTAAAAATTAAAGTTAAGCCGGGCATGGTGGCATGGGCTTATAATCCCTGTGCTTGGGAGGTGGAGACAGGAGGATCGCGCAGGTTTGAAGCCAGCCTCGCTGGCTTAAGAGACCCTCTTTCCAAATAAAAATATAAAAAATAGGTGTCTGGGAGTGTAGCCGGAGGTAGAAGGGTTTCCAGGAACCCCACCACCACAAAAAAAAAAAAAAAATAAAAATAAAGTTAAGCTGGTCGTGGTGGTGCACGCTTGTAATCCCCGCGCTTGGGAGGCGGAGACAGGAGGATCGCACAGGTTCGAAGCCAGCCTCTATGGTTTAAGAGACCCTGTTTCCAAATAAAATATAAAATAGGTCTGGGAGTGTAGCCCGGAGGTAGAAGGGTTCCATCCCCAGTACCACCACACACACACACACAAAAAGTTCATCTTGCGCAGAGTGGAAGGAAGGCGGCCCTGACCTATCTCTGCAGTTTGGTCAGCAAGCCCGCCCTCCCTCTGGACACATTCCTCCATGCTCCCAGAATGCAACAGGCCGCCGCAGAACCTCTGCCCCGTTCCTTCCCACTGCCTTTCTCTCCTGGACCTCTCCACCCTCCCCTCAAAGCAGAGTGAGGCCAGGCTGGCCTACATCTCATCCCAGGACTTGGGAGGCCGAAACAGGAGGATCGCAGGTGTGAGGACAGCCTCAGCGAGTAGTGAGACTCTCATCAACCCAGCAAGACCCTGTTTCAAAATAAAAATGAAAATAAGAGCCGGGCGTGGTGGCGCAGGCTTGTCATCCCAGCATTCGGGAGGCTGACACAAGAGGATCAGGGTTCTCAGAGTTTCTGCTACTTAGTGAGGCCCTTTGCAACTTAGTGAGACTCTGTTTCAAAATAAAGGATTAAAAAAACAAAACAAAACAAAAAAAGGGAGCTGGGCGTGGTGGCGCACGCTTGTAATCTCAGCACTTGGGAGGCTGAGACAGGAGGATCGCACAGGTTCGAAGCCAGCCTCAGCTACTGAGTGAGGCTCTCAGCAACTTAGTGAGACCCTGTTTCCAAATAAAATATAAAATAGGTCTGGGAGTATAGCCCGGAGGTAGAAAGCCTCTGTGTTCCACCCCCAGTACCACCAAAAAAAAAAAGAAAAAAGAAAAAGGGTTGGGGGTGTAGCTTGGAGGTAGAATGCCTCTGGGTTCCATCCCCAGCACCACACACACACACACACACACACACACACACACACACACACACACGTCCGCGCGCGCACACACACACACACACCATCAGGTGAGCCAGGCTGGTGGCCTAGCTTGTCATCCCAGTACTTCGGAGGCTGAGACAGGAGGCTCATGGTTCACAGCCAGCCTCAGCTGCTTAGCGAGGCCTTCTGCAACTTGGTGAGAGCCTGTTTCAAAATTAAAAGAAAACAAAAATGGGCTCCGGTGTAGCTTGGGGGTAGAATGCCCCTGGGTTCCATCTCCAGTACCACAAAATAAATAAATAATAATAATAAAACAGGGCTGGAGGTGTAGCTAGGAGGTTGAAGGCCCCTGGGTTCAATTCCCCACTACCAAAAAAAACGAAGAGCCAGGAGTGCTCCCGGGGTCTCACCCGCCCGCGACACCCAGCTCTGTCTTCTGGGCGCAGCCTCCGTCGTCGGGGCCCTTCTCCTGTTCCCACGGCGCCCCTAGTTGCAGAGATGGAACTTAGGATCCTTCTGTCTCCCCAGGATGTCACCTCTGCTGGAACAGGGCAAGGAGAGGGCACGTCATGTTAGTCTCCGTGGCCGCCTAGCACCCGGCTGATCCTGCCTTCTGGTTAGTTTTCATTTAGTATAAAGAGCTCCCTCTGCCCATAGCAGACGAGCAAAGGACTCGCTCCCCAGCCCCGTGCCAGTGCGTAAATACCCGCCGGGCCCTGGTTTGGCATAGGGGCTCCAGGAGCCTGGAAAGAGAAGCCGCAAGCCAGGAGGGCAGCGGGAGGGCGCAGGGTGCCCAGCCTTGTCTTTTCCTGCCAGGCGCAGGCTGGCTCTGCTCCTCACGCGGGCTCAGAGACCCGCAGTACCCCTGGGAATTCGGCAGAGACAGATACCTCAGGGTGTCACGCACGGCACACGGTCTGGGGCAGAGACCCAGCTCGGCTCCCAGCTCAGGATTCTTGCAGGCTGCGGGACGGTGGGAGAAGGGAGCCGCTTTTTATGCCCATTGGAATAGGAATCCAGTTCTGTGCACCTTGGAGTGACTTTTATGGTGAACAGCCCCACGACTTGCATTCCACATCTTGTTTTTTGTTTTTTTTAGTCACTGAGTTTGAGTTACTCCAACCTACATCCTTACGCTGATTTTTAAAAAATTATTTTGAAATAGGGTCTCACTGAGTTGCCGAGGGCCTCACTAAGTAGCTGAGGCTGTCCGCGAACCGGGATCCTCCGGTCTCAGCCTCCCAAATGCTGGGATGACAAGCGTGCGCCACCACGCCCGGCTGCGTAGCATTTTTGCTGTGAGTTTACAGGATTTTCCAAGGAGTGAGTGAGTGGGAGCCGGAAGCGGGGAAGCTCGGTCCTTCCCGGCCAGCCAGGGCAGGTGCGTCCCCAGCCGGCGGCCCCGGGACCCTCTAGGATGGGTTTCCTCTGTTTTTCTCTCTTCTCTTCTTCGTTTGGTACTGTGAATTGAACCCAGGGACATTCTACCTCGGAGCTACACACCCAGCCCTATTTTATTTTGAAACAGGGCCTAAGTTGCCTGGGAACTTGCGATCCTCCTGTTTCAGCCTCCCAAGCACTGAAATTACGAGCGTGCACCACCATGCCCAGTTTTTTTTGGTGGCACTGAGGGTGGAACCCAGGGGCTTTTCTACCTCCAGGCTATACTCCCAGACCTATTTTATACTTTATTTGGAAACAGGGTCTCACTAAGTTGCTGAGAGCCTCACTAAGTATCTGAGGCTGGCTTCGAACCTGCGCGATCTCCTGTCTCTGCCTCCCAAGTGCGGGGATTACAAGCGTGCGCCACCACGCCCAGCTCTCAGGTTTTTTTTTTTTTTTTTGTGGTACTGGGGTTCCTGGAAGCCCTTCTACTTCTGGGCTACACTCCCAGACCTATTTTTACATTTTTATTTGGAAACAGGGTCTCCTAAGCCAGCGCGCGCGGCTGGCTTCGAACCTGCGCGATCCTCCTGTCTCCGCCTCCCGAGCGCGGGGATGACAAGCGTGCGCCACCACGCCCGGCTCTCAGTTTGTTTTTTAAAAAATAATTCTGAATTGCTGAGGCTGGCTTCAAACCTGTGCGTCTCCTGTCTCAGCCTCCCAAGTGCGGGGAGTATAGGTGTGCGCTGTGCCACCATGCCTGGCTCCGGCTCCAAGCACTTTTTTTTTTCTTCAGTACTGGGGATGGAACCCAGGGGGATTCTACCTCCAAGCTGCACTCCCAGCCCTATTTTTTAGTCTTTATTCTGAAACAGGGTCTCACTGAGTTGCAAAGGGCCTCGCTAAGTAGCTGAGGCTGGCCTCGAATTGAGATTCTCCGGTCTCTGCCTCCCAAATGCTGGGCTTACCAGCGTGCCCACCACGCCGGGCTTGGCTTTCAAGCCCGGTTTTCTGTCTACTCTCCTCCCTCTTGAGCCTTGGGTCGCCTGGACTGCTGGAGGCAGGAGGGGCCGCACACCACGGCTTCCTCGGCTGTGGCAACACACGAGCTGACTTTCCCCTGGGAGGGGCTTTTGGGGTTCCTGGGGGACGCCAAGGAACGCTGAGACAGCCCAGGCCCCATGGGGTAGGACTGTGTACCAATGCGGCCGCCTGTCCTTGTTCTGACTTTAGGAATTTTGTTTTTGTTTTTTTGTAGTACCAGGGAATTGAACCCAGGGGCATCTTACCTCTGACCTACACTCCCAGCCCTATTTTATTTTTTATTTTGAAATAGGATCTTGCTAAATTGTGGAGGCTGTCCTCAAAGCTGTGATCTTCCTGTCTCAGTCTCCCAAGCCGACATTACAGGCACGCGCCACCATGCCTGGCTAGGACTTCTTGCTGCTGCGGTTTCCCGGGGGTGAGACACCAGCTGTCTGGCCCCCAAGCTGCAGGTGTGCCTGTCTTCTCTCTCCCAGTCTCTCCCGCCCTTTGTAGGCAGGCAGGGAGCAGGGGAAAGGCTGCAACATCCTACAACCCTAAAGAAGCCAGCTCCTGAGCTGGTGTGGTGGTGCGCACTTGTAATCCTAGTGCCTGGGAGGCTGAGACAGGAGGATCACAGGTTCGTGGCCAGCCTCAGCTACTTAGCGAGCTGCTCAGCATCTTGGTGAGACCCTGTAAACAAATAAGACACCTCCGGGCGGGCCTGCCGGGCTGGGCCAGCGCCTCACAGTAGAGCGTGGGAGCAGCTGGCGCCTGTTGGTTTGTTCTCTGCCCCAGGACCTTTGCCAGGATTGAAACGGAACTGATTTTTAACATCTTGTTCCATTTATATTAGCCGAGGGTAGTAGGCCAACAGTTAGTTTTAATAGCACAGCATGTCCTCTTTGCTGTATTGATGTTCCAGGCATTTCCCGTGTCCTGCAATTACCATAGTTACACCCAGGGGAGAGAGGGTTGGCAGGTGGAGCCGGTTTGGAGAACTAGGCTACTAGCGGCTGTAGAGAGGCGTTAGGCACCTCATGGACATAAATGGCTGCTGCTGCTCCGGGAATCACGCCCAAGGCTTAAAGAAAGAAGAAGGGGAAAGGGACACCGCTTGTCTTACCAGCTTCGTTTGGAAGGAAATCAAAGATTCTTCTAAAGACGTTCACGGTCTCCTGGGTGAGGTTGGGCCAGGGAGATGGGGCAGCTTGGTAGTTGAGCAACAGCGCCCGCCTGGCTGGGCGGCCCACGGCGTGCACGGTAACATCTGCTCCCCGGGGGAACCTTCCCCTTTGTTTCCATTCTCCCCTTGTTAGTAACTGGTCAGGAGCCCCCAGGCTCGTCCTGACACCGCGCTTCTTACTCCTGCGCGGGACGTTATCACAACGGCATTTCAACTTTGGCTCGAGAAAGTTCAGATATTACGTAATGATGGAGACGGACGTGAGGGTCTCAGGCCACTGGCACAGGAGGGGACCTTCGGAAGACCCAGGCAAGAACTGGAGGCAGAGCCGGCGCCGTGTGCGCGCCCGCAATCCCAGCACGGGGGAGGCTGGGAGGGGAGGATTCCGAGTACCTTGGTTCCGAGCGACACCCCAGCCCTACTTCTCCCTCCCTCCCTCCCTCCCTCCCTCCCTCCCTCCCTCCCTCCCTCTCTCTCTCCCTTCCTTCCTTCCCCTCCCTCCCTCCCCCCACCCCCCCCCCCCTCTTTCTTGGTGGTACTGGGGTTCCTGGAAGCCCTCCTATCTCCGGGCTACACTCCCAGACCTATTTTATATTTTTATTTGGAAACAGGGTCTCCGAAGCCAGCGCGGCTGGCTTCGAACCAGCGCGATCCTCCTGTCTCCGCCTCCCAGGCGCGGGGACCACAAGCGTGCCCACCGCCCGGCTCGCCTTTAGTTTCTGGAAGAGGGCCTCACTGAGTCGCAGAGGCCTCACTGAGTAGCTGAGGCTGGCCGCGAACCTGTGATCTTCCTGTCTCAGCCTCCCAAGTGCTGGGATTACAAGTGTGAACCACCATGCCTGGCTTCAGTGCAGTTTTTATTTAGGCTATTTTTAAATTTGAAGCGGGGTTATCACCCGATTGTGAGTCAAGGGGTCTCCTTTAGCCGGGCGTGGGGTGCACGCTTGTAATTCCAGTACTTGGGAGGCTGAGACAGGAGGATCGAAGGTTCAGCGACTTGTGAGGCTCTCCGTAATTTAGTGAGACCCTGTTTCAAAATAAGAAATTACACCGGGCGTGGTGGCGCACGCTTGTAATCCCCGCGCTTGGGAGGCTGAGACAGGAGGATCGCACAGGTTCGAAGCCAGCCTCAGCTACTTAGTGAGGCTCTCAGCAACTTAGTGAGACCCTGTTTCCAAACAAAATAGAAAATAGGTCTGGGAGTATAGCCCGGAGGTAGAAAGCCTCTGGGTTCTACCCCTAGTACCACAAATAAATAAATAAATAAATAAATAAATAAATAAATAAAAATAGGTCTGGGGGTATAGCTCAGAGATAGAATGCCCTTGGGTTCAATCCTCTGCACCAAAGAAACAAAACAGGACAAAAAAACAAAGCCGGGCGTGGTGGTGCGCACTTGTAATCCCAGGACTGGGGAGACTGAGACCGGAGGAGGATCGCGGTTCGTGGACAGCCCCAGCTACTTAGTGAGGCCCTTTGCAACTCAGTGAGACCCTGTTTCAAAGTAAAGAATAAAAAATAGGACTGGGGGTACAGATGTAGAATGCCTCTAGGTTCCCCTAGTACCACAAAAAAAGGGGGGGCTGGGGTAGAATAGCTGGGTTCAATCCTCAGTACCAAAAAACAACCCCCCCCCAAAAAAAAACCAACAACACTCCTTTTAAAAGTAAGGTCTAAAAAATTAAAAAAAAAATAAAAGTAAGGTGTATTTCAATTCACATGGATGTAGATAAATGAAAATGGGTTTGTTTGTTCAGTTTTTTTTTTTTTCAGTACTCAAAGTTTAACCTAGGGGCACTCTACGTCCAAGCTACACTTCCAGCCCGATTTTTAAATTCTTTATTTTTAAAACAGGGTCTCATAAATTGGAAAGGGCCTCAGCAAGTACCAGAGGCTGGCCTCGAACCTGCGACCCTCCAGTCTCAGCCTCCCAAATGCTGGGATTCCAACCGTGTACCGTCATGCCCAGCGATGGCTCTGTTTATTCTTAGAGGTCCAGCCCACTCCGCTCCCCAGGTTCTGTTAACAAATTCTTCCTCCATGGTTGAAGTGGGCGCTGGGCGGCCAGGGGAGGGCGGCACCCATGTTCTTCCAAGAGGACACCCAGTCTCTTCCCTTCCTCTGCTTGCGGCTCTTCCTCCCACCAGGGCAGCGGCGCACACGGGACCCCGACGCCAGGAGTGTTATTTAGTCTGGAAACTCTCAAAGGAAGTATCTGCTTGCATGTGAGCAATCTCTGGAATCCTCGGCCCCTGCCCGGTGTCCCCAATCTGCAGCACAGCCTTGGGGGGCTCCTGCGCGGCTTGCTCTGCTGGCCCCGGGGCTTCTGTCCTGCCTGTGGCTCAGGAGGGGTCCCCGGCCCGCGAGGCCCTGGAGGACAAGGAGCCTCTGAGGTCGGGCGCCACGGCACACGGGGAGCTGAGGGGGCGAGCCCGCAGGCCCAGGCCCCCCAGCGCGCTAACCCAGACCACAGGGGCCATTGTGGACTCGGAGGGCAGTGGGCGCCGGGGCTCGTTTCCCGAAACCGTGTCTTATTCTCAGCCCCGTCCTGGGCTGCCTCGGCCGCCCACCCCACACTTCCTGCCTTCCTCGCCCTTGGTTTTGTTTTTGGTACTGATTTTTTTTTTTTTTTTTTGCACTGTGGATGGAACCCAGGGGCGGTCTACCTCTGAGCTACACCCCCAGCCCTATTTCCTTCCTTCCTTCCTTCCTTCCTTCCTTCCTTCCTTCCTTCCTTCCTTCCTTCCTTCCTCCCTCCCTCCCTCCCTCCCTCCCTCCCTCCCTCCCTCTCTCTCTCTTTTTCTTGCAGAACTAGGTAGGGATGGATCCCAGGGGCATTCTACCTCTGAGCTACACCCCCAGCCCTATTTTTTATTCTTTATTTTGAAACAGGGTTTCCCTGAGTTGCAACAGACCTCTAAGTAGCTGAGGGTGTCTGCAAACTGCGATCCTCCAGCCTCAGCCTCCGAATGCTAGGACGACAAGCGTGCCCACCACGCCTGGCTGGTACTGGAAACTGAACCCTGCGGCATCCTGCCTCTGGGCTACATCTCTAGCCCTGGTTTATTTTTGTTTTTGAAACTGTCTCGCAATGAGGCGTTCACTAGGTTGCTGAGGCTGGCCTCGAACCTGTGGCCCTCCTGTCTCAGCCTCCCAAGTACTGGATTCCAGGTTTGTGCCACACTGTGCCCAACGTCTCCTTTCTCTCTTGAGTCCTTTCTCCCCGGAGACAATGGAGGGTAGCGGAGGTGAGTCTTGGATGGGGCACTCTGTGACCTGGGGGTGCGTCTGGGCCTCACTAGAGCACTCAGTGGAGACCCAGCCTCAAGTACCGCCTTGCCTTCTCTCTGACATGGAACCTTCTTTCTAACGGGAAGTTTCTTTTCTCCTCGTCCCAGCTGTGTTTCCAGGGTTGTCTCATCTCCACCTGAGTCCAGATTCAGTAGCCAAGGCAGAAGACCATAACCCCTTTCAATAAAATGACCTTTATAAATGTCCTTCTTGGCTGGGCGTGGTGGCGCACGCTTGTGATCCCAGCATTTGGGAGCTTGAGACAGGAGGACTGCTGTTCACGGCCAGCCTCAGCTACTTAGCAAGACCCTTCACGACTCAGCGAGACCCTGTTTCAAAATATAGAATAAGGGCCGGGCGCGGTGGGCACGCTTGTCATCCCCGCGCTTGGGAGGCTGAGACAGGAGGATCGCGCAGGTTTGAAGCCAGCCTCAGCTGGCCTAAGAGACCCTGTTTCCAAATAAAATATAAAATAGGTCTGGGAGTGTAGCCCAGAGGTAGAAGGCTGGGTTCCATCCCCAGTACCACACACACACACACACACACACACACACAAATCAATCTATCTATCTATCTATCTATCTATCTATCTATCTATCTAGGGCTGGGAGTAGCTCGGAGGTGGAATGTCCCTGGCACTCACTCTCTCTCTCTCTCTCTCTCTCTCTCTCTCTCTCTCTCTCTCTCTCTCTCTCTCTCTCTCTCTCGTCAGCCGGCTGGGTTAGACATGGCTAGGGGGAGGGGGACAGAATCCCAGGGAAGCGGCACCCTTTGGCAAACAAGAAGAGTTCAAGTACCAGGTGTGAGGGTTTTAAATAGAAACCTGCTTACACTGCACTTAGGAGAACAGCGGCTGGCACTCTGCGGCCCGGCTTCTTCTCAGCAGACTAACATTAACTTCCAGACGATTCCGGCCGTCTCAGCGTCACATGGACCTACCGTAGGGAAGGCTGCAGCGCTGCGGCCCATCCTGGCTGTGCACCTCAGATTTCGAGTTTATTTTCAAAGTTTTATGCTACCTCTCACATTCCAACACACACACACACACACACACACACACACACACACACACACACACGGACTGTTTTTTTTCAAAATGCAGTCATACATGGGAATTTTATGACATCAAGCCTTGAAAAATGTGGAAACTTGGGTTTCAAAAATCCTTGGAGCAAATAATAAGCCTCTTGATTTGCAGCAACTTTGCTGGGGTTCACGCCCGCGCCCGCCGGGCCGCACAAGCCGGGCCGCCCGGGCTGAAAGGCAGACTCGAGCCTCCTATATGCCAAGGCCAGGCAGCCGCCCCGCTAATCGGGAAATATTTCCCCTTCAAACAGGAATAGAGAGGTTACTTCAGGGTCACTCAGAAGCTCACAAAGGCCTTTTTCAGATGAAAGAAAAGAAAATCGGTTGGGAGAACCCCACGGCACTTTTGTGTAGGAAGCCTGCGCGCCCGTCTCTGGGGGGGCAGAGCGGGGCCCCGGGATGCAGTTGGGTGGAGAAGGCCGCAGAGCCCTCCAGGTGGCCCTGACACCGACTTTCCAGCAGGCGGGGCGTCCCTTTCCTGTGGCCGGCGGTGCCACTTTCTCTGCAGGGAGCAGCCCGCCCTGCGGCTTGCTGGCGTGGCTCCTCCCTGGGGCTCCGGGCAAGGCAGGGCCCGGGCCCAGCGCAGGAGAACACCTGCCTTCCTCTGGCACAGGGGCCTGCTCTTCCTCCAAATGCCCCACTTTCCCATTCTGCTGGGGAGACAGTTATTTGAAATTGGGGGGACCAGGGCCGGGGTTGTTGCTCAGAGGTAGAACACGCCTGGGTTCTTACTTGTGTTTGCACCAGCAGCCAGAGCTCGCGGGCCTGCTGGGGACTGGCCCTGGACGTCGGTGGCAGTCACAGTGGCGGTCTTGTCCACGTGGACACAGAGGGGAAATGTGCATCTTTGGGGGGCTCTACTGGCATCTGCCTTTCCTCTCGTTCCTGAACCTTCTCTTAGCTCCAGATGTTTCCCACGGCACCTTCTGGATTTTCTTAGGCGCAACCATGACAGCATCTAATGCCTGTTTTCATTTGGGGACCCAGATCCTGCCCCAGCCCTTAGCTTCCGGCTCCCTTGCCGCATTAAAATGAAAGACGCCGTCGCGGGGCTGCCCGGGCCCACGACACGCTCTCCCTCCGTCGCCGTGGGCTGGCAACGTCTCGGCCCTGTGCTTCTGAAGACACTTGTCTCTGCTGCGGAGTTCACCTTTCCTTTCGCTGTTTCCCCAGGAACCAGGGACTGCCACGAATTCAGAGAACGGCACTCTACTAGCGTGGACTTTGTTTTTTAATTGAATTGAATTTATTTTGGGGGGTGCTGGGGAATGAACCCAGGGGCTTTCTACCTCCGAGCTACACCCCCAGCCCTAGCTTTTATTCTCTATTTTGAAACAGGGTCTCACTAAGTTACAGAGGGCTTCACTAAGTAGCTGAGGCCCTCCATGAACCCGGATCCTCCTGTCTCAGCCTCCTAAGTCCTGGGATGACAAGTGAGCGCCACCACACCCTACTAGCATGTGCTTTTATTTTATTTTATTTGCAGTACTGGGGATGGAACCCAGGGGCATTCTACCTCCGAGCTACACCTCAGCCCTATTTTTTATTCTTTATTTGGAAACAGGGTCTCACTGAGTTGCAGAGGGCCTCGCTAAGTAGCTGAGGCTGGCTTCAAACCTGCATGATCCTCCTGTTTCAGCTTCCCAAGTCCTGGGATGACAAGCGTGCACCACCATGCCCTACTAGTGTGTGCTTTTAAAATGAGGGTGTGAGCCGGGCGTGGTGGCGCACGCTTGTAATCCCTGCTTGGGAGGCGGACACAGGAGGATTGCGCAGGTTCGAAGCCAGCCGTGCTGGCTTAAGAGACCATGTTTCCAAATAAAAATATAAAATAGGTCTGGGAGTGTAGCCCACAGGTAGAAGGGCTTTCAGGAACCCCAGTACCACCAAAAAATAAAATAAAATAAAATAAAATAATAAAATAAAATAAGGGTGTGAGCCGGGCGTGGTGGCGCACGCTTGTCATCCTCACGCTTGGGAGGCAGAGACAGGAGGATCGTGCAGGTTCGAAGCCAGTCATGCTGGCTTAAAAGACCCTGTTTCCAAATAAAATGTAAAATAGGTCTGAGAGTGTAGCCCGGAGGGAGATGGTTCCATCCCCAGTGCCACCAAAAAATAATAATAATTTAAAAAAAATAAGGGTTTGAGCTTTTCTGCTCTTGTTTTTGCCGGTACGGGGAGGGAGGCCGGAGGACACTGGCCTGTGGGATGTCTTTACCTTCCCAGGTGGCTTCCAAGGCTCTGAGTCATGCTCCTACCACCCAAGTGGAATCAGCCTGGAATAAGTAATAATGTTTTTTAAAACCCTGTAGCCGGTTTCCTGGCAGCGTGGCCGCTTAGGAGGCGGCGGCCTGGGGCGAGATGTGGCAATACCGACTGGGGCAGGTGGGAGAAAGAACTGTGGGCTGTGGGAACCTGGGGGTGAGGTCATCCTGCCCAGGCTGTAGCCCGCTGGGCTCTGCCTCTGTGGGGAGCAGCGGGCAGCGCCAGGCCCCAGAAAGTGCCGGGGAGAGCAGTCCACCTGGAGCCCTGGAGTGGGAGGCAGGGTCAGTTTGCCACGGGCTGCTGTGTGCTGACCAGCGCCCCGTCCCTGAGCCGAGCCCCAGCTGTGCTGGGAACTGACCTCATTCATGAAGTAAACATTGAATCAGATAGCAGCGGCCCTGACCCTGGTGGCGTGGAATCACACGGACTTCCCATCATCATGGAGCTGCCAGTTGGACTTGGCCAGAGACTCGAGCTGTCCATCCGGGTGAGTTCACCATCTTTCCTTGCCAACCCCAGCAGAGGCCAAGGGCCCTGTTGCGGTCAAAATGATCTGAATTAAAGTGCTTTGCTCCATGTCAGTTCGAAGATTCCAGATCATGTCCTGGAAAGCGGTGTAGTCTAGCAACTGAAGACAGTACTGGGAACCCGCCGACCGCGCGGGTCCCTGGAGTCAGTCAGCAGGCAGCGGCCGCGGGGCGGGCCCTGTCTCCCGTACCGTCTTGGCGGGTCTCGGGACCTGGTGCTTGTACTCCGCGCTGCACTTACAGGTCACCCACGCCCGCGCTTCCCGTCCCGCCCTTTCCCTGCCCGTGTGAGCTCCGCGGTGAGAGTTCCTTTGTACTCTGTTGCCATCGAGGCTGCCCTGTGCAGTGCGGGTTCACAATGTCGGGGCCTTTTTCATCCTCAGTTACATGTAGAAGCAGCGGAACAGTGTGTTCAGAGCCTGAGCCCTGGGGACAAACTGCCTGCGTTCAGAACCCCTTTTGAGGAGGGTGTAAGAGTTTGGCTTAAAACATCCCCTGGACCTCATGACCTGGGGGCCACCATGTTTGGAGGCGGGTTTTCTGGGGCTGTGGCTGGGTGCAGTGTGCGTGCGTGTGCGTGTTCAGGCCTCATGCAACTAGCTGCGGTGTCTGGCTCTGAACCTCCATCTCTGCTGTCATGATGCTGTAAGGACCTAGAGCCCTGGTTCCTGCTTGGCAGGCATATGCATATGTATACATATATATTGGGTGAAATATTTATATATACTATTTATTATTTTTATATAAATGTAAGCAATATTTATATATAAATATGTTTTCTATATTTAAATATATACTGAAATCTCCAGGCCCAGAAACAAATAAATCTTTTTCCCTTTAAGTTGTGCATGTCAGGTATTTGGGTATGAGAATGCTTACTGAAACAGAGGGTGACCTTGCGTAGGTCACCATTCTTCTGGGCCTTTTTTTTTTTTTTTTTTAGTACTGGGGATGGAACCCGAGGCATTCTTCCTCTGAGCTACACTCCCAATCCTATTTTTAATTCTTTACTTTGAAATAGGGTCTCACTAAGTTGCAAAGCCCTCGAGGTAGCTGAGGCTGGCTTCGAACCTGCGTGATCCTCCTGTCTCAGCCTCCCATGTACTGGGATTACAAGCGTGCGCCACCACACTCGGCTTCCTCTGGGTCTTGATTTTCTCTTTTATCTAAGTCAAACAACAAAGAGGGTTAAAATGGCACCTATCTTATAGGGGTGCTGTGAGGATTAAAGGGGTAATCCAGATGAAGTCTTAGAGTTTGTCTACGCAGAGCAAGAGCACAGTAAGTATTAACCTTTGTCTTGGTCTGTCTGTGCTGCTCTAGTAAAAATGCCACAGATTGGTAATTTATAAACAACAGAAGTGGATTTCCTGGAGTTCTGGGGTTGGGAATCCAAGGTCCAGGCACCAGCATCTGGTGTCTAGTTGAGGGCCTTCCTGCTGCATTCCTGTGTGGCAGAAGGCAGAAGAGAGAAAGGGCTCCCTTAAGCGGTTCTTAAGCACCTAGCTTGGTCGTCATTCTCACTGCTATGATCCCAAACAACTGAGCACACAACTCAGAGGAAGGAAGATTTATTTGCTCACAGTTTTGGAGATTTCAGAGTTCAGTTCATGTCAGGCCAGGTCTGTGGAACTCAGGGCCTGGTGGTGGGAAGCAGAGAAAGGGACAGTGCAATTGCTTTGCTCTCACGTCTCAGAGGGAAGCAGGAGAGAGAACAAGAGGAGGAGGGATCTGATCTTATATACTCTCCAAAGCATAGCGCCAGGGACCCCCTCTTTGGCAACAAAGCCCCACCTCCAAAATGGCTGTCTTGTTTCTGTAAGGGATGGGGGCATTCTAAATTCAAACTATTATGGCATATAATCCCATTCATGAGGGTGGAGCCTCTTGATGTGATCACCCCCCAAAGGCCCGACCTCTCAAAACCACGCTTCAAGGTTTAAGTTCAATATAATTTTGGAGGGACACCATCGTTGGAACCACGGCAGCCTTTGTGTCATTGTTATTATGATTAGCCTGAATGAGCAAGAACAGACAAAATGGAAAGGCCATTTGTACATCATTTGCTGCTGAAGTTAAAGGCATAAATCAATAACTACATTCCAGGCATGATCATAAGAAGCTGGGGACCAGAGATATGGCCATGTCACTTAAATCACAATGAGGTTAAGTCAGTAGCCTAGTTTTTCTCTTGATCTGTTGCGTGGAGTTAATGTTTACCGTTCTTCCTTAGACTAGCTGCGTCTGGCTTTGATGTTGGTGACTCAGAGAAAGGTTCTGATGTGCGTCCCTTTCACCTGGAGATGACTCCACTGATGCTCATTTTCTCGATTATGCCTGGAGCCGAAGGGAATGACGTGTAACCAGAGGTCTGTCTTGCAGGCGTGGAAGCTGTTTTTTAGCTCATAACTTGAGAAGTTGCCATATTTCAGTCTCACAAGGACTTTTCCTTCCTAAAATGAAGCCATTCTCCTGGGTTCCCATCGATGTGGTCATGGCTACGGATGAAGTCTCCTCCCAGTGCTCTGGCCCCTGTTCCTGCCTGGAGCAGAGGTGCCATTCTCAGTGACTTGCTCCTTCGTGAGCCAGAGAGGCAGAACTAATGACTCTTGGCAAGGGTCGCCAAATGTCTCTGATGTCTCAGGGTGCTGGGAGAAGTCATGGAGAATGAACGCCAATGCTCCAGATCTGAAATCTCATAGAGCCTTGATACACTGAAGGCCAGTGGGCTTCGTGTTGGTCTTGTGTAAAATTTGGAGCAGAGAATCGAGTGTATGGTTGGTCGACATGGAGGAACGATGATCATAAGAGTCAACATGTTTCGGATGGCTTTGCTAGACGTGGTTGGTGGGGTGAGCCCTTGGCCACAGTGCCAGGACTTTTGACAGTAAGTTGCCGCTCACAAAACCCCCATGGACAAAAATGCTGCTGAGCTTGAGGCATATCTCCGTGGATGGTGGCACTGTTTTCTCAAGACCACACAGCTAATTAGAGCCAGGGGTAGAGTCTGCATGCAGAGGCCACGTGTCCCAAGTAAAGGCTTCTCTTACGGCATGAATCCAGAATGTCCCCCACATCTCATGTGTTAGGCATAAGGCAAGGTACAGAGATGAAATCGTTGAATCTGAGGGCTCTAATCTCATCAGCTGAGGAATCCATTGATGGGTTAATAATCTGAGTGGATTTACTGGGTGTCACTGTAGGCAGATGGGTGTGGTTGGAGGAGGTGGGTCACCTTGGGCATGATATCTGTCCCTGGACCCTCTCCCTCTGTCTCTTAACTGCCAAGAGCAGTTCTCCGACACACCCTGCTGCTGTGATGTTTCCGCCTTGGAGCCAGCTGACCATGAACTGTACCTCTGAACCTATGAGCCAAAGAAACCTTTCTTTCTCTAAGTTGTGCCTGTCAGGTGTTTAGGTCACTGTGACAAAAAGCAGACTATCACAGCTCCTTATGCTCTCCAGGATTCCCAAGCACAGGGAGGTGGAATTGTGACAGCAGACAGAACAGTGTCATCCCACAGCATTCTCTAGTGCCATGCCAAGCAATTCTGTCCTTGGCCTTCAACTGTAACATTCTATCAACAACTTGGATAAGGCCAAAGATAACTGCTTATCAACTGGAAATAACACCAGACGGGGAAGGCAGGCCGATATGTTGGAACTGCACGATCAGGATCCAAAATTATCTCAACAGCAAGGAATGATTGGTCGAATCCAACAAGATAAAATGTAACAGGAATAAATGTAAGGTCCTGCATTTAGCTCCAAAAACTTGATTGCAAAAGTGTAGGATGTGGTTGGGAAACATGTCCAATCTTACCCAGAATCAAAGACATGCAAATTAAAGCAACCATGAGATAATCATTTCCCCCTATCAGATTGGCAGTGATTAAAAGAACGAAAATCCCCCACGTTGGTGGCTAGGACGTGGGGAAACAGGCTCTCTCGTAAACCACTTGTGGGCGTATAAAGAAGATCGCCCTTTCTGGAGGGTAATCTGGAAACACGTTGCAAGAACTATAAAACACGCCATTTGTCCAGGCAGTTTCACTTATAGAAACGTATCCAAAGAATGTGAAAAGATTTATGCACAAATACGTTCCTAAAAGTACCATCAAGAAAAGAAAACACACTTTTTTGGGAAAAGGGGGAGTTGTTCAGTTTGAGAAGAGAAAACTTGGAGGTCTCAGAAAGGTACCAAACTATTGTTAAATACTTAATGGCAAAAATAGGAGAAATCAGGGTCTTTGTAGCTCCCACAGGGCCAACTTAGAAGGGCAGGATGAGGCCTGGAAAGACCAGGACTTATGAGGGAGAGGCTTGGCCGGTCACTACAGGGCATGTTCTGTTAGAGGAACTGGGCTGTGGAATGCCGGTGTGCTTCCTTCCAACACGGGGCACTGAGACTTTGCTGCGTTAAACCACCGAGGGCAGAATTATCACTCACGGAGAAGGACAAGCTCACACTGGCTTCCACTTCCAGAATCCGAATTCCAGGAACGAAACGAGAAACCGTCCGGCTGCCCAAGAGCGCCTCTGAGAGCCTGCGCTGCGGGGGAAGGCCCGTCCTTCTCCCTGCCCCTCACCTTGGGTTTTTTGTTAAACAATGATGCTGTTGCTTGCGCACACAGACACATTTATGCCACCGAGGCAGAGCTGTGGAGACTTGCATTCCAGATGGGGAGAAGGGCTCACTTGGTCCACACTGTCGAGCCGATGGGCGGCTTGGGCTCTCTGGCAGAGTCAGACGGCACTGAGTCAGCATCCTCATCCCCCTGCCTCCTCAAGGTCCTCCCAAGCATCATCTGAATTCAGGGCCGCGCTGCTCAGGAGGAGCGGGGGCCAGTCCTTTGGACTTCGGGATTCTGGAGACTGCACTGCTCGTCACAAGGCACAGCCGGGCCGCGCCACGAGGATCTGGGAGGGAGTCAGGCCCCTCTTGGCCAGTTTTTAAATCTGCTCCTCGGCCGGGCATGATGGCGCACGCTTGTCATCTCCGCGCTTGGGAGGCGGAGACAGGAGGATCGCGCAGGTTCAAAGCCAGCCGCGCGCGCTGGCTTAGGAGACCCTGTTTCCAAATTTTAAAAAAATGTAGAAATAGGTCTGGGAGCGTAGCCCGGAGGTAGAAGGGCTTCCAGGAAGCCCAGTACCACCAAAATAAATAAATAAATAAATAAATAAATAATAAAAAAAATATAAATCTGCTCCTCTCCATTGTCAGGGGTCAACTTTAGCCAGGCGGGGGCGCTGTGGCGACAAGGCAGAGCCACCCCGGCTAGGCCCTTCCCAGGAGCCTGCGTGCCATCCCTGATGTGGGGTCTGGCAGCAAAAGAGTTTTGTTTTTGTTTTTGGCACTGGGGAATTAAACCCAGAGGCACTCTACCTCAGACCTGTATCTCCAGCCCTATTTATTTGTTCATTTCTTTTTTGTGGTTGAACCCTGGGACATTCTACCTTTGAGCTACACCCCCAGCCCTATTTTATTTTTATCTGGAAACAGGGTCTCCCTAGGTTGATGAGAGTCTCACTACTTGCTGAGGCTGGCCTCGAACCTGTGGTCCTCTTGTTTCAGCCTCCCAAGTACTGGGATGACAAGCCTGTGCCACTACACCCAGCTCCTATTTAATATTTATTTTGAAACAGGGTCTCATTCTTAAGTTATTGTGTGCTGGCCCTGAACCTGTGATCCTCCTGTTTCAGCCCCAAGCGCTGGGGTTGTGGGCGTGTATACTGAGCCCGGCTCCCCACCCCCGGTGTTTTAGCAGTTCTTCAGCGCCCTGACGGTAAACCTGAGGAAGCCTTTAGCTGAATGTCAAGAAGAAGAATCAAAGACGAGCGCTCCTTCTGCCAGGTCATTTCCGCCGCACCTGGGCTTCCAGGGCACAGACCTATGGGCTGCGTCGCTGCTCTGCCTACATCTTACGCTATTGCATTCCTTTCATCGAAAACTGTTTAACTCAGCGGTCACGTGTGCCTAAAGTGCATGTCATCCGGCGCCCAAAATACGGAGTCGCCAGTCCCTTCTTGAGACGTATCCCTAGCGCGCTCTTGATGTGCTCTCCCTTCGGCTGTTTTATTATTATTATTATTACTATTATTACTACTGCTACTACTACTACTATCAGTGCTGGGGATGAAACCCAGAGGCATTTACTTCTGGGCTACACCCTCAGCCCTATTTTATTTTTATTTGGAAACAGGGTCTCGCTAAGTGGCCGACGCTGGAAACTAGGACCCTCCTGTGTCCATCTTCCAAGTGCTGGGTTCCAGGCATGCGCCACCACGCCCGGCTCACTCCAGTTTCCAAGCCTTTCCCAGCCCCGTTTGCGTTCGGTCCGCCACATCAGGTGGTCTTTATGAGCAGTATCCATCGGAATCCTTTCAGGAGCCCTTACTACGAATGAGACGCCAGGTACCAGGCACGCGGTCCTCACCGTCACGCGAACTCTGGGCCCAGGAGAGCGGCCCCTCCGTCCTGTCTGTGGACAGACTACTCCTTCATAAGACAGTGTCGTTTTATTTTCCTTTGCACGGCTATAGATTGAACCCAGTGCCTGGAGCATGCCAGGCAAGTGTTCTATCGCTGAGCTACATGCCCAACCCTTTATCTTTTATTTTTATTTTATATTTTGCTGTATCCAGGGCTTTATTTATTTATTTATTTATTTATTTTTGTGGTACTGGGGATGAAACCCAGGGAAATTCTACCTTTGAGCTACATCCCCAGCCCTATTTTTTTATTCTTTATTTTGAAACAGGGGCTCAGACGGGTGTGGTGGCACACACTTGTAATCCCAGCATTTGGGAGGCTGAAACTTAGTGAGGCCCTCTGCAAATTAGTGAGACACCGTTTCAAAATGAAGAATATAAAATAGGGCAGGGGGTGTAGCTCAGAGGTTGACTGTCCTTGGGTTCCATCCCCAGACCCGCATTAAAAAAAAAATTGAAACAGGGTCTCACTGAGTTGCAAAGGGCCTCACTAAGTAGCTGAGGCTGTCCTTGAACTACGATCCTCCTGTCTCAGCCTCCCGAATGCTGGGATTCCAAGCATCTGTATCCAGTATTTAATCCAGGGGCATTCCACCTCTGAGCTACACCCCCAGCCCTATTTTTTGAATTTTTTAATTTTTGAAACAGTGTCTTATGGAGTTGCAAAGGGCCTCGCTAAGTAGCTGAGGCTGTCTGCAAACTGCAATCCTCCAGTCTCAGCCTCCCGAATGCTGGGATTACAAGCGTGCGCCACCACGCCCGGCCCTATTTTTTATTCTTTATTTTGAAACAGGGTCTCACTGAGTTGCAAAGTGCCTCGCTAAATAGCCGGGGCTGGCCGCGAACCTGCAATCTTCCTGCCTCAGCTTCCCAAGCACCGGGATTACAAGTGTGTGCCACCACACCCGGCTTTTGCCTTTCATTTTGAGACAGTCTTGCTAAACTGCCCAGACTAGCTTTGAACCTGCGATCTTCCTGCCTCCGCTTTTGGACTAGCTGGCATTTCGCATCTTATCAGACAATGCACACCACGTCACTCCTAACAGCAGCCTAGGTGGTCTCCGAGGCCCTGCACCAGCTTCTCCCACCGGAACCGCAGCAAACCTCCTGCCAAGAGCCCTGCTCTAAGTTCAAGCCACGTCAGCCTTCCATTTCCTCTTGTCCGCCACATTCCTCCCAGCCCCAGGACTTCAGCCACGTTCTCCCCCTGCCCGGACGCTTCTTGCCCATTTCTCCTCCACGCGTCCTTTGGGTCTGTATTAACATATGGCCTGGATGACATCCCCCAAGCCCATACCTTGATGCTCTCATTGCACTGGAGATCAGGCCTTTACCAAGGTAGCTCTATTAAAGTACCGGGATTACAAGTGTGTGTCATCACGCCTGGCTAAAACATCATATATAAATATTATATATGTTATAAGATGATGAATGCCAGGGAACGAAAGGGAAGGGAAAAGCAATGTGGGCTCGAGAGAGTCAGATTCGCAGTTCTAAGTCAGAAGAAAGCCTTTCTGAGCAGAGGATGTTTGAGCCCGGCTTTGAAGGAGGCAAGGGGAGGAGCCTTGGGCGTATCAGAGGGTAAGGTCCTCGCAGAGGTCAGAATAAGTTCCATGTCCCGGGGGCAGAAGCAGGCCTGGCAGATGGCTGGACTTAGATGAGCCAGGGAGTCCATCACGAGACACACAGTGAAACTCTAGGAGCCTGGCTGCGTGGGGCATTTCTGGCCCTGGTAAAGGCTTGGCTTTTACTGCGTGAGCTGGGAGCCTTTGGAAGGTTTTGCACAGAGGAGCCACATGATATGACTTTTGGCAGAATGACTTAGGTCGTTATATGAACACAGACTAAGGGAGAAGGGGTGAGCGTAGATGCAGGAGGACCAGTCAGGAGGCAGGCACGGTCATCTGGATGAAAGGCAGGGAGGCTTGGTCTCGGAAGGCTTGCACGTGGGCACACGCACACACACACACACACACATGAGCGTGTGCGCGCGCGCTGGGGATGGAACCTGGTATCTCATGCATGCTAGCCAAGTGTCTTTCTGCTAAGCCATATCCTCAACCCTAATTTGGGATGTAGTTTGAAGCCCGTAGGCTTTGCTGACAGACTGCATGAAGGATGAAGGAACAGACAAGTGTTGGAGCCTGAGAACCTGGAAGGATGGGGAAGCATCGGGTTGGAGGTATCCAGGCGGGAGTCATCGGCACACACAGTCTTTGGAGCCACAGCACCGGATGAGGTCATTAGGGGAGTGAGAAGCCCGAGGAGCCAGTGCTTAGGGGGCACTGCTACATTTAGAGCGCAGGGAAAAGCGGCTGGGCCAGCAAAAAAGATGGAGGAGAGGCCAGGACGGGGTAGGAGAAGCACAAGTGGGCGATCCTAAAATCTAAGTGGAGAAAGTTTCCCGGAGGAGAGGGTGAGAAATTGTATCGAATGCGGCTGGCAGAGCAGGCACGGCACAGACTAGCCAGAGACCGAGAGTGTGCTGAGAGAGGGGTCAACCGAATGGGAGAAGAGCGTGCGACCACGCGCGCACTCAGGGAAAGAGATGGGTGGGAGAGGCGGTCAGGAAAGGGTTTTCTTGGGAAGAAATAACAATTATTCGTTGACAGGAAAGATCCCACTCGACGAAACCGAGGCTCAAAAAAGTTTCCCCTGGCATTCGTCTCCTCATCCTCCAACCATAAGTGATCACGTCTTACCGGGGCCTCCTGGCTTACCTGGAATACCAACTAGAGCAGTCTGAATATTTAATGAAAGAACCTGACATTCAGCACCTCAGGTCAGGAAGCCCCTTACACTGACTTCTGGGCTCTGACCCTGGTTCTGAGTTCCCGAGAATCACCCACACCAGCAACGCTCAGTACCTGAGGTTGCCTTGAGGTCCTCCTTCCGCAGAGCGCGCCTCTTCAGGGCCAAATACCTGCTTTTGAAACCTCCCTGATGTCAGCTGACCAGCTATCCTCCAATCCTGTCTTGGGGGCGGGGCTTGACCCACTGTCTCCACAGCAACGCCTTTGACGGGGCCGGTGCTCAGGGCTTCCGGTCAGCAAGAGGCGCTCTTGAATGACGTCACGCCGCAGCGCTTGCGTGATGAAAGCGGGACCTCAGCGGACCAGCAGGTGTGAAAAGGAGCACGACCTTGAGCACTGCGCATGTGCCACCTTCAGTGGGCTCACGTGGAGCCCTTCCACGACCAGTCCCGATCCGAAGCGTGTAGCTTCCCCATTTCCAGGCCTGACCCAGTGCGTTTGCTACCTGGAGTTGGGTCTGAGGTCGGCCCGCCATGCCTGCTGTGGCTTTAATCTCAGCCAGAGAATTTACCAGAGATGCTACGGTTTCTGGCTGGCTGTTTTGGAGCTGTCTCCGAGGTGTCCCGGGCCGAGAGATCACTCCTTTAAGGTCTCCTGCCAGTCTGAGCTTGCATGTGGACCTCAAATTGCTCTTGCAGGCCTCTCCTTTCTGAACTGTTAACTCCTAGGTGCTGTGCGCTGGGGAGATCAGCCTATACTTTTTTTTTTATAAGCACTGGTTGTCAAATAAGGGAACCCGGGCTCTGATGGGGAAGTTCAGCTCTGGGGCTTGTGAGTGCGCTGGCCTCGGCCGCTGTTGACTGCTTCTGCTGCAGTCGGCCCTCCTACACATTTTAGCCAGGGTCTGGACGGTGGGCCTTGTTAAGTAAATGACATCCAGGGAGATGAAGGGTCACTCTTCTAACACTCAGAATGTTTTTGCTCGTTTCTTTATCTATCCTCTGACATTGAGCACCATTCCAGCCTGGGTGCTGCTGGGATTCCTGGATGGCGCAGTCCGCCATCAGTGTTAGCACATCTCAGGGGTTAATTCCAGAGACATTTCTTCAACACAACGAGTTTGCTAGGCACAGTTTAGTACAGCTCATTAGAAGAATAAAGTCTGAACTAGGGTCTAACAGGAGGCTAAGAATGTATTATTATTTTAATTTTTAATTTTTTATTTTTTATTGGTGCATTGTAATCATATATCACATTGGAATATAAGACTTGAGAGGATATACAAGCACACATCATCCAATCAGCCCTCATCCAGTCCCCATCAGAGGAATAACCCCTCTGCAGGCTCCGATTCTGGCCTTGAAGGCCCCAGCACTGGCCTTGTCTCATGGCAGGCTCCAATCCCAGCTTTGCTGTGTCCATCGCCGGCGTCACCCCTCGGCAGGCTCCAATCCGAGCACCCTCTTCGCCCAACCAATTGTCCCACGTTCTCGAGGGTGCGTGGCGGTAGCATTCTGCCTCTGGGGTTATTATTCCAAAGGTTCCAGGTGTAATGCATCAGATGTCTGCCTCCCCTGAGTACTGGCCACTGCCATTGCCACTGCCTCCACCATTTCAAATCTTTCCCAAGCTCTTTTTCCACTCTGAATGTTGTCCAGTGTTCCTAAGCATGCGTGACGGTAGCATTCGACATTTGGTGAAATTTCTCCAAAAAAAAAAAAAAAAAAAAAACGTTGGTAGGATCTGATTTCTGCTTCTCCTGAATACAAGTCTCCACTGCCATCGCGGAGACCGCTTTCAACACCGCCTTTCTCCTTGGTCTCCGCTAAACTCTCTCCTTACAGTTTATGTCCAAGATTCTTAACAATATAGAAAAACAGCAGTCCTCCTTCACGGGGAATTTTTCCATAAGTTCCAGTGCATTTGGATAAGTTTTGTCTGCATCTCCAGTATCCTGGCATCCGCCACGGCCTTCTTAACCCCTCTCTGATATTTTTCTCTTTTCTTTTTCTTCAGTATGTGTGGCTTGAGGAGGTAGTGGGATCAGGCACTCAGTGGCACTGTGACCGGGCTCGGTTTCCCCATGGGTCCAGCATGCTCCGCTCCGCACTACTCGACCTGGGGCCCAGAGTCCTGCGACCCGGCCCCGGCTGTTCCAGGGTCCGGTGTGCCCCGCACGACCCCTGCCCAGGATCCAGGGTCTTACTGGGCCTGGTTTCGCCAGGGGTCTGGCGTGCTACGCGCGGTCCGGCCCGGGGCCCAGAGTCCCATGACCTGGGCCCCGGCTGGCGTGCCCCACGCCTATTATTTTTATTTTTGTGGTACTGAGGATTGAACCTAGGGACATTCTCCTCCTCCTCCTCCTCCTCCTCCTTCTTTGCAGTCCTAGAGATGAAACCCAGGGGCATTCTACCTCCCAGCTATACCCCCAGCCCTATTTTTTATTCTTTATTTGAGACAGGATGCCACTGAGTTGCAAAGGGCTTCACTAAGTAGTAGCTGAGGCTGTCTTGAACTGTGATCCTCCTGTCTCAGCTTCCCAAATGCTGGGATTACAAGCGTGCACCACCATGCCCGGCTGGCATTATACTTCTGAGACATACCCCCAGCCCTATTTTTATTTTTATTTTGAAATGGGGTCTCACTAGATTGATGAGAATCTCACTACTTGCTGAGGCTGGCCTTGAACCTGCGGTCCTCCTGTCTCAGCCTTCCAAGTACTGGGGTTACAGGTGTGTGTCACACTCAGCAAGAATTGATTTGACTTTGAACCCTGGCCCTGATAAACCTAGGTAAGTTACAGCTCCTTCTGCTTGTCAATTTTATGATTTTGGGGGTAGGTACTGAAGATTGAACTCAGGGGTGTTCTACCTCCAAGCTACACCCGTGTGTGTGTGTGTGTGTGTGTGTGTGTTTGAACCCAGGAGCGTTCTACCGCTTAACTACCTCTCTAGCCCTATTTTAAAAGCAGGGTCTCACTATGTTGCAGAGGGCCCTTTCTACCTTTTTTAATTTTATTGTATTTTATTTTGAAACAGGATCTTGCTAAATTGCCAAGGCTGGCCTTGAAACTGTGATCCTCCTGTCTCAACCTCTCAAGTATTGGAATTACATGTGTGGACCACCACAGGCGGCTTTCGTGATTCTTTTTTTTTTTTGGGGGGGGGGGTCTGGGGATGGAACCCAGGGGCATTTGACCCCCAAGCTACAACCGCTGCCCTATTTTTAATTCTTTATTTTGAAACAGGGTCTCACTGAGTTGCAGAGGGCCTCTCTAAGTAGCTGAGGCTGTCCGCGAACCGCGATCCTCCTGTCTCAGCCTCCCAAATGCTGGGATGACAAGCGTGTGCCTCCACGCCCGGCTTCATGATTCTTAAAAGTGGACTTAATGCTTACTTCTGAAGGATAACCTGAGAGTTAAAATCATGCTACACTTTGGTGAGTCGTTTCTTTCTACTTCCGTATAGTTCTTCTCTTTAAAAGGCTGGGAAACACACACACACACACACACACACACACACACACACACACCCCACTGACCAACACATGGTGTTTCTCAGTGCTGACACAGGACACCACCACTAGTGTCAAGACAGCCTCTGACCAGCACACAGCCTCAGCGGTCACCCACAGATTCTCTTCCAATTGTAAAAGCAGCTTTCATCCAGACACCGCTTTCTGTGGTCTGCGTGCTGAGGCAAGTTATATTGAAGCAGAGCCGTCCCGCCACAATCCTAGACAAGTCCTGCAGAACCTTTAAATCCAGAAGGAGAAGACCACTGTGCGGTGGCTTGAAGCGAACCGTCGGGGGTGACCTGGGCGGCCCGGCCAGATCCTGCCGGGGTCATTGTCTGAGGAGCCCCCGGGGGTTGGGGAGCCGGTGTCTGGCTCCTCGTCCCCACCGCGTCTGTGGTTTTCAGCCCTGTCTGTATCCGAGTCCCACTAACCAACAGCGGGAGAGAAAACAGACGTGTGCGCACGCAGGCAGCCACACGCGCCCAGACGCGCAGCAACTTTGAGAGGAAGTGGAGCGCCAGATGTTCTGGGTTTCCTGTTCGATGCTTCCACAGCTGGTCGAGTCTGTGGCTGTGGTTTGTCTGTCTCGGGCTCATGTGAAAGACGAAAGTCGGCCTGACGGGAAACCTCTCCTCTTGTTCCCCAGCCCCCCACCAGCTCTGACTGATCAGTTACACAGAAATCTGGTGGGTCAGAATTTCCTGAACCACTCAGCTGGATTCTCCCAGGAAGAGGCTGGATTCCCCCCTCCCCATGGAGCAGCCCCCAGACTGCTGATGGGGGCCCGGGAACCATAGAAACCGTTCCGAATATGCCATTAATTAAGGCTTTCAACTGGGCGTGGTGGAGCATGCCCGTAACCCCAGTCCTTGGGAGCCTGAGGCAGGAGGATCACAGGTTTGAGGCCAGCATGGTAATCTACTGTTTCCAAGTAAAAAATAAATAATACAGGGCTGGGTGTGTAGCTCAGAGGTAGAATGCCCCTGGGTTCAAGCCCCCAAATCACAAAAACACAAAACAAAATAAAACAAACAGTCTAGACGTCCATCCCCATTGGACAGAAGGAAGCTGGGATCAGATTGTTACAGTCTCTAATCCAGGGCTGGGCTTGGAGCAGCGGCTTAGGAACCCTATGGAAGGCCAGGTGTAAGCCGGGCGTGGGGGCGCACACTTGTAATCCCAGCATTCAGGAGGCTGAGACCGGAGGATCGCAGTTCTCAGACAGCCTCAGCTACTTAGTGAGGCCCTCCACAATTTAGTGAGACCCTGTTTCAAAATAAAGAGTACAAAAGCCGGGCACGGTGGCGCATGCTCGTAATCCCTGTGCTTGGGAGGCTGAGACAGGAGGATCACGCAGTTTCGAAGCCAGCCTCAGCTGGCTTAAGAGACCCTGTTTCCAAATAAAATATAAAATAGGTCTGGGAGTGTAACCTGGAGGTAGAAGGCCCCTGGGTTCCATCCCCACTACCACCAAAATAAATTAAAATAAATAAAGAATAAAGAATACAAAATAGGGTGGGTAGCTCAGAGGTTGAATGCCCCTGGGTTCCATCTCCAGTACCGGGGGGTGGGGGCGGGGAATAGGCCGGCTGATGGTACTCACCTGTAGTCCCAGCACTTGGGAGTGTGAGATGGGAGAAAATCTGGAGCCCAGGACTCCAAGACCAGCCTGGGCAACTCAAAACAGAACCAGACAAACACTCAGCACACAGGAATGAACGGAGAAGGAGGAACGGTGCCGGGGGTGGCGCCCCAAAGCCCAGCGGAGCCTCACTGCCCTATGTGGCTCTCGATTCTGCCAGGTGCGGGCGTGAAGCAGCGCTCTGCTGCTGGTCTGGTCGGGGCAAGTCGTTTAACCTCTCTGGGCCTGGTTTCATCTGGAGAACAGACACAGTGACATCTGCTGCGTGAGGCTGTGAGGGCCCCTTGAGACACCGTGCACAGATTTGCTTGAGAACGTCTGGACAATAGTCACTGTGCAGTAAAACGCTGGCTTCTGATTTTTCCTTGCAGCCCTGTGGTTTATTTCAAGAGCTGCATTATAAAATAGACAAGCCGGGCGTGGTGGCGCACGCTTGTCATCCCAGCATTCGGGAGGCTGAGACAGGAGGATCGCGGTTCGCAGACAGCCTCAGCTACTACTTAGCGAGGCCCTCTGCAACTCGGTGAGACCCTGTCTCAAAATAAAGAATAAAAACCTGGGCAGGGGGTGTAGTTCAGAGGTCAAATGCCCCTGGGTTCTATCCCCAGACCCGCAAAAATAAATAAATAAATAAAAATAAAATAGACAAGATAAGACACACACATCAACCAGAACACGGATCCCTGCACGGCTGCCTGGTGGAGCGAACAGCAAGAGGACTGAGATCTGGGGTGTGTCCATGGTGGGGATTTTGGGGTCTTTGGGTCCTGGAAAGAAGCACCCCGTGTTTCCCTCTGGATGTGGAGTAGGGCTGTATTGGAGGGCAGAGGGGAGAACAGGAAGATGGCTCCTTTCCTTAGCTCAGCAGTGCTCTTCTTTATTTTTCTTTATTTTTTCGGTACTGGGGATGGAACCCAGGGGGATTCTACCTCTGAGCTACACCCCAGCCCTATTTTTTAATTCTTTAATTTTATTTATTTATTTATTTTTGGTGGTACTGGGGGTGGAACCCAGGGGCTTTCTACCTCCGGGCTATACTCCCAGACCTATTTTATACTTTATTTGGAAACAGGGTCTCACTAAGTTGCTGAGAGCCTCACTAAGTAGCCGAGGCTGGCTTCGAACCTGCGCGATCCTCCTGTCTCAGCCTCCCAAGCACGGGGATTACAAGTGTGCGCCACCACGCCCGGCTTAATTCTTATTTTGAAACAGGGTCTCACTGAGTCGCAGAGGGCCTCACTAAGTAGCCGAGGCTGTCCGCGAACCACGATCCTCCTGTCTCAGCCTTCCGAATGCTGGGATGACCAGTGTGCGCCACCACGCCCGGCTAACAGTGCTCTTAATTATTATGGCTGCTGTTCAGTTTGCACTGGGACTCGGGCAACAAGGATCCTGCCCCTCGTCCAGCTGCGTCCCCCTCTGTGAGATGAGGCGCTCTCCGCGGAAAGGAAGAATGAGGGTGACTGTCTCTGAAGACTGCGCCATTAGGGTCCACGGTCAGCGCTGACACTTCTCAGCCGTGCAGCCTCAGGCAGGTTACTTCACCCCTCTGTGCTTCCCTTTCTCACGGATAAAACGTGTGAATGACAACCACATCCTATGGTGAGCCGTGAACATAAACAATCAGAACCGCTGCTGCTGACGCTGTTAAAAAGAAACGGTTTCAAGCAGGAGGGATCAAAACGGCGGGTCCTGTTAGTAGCTCCGCTGTGCAGACGGGGAAACCGAGGCACGGGAAGGTGAAACACCCATTGCAAAGCTGCAGAGGGAGCAAGTAGCAGGGCCGAGCCTAGTCCCTCCCTGCTCTTTCTGGCGCAGGAGGTCTCCACCGGCTTCTTGGCTGCCTTTCTGTCTCCGCGGCATCCTCCTCCTCCTGCCCCTCCCCGCTTCCTGCCCAAGGATGCTCCGTTTCTTCCTGCAACCAGGGTCTCGCACCTGCAGCCCCCAGCTGGACTCGCTCTTTCAAACCCACATCTTGATTCTTGAGCAGACTTTCCCTGCAAACCTTCCCTTGCAGTGTGGCTGCTGACAGCAACTGTTCCTCCGTGGGACTTGCCTGAGCTAATTCACAAAAGCGTTCTAGGACTATTTATTTGCTGTGTGTGTGTGTGTGTGTGTGTGTGTGTGTGTGTGTTGCTGGGGATTGAATCCAGGGGCATTCTACCTCTGAGTTCCACCCCCAGCCCTACTTTACTTTTTTCTTTTTCTTTTTCTTTTCTTTCTTTCTTTTTTTTTTTTTTTTTTTTGCGGTACTGGGGATGGAACCCAGGGGCATTCTACCTCCCAGCTACACCCCCAGCCCTATTTTTTATTCTTTATTTTGAAACAGGGTCTCACTGAGTTGCAGAGGGCCCCACTAAGCAGCTGAGGCTGTCTGCAAACTGCGATCCTCCGGTCTCAGCCTCCTGAATGCCGGGATTATAAGCATGTGCGCCAGTACACCCGGCCTCTTACTTTAGTTTTTAGTTGGAAACAGAGTGTTGCTAAGTTGTTGCTGAGGCTGGCTTGGAACCTGCGATCCTCCTGCCTCTGCCCCCCAAGTACTGGGATTACAGGCGCGCACCCCCACACTGAAGCACTCTTTGTATTTTAACCCACAGAAGGGGGTCTTTGGGGGAATCTCAGGCACAGGGAGCAGTTTGGCAGGAGAGCCATTTTTGTACGTGTTGCTTAGTTGGGGAGGCTGTCTTCTGCTGCACCCCCAAACCCCAGTGTCCTGGGATGGTTTCATCTCCTCCCTCTGTACAAAGCTGGCCAATGGGAGGAGGCAGTGTGGTAGGAGGTTCTTAAACTCAGCGTAATCATTGCCCAAAGAGTCTTGAAGGCAACTCCCAGGCCCTGGCTCGGAGGGGGTGCTGCCTTTCGGGAACTCTGGTATTGTGGCAAGAGACAAGACGAGGCTCCAGTGCTTGAATTAGGTGCATGACCACGAAAGCTCATCCTGAGCCCCCCTACTCTCATCTTTCAGATAAGAACTAAGCAGCCAGGCATAGTGGTGCACGCCTGTAATCCCAGTACTTGGGAGGCTGAGATGGGAGGACTGTAGCTGTGAGGGCAGCCTCGGCAAATTGGCCAGATCCTCAGCAACTCAGCAAGACTCTGTTTCAAAACAGAAAAAGGAAAAAGGGTCGGGGTGGGGGTATAGCTCTGAAGTAGAATGCTTCTAGGTTCAATCCCCACACCAATAAATAATAATAAATAAGTAAGTAAGTAAATGCAAGTAAACCTTTTTTTTTTTTTTTAACCCACTTCGTGGGAACCATCAGCAACCGTACTTCTTGTGAATCAGTCAGGGCACGCGAGGGAATGCTGCAGTAACAAACATCCCCACAGGCTCGGTGCCTGACTCAAAAGCTCTTTTCTCGGTCATGCTTCCCGCCCCAGCAGGTTGGCAGGCAAACCTCTGTGGGCTTGCTCAGGGACGCAGGGGGACGCAGGGGGATGCAGGGATCCCTTCTGTAGCTGCACTTCCTGGAACACGCACCTCTGCAGTGGCAGCCGCTGGGAAAGAGACCCTAGAAGACAAGGCAGAGGCTTTTACTGCCCTGGCCCTGAATGGCACAGAATCCCCGTGCTGTGTTTTGTTGGCTAAGACTTGCCACGTGGCACAGCTGGGACATGATGGGGGGCAAGGGCACATTCGGGAGCGTTACTATTTTTGTGCCCTAGAATACTTCCAGGAGTCGGGAGAACTGGAAACTCTTGGTCCCAATTTCCAGAGACTGACGGCTCTTAGAAAAGGAAGAAAAACTCGTAGCTGGGGTTATTTTTGCCCCCTACATCCCAGGGTACTCTGCTTTGCTCGCTCTGGCAGAGCACAGTTGAATTTGAGCGTGTGTTTGTTTTTGCCTTTTTCTCCTCCTTGCCTACCCTGGAGACATAGGAAGACATAGGAAGCGCCTCAACCAGCCAGCCGCCTGGCCCGGGCCCCCACCATGGGGCCTCAGAGGGCCCCGGGGCCCCGGGCCAGGAGGCTGCTGTGGCCGAGAAAGCCCAGGGGCCTAGGCCGCGTGCCCAGCCACCCAGGCCACCGCCTGCCCCGGCGCAGTGCGCAGAGCGCAGCCGGAAACAACCCACATAACTTCAGGAGTGGGGAACGCTGGGTCAGAACCCGGCAATCTGGCGCAGCGATTTTTCTGGAGCACACAGTTTGGGGATCTGTCTTAAGAAATATTTTATTCCTAGAAATGGCACGTATTTATTTAACCTCGAATCAAGCCGCAGCCCCTGTTTCTGGGCTGCTTGTGGAGAGAGTGTTTTTCAAAAGCCGCGCAGGCTAAAACTCCCAAGTCTGGGTTGATGGAATGTTTTGCAGAATGCAGCCGGGCTCAGGAAGTTCTTTAATTTTCCACAGAATGTGACAGGCCAAGGTTGGGAGTGGGGATGGGTCGGGCGCTGGTGGGGAGGGGCGAAGATTTGCCTGCCAACCTGCCTGAAGACTCCACGTTGGCTCCGCCGTCTCTGCAATGGGCTCAGTCTTGGGCTGACCAGTGTCCCTGGGGCCTGGGCTGGAGGATGACCTGGAGGGTTCTTTTCTGAGATCCACTGCCGGGGGCTCAGTCCCCAGCAGTGCAGAGCTCCTGTCTGGCCTGCCTCCTGGTTAGAGAACGTCTCTCCCCTGGCTCGTTGGGGTGCATGGGCACTTCATAGCTGGCTTTGCTGGGTGATTTGGGGAAGCCAGATTGTGTAGCCTCTGCCAGTGTCCAGGTGTAAATGTCTTCTACCGAGGCCAGTCTGGAGCCATGTGGCAGGCACTCGTTGAGTTAAAAAGGAGGGAGCGTGCTCAGCTCTCCCAAGCAGAACACTGGTACAGATCCGCCCTTATCCAGAAAGAGCGGGCTACGACCCAGAGGTGCCTGTCTCAGTCCGCATTCTCACCTCTGTGATTCCAAAGCCCCGGTTACCACGACTTAGAGGAGGGCATATTTATCTGCTCACAGTTCTGGAGTTTTCAGAGGATTCAGTCAAGCTTAGGCCGGGCTGCAGGGCATGTCGGCAGGAAGTCGGGGAGGGGGGTCTGCTGTCATATCCCAGAGGCCAGAAGCAGAGAGCTCGTGAGAAGGGACCTGGGGACACCTGCACAGTCTCCAAGACCACACCCTCAGTGATCTGCCCCCCCAGCCACACTCCGCCAGCCCAGGTCACCACCCAGTCGGCCCACTACAATGGACTCACCACTGATGAGCCAATGCTATCACCTCTGAACATCAGTACGTGAGCTCTTCAGGGGACATCTATATCCCCCCATGACAGTGTCCCATCAGGTTCTTCCGACTCAGAGAAGAGTGTTCCTTTTCTTCAGCATTGTTATGTAGATGGGATGTTAGTCTCAGGCTGTCAGCAGCCATCTTGCCAGCTGCAGGGGGAGAATTTGTTTGCGAGGGGAATGAACTATGATATTTGAACCCATGAGTGCAGCCATACCTGAAGCTGGTATGCTGCTAGACTTCCCATTTAATTCTTCTTATTATTATATTTGTTTATTTATGTATTTATTTATTTATTTTGGTGGTAATGTGGTTTCTGGAAACCCTTCTATCTCTGGGCTACACTCCCAGACCTATTTTATATTTTTATTTGGAAACAGTGTCTCTTAAGCCAGCGCGGCTGGCTTCGAACCTGCGCGATCCTCCTGTCTCCGCCTCCCAAGCGCGGGGATTACAAGCGTGCGCCACCGCGCCCGGCTTGGACTTCCCATTTCAATGAATCAGTATTCCTCCTCCTTTGCCTAGATGTGTCAGATTCCTGCCACCTGCTAGCAATAATGCCTGAATAAAATAAACGGGTCACCCATAAGGAAGCCAGTGACATGGCGTTGGCTTTGGTGCGCTGGCTTCACGGGCGTCCGCATCGCTAAAACTCACGGAAGTGGACACCAAGAGTGGGCGCAGCTCATTGTAGGCAAATTGCATCTCAATTACGGTATTAAAGACACAAAACGAACACACCTGAGGTGTTAGGGGATGGCTTTTTCTGTAATTCGGCCAGGTGAAGATGCAGGTTGGAAGAGAAAATGAAAATAGAGGGTTGGCCAGACGTGGGGACGCACACCTGTGATCCCGGTACTTGGGAGGCTGACGCAGGAGGATCGCAGGTTCAAGGTCACCCTCAGAAGGAGTGAGACGCTCGGCAACCTAGTGAGACCCTGTTTCAAAACAAAATCATCAAAAGTGCTGGGGGTAAAGCTCAAAGTTAGAATGCCCCTGAGCTGAATCCCCAGTACCATCGCCAAATAAAACAAGAACAGAAAATAAAACAAACCAACAACAGAAAACAAAGCAAAAGAAAAGAAGAAAATAGAAGGGTTTGTCTGTCCCAGCATCGACCAGTGCCGGCCCACCCGTGTGCTTACTCCTGGGACTTTGTGTGTGTGTTAAAGGAGAATGAACCCAGGGACATTTATTTATTTATCTATTTTTTTTTCTGTGATACTGAGGATTGGACCAAGGGGCATTCTACCTCCGAGCTACACTCCCAGTCCTATTTTATTTTTATTTTGAAACAGGGTCTCACTAGATTGATGAGAGTCTCACTACTTGCTGAGGCTGTCCTCGAACCAGTGAGCCTCTTACCTCAGTCTCCCAAGTACCCGGATTCCAGGTGTCTGGCACCACTGGGACTTCTGGACTGTCTCCCAACACGGGCATTTTACCTCTGAGCTACACCCCAGCCCTACTTTTTATTCTTTCTCTTCCTTTCCTTTTCCTTCCTTCCTTCCTTCTTTTTTGTGGCACTGAGGGTGGAACCCAGGGGCTTTTCTACCTCTGGGCTATACTCCCAGACCTATTTTATATTTTATTTGGAAACAGAGTCTCACTAAGTTGCTGAGAGCCTCACTCAGTAGCTGAGGCTGGCTTCGAACCTGTGCGATCCTCCTGTCTCAGCCTCCCAAGTGCGGGAATTACAAGTGTGCGCCACTATGCCCAGCTTTTATTCTTTATTTTGTTTTGTTTTTTGTTTGTTTGTTTGTTTGTTTGTTTTTGGTGGTACTGGGGTTCCTGGAAACCGGTCTACTTCTGGGCTACACTCCCAGACCTATTTTATACTTTTTTTTTTTTTTAACTTGGAGACAGGGTCTCTTAAGCCAGTGTGGCTGTCTTTGAACCTGTGCGATTCTCCTGTCTCTGCCTCCCAAGCGCGGGGATTACAAGCATGCGGCTCCACGCTGGCTTATTCTTTATTTTGAAACAGGCTATCACTATGTTCCAGAGGGCCTCTCTAAGTAGCTGGCGCTGGCTGAGAACCTGCGATCCTCCTGTCTCAGCCTCCCAAGTGCTGGGATTATAATCATGTACCACTACACCTGGCTTTTCTTTTTTCTTTTCTTTTCTTTTCTTTTCTTTTCTTTTTCTCCCCTCCCCTCTTCCTTCCTTGGCAATTGAACCCAGGAAGGTTCTACCTTTGAGCTACACTCCCAACACTATTTTAGTTTTTATTTGAAAACAGGGTCTCACTAGTTGCTGAGGCTGACCTCAAACCTGTGATCTTCCTGTCTCTGCCTCCCAAGTACTGGGATGCCAGGCGTGTGCCAGCCACCATGTCCCACTGTGCCCACCACACCTGGCTCCATTTTTCTTTGAATAACAGTGGGCACAACTAAAGATGGGGACTTGGGACTTAGTCTAATGACGTTGTGTCTGAGTCTGTTTGCTGCTGCTAAGAGAAGACCACAGAGTGGGTCAACTCTGAACACTGGAGGTTGACTTGGCTTACGTCCTGGATGCTGGGAAGCCCAGGGGCAGGTCGCTTCCTGTGCCTACGTTTCTCGGGGGCCTTTGTACCTCCTCATCCTATGGGAAAAGGCAGAAGGCAGGACGGTGAGCGAGGCAGAGGCTGACCTTCCCTGTTTACCAAGTGTGTGCTCCATGCTGGGCGGGCGCCGTGGCGCACACCTAGAATCCCAGCACTTGGGAGGCTGAGACAGGAGAGTCAGTCGCAGGCTAGAGGCCAGCCTCAGCAACCTAGTGAGCCCATTAAAAAAAAAAAAAAAGCAACAACCCTGCACCTAAGAGTATGCACAGGAGAGAGAGCTAAAAAAAAACCCCAGCTAGGTGTCCACCGTCAGCAGCGGCGTGGATGCTAACTTCTTCTTTCCCCTTCTCTACATAGGCCTGAAGAACTTATATCAAGATTAATTATGCTTTAAAAATATCTTTTCCCTTATCTTAAAAGTCATTTTGGGGTAAACAGCATGAAGAAAGAAAGAAAGAAAATAAACATGATAACATTTCATGCATTTCCTTCCAGCCCTTTCTCCACGCATAGTTCTACAGTTATAAATAGGAACTTTCTTGACCAGGGAAGAAAAATCCCAAGGAATTTTGGAGGCGTTCTCCCTGGCTCAGAGGTCCCAGGTCCCTGGAAGTTCCCTGCAGTGCTGGGAAGGAGCAGGCTGCTGGCCCAGGATCACAGGGCAAGAGCGGAGCTGCCCGGGGGCCTGGGGCAGAGTGCGCCAGGGCTCATCTCCCGGCTAGAGGATGCCGCCCGAGCCCAGCTTCTCGGCCCCGGCCCCACCGCCCCTGGCATCTCTCTAGGATCTACACAACCGGTTTCCTGGCCTTTCTTGACCTTTTCAAAGTCGACAGCCTTTAACCAGGCCGGCACATTTTCTTCAAGTGGTTGGGCCCTTGATGGCAGTGGGGAAATTTCTGGCTGGGTTCTCTGTGTCGGCCAGCCAACAGCAGTTTGGGCCGTGCCCTGCGCAGGTGGGGATGCCCGTGCCCTGCAGGGCACCTGAAAATCTACTGGCATGACTCGGGTTCCCTGCAGGGCTGTTGACTCACTGGCCTCGAGCAGGCCCTGCCAGCTCAGCCCCAGCCTGGGACAGCCTCCTTGTGCTTTTCTTAGATGCGCCGTGCACGTGGGGTGGCGGGGGAGGGCTGGGGACCAGGAAGCCCTGCGTGTGCGTCGTCTGTCCTCAGCTCCCACATCCCATCCCTCGCTTTCTCAGTCCCAGCCCCGCTCTGCCCTGCGGCCGCATCTGCGCGTCAGTCGATTCTGTGCCCACCCCGGCCCCAGCAGCTCTCTGATAACCTCAGCGGGCTGTCTTCAAGTCAACTTGAAGGCTGGGCGTGGTGGCGCACGCTTGTAACCCCAGCATTCGGGAGGCTGAGACCGGAGGATTGAAGTTGGAGGACGGCCTCAGCTACTTAGTGAGGCCCTCTGCAACTCAGTGAGACCCTGTTTCAAAGTAAAGAATAAAAAATAGGGCTGGGGGTGTAGCTCAGAGGGAGAATGCCCCTGGGTTCCATCCCCAGTACCACACACACACTAAATAAATAAATAAATAAATAGATAAATAAATAGATAAATAAAGTCAACTTGAGTCAGAAGCCTCCAGGGTCTGGCGCCTCTGCAGCAGGCTGGGCTGGCCAGGTCCTGCTGGGTCGAGGGGCCCACAGGGGTGGGGGAGGCGGCCCAGGCCAGGCCAGGAGTGGGTGGGTGGGGCCAGCTCCCTGGCTCAGTAGGTTGTTGGTAGAATTTGTAGGTCCTGAGCCCCCAGGGACATGATACAGAAAGACGATCTTGTTTTATTTTGTGACAATGGGAAGCCTTACTATAATGACAACAATAATAACTTGTATTATTGTTGTTGGTACTGGGGATTAAACCCAGGGGCGCTCTACCTCCAAGCTACATCCCCAGCCTTTTTTATTTTGAAACACAGTCTCACTAAGTGGATGAGGGTCTCACTAAGTGGCTGAGGCTGGCCCCGACCTTCTGGCAATCTTCTTGTCTCAGCCTCCCAAGAACTGCCCAAATCCGTTCCTGCACGTCCTCGTCCTTGTCCTCCTCCAGGACTAGAAATTGAAACCAGAAACATTCTATCTCCAAGCTACATACCCACGTCCTTTATTTTTGTTTTCTATTTTAAAATAGGATGTTGCTAAATTGCTGAGGCTGGCCTTGAATCTTCAATCCTCCTGTCTCAGCCTCCCAAGTACTGGGATTACAGCCATGCGCCACCACACCCAGTTTATTTCTTATTTTTATTTATTTTGCGGTACCAGGAATGGAATCCAGGGGCATTGTACCTCCGAGCTACACCCCCAGCCCTATTTTTTAGTTTTTTATTTTAGAAACAGGGTCTCACTGAGTTGCCAAGGGCCTCGCTAAATAGCTGAGGCTGTCTGCGAACTGTGATCCTCCTGTCTCCACCTCCCGAATGCTGGGATTACAAGCGTGCGCCACCACGCCCGGTCTTCAGTTTATTTTTTAAGTGAATCTTCATCACCCCTCTTCCCTCCCTGAGTCGTGGCATCTCAGCCCTACCCTAAGAAGAGCCGGCTTTGTCGATTCAGCCTTACCTGGGTGGGTGTGGGATTAAGCGGACCTTCTTTAGCAACATTCCCATTGGGCCAATGACCATTTATTTCAGGTCAGGATGAGCTTTAAAAATCATTGCTAGCAACCTGGGCGTGGTGGCGCACGCTTGTAATCCCAGCATTCGGGAGGCTGAGACAGGAGGATCGGCGTTCACGGCCAGCCTCAGCTACTTAGTGAGGCCTTTCACAATTTAGTAAGACCTTGTTTGAAAATAAAGAATAAAAAATAGGGCCAGGGGTGGAGCTTGGAGGTTGAATGCTCCTGGGTTCCATCCCCAGACCTGCCCCCCCCACAAAAAAACATTGTTAGGGGGGCGTTGTGGCTCACACTTGTAATCCCAGCAGCTGGGAGGCTGAGACAGAAGGATCGTGGTTCACAAACAGCCTCAGCTACTTAGTGAGGCCTTTTGCAACTCAGTGAGACCCTGTTTCAAAATAAAGAATAAAAAATAGGTCTGGGGGTGCAGCTCGAAGGTAGAATGTCCCTGGGTTCCATCCCCAGTAAAACACACACACACCCTGTTGTTGATAGCATAAAAGGCCCCAGAATTGACTGTACCTACGGGACGGCTGCCTTCGGGGGAGTGGGCTGCAGGGCCCCGGGAGTGGCAGGGCTGTAGCACCCCCTCTGTTGTAGTCAGACGGCAGGAACAGAAAGGTCCACTCATGGCCCCCAGAGCCTGGGTCCGGCTGGAGGGGGAACCGTGGAGCTCCAGCCGTGGACGCGGTTTCTGTGGGTCCAGGCCCCCCCCCCACCCCAGAGGGAACCTGTTCGCTGACTTTCCAGACCCGCCTCCCTCTCCTGGCAGAGCCCCTGCGCAGAGATTACCCCTCGCCAATCAGGGTACCAGCTGCACCTGGCTGCAGCCTCGGGCTTCGGATTGATCTCGTGGCCCGAGCTGGCCAACCGGAATCCTCCCAGGCACTCCTTGCCAGAGTTGGGGGGCAGCTGCTTGTTTTACTGGGGTGCTGCTGAGGTAGAAGGGTGGACAGCTTTGGGTTTCAAGTGATTTTTTTTTTTTGAGGTACTGGGGATGGAACCCAGGGGCAATCAACCTGCGAGCTACACTCCCAGTCCTACTTTTTATTTTTTATTTTGAAACCGGGTCTCACTGAGTTGCAGAGGGCCTCACTAAGTAGCTGAGGCTGTTCTCGAACCACGATCCTCCTGTCTCAGCCTCCCGAATGCTGGGATTGCAAGCGTGCACACCACGCCTGACTCAAAAACTGTCTTGGAGTCGTAGAGGAAGAGGGAGGTCTCTGCTTATCTCTGAAGCTCAAGTCGGAGCTGAGCTCTTTTGATCAAGTATGGTTTCTCCATAAGCTGCTGCCAGCTGGGTTTCTGCAGTAAGTAAAAGACAACCGGTGTCAGGTGCGTGGCACATGCCTATAATCCTAGTACTTGGGAGGCTGAGACAGGAGGCTGCCGGTTCGAGGTCAGCCTCAGCAACTTAACAAGACTCTGTTTCAAAATAAAAAATCCAAAAGGGCCCGGGGTCCAGCTTGGAGGTAGAATATCCCTGGGTTCAATCCCCACTACCCATCCACACCTTCCTAAAAAGAAAAAGAAAGGAAAAAGTGAAAAATTCTTTTTTTTTTTTTTTTTTTTTTGCGGGTCTGGGGATGGAACCCAGGGGCATTCTACCTCTGAGCTACACCCTCAGCCCAATTTTTTATTCTTTATTATGAAACAGGGTCTCACTAAGTAGCTGAGGCTGTCCGTGAACCGCGATCCTCCGGTCTCAGCCTCCCGAGTGCTGGGATGACAAGCGTGCGCCACCACACCCGGCTAAAAGTGAAAAATTCTAATGATGTAGATAAAACCTGAAAGTGAGTCTTATTATTAATAAGCTATTATACCGTGGATAGAACGAAAAATATGGGAACTATTCTTCCAGTATTCAAAACCAGTTAAGCAAAAACGTGATATTCCAATATATACTATATTCTTTTCCCTACTCATTAATATAAGTGGAAATGGTGACCCCCCCGTCAGAAGTCCATCTGCTCATGGACCATGGACCATTTCTCCTGCTGACTCGCAGAGTAGTCAAGCCCTTATTTACAGGGACTTTGATGCACATTGTATATTTATGCATCTATATTTTCAGGTTTGTTTTCCCCCAGAGAGCTGATTGTTCAACATTTACTAACACGGTACAAAAGGTGGCTACAGATGTGAAAATTCTCTTTCTTTTTCTTTGCCGTACTAAGGATTGGACCCAGCAGCTTTCTACCTCTGAGCTATACTCCCAGCCCCATTATATTTTATTTTTTATTTGTTAAGTTGCTGAGGCTGACCTCAAACCTGTGAACCTCCAGTCTCAGCCTCCCAAGTCCTGGGATTTTTATTTTGAAACAGGGTTTCAGTAAGTTGTAGAGAGCCTCACTAAGTAGTTAAGGCTGGCCTTGAACCTGCGATCCTTCTGTCTCAGCCTCCCAAGTACTGAGATTATAAGTGTGTGCCACCACGCCTGGCCACCAGCTCATCTTTTTTGATAAATGCTATTTATTGTTTATTTCCTTTTTTACTGGTAATTTATTGATATTATAATTTAGCTTTTTTTTTTTTTGCGGGTCTGGGGATGGAACCCAGAGGCATTTGACCCCCGAGGTATACACCCTGCCCTATTTTTAAATTCTTTTTATTATTTATTTATTTATTTATTTATTTTGGTGGCACTGGGGATGGAACCCTTCTACCTCAGGGCTACACTCCCAGACCTATTTTTATTTTTTTTTATTTGGAAATAGGGTCTCTTAAGCCAGTGAGGTTGGCTTCAAACCTGCGCAATCCTCCTGTCTCCCCTCCCAAGTGCCGGGCTTACAAGCGTGCGCCACCACGCCCGGCTTATTCTTTTTATTTTGAAACAGGGTCTCACTGAGTTGCAGAGGGCCTCACTAAGTAGCTGAGGCTGTCTGCAAACCGCGGCCTCCAGTCTCAGCCTCCCAAATGCTGGGATTACAAGCGTGCGCCATCACGCCCGGCTTGAATTGATCATTCTTGATAAGTGCCATGTTCCAGGCCCTGCTCACTGGTGAACAATGTTCTTGCGTGGCGTATAGTCCAGTGAGAGAGAGTGAAGTACCCAGGAAATTACGACATCATCCTGGGGGCCGCCCATGAGCTTGGCTGTAGATCCTCTGATGTGTGTGTGTCTCAGGAGAGGGTTCCCAGGCCAGGACCTTCGCAAAGTCCAGGCACAACTGTGATATACTTAAACAAATGGGATGACAGGGACGTACAGTCAGGGGGGTCCTGCAGCAGAAAGGCAGAGAGGGAGGAAAGAAAGTTCTAGGCACAAGAAGCAGGTCCTGGGAACCCCAGAGCATGGCTGGCAGTAGGGATGGCGGTGGGCGTGGGGATGACACCAGGTCCAGGGACACGCAAGCCCCCTTGGGAAGACAGGTCACAGGACCGTGGGCGCTAGAAAGCTCCAAGCCCGGCTCATGGTACATCACATAAGCAAACGGGAGTGCAAAGATGACCAGGAGACAGAACGTGTGCACCCGACCTTCTACAGGGAGGAAGAACGTCTCCAATGCTGGGAACCTGCCTGAGCCTCGGTCCTCTGGGGGTAAGCCAGGCTGCCAGGCCGAAAGTTGCAGCCTTAAACAATGTTTCCCTTGGCAAGACGAAATCAACCACGAGGGTGACTCGTCTGGCCCAGGACAGGGTTTCCTCTGGCACAAGGGTGCTGGAGCTGGCGAGGCTGGCACGGTAACCAGAAAGAGCTTCTCAAACTCCATGAGGCCCCAGGGTGGACCTTCCGGTGGCATCTTATCCAAAGGCCCTTCCCTGGTAGGCTCCCCACCCTCTTCTAAGTAGCTAGCTTTGCACAATCAAATCAGGATGCCCAGTTAAATTTGAATTTCACATAAATGGCAACTGTGTTTTTATTTATTTATTTGTTTTTTTTTTTTTTCAGGTCTGGGGATGGAACCCAGGGGCATTCCACCTCCGAGTTACACCCCCTGCCCTGTTTTTTATTCTTTATTTCGAAACAGGGTCTCACTCATTTATGGAAGGCCTCACTATATAGCTGAGGCTGCCCGCGAACCGCGATCCTCTGGTCTCAGCCTCCTGAATGCTGGGATTACAAGAGTGCGCCACCACGCCCGGCGGCAACTGCGTTTTTAATATATACACCTTCCACTCTACGCCCCTGCCTCGGCTGGACCCTGGGCCAGCGTCTCCTCTCTGCCCTCCTTCTGGGTGGGTTGGCTACGGGGCAGCTTGAGCTGAGCCCAGCATGAAAGCAGAGACCCAGGGTCAGAACTGGATGCCAGGAGGAGCCCAGGACCCACAAGACACCCGGAGGTGAGCTGTAGGCCAGATCCCGGGGACAACGCCGGCCCGGCAGGATGGGGTTTCAAGCGCCTGGACTGGAGGCCTGGGAGGCTGGAGGCCGAGAGCCAGGATCGCAGGCTCCAGGTCTGACCTTGAGGTGACCTTGGGCGGGCACTCAGCTTCCTTCTCTGAGCACTTATTGCCCCATCTGTCAAATGGGGATATGACAGTTACACACAGGTGGCTCGGAAGGTCACAAGAGACATAGGCCACTCAGCCCAATAACTTGTAAGTCTGATCAGGCACTTTTGCGTTATTATATCATTATACAGTAATTGTTCAGCACGGCAGTGTGACGATTGCTGTCCGTTTGGGGTTGTTTCCTGTTACCTCCCCAGCGTGGAGGACACAGTACAGTTCAATAAATACGCACTGCGTGGCTGAATGACCGCAGGATGGGCTGAGCAGGTGGCTGGTTAGGTGGCGGGGGCCAGGCCCCCAGCATCCCTGCTGATAAAAAGACAAGACACATGGAAATGTAGAAACCAGGCTGCAACGTGCGGCTTCCTTTCAGCCCTGTTCTGGAGGGGAGTGGACTCTGAACCCTGACTCACTCGCGAGCCTGTGGGGACGTCCTGCTCTGTCCCATCGGGGCCCATGGAGAGGAACCAGGAAAAATAAACGCAGGACGCGTGGGAACACGAGTCCTGCCGGCACCGTCACCCGGTCTGTCCTTCCCGGACCCACCTGTACGGTGTCCAGCGTGCCCAGCTGGCATGGCCAGAGGACACGGCGTCCCCACAGCCACCCCGAGGTCAGCGTTCCACGCCTGGTTATTTGGGCAAGCACACCTTCAGATTCCTGGGCTCTGAGGTGTCCACGGCCCAAAGTGCTTAAAACAGCTCCTGGCCTTCACCATCCCACGATGAACCTGCGGCTCCCCGAGGGTCCTGCCTAGGACGGGGCACCACGCCCCCGATCTCAGCCAGGAGCCAGGAGCCCGGCTCTCCCTCGTGCTCGCGCTCCTGCAATCCTGCCCACACCCTGCGGCTCTTATCTCTGCCAGGGGCGGCTTCCCCTGCGCACACCGGACGCGGACCATCGCAGGGCCAACCGCAGACTGCACGCTGTCTTCATCTTTGAGCGGGTGCTTCTAGGATCCCGTCTGCATGGCCCACCAAGTCCGTTTTCCTTCCCAGGAATTTAACTCTGGTGCTGGGACCGTAGCTAATACGCAATCCGTATTTAAATTCTCCAAGAGTCCTTAAGATAGCAGCTGTCCTTATTTTACTTTGACAAGAAGTCTAGTCCTGGGATTTAGTTGCTTGTCCCTTTAGTCTTTGTTAAACCCTCCGGAGACTCCTGAACGCCCCAGTCCTGCTCTGTGGAGGGACCTGTTGAATGATCTGCCTCCTCACGCCCCTTTTTTTTGCAGTGTTGGGGCATTCTGTCTCCAAGCTAATCCCCAGCCTTATTTTATTTTTTATTTTGAAACAGGGTCTCACTAAGTTGCTGAGGGCCTCACTAAGTAGCTGAGGCTGGCCACGAACCTGCGATCCTCCTGTCTCCGCCTCCCAAGTACTGGGATTACAGTCATGTCGCACCACACCCCGCACGACAGGAACTTTTTGGAACTAGGATGGAGGAGATGACACAAATCCTGAGTGTTCATTTCTTCCTGGAGAAAAGTATGTCACCCCGCAAAGAGGGTAGAGTTGAGGAAACCCTTCTCACTCGGGCGCCTAGTCTACATCGTGGCAAGTGCGTGCACAGAAGGAGAAAGGGGCAGCTTTTGGGTGAACCTGTGAGGGCTTCTCTCCTAACACAGGGCACACTGGGAAGGGCAGGGCCAGCGTGGGGCACCTTCCTGGCTCTTCTGAGTCAGGACCCCCACTCTGCACCCAGGGTGGTGACTTTGCTGGAGGCTTAGAGCGCCGTATAAAACAGGGATACAAAGCCGGGCGTGGTGGCGCACGCTTGTAATCCCCACGCTGGGGAGGCTGAGACAGGAGGATCGCACAGGTTCACAGCAAGCCTCAGCTACTTAGTGAGGCTCTCAGCAACTCAGTGAGACCCTGTTTCCAAATAAAGTATAAAATAGGTCTGGGAGGATAGCCCGGAGGTAGAAAAGCCCCTGGGTTCCACCTCCAGTACCACCAAAAACAAAACAAAACAAAACAAAAACAAAACAAAACAAAACACCAACATAAAACAGGGGCCCAATGATGTCAGCCCATACCTGCTTTCTGCATTATCAGCTTGCTGGGGCGTCTCCTCCTCCCCAGGCCCTCTCCCTGGCTCCGAGACTCACTCGCGGGCTGGAATAACAAGGCCTGAGCAGGACTCTGGAGGGGCAGGAAGACCCAAACAGACGGAGAGGTCACTCGGTGTCACCCATATTTATTGACACAGCCGTGACTGTTCCTGGGACAGCTGTGAATCAGAGGAACTGCCGGGAAAAATATTCAAAGGCCAGAAACGCACTGTCTGACCTGCGCCTGCGCCCCTCCCTCCCCGGCCTCCTTGCCAGGCGCTCTTGGTGGCCGGGCCTGGGGGGGCGGGTGGGAGGCTGGGGGCACGGGGTCTGGGGCAGGCACTCCCAGCACAGGTGAGCACCATGGGCTGCCTGCTGGTCATCACTTACCAGAGACAAACTTCAGCCTCTCATTTGTTCAGTGCATTTATTAAGCGCCTACTGCATACCAGGCAGGACCACAGCTTTGGTTATTGGTTTTACACTGTTTGAGCACCAACTGTGGGCCGTCTGACCTGCACCTGCGTCCCTCCCTCCCCCGCCCGGGAGGCCTCAGGGCCCAGGTCCTCGGCCCCTTGGAGTCCTGGTAGTGCTGGCCCAGGCTGAGGGACAGTGCTCTGTCTTCAAGCTTCATCAGGGACTGTGCCCCCCAAGATGAGGGAGAGCCCCTGAAAGGGGGTAGCAGGAGGGAACTGCCCAGCTGCAGCCCAGGATGGACGCCTCCTCGGCCGGCTACTCTCAGGCCTCTGAGCAAGACTGGCTGCAGCGCCCCTTCCCCTCAATGTGGCTCCCGTTGCTAGGAGACACTGTGCAAACAGTGCTGGCCGCCCTGCCCACCTGGCCGAGCCCCCAGCCTCTTTGGCTCGGGGAGGAACCCAGTCTCCTAATTAGATTCTCGGCTGGCTGGGCCACACCGATCCCAGTGCTAGAGGCCGCACCATGGCCTCCAGGGCCAGCAACCTTACCCCTTCTGCAAAGCCAGCCTCCCTCTGGGCTCCCCTCCTCCTCTGCCCCACGGAGGCCTCCCGCGCTGGCTCCTCTCTGGCCTTCTGCTTTCTGGCCGGTGTTTTAACCTGTCAGTCTGGGGATCCCTCTGGGGCGGGGCCTGAACCTGTCCCTCCATGCCCCCCCATGGGCTTGGCACAGAGCAGAGTTGGGGGAGGTGTGCTGGGTGGCAAATCGGAGGTGCCCAAACCTCTGGCAGGAGTTAGCCTGGCCCTGTCCTTCAGAAACCCCCTTTAAGGCGGGCGTGGTGGCACACACTTATAATCTTAGTACTTGGGAGGCTGGCACAGGATTCCGCAGGTTTGAAGTCAGCCTCGGCTGCTTAGTGAGGCTGTCAGTAACTTAGTGAAACTGCTTTCAAATAAAATATAAACTAGGTCTGGGGGTGTAGCTCAGAGGTAGAAAGCCCCCAGGTTCCATCCCCAGAACCACCAAAAAAAGAATTGGGAGGCGGAGACCGGAGGACTGCGGCTCCTGGACAGCCTCAGCTACTTAGACCCTTTGCAACTCAGTGAGATACTGTTTCAAAAAATAAAGAAAGACTAAAAAATGGGACCGGGGGTGTAGCTCGGAGGTAGAATACCCCTGGGTTCCATCTCTGGTACTGCAAAAAAAAAAAAAAAAAAAAAAAAAAGCCCCTTTCAGAGGTGTCAACTAAACTCCTTTTCCCTGCGGACCCCCAGAGGCCGCGTGGCTTGGGCAGCCGATGTCTCCAGCCAGGTGGACTGGGCTGATCCCGGCGCATACGCCAACTTCTGGCGAACGGGGCCGAGGTTTCCACTTGGAGAAGGTCCCGCGCTTGGGCTGGTCCAGAACTCGCTCGGAGTCTCTGACAAATCCCAGCTGTCCGACCTCCAGCCCCCGGTGTGAAGCTGACAGCTGGCACCGCACCCCCTGCCTGGGCAGAGGTGACCAAGACCTGGGTTCTGAGCTAGGGTGCCTGCTGCACCCCAAAGGCCACACTTGTGTGCAGGAAGCCATGGTCCTAAACCCCCGAACTGTGCACCAGCTTTCAGCAGGGCCGGTCTGGCTGGATGAGCTTCTTACTGGGCTCCGGGGCCATTGTCCACAGCAGGGGCCGTGGGTCAGCGGACTTCAAAGGGCTCCCTGGGTCCCCTGCCCAGGATTCCAAATGCAGGGCAGGCTGAGCTGCCACTGGGCGGCTGCAAAACATAGTTTTGCTGTCTCGTATCAAATATACTTGATTTGTAAGCAAAGCCTGCTCACAGATCTGGCGGGAGTGACACCTGGGGTCCCCCCAGGGAGTGGGGGCCGGGTGTGGTCTCAAGTGGCAGGCACAGGGGGCGTCTCTCTTGGCATCCCCTGGGGCACAGCAGGGAAGGTCCCAGAACCATGTGGCCCTGGCTGTGCCTCTTACAGGGGTCAGAAAGCCCGCTCTGCTGAGGAGCTGGTTCCTAGTTTGAGGGTGTTTTGCACTGGGCCTCCCGGGCAGGGACGGGCCCACACAGGCCCTGCACAGGGGTGTGGAGGAGAGGGAATGGGCATTTATTCAGCCCCGACGGCATGTCTGGCTTGGTGTGTAGCTCTGGGGATGGTGTGAAGGAGGCTGCACTGTAGACCCTGCAGGTGGGGCGGCAGCCCCTGGGGACAGGGGAGCGCGGGGCTGTGGGTCCCGCCCTGGGCTTAGTCGGGAATGGGGAGCCCGAAGTCCCCGTCCTTGTGGGTGGGGCCGGCTGGCGTTTCCAGGGAGTGAGGTCTCTGGTGGGCCTGTCCCTGGACCGAGGGCGGAGTGGGAGAGAGGAAGCACTGTCTGGCCCGGGCTGCAGCTGCTTCCTCCTGGCCGCCTCCCCAGCATCCCTGGCCCCGCTCGGCCCATCTCCGCCCTCCCCCGTGCCCCCATTGTGACCCTGGCAAAGGCAGCCGTGAAAAGGCCCTGCGCCCACCCCACCTGCCCTCTGCTCCCGAAGGTTCCCTGTGGAGAAGCGCAGCCCGTCCCTTCCCCAGCCGACGGCCAGAATTCCCCACCTCTCCTCTGGGTCCCCGATGGCCGGGCTCCTCGGGCCTGCAGGGTTCACAGGGCCTGAACCGTGCTTCCATTCAGGAAAAACCTGGCTCGCCCCGGGCGTGGCTGGAGGCCTTGGCGGGGGCCCAGGCCCCCGGAGGTGCTGCTGCAGGCCCCGGCTCGCACTCCGCGTCCAGGCCGTTTCTCAGTCCTCGCTGACTTCACGGAAAGGTATTTTTAAACCTTTCCTGTGGCTGGGTCATCGAGGCCTGGACGGAGGACTGGGCTCTGAAATCCATCTGGGGACAGACCAGCCGCTGATCCGCCTCCAGCCAGGCCCACAAGACCCTTATTTCTCCTGGAAATCGACAGCCCAGCCCTCCCACGCTTGGTGACCAGGCTTGGGGAAGGCTGCTGTCCACGGGGGTTGGGTTCAACAGGACCCAGCATGGCCACCACTGCTGGACTGCTCTCTGGACCTGCCATCCTGTCTTCTTCCTGGAGGTAGCAGAGACCATCCAGGGACAGGTGCTGGAGGTCCAGCCCCCTTGACAAGCACCTCGGCTTGGGCCAACACGATCCACGGCAGGCAGTGGGTTCTGTGACCTCGAGGCTGGGCTCCTGGGGAGCAGGTCAACCCCACGGATGCCAGCGCTGGAGGGCGACCTTGGTCAGGGGCCCTGGACCTTCCCCTGTCACAAATCGTGTACTTGGGTTTTTTTTTTTTTTTTTTTGGCAGTACTGAGGATGGAACCCAGGGGCTTTCTAGCTCCGAGCTACACCCCCAGCCCTATTGTGTGTGTGTGTGTGTGTGTGTGTGTGTGTGTGTGTGGTACTGAGGATGGAACCCAGGGTCATTCTACCTCCTAGCACTACTTTTTATTTTTTATTTTGAAATAGGGTCTCACTAAGTTGCAGAGGGCCTCCCTAAGTAGCTAAAGCTGTCTGCGAACTGCGATCCTCCTGTCTCAGCCTCCCGAATGCTGAGATTACAAGCCTGTGCCACCACGCCTGGCTTTTTTTTTTTTTTTTTTTAATCTAAAGCTTTTTCCTGGTCTGGAATTCTGCTCAGGTCCACGCAGGTGTTTCCAAGGATGCTGTTGACACGCCTCTCCACTTCCCGAGGATCCTGGTTGTACTTTCCTGGGACTTCCTAGAGATCTGCAGCACCGGCCCGCGAGGACACACTGTCCCCTGTGCCTGGCCACCGGCCCTCCGTCCCGCCACGCCCTGTTGCCTCTTGGGGCGGCTTCCCTGTCTGCCACTGGACTGAGCGCTGGGCCTGCAGGCCGGAGGTCCGGGCTGGCTCGCCGGCGGCCTCGAGGCTGGGCTAGTGACCTGCCGTCAGGAAGAGGGGGCTTCATCGCAAACACGGTCGGCCAGATATGAGGCTGATTGTCAGAGTGAATGTGGGGGGCGGAATAATTCCCCCCCAAGGATGTCCATATCTGCATCCCCAGCACCTGCACACAACGGCCTCCCGGGACAAGAAGCCTGTGCAGGAGCTCCCAGCAGGAGATCACCCGGGCTCCCGGTGACCCTGAGGAAGCCGATTCTCCCACGAGCCCCGGGAGGCGCAGCCCGCGGACACCTCGCTCGCAGCCTCAGAGCCAGCGTGCCACACCGTGTTGGCTTAAGCCACCAGGTCCCCGGCCGCTGTCACAGCAACAGCGGGAGCCCACGGGCCATCTCAGCTCCTGTTTGATTTTTTTTTTTTTTTTCTGGTACTAGGGATGGAAACCAAAGGCTTTCTACCTATTTTTTATTTTATTTGGAAACAGGGTCTCACTAAGTTGCCGAGGGCCTCACTAAGTAGCTGAGGCTGGCTTCGAGCCTGTGCGAACCTCCTGTCTCAGCCTCCCAAGTACTGGGATTACATGTGTGCGCCACCACGCCGGCCCCCAGTCCCTTTTAAAAAATATTTGGAAACACGGTTTCACTATGCTGCCGAGCGTCTTGCTAAGTTGCTGAGGCTGGCCTCAAACCTGCGATCCTCCTGTCTCAGCTTCTCTGGGATTCCAAGTGCCCAGCCTGGGGCTGTCTCTTTTCTTGAAAGGCTATAATGGGGCTTAGGGTACAGGAGACAGGAGCTGGGCAGAGGGCCTTGTCCCCATCTCTGATCCCAACCTTGTGTCTAGGAGGCTGCTGAGCGGGCCCTCTGCAGTGGGGCTCTCTTCAGACGCCCTCCCCCCCTTGTCTCCTGTTTGGTCAGCGTGTGTCCAGCTGGGCTCAGCCCCACAAAGACGAGCCATAGGCCCAATGGGCCCTTGTTCTCCTCGCCCTGACAGCCGCGGGTTTGGGGTGCTGGCGTGAGTGAGGCAGAGAAAGCCCTGTTCTCTGCAGGCCGGCATTCAGTAAACACGTCTGGAGCCAACACAGTGCCAGGCAGCGTGGGGCACGGACAGGGGGCGGCAGGCTGGGACCAGCGCCCTCTCTGTCTGGAATCCTGGCCCTGCCTCTGCCTCTTCCTGGGGCCAAGCCTTCCCCCGTGCCTCAGTTTCCTCCTCTGTAAAACGAAGACAAGACTCTGAGGCTGGAGGAGACGGACTGTTCTGGTGCTATGCAGGGGCCGGGGCGCAGGCACGTCACTGCGTCCTGAGCCCGGGCCTGGTCTATCCGGCAGCCTGGAGTACTTCGATTTTTCTCCAGTCACCGCTGGTCAAACCACTTTTCCCTGACTTTCAACGCATAGATTTTCAATCACTTTCAACTTTATTTTATTTTAGTACTGGGGATTGAACCCAGAGACATTCTACCTCTGAGTTATCTCACCTCCAGCCCTATTTTATTGTTTATTTTGAAACAGGGTCTCACTGAGTCGCTGACGGTCTCACTATGTTGCTGAGGCTGGCTGTGAACCTGCGGTCCTCCTGTCTCGGCTTCCCGAGCACTAGGATTACAGGCGTGTGCCACCTCGCCTGGCTTCTTTCAATTTAAAAAGTATACGTCTGTTTTTGTGTTCAAGTTCTCCGGTCTTTTCTTCACGCTCCCTTTTCTTCTGTTTTAGCGCCTCCCGTGTGTTTGGGGACAGGAAAGGGACCTGCGGGACGCGCCCTCTCTGGGCAGGCCACCTCCTCCTGCGTCCTCCCCTCGGCCTCCGCCCAGGGGAACCCAGTTGTCCCCACCCCGCCGTCTCTTCCCGAACCCTCTCTGCCTTCCGTGAGCCTGCGCAAGAGCAAGTGTCCACGGGCACGAGCGCTGCCTCTCCGGAGGCCACTCCCTCCTCCTTGCTGGGACGTGTGTGTGTGTGTGTGTGTGTGTGTGTGTGTGTGTGTGTGTGTGTGTGTGTGTTGGGGGTAGAACAAGCCCGGCTCAGCTGCCCTGGGCAATGGGGGACGGGACTCCGGTGGCCAGAGTCTATGTCACGACCGTAATTTGGGGTGACTGGGAGAATCTCACCACCCTTCTCCCTCTACCCGCTGAGACAGGAGGATTGTAGGTTCGAGGCCAGCCTCAGCAACTTAGTGAGACCCTGTTTCCAAATAAAAAATAAAATAGGGCTGGGGTAGAGCCCGGAGATAGAAGGCCCCGGGGTATCACCCCTAGTACCACCCAAAAAAATAAAGATGCCCTTTAGGTCACGCAGGTCAAGAGGTCCCAAAGTCATCCTCCCCCAGGCAGCCTCCGGGAGCTGGTCCCGCGGCGTCCTGGGGCCGAGCTTTGCCTTGTCCAGCGATGTTTCTCTGGCTGGGTTCTTGGCCCTGTGCACAGGGGTCATGGGCTGGAGACCCCCAGGGCTGGGGGCAGTGGATCAGAGAGAGCTTGCGGGTCCCATGGGGTTGGGGAGGACACGCCCTCCAAGATGGGCTGGAGCACTGTATTAGGAGCCTGGGGACTAGGGTTTATTTATTTATTTATTTTTTATTTTTGGTGGTACTGGGGTTCTTGGAAGCCCTTCTATCTCCGGGCTACACTCCCAGACCTATTTTATTTTTGGAAACAGGGTCTCCTAAGCCAGCGCGCGCAGCTGGCTTCGAACCTGCGCGATCCTCCTGTCTCCGCCTCCCAAGCGCGGGGATTACAAGCGTGCGCCACCGCGCCCGGCGGGACTAGGGTTTAAAATACACTCTGTTCTTTGCAAATCTCCTTCTACAGCTCTTCCGTGGCCCCGGTCACTCCCCCCGCTCACACTAGAAACCAGAATGAGGACTGTCTTGACCCGCAGAGGAGCTGGGATTTTCATTCCAGAGACTCCATCCCCCTGGGGCCTGGGGAGCGCGGGGGGCAGTGGCGCGAGGCCCCTCGTACAGGTGTTCAGGTTGTGTACTGGGCAAGGCTGCCTCGCCCAGGGGACCCTGTTCTCCATGTAGACGTAAAGGAATCCGCATGGGACACGAGGCCCTGCGGTGAAGCGTGGACGCTCGGGGCTGAGCCCGCAGCTGCGAGCCCCTGTTACACGGTCCCCCCAAGGGGCTCTGCACATACCTGGCCCCGGGCAGGTCGGCGGAGCACTGCCTGCTGAGCCTGGGCGCCGACCTGAGGTCCCACCCGGCCCTGTGAACGCGTGTCAAGGGCTGTGGGGCGTGGGAAGGGAGAAGGCAGGTGGCTGGGAGTCCTGACCTCAGGCCTCCGCCCGTGGGCTGAACGCCTTTTCCCTCCAGTTCTGGACCTGGGTGGGCTCCTATCCTAGTGGGCAGAGCACTAGTTTTGGAGTCCAAGTTGCAATCCCCACCGGCCACCAGTGTCCGCTGCCTGGGAAGGTCCTTGGGCCACGAGGAGGGAGAGGACCAACGAGAGTGGCCCGGAGGCTTTGCCAGCTCCTATCTGGGCCCCTCCCCTCCCTCTTGCAGGCCCCGGGGGCGTGGGCAGCGTCCGAGCCAGGCAGGAGCCGGGTGCGCCCGCCCAGCGCTCCCGGGCTCCGACGAGGGCTGGGACACAAGCTATTTTTATTTATGACAGTGTCGGGGCGGCCTCTGTCTAGACAGCTGGTGTTATCGTGCGAGCCCATCCTGGAATGCGCAGCCCTATTTACCGAGAAGAAGACAGCCTGCAGATGAAACGGCTCGGAAAAATAAACTGGCGGCCGAGGCCGGCCCGGGAGGCCGAGGGGACCTCAGCCGGGCCGCTCATCCCGCCGACCCGGGGACGGCCGCACACGGGGGCGATGTGGCATGGCCGGGAGACACAGAGCTCGCCCTGCTCAGCAAGGGCCCCGAGAGGGCCGGGGGGGCCACCTTGCGCCTGGGGACCCAGCGCCAGCTGCGCGTCCTGGGCACCTTGCTCGCCGCCCTTATTCCATGTGCTGACTCCTGGGCTCCGTCGAGCTATGGAGAGGTCCCGAGCCTCCCAGAGAGCCAGGCAGCCAGCCGGCCCTTGTCTTCCAGAAGCTTCCAGAAGAGCACAGGGGAAGGGGCTTCAAAATGCAGATTGGGCCAGAGTCAAATGCCAGCGATCCATGGGCTCTGCGGGGCTCTCTCTGCCCATGACCCCCAGATGCCGGGGTACGAGGCTGCATCTCTGCCCAGTTCCTGCTCTGCCTGCCCACCTCCCTTTATCCTCCAGCCCCAGAAACACCCCCGGGCCCTGCCTGCGGCGCGGGGCTCAGACACCCCCATCCAGAACCCGCCCCACGGGCTGTGGAGACTCAGGGCCCCTCCCTGCCTCCCTGGAGGCCCTGGGGGGCAGAGTGGGGGCCGAGCGAGGACCCCGCCCAAGGGAAGACACACTGCCAGGCACACGGTAGGGTGTCATCAGCGTGCCAGCTGTTACTGCTTAGCGGCGATTGTCTCGGTCTTTCTACCTGCGGAGCCTGGCACCACGGCTCACCCAGGGGGTGCCCCAGTGGGCAGGACGAGCGAGGAAGCTTCCCTGTCTGTCAGCAGGCTCAGGGGATTTATTTCTTTTCCTTCCTTCCCTCCCTCCCTCCCTCCCTTCTTTCTTTCCTTCCTTTCTTTTTCCTTTTTGGTACTGGAAGTTGAACCCAGCTGCCTTCTACCTCTGAACCGATTTTATATTTTTATTTTGAAACAGGGTCTCGCCAGGTTGCTGAGGCTAGCCTCGAATCTGACATCCTCCTGTCTCAGCCTCCCCAGTACCGGGATTATAGGCATGCGCCACCGTGCCGGGCTCCGGGGGATTGATCTCTGAGCTCCAAACAGAAGTGTCTGTGTCCCGGGAAGAGGGAGGAAGAGGAGGAGCCTGAGCCCGGGTGCGTGGAGCAGCCTCCCGTCAGGACTGTGCTCTGTAAGGCGCAGCGAGCTCTGGACCGGCCGCCATCCCGCCAGCTGGTTCTGGGCCACAGCTTCGGAGGCACAGGACGCGTGGCCAGGCTCCCAGAGCCCGGGAGAGCCGCTGGACTGCAGCCGGTGCCCAGCCGTTCCACCTCTGTCTTCTTTTGAAGCCATCACTCTTGGGAGGAGCCAACCCCAGTTCTTGCTGGATTCCGGCCCAGGAAAGGACCTCAGGGGAAAGGGCGGCCTCCATTTTCTTCGGCCTCTACCGGAGGCTGGGGCGCCGGGCCCTGCTCAGCGGTGGAGCAGCAGCGTCGCTGGGCTGGTCCACCCGCACTCCCTGCCGCCAGGGCAGAGGACTGTCCCTCTCCACAGGGCTCCCCTCCCCAGAAAACCAGACACCCACCCCGAGACCCAGGAGGCGGAGAAAGGAGGACGGCGGGTTTAAGGCCAGCCTGAGCAATCTAGTGAGAGCCTGACTCAAAATAAAAATAATAAATTAAAATAATAATAAATCAAAATATTTATTATATAAATAAAAATATAAAAATTAAATAATTATAAAAATAATAATAATTTAAAAGCTGGAGGTGTAGCTCATTGGTGGAGTGCCCCTGTGCTCAATCCCTGGTACTGAAAAACAAAACCAAACGAAACAACAGAACTCCAGACACCGAAGCCAGGCTGACAGGCGGAGGCTTGTCTCGCGGGAGGCCGGGACAGCCTCTCCAGGGAAAACCTGGGAATGTAGACTGCGGGTGGTTTTTGCCGCTGTCACAGCCCAAGCGGGGAGCTTCCTGGAGACAGAAAAACCTGGAACAAATGACCTTGGGTTCCTGCGGTTCCAAGTTTAAGGCTTCTTCAAAGAGCTGTCTGCGGGGACAGAAAGGCTGTGAGCACACATATTATTAGTCTATCCACGATTGCTTATGTGGCACCATCCGGCAGACGCAGATCCCAGTGTCTTACAAAGAGCCTCCCAGGGATGCCCCCATTTTAGAGGAGTGTGCAGGAACGGGCTCACTTTCCTCCCCCTGGCGAACTCCTATTCATCCTTCAAAACCCTGCTAAGGGCACGCCTACCTCATTGCCAGGCAAAGTCCATTGCTCCCTCCTCTGCATCATTTGAGGCTCTACCTCTCCTGTGTGCTGCTCTGCGCCCATTTCCTGAGCTCCATGCTCAGGTTTTTTGTCTGAATCAGGTCCCCACATACGTCCGGCACGCGCGAGGGGTCTCTCTGCCGTGTTCTAGGTCACTGTGCCCTCACACGTGGCCAATATGCCCTCAAGAGCCCGCCCTCCCCGGCTGAGTCCAGCGGAACCTCTGTCTCAGCTGGCAGCTTCCCTCAGAGGCAACCCGGGAGGCAAGGGCGGGCTGCACGGGGCTCCCCAGCTCCCAGGCACGGCCACGGCAGGTCCAGAGGAGAAGCCACTGGGCCACGGGGAGGCGGCTCTCTGGGGCAGACAGTCCCAGATGCTTACCTTTCCCGCCATCCCATACAGGAACATCAGGATAACCAGGCTTGGGCCAAGAGAGGGCCCCTGGCTCCGCCCAGCTGACCTTGGCGATGCAGTTTGTCTGGAAGGTGCTGTGGCTCCGTGTGTGTGTGTGTGTGTGTGTGTGTGTGTGTGTGTGTGTGTGTGTGTCTGGGCATGGAACCCAGGGGCATTCGACCTCCGAGCTACAGCCCCTGCCCTATTTTCTATTCTTTATTTTGAAACCGGGTCTCCCTGAGTTGCAGAGGGCCTCGCTAAGTAGCTGAGGCTGAACATGAACCGCGATCCTCCAGTCTCAGCCTCCCGAGTGCTGGGATGACGAGCGTGCCCACCCGCCCGGCTGGCGGAACAATCTGCTCCTTTATGGAACAATCTGCTCCCTGAGACGGCGTCTGGTCTAGAGTCACGGGACCGGGCGAGGCTGGTGTTCTGAGTCCGAAGGCCAGAACTCCTGACCCTGGCCTGGGCCATCCTGGGAAGGTCCCCGATTCTGCCATCAGTGTGGGGTTCTCGGGATGGGGCTGGGTGAACCTCAAAGGGCCTTTTCTCTCTCTCATTCCCTGGAGGATTTGGAAGCAAAAAGGGCTGGGATGGGGGATCGGAGGCGGAGTTCCTGAGGACTGCCCTTAATGCAGGCTCGAGGGGTCTCCTTTGCACCCTAAGGAGCCAGCCCCCCAATCCCTGTGGACCCTGAGCTCCGCTCCTCCGAACAGGGGCCCTTGAGGCGTCTCTGGAAAGGGAGGCCCAGGTCCTAGCACGCAGCCAACCATGTTTTCCTTCCCAGCGGACAAAATGTTTCTGGCGCGTTCGGGAGGGGACTGAACACTCTGGCCCGGGCCGGGGCTCCTGGGCGACACAGGGCGCCTTCCCACAGCCTCCCCACACCCGCCCCGCCCCAGAGCAGACTTTCTGCGGGTCCGTGCCAAGTGGCCTTGGGAAGTGATCAGGAGCCCGGGTCACGAGGGAGGGCCGAGGACAGCCTCCGACTTCAAGTGGACCCCCAGGAGTTCCATGCTGGGAACACGATTTCCAGAGAGGTCGAGAATCTTCTAGAGGCGCCTAGCTGAGCGGGGGTCCCAGTCCTGGTCCCGAGCGCCTTCCATGGTCATTTGAAGAGGCTGCGTCCCGTCCCGTGGGAAGGACTGGAAGGAGAAGAGAGAGACGGGGCACCACCTGTGGCCCGTGGGGCTGCTTGAGAGCGGCGCTTGTTGCAAAATTGTGAGCGGGGTGGAAGGGGTCTGCCTGTCCCAGAGGTCTCGCTGCAAACTCAGAACATCCCAGAGAGCCCGGCGCGGTGGCGCACGCTTGTAATCCCCGCGCTTGGGAGGCTGAGACAGGAGGATCGCGCAGGTTCGAAGCCAGCCTCAGCTACTTAGTGAGGCTCTCAGCAACTTAGTGAGACCCTGTTTCCAAACAAAATTAAAAATAGGTCTGGAGGTGCAGCCTGGAGGTAGAAAGCCCCCTGGGTTCCATCACCAGTACCCCCCCCCCGACACAGAACATTCCAGAGCATTCTTGGGTGCCTAAAGGACACCCTGGAGTCGGGCTGCATTGCCACCCTAGGAAGGCAGGAAGCTTCAGGACGGGGCTCCCACGCCGGCTCGGCTGGAGGCGGCGGAACCGGCCCTGTCTGGGCCCGAGGGAGCTGTTGAGCAAGGGCGGGTGGGTCCGTGCCAGCGCCCTGAAACCCGCTGGGGCGAGCTGAACTCCGGCGGGAGGCAGACTGCTAACCAGTAAGCAAGTTGTAAAAACCAAGCACAGACACAACATCTGGAAGCTGCTTCAAATACCTCTCTGTCTGCAGTTGGAGCGGCGCGCGGCCCTCCTGTAAATCAAACCATGTGCACAGAGGAGCCGTGTGCCGACCAGCACCCCGCCGGGCCCGGCCCCCCAGGTCTTTAAATAGCCCTGTGCTCAGGGTCCACCTCCTTCTACCATCAGCTCAGGGAAGCTCGGCGGTTCCAGCTCCATCCCTCCATCCCCAGGAGACATGGCCACACATGACCTTGACGGTCCTTGGGGACCTAGCACTTGGGGTGTGATGCCCCGATTTCCAGTGACCTTAAGAGAAGCATCCCCCTTTCCCAGACGCTGGGAGCCACCTGCTGTAGCCAGGTCAGCTGGGAGACAGAGAGAGAGTCCGAGTCCTCTGTTCACTAGGGAGTTTCTGGTCTGAGCCTGGCCCCGGTTCCCAAGCTGGCTCTGGGAGCTCACCTGGTAGAACGTGGACCAGTCCTCAAGCCAAGCCGGCGTCATGAGACTGGCCGCAGGGTCCGTGGCTGGAGAGAGGAGGCCCGGGGCTGAAGGTGATGGGCCCTCGCCTGGCTGGCAGCAGCCACAGGGACAGAATGTGCCCGGTTCCAGGCAGCAGAGGCCGCGTCCCCAAGGCCACCCCAGCAGAGGTGTTAGGAACTGGGGGCTAAAGAAGTTGGGGGGAGTTGTACGTCAAGAGAGTTCCAGGTTCTCATCCTGGAGACCGTGGGTGTGACCTTACTTGGGAAAAGAGTCTTAGCCGATGTCACTGAGTTAAAAATCTTGAAGCTGGGCATGGTGGTGCACGTCTGTGATCCCAGTACTTGGGAGGCTGAGCCAGGAGGATCGCAGGTTTGAGGCTAGCGTCGGCAACCTAGTGAAACCCTGTTTCCAAACCGAAAATAAAAGAGGGCTGGGGGTGTAGCTTGGAGGTGGAATGCCACTGGGTTCAATCCCAGTACCCTCCCCCTCCCCCAAAGACCTTGAGATAAGATCGTCCTAGTCTAGCCGGCGGGCCCTAGGTCCAGAGACAAGCACCTTTATAAGACAGACAGTGAAGAGAGGGGAAATGGCCACGGGACCCCAGAAGCAAGGGGGCTGGAAGGAGCCCGGATGCTTCCTCCCAGCCTCCTGGGGGGCCTGGCCCTCCCGGCGCGGTGACGTCTGTCGGACCGAGGTGCCCTGCGTCCCCGCAGCTCTGGGAAGTGAGTGCGAAGCAGAGATGGGGTGAGAGGCGGAGGGCGGCCGCACAGCTCTTGGCCGCCCCGTTCCCTGACTCGTAGACACTGGATCTCCTCGCCATCCTGGACCGAGGCAATCTCCCTGCAAGAGACCCTCCTGGGAAACGGCCGCCTTTGGTAAACTCGGGAGACACACAGGGTCTCTGAGTGGCCCAGGGGCGGCCAGGGAATCGGCCCGGCTGTTCCTACTGACCTACGGCCAGCGTTCTAAGCACTGCGCAGACCTTACCGTAGGAATCCGCGAGTGACCCCAATAGGACAGATTCTCCCCATCTGAGTAATGAGGAGACGCAGGGAAGTAGTGGGGGGTCAGGAGCTATCCCCTCCACAAGCCACTGGACGTGGAAGGACCCAGAAGCCAAAGGCCACACGGTAGACAATCTGGCTGGTAGAAAATTGACGGTGCTCAGTGCCACCCAAGCCAGCGCTTTAAAACGGTGGCTCTAGCCGGGCGAGGTGGCGCACGCTTGTAATCCCAGTACTTGGGAGGCTGAGACAGGAGGATCACAGGTTGGAGGTCAGCCTCAGCAATGTAGCGAGACTCTCATCAACCTAGCGAGACGCTGTTTTAAAATAAAAATAAGCCGGGTGTGGTGGCGCACGCTTGTAATCCCCGCGCTTGGGAGGCAGAGACAGGAGGATCGCGCAGGTTCGAAGCCAGCCGCGCGCGCTGGCTTAGGAGACCCTGTTTCCAAATAAAAATGTAAAAATAGGTCTGGGAGTGTAGCCCGGAGGTAGAAGGGCTTCCAGGAACCCCAGTGCCACCAAAAAAAAAAAAAAAAAAAATAATAATAATAAATAAAATAAAAATAAAATAGGGTTGTGGGGGCGGGGAGGGGTGTAGTTCAGAAGTAGAATGCCCCCGGGTGCAATCCCTAGTACAATAAATAAATAAATAAAATGCTGAAGCTGAATTCAGGCAAACTCTACTTTCCTTATTATTTATTATTTATTTTGCGGTATTGGGCATGGAACCAGGGGGAATTTGACCTCTGAGCTACACCCCCAGCCCTATTTTTTATTCTTTATTTTGAAACCGGGTCTCACTGAGTTGCAAAGGGCCTCACTAAGTAGCTGAGGCTGTCTGTGAACCACGATCCTCCTGTCTCAGCCTCCCGAATGCTGGGATTTCAAGCGTGCGCCACCATGCCAGGCTTATTTTTGATTTGGAAACATGTTTGGACTAAGTTACCGAGGCTGGTCTCAAACCTGCGATCCTCCTCTCTGAGCCTCCCAAGTGCAGGATTATGGGTATGCGCCACCATGGCCGGCTGCTTCCTGGGGACGGTGCTTGTTCCCCAGGCTTCCCTGGTTATTCAGCTGCCTGTGAACTTCAGGCTGAAAGGCCCAGTGAGGTCCTGTGGTTCTTGTGCGGTTATACGTGACATCCTTTGGGATAATTGCAGGTCTCCTGTCAGACACCGCCAGAGGAAGGGAGGAGGCTGGAGAACTGACCTGTCTACAGAGAGGCTGCGGCCGGGCCAGGCGGGGAGACAGATCTAGGGCCAGGCCAGAGGTCAGAGCCCCTCTCCGTCCACCCAGCTGCCCCAGCCCAGACTCGTCCACCGAGAATTCCCCCCGTGCTCAGGACGGTCCTTAGAAGACGACAAGCAGCAGCAGCAGCACTTTTCCTTGGCCCAAAAAAGAAGAGTCGATTTTCTCTTTTCTTACCGGAAAAAAAAAAAATCCAAGTCCAGAAGAGGACACTGAGGCCCGAGAGCGCCAGAAGATGATCAGGCCGAATCCTGCCTCCCACATCCGAGTCCTGAGAAACCCTAGGATGCCCTGCGCGGCTCCCTCCGGGCTCGCTCAGCCAGGGCATCGCTTGTTGATCCTCGAGCCCAAGCCCAGCTCATGGTTTCCTTCCCGGTTGCCATGGCCCCGTACAGAAAACACAGCAAACTCCTGGCCCTGGGCGGCTCATTTATTTCAAATATTCTTTGCAGCTGGAATCCAACCATGTTTGGGTGTCTGGACTGGAACATGAACTAATTGCTCTGCCTTCGGCCCCCTCCCCAGCTCCCCCCACCCCGGCATAGTTTATGGTTCAGTAAAGTCCACATTCTTCCTCCCGCCTGGGAGTGGGAGACAGGCCGAGTCCAGATGATACAGACAGGCCTCTTCCCATCTATGGCCAAGCCCGAGAGCGGCTACCTGCTCGAAGGCAGGGGATTAATTACAACCACATGGGCCAAGTCTGCACAGATGGTTTTATTAATACCGCTCCCTTTTGCACCAAACCCCGCTCCCCAGAAGTCTCCCGGCTGCACAAAGGCCCTTATTTTCCCCCCCCCGTGCCTCCCCTGACCCCCACCCTGACCCCACTCCTCCCGTCACCTCCTTCAAAGGAAGTCGGAGTTTCAACTGTAACCCAGACACCACTCCAACCTAAAAATAATTCTAGACCGCCCCTCTCCTCCGCCTGCGTCTGGGGCGGGCATCTGGAGCCCCCCCCCCCGCCCCCACCTTGATCTTTGGCAACTTTACCTGGGAACAAGAAGACGGTCAGGACGTTGGCTCAGGAATTTGAATTCGCTCCACCCTCAAAGCCCCAGTACAGGAAGTGTTATGTATCCAGAACCGCATACGTCTTTATAGCGCTCGCCAACAATACGGGCACTGTCATGGGTGCCCCTTGATCCCTCATCCACCTACAAGACGGGCACATCGCAGGCTGCCTTCGCAGAGGTTCACCGAAGGCCACAGAGCTTGTGTTTGAACCCAGGCCTGAACCCCCAGGACACGCCACCACCACGCTGAATTCATTTTCTCTTTGCAAGGGAAAGAGCGGACACGGTCACAAACGGCAGTGTTCCTTCCAACTGTCTTAGGCAAGGTCACCGGGGAGCGGGGGAGAGAGCAGATTCCTGGGACTGGTCCCAGAAATATCAATTCTATCCATCTCAGGGTGGGGCAGGGGCTGGAATCTGCCTCTTAACAAAGCAGGAGTTCTGAGGAAAGCGGCGGAGAAGAGCTGGTCCTGGCGCCTGGGCCTTCACCAGACTCTTCCATGACACCCCAGACAGATGGAAGCCCCCGCACCGAGCTGCACACGCTCTCGCTGGGACTCTGGAAACCAGTCATGACCTGAGATCACACCTAGTACATCTGCTGACTGCTCGCGGTACGCTCCTCAGACCCCTAATGACGCTACAAGTTCCTTCCTCTGGGGCTCTGCCCACCGCGGCTGGCAGAGTGGGTTCACGGGGCAGAAGCTTGTTAAGCATCAACATGCGCCCTCGCCAGCAGAGACACGGGTGAGCCAGGATCGGCTCGGCCCGCAGAGGGCTGAGCCCGGCTCTGAGGAGGCCACGCTGCCTCCTGCTCAGCTCTAATCCGCCGGATCAGCGCGCTTCGTAACCAGGCAAGCGCACCCCAGGCCCCGCGGGCACGCGCGGACACTTTCTACTATGTCCACGCGCGCCCTTTGCCCGGCTGCCAGGGTAACAAGCTTCAGCGCAGGGGGATGCAAGTTCTAGGGTCGCCCCTGGGGGGCTCTCCTGCCCCGAGGCTCTGGCTGGCACCCCGCCCCTGCAGGTGGCCAGCGTCGCTGGCTGGACCCAGGGGGGCCCGGCCATGCTTCTTTTTCCGCTCCCAAGACAAAAGGAGGGACTCTGAGGAGTTCCATATTTTAGCAAACTTTCCTTTATTAGGTTACGGGCTATTATGAACATTCATAAAATAGAATGGGAGTTTCAAAACTGTCCACACCACGGAAGGGTAAGGGTCGGGCGAGTAGGGGGCGGGAGAGGCGAGAGAGCTGGGCATCCGCCAGCAACTGTGGGGTGAACCTGTACGTGTGAACCTCTCTCGTGTGCAACACCCATCAGAATGTGACCCGTCCTGAAGCAGGAACAGAAGGACGGTCATCTTCAAGCGTATGGCAGGTGAGGCACCCTGCCCCAAAAAGAAAAATTTTTTTTTTACATTCCTCATCTGGCCTTGGCACCAATTTTGTGCTTTAAAAAATATACTCTGCTGGATTTTTTTTTTAAAAGATACCCTACAGCAGCTGTGTAAAACATAATTCTTATGAACAAACGTGTATGAGTGTATTAAACATTTTAAACAAATAAAGTCATCTAGTGTACCGGTGCAGAAATGAACAGAACTCAGACTCTAATGGAGTTGATTTCAGGATAAAAAGTGATGTGGGCGGCCAGCGGTGCGGAGACCTGGCGTGGACAGCTGTGGCGAGGGAGGGGTGTCTTTTTTTGCTGGCCACCCTGCGATGCCTTCCCGAGGCTCTGCGGGGTCCCGATGAGCTGGACCCGCTGTGTGGGGTGCGGCACAGAGGTCTGCACTGGTTTCTGCGGGGCTCCCTTCAGCCTGGGCTTCCCGGGGTGCAGAGAGCCACTCCCCCCCACCCCCCCTGTTCTGGTGGTTCTCTGAGACAGCGAGCTTCTGAGAATGCACTTGGGAAATCTTGGCTAGAAAAGCAGGTGCAAAATCAAACCCACGCCCCCCCCCCAAAAAAAAAAAACCCTATCTTAGATAAGAGACACTCAAACAGGGGCGATGATTGGTGACCTCGAGTTCTATGGCTACCTGGGGACACAGGGACCTGCGCAGCCCGAGACGGGCTCCGAAGACACTCGTGTATTGCACGTGAGGCGCATTCTCCCCGATGGGCCTGCTCGGGATCCCAGCAGAGCCCCCAGGGAACTAGGTCCAGGGAGCCCGGCCAGGAGGGCACGCGTGGCGCAGGCATGATGGGGGTGCAGGAGGGGCGTGGCACACATACCCTGGGAGGCGGCAAGTGGGAGAGAAAGGTGATTAAAACAAGGTTCCCTTTCTACATGGAATAAATAAACGGCCTTTTGTTACTGTTAAAAGAATAAATACAGGGTGCAGGCACAGACAGCGGGATCATGGCTGGGGCTTATCTGCCTGTGGGAGTGCCGACCTGGGGTTCTGCTTGGCATCTGTGGCATCCATCTGCATGGCCTGGAGCCCTGGCACCTCCCGCCGGCCCCACTACCAGGGACCCCGGGGCAATGCAGCCTTTTCCCGGAGGTTCGAGAGCAGCCCACCCAGCCAAGAGCAGACAGGCGCTCCGCCCTGGCTCTCATAGACTTTATTCTCCGTGTCTGGTTTCAAGGAGGGGCTGAGACTGGGCATGCCAGCCCAGGAGGGGAGAGGTGCCCCAGGCGGTATCCGTCCGGGTCCGGCAGAGGCTGCGGCCAGGAGGATGAAGACGGAGGCACTTCTGTCCGTGGCCACAGGCGGCGGGCCCAGGCGGCTGCGTGGTCCTGGCGGCTCAGCGAGTTGGCACCGGCAGTCCTGGGCGGAGGTCACTGGTAGAGGAGGTAGGCTTTGAGGGAGGCGGGCAGCGGCAGCGCAGGGATGGCGCCCAGGCGCTCCTTCCCCAGGGCCAGGCGCACCGAGCGGCGGCACAGGTCCATGAGTGGCAAGGGCTCGGCTGGGGAGAGCAGAGAGAGAGAGGGGGGAGAGGTCAGCGCGGCTCCCACGGCTCTAGGACTCACGACGCCAACGCACGTGTGGCCAGGCGGCTTCCTGTGCCTTTTAGTGAGACAAACTCATTGGGTCGTTAATTCTAAATGAACCATGATCGTGAGCGCAGAGAAGCCTCTGGAAGTCCCCCGCACCAGCTCTTCTAATGCCCTCGATGGTTTTCAGCGACGAAATAGTCACAGAGGTAACAGAGGCAGCATCATCATCCTTATCCCCGCTCCACAGAAGAGCACACTGGAGAGTTTAAATCATTCAATGGGAGGCCGGGCGCGGTGCGCACGCTCGTCATCCCAGCATCTGGGAGGCTGAGACCGGAGGATCGCGGTTCGCGGACAGCCTCCGCTACTTAGTGAGGCCCTCGGCAACTCAGTGAGACCCGGTTTCAAGATAGAGAATACAAAATAGGGCTGGGGGTGTCGTTTGGCGGTGGAATGCCCCTGGGTTTCATCCCAGTATTGCATAAATAAATAAGTAAAAATAAAGAATTCACCCAGGCCTGCCCTGCTGGAAGAGATGGAGCTGGGACTTGAACCCAGGCCGTGCCTGGTCTCCGCCAGGCCACTCACTCCGCCCCTCCACACACACACAGCCTTGCTGCGGGAGCCAGCTCTGCCCGGCACGTTCCTGCTGTGCTGACCCCACGGCTTCCGGCTTCCGGGAGGGACCATGTGGCACCTCTCTCTCTCTGGGGCTGCTCTTGCCTCTGGGTTATGGCGGGAGACACTGAGCGCAGAGATGGAAGCAACGGCCAGAGGCGGCCGAGCTGAGGCGCGTCCCCTGCGCCCAACTAAAGAACACCTGTGGCTGTGGCTTCCGAGGCTTCCCCGTCTTGTCCCCAGATGGCCGCAGGCCCCGCCTTCCTACAGAGGTGGCCCTGGTCAGCTGGATTCTGGGGCCAGCCCTCGAGTCTGAAGGTTCCCCTCTGCCAAGCTCCTGAGCACCCCGAGGCTGCCAAGGGGGCAGCAGGCCCTTGTCCCCAGAGCGGCCCCTCTCCACTCTGCCCAGGAACAGCCGCAGCGGGCACCTGGGACTGCTTGGCGGGTTCTGGGGGTGGCGAGGGCAGAGACAGACAGACCTGGCTCCGTCCATGGCCTCCCTGATGGCGCGTCTCCTTTGTGAGTAAGACAGGGTCAGACCAAAAGGCTGAGGAAAAGCCCCTATCAGCCAGCAGCCGTTAGTACTCACCAGTATGTCTCAAAAATATTAAAAATAGCCAGGCATGGTGGTGCGCGCCGGCACTCCCAGTACTTGGGAGGCTGCGGCGGGGACCGCAGGTTGGAGACCACACCGGCAGCTCTGCAAGACTCGGCAACTGAAGAGAGACCTTGTTTCAAAATATAAAGAAAAGTAGGGATGGAGGGGTAGCTCAGAGGTAGAGTGCCCCTGGGCTCAATCCTCAGTACACACACACACATAAAATTGCTTTAAAAAAAAAACGGGCTGGGGGTATAGGTCAGAGGCAGTGCAGCCCAGGGTTCAATCCCCAATGCCACACACACACACACACACACACACACACACACACACACTAAACATGACATTCAAAGGTCTCCCCAGGCCTTGACTAGAGCCCAGGAGAGTATGTGATTAGCATGACCCAGGCCTGGGTTCTATTTCCAAGCCTCAATCTTTTTTTTTTTTTTTTTTTTTAAGAAAAGCGGTTATTGTAGTTTGAATCCAGGAGGCTTTCTCCCTCAGAGCTACACCCCCCCACCAGCCCTTTTTAATTTTATTTGTTTTTAACTTTGAAACGGGGCCTTGCTAGATTGCTGAGAGTCCTGTTACATGGCTGAGGCTGTCCTTGAACCTGCGATCTCAGCCTCTCAAGTACTGGGGTTACGAGCGTGCCCCACCATGCCGGCTACCTCGAAAGTCTTGACGAGGCTCAATGGCCTTGTATCCAGCTCCGTCCACAACCCAGATGCCCAATGAGATGGCACCACGCCGGCGGCCTCCTGTCCTCTTGGCCCACGCCTCAGAGGCTACGCTATTCAGATTCTGGAACAACTGATACGGACGATGGGGGTGATGCTGAACTTGCAAAGACACGGGGGAGGAAGCCAGGTGCCGGCCCACGGAGCAGGTGGAGGATGAGGAAGAGCCTGTGATGTCTGCGTTTCCATGGGAACCGGCTCCCTGTGGCCTGTGCACACCTGCACGGCCGCAGCGCCCTGACCCAGGCCTCTCTTGGGGCTCCTTGGGAGATTCCAACCCAGCACAGAGCCCAAGAGTGCAGTGTGCACCTGGCCTGTGGACCCGTGAACTGTGGGTCTGCTGGGTCAAGAAGAAAGATGGCATCGGGAGGTGACCCCGGTTCAGTGCTGGTCACACTGCGGGCGGTGACACCGCACCGTGGGAGGGATTTGAGAACTGCATGTGGGGGTGGCCGCTGAGGATTGTATTACATTAAGCAGTTCTTTTTTTTTTCTTTCCCCAGTACTGGGGATGGAACCCAGGAGCATTCTGCCTCTAAGCTACACCCCTAGACCTACTATTTTTTATTCTTTATTTTGAAACAGGGTCTCACAGAGTTGCCAAGGGCCTAAGTAGCTGAGGCTGTCTGCCAACCACGATCCTCCTGTCTCAGCTTCCCGAATGCTGGGATTACAAGCGTGCGCCACCACCTGGCTCTACTTTAAGCAGTTCTTACAACAAAGAACCACAGAATATCAGCCCCTGCCCCGTCACCCAGAGACGGTCACCTGAGATCTGGCCACGTGGTGCAGGCACCTCTAATCTCCCTGTCCCCCCAAACTGTCCTCATATGACCAGCCTTTCTGGGGAGAGGGTCTCTCTAGAGCAACCACTCCCTACGTGGCCGGTCACCCCTGGAAAGAAGCCACAGCAGGACGAGTGCCTTCTCAAAGTCCAGCTGGGATGGAGAGAGCCGCCATCAGGCGGGCGCCCAGAGAGCATCGTGGGGCTGAAAACTTCCCAAAGGAAAGAGCAGAGGCTCTCCTGAACCCCGGCCTGACGGTCTCACCAAACTTACCGGGAGCCATGAAGGGAGAATTCTAAAAGGCTGACCTGCACAGAAAATGTTCCTCTCGTGGGGAATGTCTTTAAAAGCAGTAGGAAGCCGGGCGTGGTGGTGCATGCCTAGAATCCCTGCCCTTGGGAGGCTGAGACAGGAGGCTTGCACAGGTTCAAAGCCAGCCTCGGCTACTTAGTGAGACCCTGTTTCCAAATAAAATAGGTCTGGGAGTGTAGCCCAGAGGTAGACAGCCCCATTACCACAAAACGAACAAACAGGGCCCCAGGATGTGACTCGAAGGTAGAATGTTCCCAGGTTTAATCTCTCATACCAAAAAGATGGGGGGACTGCGGGGCAGGAGGACTGCCGAGGTCAGGCTGTCCCTGGAGTGACAGCCAGCCAGCTGCCCGCGAAGCGACCTTTTCCTTCTGCACCCAGGGAGGGTGGCAGCAGGCTGGCCACCTGCACCCCAGAAAGACAGCAAGAGGCCCAGGAGGCCCTGGGGATGGAACCCAGATGTCAGAGCGGGCTGGAGGGTAGGCGGCTGCATGGGGACATGCGGACAACTCGCTGCCCTCGTGCTGGGACTGGCAGCCCAGCCGGCAGGAGACAGCCCAGGGAGGGCGCGGGGTGGGGGGCCCAGGTGGGTGCCCACGCCAGCTGCCCCTGCCGAGATTAGGACCTGGGTGGAGGTGGGTGCTGGGGATTTCCTGGACACCCAAGCCGCAGAGCTACTTCTGAGGTGGTACCTCAACGCCCGGTCCAGGAGGACAGATGCGGCCAGCCCCGGGGGGAGCTTCTGCCGTGGATGGCAGGACTCTCACCAGGACACTTTGCCCTCCTCGGCTGCCTCGGAAGCCCAAGCGAATGCTCCTAAGGCGAGGGACGCAGGTGGCCTTTGCCCTCACCCCATAGGCACCTTCGTGGTGGAGATGATGTGGGGAGGGACACTGGTCTCCTGCCGCTGCCCCAGGCAGGAGCAGAGGATGGCAGGAGCGGAGGACGGGAGGGCCTCGTGGGTATGCTCTGTATTTGCTGCCTCTAACTCTGAAGCGACGGAAGTCGGGGAGACGGTCCCCACACACCTGGACCTGCAGCGTGTGACGGTCCTTATAAATAGGGTCTCTGCCGACGTCAATAGTTACTAGTATCATACTGGATCGGGGCGGGCCTAAGCCACCGGCTGGTGTCTGAGGAGGCAGGAGCCGGGCAGGGTGGGTGCAGCCGCGAGCCAAGGACGCCCGGGGCCGTGGCCAGCAGAGGTAGGAGCAGTCACCCTGGAGTCGCAGAGAGCCAGCCCTGCTGACTGCTTGATTTTGGACATCTGGTCTCCTGAACTGGGCAGAATGCAGTTCTGGGTTTTTTTATTTTTTATTTTTTTCGGTACTGGGGATGGAACCCAGGAGCATTCTACCTCTGAGCTACACCCTCAGCTCTATTTTTTAATTCTTTATTCTGAAATAGGGTCTCACTGAGCCGCAAAGGGCCTCACTAAGTAGCTGAGGCTGTCTGCGACCCCTGATCCTCCTGTCTCAGCCTCCCGCATGCCGGGGTTACAAGCGTGACCCACCATGCCTGGCTCCTTCTGTTGTTTTAAGCCTCCCAGCCCGTGGTCACTTGCTGTGGCCCCAGGAAAGGGATAAGGCTGAGATGCCCCCACCCCATTGACTCGCGGTGAGATCACCACCAGCCTGTCGGAGCGCTGGCAAGCCACCTGCCCGGTCACTACTCTGCCCTTCCGGAAGCTCCTCTTCCCCTGGCACCCGATGCCTTTCTGTCCCCTCCAGTCACAGGCCACCGCTAGCCCCCACCTCCCTCTGGGCTCGGGGTCTCTGGCAGCTCGGCCTCCGCCCGCCCTCGAGCCCGGCTGTTCCACTTGCTTGGTGATCTCACCCAGAGTCACGGCTTTAACAACATCTGTACGGGATGACTCCACCGCTGAGCCATCCCGGGCTCCAGGCTCGCAGGCCCGCCCGAGGGGCTGAGACTTTACCTCCAGCCCTGGCCTGCGCCTCCCCAGTCCCTTCCTTGTCACGCGTACAATCGACTGGGCCAAGCCCTGCCACTGCCCACCTGGACAGCTGCCACAGCGGCCACTGCTATCTCCACTGCCATGTCTATCCGGTAGCCAGGGCATCCTTCGACGACATGAGCCACCTCCTCACCAACGCCACTGGGGCGTCTGTTTAAGCAGGTCAACCCTAACACGGCGCCTCGTCCTACCCCACTCCTGCCGAGGGTTGGTGAAGGGTGCCACCCTCAGACATGCTGCTCAGCCTCCCAGGAGCTGTTCCCAGGACCAGGGAAGATGAGAAGGGTCGATACCAAGGGTCCTGGCACTGTCTGGCACTTTGATTTGGGTCGAGCAGGAGAGGGTCCTCATCACTGTGACCCCAAATGTGATACTCTGAGTCTCCATCCAGATGCCAGCTCGCGGGTACATAACTCATTCCCGGCCTCATACTCTGCCCTCACCCTGTCCCCTTAGAATTCTCCAAACAAGAAAAATCACGAAAGCTCCCAGCTTCCCAAGGAGGCGGAGCTAAGCTCAGCCTCGCGTACTCAGGGGACACGCCTGGACCTCCAGACCTCTGTTTGAGCCATGCCCTGGCTTGCCAAGGACAAACAGGCCCCAGGCCCTCCCAGCCGCTCGGGGCCTGTGTTCTGCACTGGAGCAAGGGCACGTGGACGGCGAAGTTGTGCAAACCCAGAGCTCCTGACGCCATCGGCAGGCCTGATCCCGCGGGGACCAACAGGCCCAGTGGCCAGGCGGCCACACAGACCGAGCAACCCTCCCGCTGTCTGCACAGAAGGAGCCTTAACCTCCCTGACTCCATGGCGGCCCTCTGCTGGGAGGAGGGCGGCAGGGCCAAAAGATCTTAGACTCTGGACAGCAAGTGCCCACCCCTGCCTCTGCCCAGCCCTGCTCAGGGAGCACTTGGCTGTGCTTAAGTCCCTCATTGCTGCCACCTGGGGAGAGAGGCTCACAGAACCCGGTCCCGTGGCCCGTGTAGGTCTGCGGTGCTTCCCGAGGGACGTACCTGCTGGATGCACACCTGGCCGCCCCTGCAGGAGCACTGGGACCCAGGGTGCCGGGCTTCACAGGTGAGGGCAGTCTGGCTGCGCTTACCACCGTTCCTCCAGTGAAGCCAGAGAGGAGTGTAAAGAGGGGAGGCGCCCAAAGGGAGAGCCTTATGAGTTCACTTAGGCCTGACCACTGTTCCAGCATCTGCTCAACACTGAGCGGGGAGGAGGGCGGAGGCTGCAGAACCTGCAGGCTTGGAGCCTGCGGCCTGGTCCACGTCTGTGCCCCGGGCCCATAGCTTGCCTGGCCTGCAGGGTGGGGTCAGGGCTCAGTGCCAGGCCAGACCTGTCCTGAGACGGTCTCCCCGTGGGTGGATGGAGCTTTCTGGCCCACTCCCTCCCAGAGGTGGGATGTGCAGGCAGAAGAGACCCATGAAGCATGGGGCCCCTGGAGCGAGGGCTGAGCAAGAGGGTGGGCAGTTCCGGAATGCCAGGACCCCCTCTGGGGACAGCCAGGCAGCCACAGGACCTCTGCCTCCCAACCTCGGAATGCTCCGTCTGAGGAAGGCCGCTCCCCTTTCCAAAGGGACAGCAGAAATTTCTGCCGACACAACCTGTTTCTAACCTACGTGCTCTTCCCCCACAGTCTGCCAGAATCATGACTGAACAAGCCCTCTAGGAACCACGGACCGGGGGCCCCTCCAGCACCAGGAGGAAAAGGCTCTGATCTGTCCCATGACAGAGAGCTGCCTTTCATTTCTGCGAGGTCCTGGTACCCCCAAGGTGGCAAACACCAACTGAATAATCGACTTGGCTACTGTGCCAGGGTCAGGTCAACTGCAGATCAAACCTGGAGGAAGACTAACTGCAGATAAACAAAGGACATTTACCCATCACCCATCCACTCAACACCAATCTGTTCATCCAGCCATCCCACCATTGTCTACCACCCTTTCATCCATATATCACCAATCCATCCATCATTCTACCTGCTCTTTCCATCCACTTATCCATCCATTCATCTATCCAGTTTATTTAATTTAACCCAATTATCCAACCACCCATCACCATTCGTCATCATCCATCCATCTGTCCATCCATCTATCCGTCCATCCATCCATCTATCCACCCACCAACCTACTCATTACATCCACTTATCCATCTATCCATTAATTTATCCATAACATATTTATCTATTCAATCATCCATCCATCCATCTACCAATCTACCCAACTATCTATTCATCAATCCATCCATCCACCTACCACCCATCCATCCATCCATCCATCATTCATCACCCATCCATCCATCATCCGTCCATCCATCATCCATGATCCATCCATCAATCCATCATCCATCCATCCATCATCCATGATCCATCCATCCACCCATCATTCATCCATCTACCCATCACCCATCCATCCATCCATCATCCATCCATCCACCCACCCACCCACCACCCATCATCCATCCATCCATCAATCCATCATCCATCCATCCATCATCCATGATCCATCCATCCACCCATCATTCATCCATCCATCCATCCATCACCCATCCATCCATCATCCATCCATCCACCCACCCACCCACCACCCATCATCCATCCATCCATCCATCCACTAATCCATCTATCCACCCATCATCCATCCATCCATCCATCACCCATCCATCCATCATCCATCCATCCACCCACCCACCCACCCACCACCCATCATCCATCCACCCATCACCCATCCATCCATCATCCGTCCATCCATCATCCATCCATCCATCCATCCACCCATGAAGCACACGATCTAGCCGACTCTGGCTAAAATTCCTCATGTAACCAGATGGACGCAAGGGCGGCCTCTGAGGGTCCGAATACACGGAACATCTACCGAAAGACATTTGAAATCCAATGTGTGCACAAGCCTGTGGCGCCGGCAGGGCCACGGGGCCACGGGGAGGCCCCGACTGGACGCTGCAGGCAACACTTACGATCGAGTCCATTCAAGTAGCGCATGCGGATCTCACAGTGGCCCCAGACGGCGCTCACTACGGGATACAGTTTTTTGCCCTTGAGTCCCCGGAAAGCCACTCCCATGTACTGCCCGTCCACAATGAAGCTCAGGGTCCCGTCATCCATGTCCAGGGCCACAAGGAAGGAGTCGGGGACGATGAACGTCTCGTCTGGCTCCAGGAAGGCCGGGTACGTTTTGCTTGGCTGGTTCTTGCCGTCATGGTAGAGCCGGTTGCGCCCCAAGTCCCAGCCCCAGGACTCGTGGTTATTCCCCACGAGGGTCGTGTACCCGACGGAGTGCAGGGGGGCGTCTGCCGTGGCCACCCCCACCACGGCGTGTGTGCCCCGCTGCCTCATGGCCCACGTGATCTGCCACACGTGTAGCCCACGTGTGTACCCGACTTTGCCCCTGATAGCGTCTGTGCTCTGGGCCACCGGATGCCGGTGGAAGATGAGTTTGTCCTCCTCCTTCACGAAGACGTTGAGCGAGCGGTCGTTGTTGTTCCAGGAGTGGAGGAGCTGGACCTCGTAGGACACGGGGGGCATGTCTAGAAGCACGTCCAGCCGGGTGGGCTTGCAGTAGTCCAGGCCCTGGAGCTCCTGCTTCAGAGGCCGGTACGCGGGGTCCCGCATGTCCACCGTCTTGATCCCCCCGGTGACCTTCTGACCCATGTCCGCCTCGGCTTCACCTGCTCACTGACGACGCCCAAGGTAAACTCATCAATCTGGGGTATCCACCCAGGCTTCTACTCAGGGCCAGGTGGAATTCCTAGGGAAGGTTGCTAGGAGACCTCTGCACCGCCTGGAGCCTTCAGTAGAGTCTGATGGATTGAAAGAAAAACAGGAGGCCGGTGAGCTGGGGAGAGGGATGAGGGGCAAAGTTAGACGGCGTGGCCACCCACACCTACACGCTCCAGCAGCTCTTGATGGAAGGTACCCCAGAGCCTTGGCACGGAATGAAATGCCCCCCACCCGGCCTTGTGGCTACGCTGTCACAAAGGGAAGGAGCCGGTCCCCAGGTCTGCCTGGGGTGTGGAATGGGAGCGGTGCTGTCCCCAATATGGTGGGTCGGTTGGAGACGCAGCGACACCCAGCAGGTATCTTGCTGGGGTCTCGTGGGGAGAAGGCTCAGGTAGCACAGAGCCCAGAGTCAGCCACGACACAGTGGGCACCTTCATGGGCGAATGAAGGGAGGGGCCCTGCCGCGCTGCTCTGTGCGGAGGGGAAGGCGGAGCCCCAAGGAGCAGCAGAGAGGGCTGAAAATCCCAGCCCTCCTCTCTCCTCCAACACGGCTGCTTCCGACGGATGCCCGTACCACCCATTCCTTCTGGGACAGGAACCCTGGGGTGGCTCAGCACGGGTGGGTCTGCGTGTGCACCTGGTGAGATCGGCCCCAGGAGCCTCTGGGCTTCCCTGAGGCTGCCGCAGCTCCCGGCACGTTCCTGTCCCACCCAGACTGAGGCGCCAGCGATGCTTTCAAACCCTGGAGCTGGTCCCGATTCCCTTGGGCACAGGCCAGGGGGTGGGGGTCTCACCCTCTCACTCCAGGTATTTGGGGGCCAGCACATCCTTCAACTAGATGCCTAAGCCTTGCCCCGTGGGCCTCACCAGCTCACAGGGGAGGAAGGCCAACTGCAGGGGCACCCCTTCTGATTGGCGCTCCCAGGCCTCCTTAGTTCTGCAGGATGGCTTGGGCACGGGGCACAGCCTTGGGAGAAGGGGGAGGAGGGGGGCTCGGCGTCCTAAGACAGTTAATCTTATTGGAGGAAAGGAGGGGATAAAAGAGGAGGTCAAAGGCCGACCCACCCACACCTGGACACACGGACGCCTGCTTTAGCTAGAGCGGAAGCTGGCAAGCTTTTTCTGGGGCTACACGGCAACCTTGGTCTTTGTGGTCCAAGCCATCTCCCTGCAACTCCTGAACCTCCCCACTCCAAGGATACCCCAGGGGTCCCGGGCCTCCCGGCACTGCCGCCAGCCTCTCATTTCATCCGAGTCGTCGCCTGGGTGGTCAGCGGCCATGGCGGCCCCAGGGCCACCCTGGACTCAGCGGCACCCACGTCCAGGCTATGGCCGAAGCCACGTGTCTTTCTTGTCAACTTCCTGCTGTCCGCACTAGATACCTCCCTGCCGCACAAGAACACACGAGCAGCTGGTCTCTCCTTCCTCCGCCCGTCTTTGGATATGGCTGAGTGGGTGCAGCCCGGTGGCCAGTCCCCAGGGAGCCCCCCTGGCCACCTCCCGTCCTCCCTGGGGCTGCAGCCGGCCCCGGCCCCGGCCCCTGGCTCCCAGACCCACGGAGCACGTGGCCACCCACTAAGGCTCACCCGACTCTCCTGAGCGGCTCTGCGCAGCTCTAACCTGGGTGTCACCCGAGTGTCACTCGCTTCCAACTTAGTGGAGAATGTTCCGGAGCGGCCCGGCATTTTGCTTTAGTCGCGTTCCAGAGTGCGCCTCACTCACCCAACCGAGATCACTGTCAACCAGTCTCCCGGGTGGCCACACCTGCCCCGCCCTGCAGGAGGGCGCACGGAGCCCTGGGCTAGCGCGGAGCCCGGCCCAGGCCTCTGCTGAGCCGCGGGGCCTGCGGTGCGGCCAGACTGTCAACACCTCAGGCTTTCCAGACGTCCTGTAAATAAACAGGCGGAGCTACGTTCCAAGAAAACTTGAAGCAGACAGACGGCGGCCGGACTTGGCCCCGAGTGCAGCTTGCCAAAGCCCGTTCTGAGGCTGCGTAAAACCGCTGACCCCCAGCACCCAAAACAACGCCATCACCAAAACACCTGCAAGTGAGCTCAGGATGCCGGGGCGGGGGGGTGCACCACTATGGGTGCTGAGTGACGGCAACCCAGCAGCCAGCACCAAACTGCTGGCAGAAAGGGTGATCACTAGCATCTGGGCACCCCAATTTCTCCTGTGGTTCCAGAAGCCAGCGCGGAGCCCGGGGCCTTGCAGGGCCTGGACCACCACAGGAGTGTCAGGGACTGGGGTCATGGGGGCAGATGACGCGTCTCTGAGAGGGGAGGACGCAGGCCTGTCCCCACCCAGGAGGAGCAGAGCCACACAGGGTGTGAAGGGTGCGGCTGTGAACTGCCCACAGGCTGGGATGGGACAGCACAGGACAGTCAGACACACACACACACGTGCGTGTGTACCAGCATGAACATGTGCATGAGAACACGTACACACGTACACACGCTTGCTGCACAGAAAGCGACTGAAGCGGTGAACCCACAAACCTTCTACCTCCCGGCCCTATTTTTTTTTAATTTTGAAAACAGGGCCTCGCTACACTGCTGAGGCTGCTGCGAACCTGCGATTCTCCTGTCTCAACCCCCCAAGTACTGAGGGTCTAGGTGTGAGCCTCCACATCTGGGCTGAGGCTGTGGCAACTTATAAACCAAACTGCAAAACCATGGGCAGGGCAGGAGCCCATTTCAGACAGACAGAAACTTAAAGCCTTCTCTCTGTGCATGTTTATCTGTTCCTAGACACACAGAAAGGCCTAGAAGGAATAAACACCAAACCTTTCAGGATGGTTGGTGGCGGAGGAGGAGGAAAGGGGGGAAGGAGACACGATCACTTTAAATGCTTTCTGAACTGGTGTGTGTGTGTGTGTGTGTGTGTGTGTGTGTGTGTGTGTGTGTGTTACTGGGGATGGAACCCAGGGACACTACCTCTGAGCTATAGCCCCAGCCCTATTTTCTTAGTCTTATTTATTTTTGAGGGTCTAGGGATGGAACCCAGGGCATTCGACTTCCAAGCTACACACTCTGCCCTATTTCTTATTCTTTATTTTGAAACAGGGCCTCACTGCGTCGCAGAGGGCCTCACTAAGTAGCTGAGGCTGTTTGCGAAACGCGATCCTCCTGTCTCAGCCTCCCAAGCGCTGGGATTACAAGCGTGCGCCACCACGCCCAGCTTAGTCTCCTGTATTTTTGAAACAGGTTCTCACTGCATTGCCAAGGGCCTCACTAAGTAGCTGAGGCTGTCCGCAAACCGCGATCCTCCAGTCTCTGCCTCCCAAATGCTGGGATGACAAGTGTGTGCCACCACGTCCGGGCTTGAAATTTTTTTATGAAGTACACTTACTATGTTTTAACACAAATGATTTTTAAGCCTGCAAACAAGAATCATATGCTGAAAAACTCTGACTTAACATGCGTATTCATAAGAATAAGGTGTCCCCAAAGCGGCTCCTAGACCTCCGCCTGTGTCACTCTTCTAAGGTGAGCACAGGAGAGGTGCTTACGCAGGGCCATCTCCACCCACGGCCGTGCAGTGCAGGGCCTGAAACCCATGGAGGGGCACTTAAAGTAAAGGACAAGAAGATGGGCGTGGTGGTCCACACGTGTAATCCCAGAAATTTAGGAGGCCGAGACAGGAGGATGGGTGCGGTGGTCCACACGTGTAATCCCAGAAATTTAGGAGGCCGAGACAGGAGGATGGGTGCAGTGGTCCACACGTGTAATCCCAGAAATTTAGGAGGCCGAGACAGGAGGATGGGCGTGGTGGTCCACACGTGTAATCCCAGCAATTTAGGAGGCTGAGACAGGAGGATGGCAGGTCTGAGAGCAGTGCAGTCGCTCAGACCCTGCTTCAAAATAAAATAGGGACGGGGGTGCAGCTCGGAAGTGGAGCGCACCTGGGTTCAATCTCTAGTACTGCATAAATAAAGAGCCAGGATCCCACAAAAGCTCCGGGGGCCATTCAAAAGGTGAATGTTATTTCGACAGTGATTTTCCCCTAAGACTTCCGATTACGCTGTTTCTAAATCGCACATTGAATTTGCCCAGTAGAGTCGGAGCAGCTGTCTGTTTCGGCTGGCCCAAAACACAGCTGCTTGGTCCCACGACCCGGCCAGGCGGCTGCTCCTCAGCTCTGCACTTGGCAAAGGCCTGGGGAGGCTGCTGCTGCTGGCAGATGACGGGGGTGGGGGTTGAGGACCTCAGAGGGCAGGGCTTCCAAGCTCAGCCGGACGCCCACCCGCACCTGGCTGAAGCCCCATGACGCCCATGCAATGAACTCTACAACTCTGCGCGACACCCCTTCCCCAAAGGCTTTTCAGATGGATGGGCCCTGGACCCCACCTTGATTAAAAATTATCCTTTCACTTTCTCTGTTGGAGATATTTCCCAGGTGATGGGCGCAGAGGATGGGGGCGGGCAGGGGATGCACCTCGGGCAGCAGGGAGCGGCAGACGCAGGCTCACCTCCTGACGGTCAGCTTCCCTCTGCCCGCCTGACCCAGAACACTGACACCATTGTTTTGACACCAGAGGGGAAAGAATGAAATCCAGGATGTGGAACAAGGTGACCCAGATAAAGCCTCCTTTCACCTGAAAATCAAATACACGCTGGCCTCCCTCGGCTTCCCGGCCCCACACTGCCGTGTCTGCAGCCCAGGATTTTGTAAGAGAAACGGCCCCGGGAGCAATCTGCCACTGAATCCCAGCGCAACCTGCAGCCAGCCTGGCTCAGCCGCCTGGGCTCTGCATGCCAATCAGGGGGCAATGCTCCCTCCTGGACTGGGGTGTGTGCGCGCGCGGGGGTGGTGGGAGCACTCAGGGTGTGCTCCCCACAGGCGGGGCCACAGAGCGCCCTGGGAAAGCTCCCTGCCAGCAGGCCTTGGGCCACGTTGCGACCCCCACCCCACCCCACTCCAGCTGCCCACTTGCCAGGGACTCCTCCAACAGGGATATAAAAACAAGTCTCTGCCCTTAGAATCAACAAAAAGCTTTGGACCCTTCTGGAAAGTTCCAACAAGCGATTTTGGAGAAGAAAAAAAAAAATCCCACACGGTCCAGAGCTCTAGCCTCTGATCTCAAAAGACCCAACGCACACCTGCCACAAACACCTACGGAAGGCCCCAGATGACTCAGGCGCTTTCAGAAAGGGCTCGAATCTGTTAGGCCGCGCCCCTGGGAAACTAGCGCCACATTCATTCAGAGACTGACATTAAAATGAGAAGTTATGGTAGCGGCCCCGTCGGAGCGGGCTCCTGCAGGGCCCCGGGGACGCACGGCAGCCTTGCTGAAAGGTCACCCCACGGCGGCAGGTGTGCCCCGGAACAGCCTAGACTGTAGACCATCGCCCCCGCCCCGCCTGAGGGTGGGCCTCTGTGACAGATCAGCCCGCCTGGTCCACACAAGACCCAGGGACCCCAAAGGGCAGGGCAGAACGGCTGGGCAGCTCGTGGCCTTCGAGGGGGAGAGTGGCTGATGGGGGGGGGGGCCTCAGGGGAAAGAGCCTGGCTGCTCGTCGTCCCCACCCCACCTGCTCCCGAGGACAGGAGAGGGGACTCCAGGCAAGATGCCCACAGCCGCAGGACGGGGGCACTGCCCCAGCCGGCTCACTCCCGGTGGAAGCTCCCCCCACCAGACCAGGTTCACTCAGGCTGCCTCTGCCACAGCCTGCATCAAGGTGGCCGGCCTCCCAGAAGCAGGATATCTAACCAAAGCCCGGCTCTGGGGACACTGGGGCCTGGATGGGGGCGGGTGACACCTAGCCTCTTCCCATGGTGAGGGTCACTTCCGGAAGTGACCCCTGTCCCTCCAGGACATGGAGATGCCACAGAGATAGCATCGGGGGCCGCAGGAGGCATCAGCTCACAGACAGAGGGCCTGCTGTGAGGGCCAGAGGGGCTGGGGTCGCCTGCCCTGCCCCGCAGACCCAGGTGGATACCCTCAAACACCCGGGGTGGGCAGGAGGGGGCAGGTGAAACTCATGGCTTTGACATAGGATTTGTAGCCAAAGCTCCCCGACGCAGCAGGCACACAGTAGGAACAAAATACACGCAGCCCCCCGCCCCCTCCGCCTGCAGGCCGGGGCTCGCCTGAAACCCCGGGCTTGGAGGCAAGGGCAGGAAAGGTCTGGGCTGGGGAGCAGGCGCAGGGCAGGCAGCCCTCAGCGGGAGGCCCCTGGAGCCACACCCCCCCTCAGCTCCCCTCAAGTCAGAGGCGGGAGTCCCCCGAATTACACACAGAAGGAAGTGGAGATAGAGCCACTGCCCCGTGATTAGGCTTCCAGAAGTGGTTCTCAAGGTGAGGTTCCCAGACAGCAGCCACGTCACCCATGAACTTGTCAGGGAAGCGAAGTCTCTGAGAGGGAACACCGGGCGGGGCCCAGCAGCCTAAGAGCCCTCGGCGCTTAGAACCACTGGTTTAATAGAATTAGACGGCAACACCCGGGGGTCTCAAATCCATATTCGACGAGAACTCCCAGGTTGGACTTATCCCATGCCTTTTCCTTGAACTTCCCATTCCATCTGATAGGAGTGGTTTTAAAGGTCAGACATGCTCACGAGAAGCCTCAAAGCCCACACAGATAAAGTATAAATGGGAGCGCTCCATCCCTCCCGAGGCCTGCAGGAGGTAGGTCCCTCCGGGAGGCGTCCCAGCGCAGACAGAGACAGTCGTCCGTCGACACAGTACCCCGGTTTGCTTTTCCTGTCCTGTCAGTCCCTACATGGGCTTCGTGTGTGGTAGCTCGGTGTGTGCGACTAACATAGTTTTTGTGTCATTCCTTTAGGATGGACGTCTGGGTTGTCTGGCAGTAATAATGGCTGTGTGTGTGGCAGGGGTAAGGATTTTCCCACCGCGGGACCGCCTAAGAGACCTACCTTGTAATTTTGTTCACACCCGATTCGCCTCTCTCCCCCCACAGCTTGGGGCTCAGAGCCCCCACCCCACTGTCCACGCCCATAGAAGAAAAACAAATGTCCGCTCATCCTACCTCCGGCCTCCTGATCTCCGCACTTGATGCTGGAGGACTTTGGGCTTCTGCAACACAAGCTGCCTGAAGTTTGCCAACTGGACCTCGGCTGAACGCCGCCAAGGAACTTGGAAAGGATTCTAAACTCATGCAACCTAATCACGAGTGCCCAGGAAGAAGGAACTGAACAGGACGCCCAGGGAGAGGTAATGTCCCGGGCCTCCCAGGTGGCCGGTGAATGAAAGGACTTTAATGACCCCGACAGCCTTCAGCAACTTCCTCTTCATGTTCCTGGGCTTCCTTCCTCCAATCCCAGTAGCCTGGAAAGTCCTGAACACTCTAGAGCACAGGGTCCCAGCGAGTCCAGAGGCAGAATCAATGGATCCTAAGCTTCCCGGCAAGCTACAGTGCTGGGGCCGGATTCCCACCAGCTCATCACAGGGGGCAGGGGTGGGAGGAGCCGCCATGCCCATGGAATATTCTCCAGCTGTCAAAACTCTAGGCTGAGTGCAAAAGAGGAAAGGGCAAAGGCTGGTTGTGTCAAGTGACACGAGGCTACAGCTCTATCTGCCCTGAGATTAAACCTGGAAAAGCACCACGCCACCCTACCAGGCAGAGGGGAGAAAGGAACTCAGAGGAGAAATTGTCCCCTTGTTAGGGGGTGAGCTGGAGAGTTCCTCTTCTTTTTACATTTCTTCACTGTTTGTTGTTGCAAAAAAGAAATGGACGGACCCAAGCATCCTCGATGAATGGCGGGAGAAGCAAACTACGGGATACGCCGACACTGGGGTGGTGCTCAGCTGCGAAAGGGATGTGCCACCGCCGTGTGCCCGAACCCTGAAAGCGTCGCGCTGAGCGCAAGGGGCCGGTGTGAGCGGACCCACAGCGCAAACCCATAGGGATCAAAACAGACTGGCTGTGGCCGGGGGCCGGGGAGGGAGCGGGGAGCGGCTGCCACCGGCTGCGGCCTGTACTGGGGTGATGAAGAGGTTTGGAATTAAATGGGCTGGTGCTGACAACACGCTAAAGGCCACCCGAGTGGACTCGAAACTCCGTAACGTTCTGCTACGTGGGTTTCACCTCCGTCTACAAGATGGAGACACGGCTCAAGACGTTCAGACGCGGGGAGCTGAGCAGTTGCCATCCGACTCGCCCTCCCCGCCCCGCTTTCCTTCTATCCCAAAGAAAGCACGGAGCTGTGGTTTGGCAGCCCTGGGCCGGCACCTGTAGATCAAGTTTCTCTAGAGGAATCCGGATGTGTGCCTGCACCGCGCCGAGCCCAGAGCGGGCGCTGGGAGGGGCCCCCGGCCCACGCTTCAGGCTGGGGATGACTTGGGAGTGTGCCGCGGCAGGGAGGACCGGCAGGGAGGACCAGGTCCCGGGGAGGAGGGGGACGAGGACGTCCTCACTTCTGCCACACCCCGAGGCCGCTGGCCGTGGCTGGCTGGGCTCTACTATCTGGTATTAGGACATCCATCCAGCTGTGGAGGGCCTACCCACTCGCCGTGCCCATGACCTCCGGGCTGCTGGGCCGGCAGCTTCGACGCCACCCTCTGGAGTTCCCGACCACAGCCAGGAGGCCCTGGTGGGTGTGCAGCGGGGCCGGAGCTGTGGCCGCACAAAGGCGAGCTCACGAAGCCTTAAGTGGATGACCACTCCCGCCCCGGCCACCCGCAGGCCTCGTGCCAGGTGTCACGGCTTCCCACAGACCCTTTCAGGGCCGGGCCTGCAAAATGTGAACCCTGCACAGCCGGCCAGCAGCACCTCGCCCTAAGGGCTGTCGGGCCAGGTGTCCATCACCTTGTCACAAGCAGGGGAGTAAGGGAAACCAGAACGCCGGGATTCTAGTGGGAAGGATCAGTGTGTAGGGGCCAAGAACAACGGTCAGCTGAGTCGAGGAGCCCGAAGGCCCGTGGCCCCCAGGCCCTAAGACGGGCTTCACAAGACCCGGAAAACATGGAGGCTACGCAGGGTCCGCGTTGGGAAAGGCCGAGGGGCTCCCCCAGTGACCAGTGAACCCCCTCCCCGGGTCAAGACGGCCAAGAACTGATGACCTGGACCAGCCAGTCACGTGCAGAGTTGGCGCGTCCAACCTAAGGGACGGTCTGTCCATGTCCAGCCGAAGAAAGAGCACTCCAAACACACCCAAGTCCAGCGGGCGCAGTGGCACATGCCTGCGACCCCAGTACTTGGGAGAATGAGACAGGAGGATCGTAGGTTTGAGGCCAGCCTCAGCAACTTAGTAAGACCTTGTTCCCAAAGTATAAGACAGAAAAGGGCTAGGGGCAGAGCATGGGGAGGGACTGCCCCTGGGTTCAACCCCCAGTACCCCAAAGCCAAAGTAACAAAGCAAACAGCACTCAGGTTCGAAGCGCATGCTCTGGCGTGGGGGGGCATTCACACCCCAAACACCTACGAGACACCACTGGCTCTAGAGAACTGGCAACACTCACAGCCTAGTGCGGTGGGGACAGAACGCAGGAGCCCATGAATTAACGCCAGCTCCAGGGGAGGGCTTTTCCTGGGGTGGACACGGTGCCTGGTGCAGAGTAGATGCCCAAGAAACGAGGGTTGAATGAATGAGTATTCTACCCGGGGGCAACTGCCGTAAAGAAGGAGTCGGTGCGTGGAGGGCGGAGGGCGGAGGGAGGCCCCCCGACGGTGACAGGCAGACTGAGAACACGGAGGCGGCGCAGGACGCTTCGGCTGGCCATGGCCGCGTAGACCACGGCGGTCCCGGAAGGGTAGATTCCTGCCGCCCAGGGCAGCCGCGGCCAGGCCAGGGCGCGACACGGTCCTCGTGTGTTGGCAGAGGCCGGGGCTGCCCCGCACGGTACATCGCACTTCACGGTGACCAGCGACGGCCGCTGTCGTTTTAGAACCTGCTCCTTCTGCTCATGAAAATAAAGTTCCCTGGAAACCTGTGCGCGGCGTTAGCTGCCGGCAGCCGCACACGACTCGTGTGGCCGAGTCTCTTGGGCGCATCAAGAGGCCACGTGGACGGACGGCCCTGCACCTCCTGGGCCGCATCCTGCTGTTCCCAGGTGACCAAAGCACCACGCGGCGTGTCTCAGACTCGCTGTTGTTAAAGGCGACGTGGCTGAATTCCAGGGAGGAGCGGGGGCAGGGGCAGGATGTGCAAAGGCCCTGAGACATGAACGTGCTTGGCCACAGAGTGGACGCCTGGTTGGAGTGGGGGGTGGGATCGAGAGAGGTGCTGTGGAAAGAGACAGAGGGCAGGCCGCTTCATGCCTGTGGGCAACAGCATAGACATGGGACTTGATATTTGGTGTTTTTTTTTTTATTTGGTGGTACTGGGGGTGGAACTCAGGGACTTTTCTACCTCCGGGCTATACTCCCAGACCTATTTTATACTTTGTTTGGAAACAGGGTCTCACTAAGTTCCTGAAAGCCTCACTAAGTAGCTGAGGCTGGCTTCGAACCTGTGCAATCCTCCTGTCTCAGCCTCCCAGGCGCGGGGATTACAAACCATGGCTTGTAATCCCACGGCTGGCTGGGACTTGGTATTTGGTACGATGAGAAAGCAGATGTTTTCAGCAGGTGAAGGACACTCTCTGACTTCCACTCTAACAGAATCTCTGTGGCTGCTGTGTCGAGCCAGGTGGAGGCAGGGAGGCCAGAGAAGGGGTTGGTGCAAGGATCCCGCTCGCACTGGGGATGACAGGCCCAGGAGATCCAGGATGCAGCCAACCAGCTGTCACCTGCCCGGGAACATCACAACCTGAGTGGGGGCTCACACCTGTAATCCCTGCACTTGGGAGGCTGAGACAGGAGGATCACAGGTGTAAAGCCAGCCTCAGCGATTCTGCGAGGCTCTCAGCAACTTAGTGAGGCTCTACTTCCAAATAAAAACTAAAATAGGGCCACAGTGTATGGAGGTAGAATGACTCTGGGTTCAATCCCCAACACACTACAAATAAAAAAAGAAAAGAAAGGAACTTATGAGACTCTGGCCACAAAACGTGAGGCTGAAGCCAAGTTCCCCAGGAGTTTTCACTGTCCGTTTCCTCGAGACCCAGTTCTGTGCTGGCCACCTTCAGACGTGACACAAATCCACTCCTTACCGTATGGGCACAAAACTATACATCAGTCCCCTGTGAGCTTGGTAGATACCTCTGAACTATCGGCACTGGGGACACGAAAGGGAGAAAATCCAGTTTTTGAATCTGCAAGACACGGGTGGGTCCTAGTATCCCCCGAGGTCCTAGACTGCTCCTGGAGCAATTCCAGGCCCCTCTCCAGGGCCCATCAAGGAAGCCTTGCTTCCCAGGCTCCTGAGCCCTGGAGGTGGGCTGCCGGGCGACAGCTTCCGCTCCACAAGCCGGGTGGCTTCCCCGCTCTGAGCCCCGGCCCCTCATCCATGGAAAGGGGGTGACGACGGTTTGGCCTCGGTCTGCTCCAAGGGTAAAATGAAGACCCCGTGAAAACTCAACAATAAATAAAGAGCTGAATGCATGTGTAATGTAGCCACTGAGGGGAAGAAAGGGGGTGGGCTTCCCGAGATGGGTCTCTGGGTGTCTCCCAGTGGTGGAATGCAGCTGTGCAAACCCCTAAACCCATTTCCCTGCCCCGATCTCGGCCGTCTCTGCACAGAGCAGCTGCTTTGAGGTGCTGTGACTTAGCTCTGCGACTAAGTCACCTCTGGCCACCTCGGGCTCATTAGTGGGGACGGAGCAGCAAGCCTCTGACTCGCAGACGCCAGGGCTGCCGACCCTGCAGTGGCTTGGCTCCCTCCCTTAGAGGCTGTGTGTCTCGGCTGGGGTAGTGGTGGGCCTGCGCCTGCGCAGTGGACATCCCTACATCTGCTCTCACGGCAGGGTGGCTGGGGCCTGACCGCTGGAGACGAGGCTCAGAAAAGCGATCTAAGCTGGGCATGGGGGCGCACGCTTGTCATCCCAGCATCTGGGAGGCTGAGACCGGAGGATTGCGGTTCGCGGCCAGCCTCAGCTACTTAGTGAGGCCCTCCGTAACTCAGTGAGACCCGGTTTCAAAATAAAGAATAAAAAATTGGGCAGGGGGTGTAGCTCGGAGATCAAATGCCTCTGGGTTCCATCCCCATACCTGCAAATAAAAAAAAAAAGCAATCTAGATCTAGGAGTGTATTCTATTTGTCCTATCTGAGAACACAGACAGAGCAATTTTTAAAAAAAGGAAGTGGAAAAAAAGGGGACTTGGCTCAATATCCGTCTAATGGGCTCATCCAGGATGGGAACCAGGGCCAAGGGAGGAAGAGGCCAGGATGGAGGGACACGCTGGTCCCTGCAGTGAGCGAGGCCAGGGGGGAGCTGGACTGCCCGCCGCCCCCAGCTGCCCAAGAGGACTACAGCTGTGTGCTCAGCCTTTCCTGTGCACGGGAGGCTTTCCAGAAAAGAAGGGCAGATGTTACCTGCACAGATGCTCCAGCCCCTGGGTGGTGGCGAGGGCCTGTCACGTGCCGGCCAGGGTGCTGAGACCGGGCCCAGGTGCGGGCCCAACCCAGGCCCCGCCGGCGACAGCCTCCCGCCAGGCTGGGGGGAGCACCGGCTCTGCTCCCACTCAACACTCTATTTCTACCGCGGTCCCGAGTTTCTGTTCCCATATCAACCGTGCCTCCTTTCCGCGGAGGCACATCTTCCCGGCCGGCCAAATAGCCCGCAGGGGCCTCGTCTCCGCAACACAACGCGGCGCCTCGAACGCGCTACGGTGAGTCACCCGGGCTTGATAGGATCGGCAGCCGGGCTCGCGGCAGGATTCTGTGGAGCCGGCCGGCCGCCCCCAAGTGCAGAACCAGGCGGGATGGAGACCCCGCAGCCCAGGCAGTTTGACTTCATCCCTGTCCCGTTAGGGCGAGGGAGCCAGTCACCCAGCGGCACACAGGGGCTTCTTGGGAATGCAGAGCCTCGGGCCCCGCCCAGCTAACACCTCCAAGGAGACCAGACCCTAGTGATCTGACACCCGCGCTCCCAGTGTGGGCCTCCGCGAGGTGGGTGGGGCCCGAGGACACACACACCAGGAGACAGCTGACGGCCCGACTGGTGGTGCGCGCCTGTCATCCCGGTACTCAGGAGGCCAAGACAGAAGGATCGCAGGTTTGAGGCCCTCTTCAGCAACTTAGCAAGACCTAGTGAGACCTTCAGTATCCTAGTGAGACCCTGTTTCAAAATTTAAAATAAAATAGGGCTGTGGGTATAGCTCAGAGGCAGAATGCTCCTGAGTTCCATCCCCAGTATCACAAAACAAGAAAAAAAAAAAAAAAAAAAAAAAGACAGGGCTCCGCCTCCCTCCAGGAAGCCATTCAGGACACAGAACAGACTCAAGCCCGGCCTCCCTCTGCCCACCAAGCCCTGACTTCCTGCAAGCCTCCAGGTACCCCCAGACCCAGCCAGCAGGCCAGCGGACTTCTGCACCTCAGCCGACCCCTGCCCCTCCTCCATGGGCCAGATGGTCTCCAAGGCCACTGCCTTCTCCTGCAGACGCCCCCCAGGATTTCCTCAGGACTCCCGGTCCTGCCGGAGCCAAGGCTGGCGGTGGCTTGCAGCCCTAGTCCAGTGTCCAAAGCCAGCCTGAGGCCGGCTGGCCAGCCTCACACTCTCCCAGACACCTACCTGAGGCTCTGGAGTTCTGGAATGTTCCAGGCCAGTGCCAGGAGGCACGCCCCCCCCGGGGGGCTGGGTTAGGAGGGAGGGGAGGCAGCGCCCACCTGGTGCCAGGGACCGGAGCGTCCTCCCGCGGGGTCCCCGGGCCTGCCTCTCCTGGCCCGGCTCGGCCCTAGCCCGGCGGCCACAGTCGCCAAGGGGAAGCGGCCCTTGGTTACCAGGGCCTAACACAGAAGGCAAAACAAACAGAAGGCTCCAGCCTGGTCCGCTGCTGGGCACAATCAGGGGCAAAGCTCTCCAAGAGTGGAGGCTGCGGCCCGGGAGCCGCTGCCCCTGCCTCGCACGCCCCAGACCCGCCATCGCCCTGGGGGGGAGCAGGCGGAGACCCCCCTAAGCCGAGCCGCAACACCACTCTCACCACCAAGCCTGGCGGCACAGAGGCGACATCCCCACCAGGCTCCCAAAGGGGCCACCGAGACCCCAGCCCGGGCAGCGGGGCGACGCAAGCAGGGCGCGATTCCTCTGGTCCCTTTGCGGAAGGGCCGTGCCCCCTCTCGGCTGTCCCCAGGGAGAACGCGGGCAGTCTCGACATGGATCCCCTTCTGGACCCGGTCCCCCCATCAGGCCCCTCCTCTTCCTGGATAGGGCCTCACACATGCAGGGACCCACAGCCAAGACCTAAGGACCCCCTAGGTAGGTAAAGAACTGACACCCCACCTCAATACCCCCTCCCCCGTGTCTCCAGGTCTTTCTTGGGCTGTGGGTGGGGGCTGCAGAGATGTCTGCCCCTCCCCCACATGGGGCTGCTCCCTGATCCCCCCCAGAGGCTGCAACTACGGAGGCCTACTGTTATGAGCTAACCAGCCGGGCGCGGTGGGCACGCTCGGAATCCCAGCATTTGGGAGGCTGAGACCAGAGGATCGCGGTTCACGGGCAGCCGCAGCTACTTGGTGAGGTCCTCTGCAACTCAGCGAGACCCGGTTTCAAAATAAAAAATAAAAAGTAGGGCAGGGGGTGTAGCTCGGAGGTCGAATGCCCCTGGGCTCCATCCCCAGATCCGCAAAAAAATAAAAATAAAAATCCACCTAGGCTGGGTCCATAATTTGGTTCTTGTGAACTGTGCTTCAATAAACATAAGTATGCACCCTGGAACATTCTACCTCTGAGCTACACTCTCAGCCCTTAAAAAAAATTTTTTTTTAAAATTTGAAACAGGGTCTTGCTAAGTTGCTAAGGCTGGCCTTAAACTTGCGATCCTCCTGTCTCAGACTCCCAAATACTGGGATTTCTAGTGTGTGCCACTGCACCCGGTTTCTGACATTTATTTATTTATTTATTTATTTTTGGTGGTACTGGGGTTCCTGGAAACCCTTCTACCTCCAGGCTACACTCCCAGACACCTATTTTTTATATTTTTATTTGGAAACAGGGTCTCTTAAGCCAGTGAGGCTGGCTTCAACCCGTGCGATCCTCCTGTCTCCGCCTCCCAAGCGTGGGGATGACAAGCGTGCGCCACCACGCCCGGCTGGTTCTGACTTTTAACTGGGTGGCTCCGTTCCTAGTCTTTTGAGGAGCCTCCCTACGGCCTCCACAGTGGCTGTACTGGCTGACAATGGCTCCAGCAGTGTATGAGAGGTCCGATCCCCATCCTCGCCAGCATTTATTAACGACCAATCTCACTGACCTGGACAGGGAGGGCGGGACGGGGCGGGAGGCGGAGGGAGAGACCCGGGGCGCGCGCCCGCCTGCACCTCTCAACCCCACTGATGTACAGCGCATCAGAGACTTGTAAACGTGAACGCCGCGTTTCCAGGACAACTAGACACACTACCCACACCCCGGCCCCCTCTCATTTTGCTCGTGTGGATGGAGAAGTTTCTCAAAAAGCCGGAAACATTTAAAGCGATGAGAGAGAGAAGGGGTGGGGAAAGGCGCTCTGGAGCCAGATGTCAAGGGCCTCTCGCCGCGAGGGGAGCAGCAGGGACCACCTGGGGAGCACTCGCATCAGAGGACCCCTCCGGTAGTGCTCCCCATGCCCTGGGCTTCCGATGGGAACCAGAAAGAACCAGCCCTGCAGAGCAGGCATGTCCTCCTCTAACCAAGGATGCTCACAGCTTCACCAAGCAGAGGCGAGAGGCTCCCGAACACAGCCACCGATGGATGCCCTTTGGCGCTTCAAAGTGGGGGGCCTGCCAGAGCCGGCCCCAGGCTCACAGTGGGCACTGGGGCATTCGATCTCTGAGCCCCAGCCCCAGCCCTGTTTTATTATTTTATTTTGAAACAGGGTCTCACTAAGTTGCCGAGGCTGTCCTCGAACCTGCGATCCCCCGATATCTCAGCCTCCCAAGTCCTGGGATTACAGGGGTGTGCCACCATATCTGCCTTTCCTTCTTTCTTTCCCTCCCTCCCTCTCGCCTTCCTTCCTGCCTCTTTTTTTCTTTCAATTTATGAGAGTTAGGTAAAGAACCAGGAGGGAAGAATATCTAGATAGATAGATAGATAGATAGATCTCGTAGGTACTCAGAGAAGTCAAAATGCGCTAACAACCCAAGAGACGACATGTTGAACCCACAGCACCAGAAAGCATTCCTCATCCTCCACTTGCAAACACGAGAATAATCAACACCAACTCCAGGAGGCTGCTGATGGACTCAAAGAGGGTAACGCACTTGCCCGGCACCCAGTAGGTCTTCTGGTAACGGAGGGTGCTTGCACAGCTCTCTGCCTGGGTACTGCTGAGGCCTATGCAACCCAGGATGCACCTTAATGCCCTAGGTGGTGACCGCTATTCACCTGACACCCAGGCCATCAAATCCCAACACAAAATACCAGTTTCCGGCCAGAGGGCGAGGCCCCGGGAACCACACGTTGTTTAGAGCGGAAGAAGCCTGAACAATCACCAACCAAAACGCTTCTTCTTGAGACACGGTGAAGTCAGTAGGCCAGTTCCTTCAAGAACTCAAAACAGCCGGGTGTGGCGGAACACGCCTGTGGGTCTAGGACTTGGGCAGAGATGGGAGGATCTCAGGTTTGAGGCCAGCCTCGGCAACTTGTTTCAAAAGAAGAAAGAGAAAGGGCTGGGGACATAGCTGGGAGGTAGACTGCCCTTGGGGGTCAATCCCCAGCACGCCAAACAAACAAAACACGCCTCAGAATAAAGTGGCTATATAATCCGGCAATCGCACATTTGGATACAGACCCCAAAGTGTCAAAAGCAGGATTCAGGGTGGAGATTTACGCCTCCACGTTCAGAGAATCATGATTTGCAATAGCCAAAAGGTGAGCGCACGCGCGGGGCTGCGAGCGACTGACTGGAAAAGCACGGTGTGGGGCGCACAGTGGGCCCCGATCCTCACACCTGCCACAACGCGGATGAAGCCTGAGGACGTTTTGTGGCGGGAGCTAAGTCGGTCACAAAAAAAAGACAAGACCGCGGGCTCCGCTTACACGAGGTCCCTAGGGTGGCCAGACTCATAGACCCGCAGTAGGACAAGGGTTGCCAGGGTTGGGGAGATGGGAGCTAGTGTTTAAGGGGGCGGAGTATCGGCCAGGGAAGATGACCGCCTTCCGGAAACAGCTGGTGGTGATGCTGCACGTGGTGTGGACGCACTTAAATGTCACCGAACTCACTCTTAAAAAGGGTTAAAATGGGCCAGGTGCATAATTTCGGTACCTGGGAGGCTGAGACGGGAGGATCACAGGTTCCAGGCCAGCCTCAGCAACTTAGCGAGCCCCCCAGCAATCTAATGAGACCTTGTTTCCAAATAAAAAATAAAAAAAGGGCTGGGGGCGTAGCTGGGAGATAGAATGCCCTGGGTTCCATCTTCCCAGCACCATGCACGCACACACATGTTAAAATGGTAAATTCTATGCTGAGTATATTTGCCACAATAAACACCTTTTTTTTTTTGGTGGTACTGGGAGTGGAATCCAGAGGTTTTCTACCTCCGGGCTATATTCCCAGCCCTATTTTATATTTTATTTGGAAACAGGGTCTTATTACGTTGCTGAGAGCCTCACTAAGTAGCTGAGGCTGGCTTTGAACCCGTGCGATCCTCCTGTCTCAGCCTCCCAAGCGCAGGATTACAAGTGTGCGCCACCATGCCTGGCTTAAACACCTTTTTAATATCAAAATAAAAGAAAATTCTGAAGCACAGAAAAATTAAGTGATGAAAAGGAGTTCTTCTATCCTGATTCTCCTGGGCCATTGCTAAGGATGGCTAAGGACAGTGGCCGATCGCCCCTGGCGGGGCCCCACTGCCTCTTCACGGTGACGGCCAGCCAAGGTCGTCCATAGGGCAGCTGTCTCCTAGGAGCCGGGCTGGAGAGGAAACGAGCCTAGCCGAGATGGGCTGCCACTGGTTATTTGGCCAACAGGGTCCCTGGGACTGTCTGCAGCCTTCAGTTGCAATCAGAGAAGCCGCTGCTGTTCCCAGGCTGGGGCTGGGGCTGGTCTACACTGGCTGAGGCCCCTTGCAGCAGGGCTGAAAGGATCCTGTGCGATTCTCAACCGCATCTGCTTCCCGTGTGCACACTGCAGGCACTTTACCAAGCTCAGAGACGGAGCTGGCAGGAAGTCGAGGTAGACTGGGAAACGCAGATCAATCACAGAAGGCCAGGCCCCGCACGGTGAAGAAGCGGCCATGAGCTGCTACCCAGGACTCCGGGGTCCTCAGGGGACAGACCCTGGGCAGGGAGGGCCAGGGTCCTACTGAGGAAGGTGGTTTCTGCATTCCTGGGTCTTTCTCCCGTAGACCATGGACCTGTGAGGTCAGCCCTTGGCTCCTTGGGGAGTGCTGGTTTCCCAGGGACAGGAGCTCAGCAACACTTGCTGGCGAGGAACACTAGAGTCAGGTTTGAAGCCAAGAGTGGCGGCGCACGCCTGCAATCCCAGTACTTGGGAGGCTGAGACAGGAGAGCCGTTAGTTCGAGGCCAGCCTCAACAACTCGGTGAGGTCCCTCGGCATCTTAGTGAGACCTTGTTTCAAAATAAAAAGATAAAATAGTGCTGGGGCTGTAGCTCAGAGACAGACTGCCTTGGGGGTCCAACCTCCAGTATCAAAAATCAAACGAACACACAAACTACCCAGGTGTGAGGCGCAGGGCCTGAGGGTCGGGAACTGGCCCCCCAGGACCACCTGAGCCCCATGTCCTTTCCTGCCGCCACCCACACCTCCTGTGGTCACCGTCCTGTCCAGACACTGGCTACAGAACCAGCAAGCCCGCTCAGGCCTGGCCCTGAGCTGAGACCTTGCAGGAAAAAGACTCCCCCAAGGTCACACTCCTAATCGATAAATTGAACAGGCCTAAAAAAGCACCCCGTGCACTTCTGCATCCGAACGCACCAACATGGCCTTGGCCCAAGGGCTACCTACTGATTTATTTATTGTTGTGGTACCAGGGATCGAACCCAGAGGCCTATTTTTATTTTATTTATTTATTTATTATTTGCAGTACTGGGGATGAAACTCAGGGGCATTCTACCTCTGAGCTACACCCCCGGCCCTATTTTTTATTCTTTATTTTGAAACAGGGTCTCACTAAATTGCAAAGAGCCTCACTAAGCAGCCGAGGGTGGCCACTAACCTCGATCTTCCTGTCTCAGCCTCCCAAATGCTGGGATTACAAGTGTGCGCCACCACGCCTGGCTTAATTTTTTTTTTTTAATTTTAAAACAGTCTTGCTAGGTTACTGAGGCTGGCTTCCAACCCATGATCCTCCTATCTCGGCCTCCTAATTACTGGGACTGCAGGCGTGCGCCACCACCAAATGCCCTTTTCTTTCCATAGGGCAGACCCGCACGCGCCGGGCCCCCTCCCCGCCGCTCGGCAGGTTCTTCTGCCCCGATGCACACGTGTCCTTAAGTCTCCCGTGCGGGTACCTCCACTCTCCTGGCTCCGGGGACCATCTCCTCTCCCAGAGCATCTTGTGTGTTGACTCATACAGCCTCCCGCTTGTACCTGCCAGCGGCTTCCATCCTCAACCTCCTGGCTGCCCAGACCCAGAGCCCTGGGCTCCCCGGGTCCCTCCGCTCCACTGCCCCCCAGAGGACCGAGTCTTGTAAGCTCACCCCCCCCAACACACACACACAAATTCTTCCAACCGGACCCCATTCTGCCTGCCGGGCCTCATTCATTGCAAGCAGTCTCCAAATCAGCCTCCCTCTAGCCCCCGCCTCCCCTTCCCCAGGGCCTCTCAGCCAACAGCTGCGGGCGGCTGGTGCAGCTATTCACCGCACAAGAGTTAACATGGCCAGAGGGGCGCGAACAGGCGATTCAGAGGAAAATGGCACATGACCTTGTGTAAGGCGAGGCTGAGACGCAGGGATGGCAGAAAGGAGACGGGCGAGACCAAGCCGGAGAGGGCGTGGCCGAGACTCCAGGTTCAGCGGCGCGTGGTGGCGCACGCCAGGAATCCCCCGTACTTGGGAGGCTGAGACAGGAGGATCGCGGGTTCACAGCCAGCCTCAGCGACTTAGTGAGACCCTGTTTCCAAGTAAAAAAACAAAATAAAGCTGGGTATGTAGCTCAGAGGTAGGACACCCCGGGATCAATACCCAGTAATGAAGGAAGCAAGGAAGGAAGGATCCATTTTAAAAATTAACAGCACTCCCAAAGATACTCACATACAAGCCTGGGCAGGCAGGAAGGTACAGAAGTATTCCGGGCATATTATCTTTGTAATCCCAGCATTTGGGAGGCTGAGACTGGAGGATCGTGGTTCAAGGACAGCCTCAGCTACTTAGTGAGACCCTGTTTCAAAATAAAGAATAAGCCGGGCGTGGTGGCGCACGCTTGTAATCCCCGCACTTGGGAGGTGGAGACAGAAGGATCGCGCAGGTTCGAAGCCAGCCGTGCTGGCTTAAGAGACACTGTTTCCAAAAAATATATATATAATAGGTCTGGGAGTGTAGCCCGGAGGTAGAAGAGTTTCCAGGAACCCCAGTATCACACACACACACACACACACACACACACACACACACACAAATTAATTAATTAATTAATTAAAAATAAAATAAATAAGAAAATAAAGAATAAAAAATAGGGCAGGGGGTGGTGTAGCTTGGAGGTCAAATGCCCCTGGGTTCCATCCCCGGTACCAAAACAAAAACAAACAACAAGAAAAACTATGTTATAGTAACAAGAAACGTAAGCAGAAAACTACTCCAAGTGTGGCAAGGGTGGGGAGAAACTGGAGCGCTCGTGCGCTGCCAGCGGGCGCGTCAAATGGCGCGGCGGATGCTCGAAACAGAATTATCATTCGACCCAGCCGCTCCGGTGTGGGCGTCCGCCCTCGAGGACTGGATGCAGGTCCTGAGGAGGTGCTGGTGCCCCTGGCCACAGCAGCGCTGTTTACAGTAGCCGGTGGTAAAAACAACCCTGTGTCCAAGGACGGATAGGTGGGTAAACAAATGTGCTTTACACACACAAGGGACAGATTTGCCCACGAGAAGGAAGGAAGTTCTGACACCTGCTCCTCCACGGACGGACCCTCGACATACTACACCGGGTAAAGTCAGTCAGTCAAGAGGGCGCAGATGGCGAGTCCTCTCCTAGGAGGTCCCGGGGGGGTCGGATGCCGACAGAGGGACAGCACAGTGCTGGTTGCCAGGGGTCGAGGGAGGGAACAGAAAGTTGCTGTTTGATGGGCACAGAATCTTGGGAGGCTGAGGAGGACAGGAGGATCACAGATTGGAGGCCGGCCTCAGCAGTTTAGTGAGACTCTCGGCAACCTAGGGAGACCTTATTTCAAAATAAATACAAAATAAGGCTGGAGTGGGGCTCAGAAGTAGAATGCCCCTGGCTGGGTTCAATCCCAAGTACCCCCCACACACACAAAGAAAAATACAAAGGTTGAAAACACCGAACCCCGTATTTTGTTCCAGGCAGATGTGTTAACTATCAACGCTGAAGGGCCGGGGTCCAGCGGCGCCTCCTGTGAGCATCTCGGGGAACGACGCCGCTGCCAAGCCTCTGGTGGCTCCTCTGCCGCAGTCCGAGGTTCAGAGGTGGGGCTGTCCCCACCCAGCCCCTTACGGAAGGGCTTTTGCAAGCTCCTGCCGGCTGAGGCACAGACCCCTGGTCCCCCGGTGGCTGGCGCGGGGACCCCTGTTGACCCATCCCATTCACGGCCACTCATGGATCCCCGTGGGCCGGAGCCCCCACCCCTTAGACCCAAAGCAAAGACCCTCAGGTAGGAGGAGGTGCGGGGTCTTGGGACTCAGAAACCTCCAGACCTGGAGGGCTGGGGCAGGACGGGAAGGATTAGCAACACACACACACACACATACACACACACACACACACGCACGCGCACACACGCGCACACACACGCACACGCACACGCACATGCACACGCACACACACATGCACACGCACACACACACGCACGCGCACACACGCGCACACACACACGCACGCACACGCACACGCACACGCACACACACACCTGCTCCCACCCTGCCGCCGGCAGCACGGAGCATCCAGGGGATTTCTGTGCTTTGACTCAGAGCAATCAGTCTTTCCAATGAAACCGTTGCAGACTAAACTCCAGGCACCAGGAAAGCCCCGGAGTCGGCGGGGCGCCCCCGGCCCCCAAGGGCGGGCTGCCGCTTGTCCCCGGGTGGCTGCGCGAGGACTCTGCCCCTGCGCTCCTTCTGATAGGTGGACACGGGCAGCTGCGGCCGGAACCCATGGGCGCCCCAACTTCTCGGGGTTTCCAGACCTGCCCCCCAGCGCCTGTGTTCAGCCACACGGCCCCCGGCCGGCCAGTCAGCCCACCAGGGGACACCTGGTCACAAGCAGATGGCCACGCGGGGACACCAAGGCTGCCGCCCGTCTCTACACCCACCTTGCCCATGCCTTCAGCCCCTGTCCAGGACCACTGCTTGTGTGGGGACCACGGAGCACACTGTCCTCTGCTCAGCGCCTGGCTTCTCCTGCAGTCCTGGGTGGCCCGCACTTCTGCTGTGAGCAGCCACTGGCATCCCTGCCTCTGGGACATATGGGGAAAATGAGGCTCAGAAAAGCGCTATGACCGTCCTCGGTGCAGTGCTGGGACTAGACTCAGACGGTCCCAACCATCCCGTGGTGGGAATTCTCATGACCGGAGAAGGCTTCCCGTGAGCCAAAGGCCCAGCAGGCCGCCCCCGGGAAGGGCAACTCTGCCCGTCTGACCCTTGGTGGTAGCAGCTTGGTGGTCCCTTCTGGGGACCAAGGGAGTATGGGCCACAGGGGTGGGGCTGGTTCCTTGACCTCAGGGACCCCAGACTCCTTCCGGCTGGGACCCAGGACACATCCCTGCCTCCACCCCTGCCGGACCTCGTTCCACCCCAACAGGAACTCTGGGGCCCCTCTGGGAGGCAGGAACCGGCCTCCTTGCTGCTCCTGGGGAGGCCATGAGCGGCCAGGGCACCTGGCTGCATCCTCCCTTGGGCTCTTTTGGAGAAAAACTTGGAGCGCGGAGCAGGACCACCCAGGAGCGCAGTAACTTTGGCAGCCGCGGGCCACTTTTAGAAACAGCCCTGCCTGTCTGCCAGGAACCCTGGCTGCGGCTAATGGGGCAGCGAGCGAGGCGGCCCTCCAGAGCCGACCAGGGCAGGCGGGGCACGGGCCCGCTAATGACAGGCTCGCTCCCACCCAGATGCACCGCGGCCTCGCGCATGGAGGGCAGGAGAGGGCACTGAGCGTGCGCACCCACAGCAGGCGGGCGGGCCTGTGCTGGGTCCTCAGGGCACTCCCCGCCAGCCATCGATGGGCATGCAGGTCAGCTGAGGGGTCTTCTAGTAATGGGACGCCCGCCACCTCAAGGACAACGGTCAAACGCTCGCTCCATTCCCCATCCCGTCCCGGCCACGGCCTCCTGGACAAGACACACCGCCGCCCTCTGAGAACGCCGGGTCCCCTTTGCTCAGCACCCGGACTGTGTCACTGTGATGTTGCACCTTGATTCCTGGTCTGTCCGGGCTCTGGGTGCGGGGACGTGACCTCGGCCTCTTGGATCGCATGCCCCTGGGACAGTTAAGATGCAGGCTGGTCAGAGCCAAGCTTTTGCTTAAATGAACTTCCAAGAACGGAGCCAGGAACAAGGAAAGTGGATACTTAGTGATGCCTAATTGCTGCTGTCAGGGTTTGAGCCCCTGGATCCAGTGGTGCCTGAAACCCCTGCCTTGTTAATAATTTACAGTTAAGCAAACCAATCTGTTTTTGCTTAAGCCCGATTGGACTGGATTTTCGGGTCCTCGCCACTGGAAAAGTTCTAACCAAACTGGCAAGTCAAGGTGTGTGTGTGTGTGTGTGTGTGTGTGTGTGTGTGTGTGTGTGGTTGTACTAAGGATTGAACCCCAGGATATTCTACCTCCGAGCGACATCCCCAGCCCTTTTTATTTTTAGCTTTGAAACCGTGTCTCGCTGGACTCCTGAGAGCTTCGCCACTTGCTGACGCTGGTCTCGATCCTGTGATCCTCCAGGCCAGCCGTCTCCCGGGTACTGTCCGCTCCGCCCCTGGCTCTGCTCAGAGATGTGCCAGGGCCTCGCAGGGCTCTAGGGCCCCGCCGGCCTCCTCTCTCCTGCTCCTCTCCCCTGCCTCCATCTATCCAGTCTCTCCGCCCTCTGGCCACCCGGCACCTGCTCAGCTCCTGCTCAGGGTCCCCTGCATGGCTCTGGTCCTCAGCATCCCCAAGGTCACATCACCTCAGCGTCTACAGCCTCCCTGGCCGCCGTGCTTACAATGGCAACGCGTCGGTCCCAGCTCTCCGCGCCCGCTCTGTGCTTCCCCAAACCCTTGGCCACGATGCTCCCCGCATTGCCTGCTCACGCCCTGTACCCCTATGAGAACAGTGCTCCACGGGGGCACGGGGGCTCTGTCTTACTCGCCATGACTCGGGACCTAGACCATGCCTGGCACACAGTAAGTGCTCAATTAACACCAGCTGAACGAGGGACCTTTCTACTCCATGTTCCACAGAAACACCGTTCCCATGGAAACGGGGCCTCGCTCCTCCCCAGCGGTACCACCTTCCTGAAGGGGTGGTCAGGCATCCATCTGACCTGCTCCAGAACCTTCCTCCGTCTGGTCTGGAGCTCCTCTGCCCCGAGCCTGCCCTCCAGGCCTTGGACGCTGAGAACACAGTCTCCAAACATAGCCAGAGCTCAACCCTACACGGCCCAACTATCTCAGGTGGGCAGAGCCGGCCAGTCCCGATAAAGTGGGGAGCAGCCTCAGCCCCCGCCCTGGGCAGGAGTGAGGACGCTGGTGCGGACCACTGGCTGTTCTGGGTGCCCAGGCCCTGGCCGGGGAACGCACGCCACAGCGGGGGCAGAAGCAGCCCCTCCATCCACACAGGCCCTGGCTTTGGGTCAGCAAACAGCGGGCACTGTCCCTGCAGACGGGGCTGCCCATCCGCACATCCCCCACTACAGGGTGCCTCCCACCCGCCTGCCAATGCAGCCTTCCCCGCCACCCCCCCCCTGTGCAGTTTTCTAAGAATGCGTCTGGTCTGGATCCGACCACGTGCCCCACGGCACAGAGAAAAGCCTGGTTGTCCCAGATGCGGCTGTCTGGCCCGGCGTCTGCTCTCAGAAGTCAGGGGTCACGGAGTCACCCTCGCACTGTGGCTCGGAGGCCGTCGCACCCTCTCCAGAGCGTCTGAGCCCCAGACGCCGGCCGGCCGCCCCCCCCCCCCCAGGAGTCACTCGCAAGGTTCCCTTTATGGAACAGGCCAGGCAGCGTCGTCCCAGTGTCAGGGAAACCGGTCTGAGTTTCCTCCCTGGGCACACCGGCTCTCAGTCTGACTCCATCCTGTCCCCACCTGGCTGGACTCCACAGCAGGGAGAGCCAAGCCACAGAGACACCCTGGGGACCAGCAGGGCGCGTGCCGCGGTGCCCTGAGTGCCCCCACGCTCCCCGTCGGAAACTCCCGGAGGACCTACTATGTGCTGAGTAGCTGGATGACAGCAGAGCCCGCTGCGGGCCACACAGGGGACGATGCTGGCGGCTAATGAAGACGCCGTTCATTGATGACATGGATGGCTGTGTGTCCTACTATGCGCCGGCGCATGCCCAGTGGGTCCGCACACTGAGGCGCACGTCCTGCCCACCGGGGGCCCGTTCCAGCTGCGTCAGTGGTGCCGACCTGCTGGCTGAGAAGTGTGTAGACGTGCGATTTTCTACCAGAAACCTGGGCCCCCATATTGGCACAAGAAAAGGAAATGGGAAAGACGGATGGCCAGAAACCGTGACCAGAGGGAGTCCATGGCTCGATCCAGGTGGCTCGGATGGACCTGCCTGCGAGAAGCCTCCGCTGTGGGGTCTGTCCCCGGCTTCCTTCCTGCAGGGGAGACCCCTGACCTTCCCCCTGGGCCCGGGGAAAAAAGACCTGCGAGGAAGGGGAAGCCCATCGGGAGGCTTAGCAGGGTCAGCAAAGGCCGCGTCCACCCAATGTGGTCGGTTCCTGAAGACACAGAAAGCCACGTGTGACACAGAAACTGTCTCCCTGGAGAGAGACAGGGCTGGTGGCCTTCCTTTCCGGCTTCTGTCACATCTGGGTTCCAGAAGCCCCATTAAAGCCACCCCTTACAGACAGAGCTCCTGGGCCAGTGCCTGGTGACAGCTACCACCAGTCAGACCTCTGGGCTCACCCCTGACTCTGGGCTCCAGGAAGGGCCTCTGAGATCCCGACAGGAGGGACGGCTCCCAGGGCAAGCCGGGGCGGGAGAACGTGGAAATACCCCAGCAAAGGCAGCCTGGGGGGCCCCGTGGAGGCTGAAGCCGCCAGTGGCCACAGGTGCAGCGGGACTATTTCATCCAGGTGCTTCAAGCCGCCGGCCGGGTCCAAGGATGGACTCCCCTCTGCCGCACGGGAGGAGGGACTGACGGAGATCTCTGGCAGGCAGTGGCTGAGACGGACAAGCCTGCGATGGCCAGACCTGGAAAGAGGTGGCCACCGGACCCTCCACGGCCAGCATCAAAGAGCGGCAGCCAGACACCATCACCGCGGGGAAGGTCACAGCTGGGTCAGTGCTGGCTGCACGGGAAGGGAGTGACCTATTTCCAGGGCCCATTCAGGAACCTCCCTGCAAGGCCAGACGTCTGACACGCCAGACAACGAAAGGGAAGTGGGGGGGGCAGGGGGGGGACTGGGGCCAGGGGGTCTGGTGACCTAATACAGCGCTTCCCCCGGTGACGGTGACCGTCAGAGCAAGGCCCAACATATAATCTGCCATCCCAGACGCCACCTGCCACCTGCAGGCTGGCTCCCCTGGCTGCCCCAAACAGCCTGCCGTTTGCCCGCCGCGGTGAAAGCAACAGAATCCGCCCAGGACCCCTCCCTCCAGCACAACCCTCGCTAGCCCACCCACCGATGACGCCGTTTGTCATAAGGCTTTGATAAAATAAAATTTCAGCTGCGAAGCCGGGTCCCTCTTCATATATGTCCCTTCTCAGGAGCCATCAAGTTAGGACTTTTTTGTTTTGTTTTTTTTCAATACTGGGTAGGAGCCCAGGGGCTCCAAGCTACACCCCAGCCCTATTTTTTAAGCTTTATTTTGAAACAGGGCCTCACTAAGTAGCTGACTGCGATTCACCTCAGCCTCCCAAATGCTGGGATTGCCAGCACGCGCCACCACGCCCAGCTCTAAGGTAGGACTTCTAAACCTCACTCCCCCGAGCGCGCGCAGTGGCTGGGCGAACAGGTACTTCACTCGGGAATACCCAATGAGAATGTGCTGGAAACTTCCGACAACGAGGGCGGAGCGGGGAGAGAGGCGTGAGCTTTGAAGCAGAGAATCCTGGGTTTGAATCCCAACTCTGACCCTGATCTGGCCAGAACCTGAGACTTCCTGGGCCTCAGTTTCCCCACCTGCAAACAGGATAATAACTCTATCTTGTAGGAATGACTCAAAACGAGATGATATGCGGCACCCACTCAGCCCTGTGCCTGGTATATTCCAACTGCTGGTTAAAAAGAGTTAGAAAAGCCGGGCAGGGTGGCACCCAGTACTTGGTGAGGCTGAGACAGGAAGATCGCAGGTTGGAGGCCGGCCTCAGCAACTTGGCAAAGCCCTCGGCCACTTAGGAGAGGACTTGTTTCAAAATTAAAAAATAAGACAGGGCTGAGGATACAGCTCAGAGGTAGAATACCCCTGGGTCCAATCCCCTATGCCCAACACACACACACACACACACACACACACACACACACACACACACACACTGTTGGCGTCAGCACCGAGACCCAGAGCAGGGCGCCCGTCAATAGTGCCCAGTGGGATTAACCCTGCAGCTGCGTCCTCCCAAGGGTGCCTTCTGCCCACAGGCACCTTCCCTGGCCCGTCCACCACGCTCATCCCCCGCTGCCTGAGTGGCACGATTCACCGCCTACTGTCTCTGCCAGCAGGTCCCGCAGGCAAACGCCACGGTACAGGGACAATTGGCAGAGAAAGGTGATGCGGCACCCCTCCCCGCCTGGTCTTGGGGTAAAACAAGTCACTGCAGAGCCCTCCCCCGGCCTGCCTCCCCCACCAGCCTCCCAGCTCTTCCCCTGTGCCCTGCCTCCTGGGTGCACGAGTGGGAAACAGGCCGGAGGCCCTGAGCTGCAGGCACACGTCCCTCCAGGTGGCCGGGGGCTCCCCACGAGGTCACACAGGACGCCCCTGGCCCCACGCCATCCAGGATATTTGGAATTCCACCGCGTTGTGCGCTCTGCAGAGTTTGTGCTCTGCTCTCCGTGGACCACTAACCCAGAAACTCAACGCTGCAAAGGGCCGCTAAGCCCCAGGAATGCGGCCGTCTAAGGCCCACCGCCGAGAGGCCGCTGCAGACTAAACTACGGAGGTTTAGGAGCTTTTACAGCTTAGTATGTTTGGAGACTTTTTTTTTTTTTTTTTTTTGAGGGGGCCAGAGGAGGCAGCTAAAAAGAAATAAGACTATTTCCAGTACTGTAATTATACCGCCGCCCCATTCACCAGAACCCCGGGCAGAGTCACTCCCACCACCGTGGCGGAGAGGGCAATTCATGGCGCAGAGAAGAGAGTGCCTATTTTATTTTGGTTTTGTTTTGTTTTGGGGATTGAAGCCAGGGTATGCTAACTCCGAGCTACAATCCCAGCCCTTTTTACTTTGAAACAAGGTCTTCCAGGTTGTGGAGAGTCTCCAGCCTGTCCTTGAACCTGTGATCTTAGCCTCCCAAGCACTGGGCACACCCCGCCACGCCTGCCCGGCTGAGAGGGAGGGGTCTTCTCCTGGAACCTAGGGGCCTTGGTCTTCTCCAGCCCACTGTGACTCCATCCCACCAAGCCCAGCCCCGGGATGTCACGCCGCAGAAACACCAATGACATACTAGAAAATTCCCCGGCGAGGGAAGAAGAGACCCAGAGCCCCTCAGTGAACCTGGAGAAGGAAGGTGGCGGTCAGCCTCTACCGGTGCCTGGAGGGTGGGCCGAGGGTGCACACAGGATCCTGCAGGCGGGCACGAGGGCTGGGCATGACCGACTGACTCAAGTTTCCATCACAGACCAGCAGGCCCTGTCCCCACCGTGGGCCAGATGTCATGTGGAACCAGAGAGACAGAGAACCGAACGGGCCGGTGAGCCCGAAATGGATGGGCTACAGAACCAGACAGACGGAGTCCCGAGAGAGACAGCCGACATCCGTGGAGCGGAGCTGGTTAGATCAAAGCTGCTAACTTTTCCATCAGCGAAGAGGGTGGCGAGTTGACGCATATTCAAATTCCTGGGTGATGTGTACATGTATGTCCACACAAGCTTTTTACCCTCATATGATGTATGAATATAATGCACCAATAAAAATAAAAAATTAAAAAAAAACAAATTCCTAAAGAGAGCGGGCACTCCTGTGCCTGGAATCCCAGCACTTGGGAGGTGGAGCCTGGAGGATCGCAGGTTCAAAATTAGTCTGAGCAACGTAGAAAGCTTTTGTTTCAAAAATAAATAAATAAATAGGGGCTGGGAGTGTAGTTCAGAGGTAAAATGCCCCTGGGTTCCATCTCCAATGCTAAAAAAAAAATTCCTACTGTCCACCTCCCTGTCCCAGCCCACACGCAAGGCGACCCTCACAGGCTCTACTTGGAGGGTGTTTCCATGCGGAGGATGGGAGCAGCCCAGCCCTGTCTCCCCAGCTCCCTCAGCTACTGGGGTGAACCCTTTCCTCCTGCATCCTGTCTAGGAGACTTCCAAATGGAAGGGGCGGGCGGGCGTGTGCTTTCTGTATATAGCAAGGCCTGGGTGAGGTGGCTGTTTAGCTCTGTGTGGGCTGACATGAAAGGCTCTGCTGGAGCCCTGAGGCCCCAAGGCAGGGGAGCCCCACACCTGCTCACGCCAGGGGGAGGGCCTGGGGAGCGCACAAAGCCTTGGAGGTTAAAGCCTTTAGCTGGGCCAGAGGAGGTGGCGGAGGGACCTGTCCTCCATGGTGAGGCAGAGACAGCGATGGCTGGTTACTGCTCTCAGGTCTGCCCAGGACAATGTCTGACACTCACTGGGTGTGGATGTCCTTGCAGGGGGAGTTCCTGCCATGCTGATCCCAGGGGGAAGCAACAAGCAGTAGGGCGGGACTGTGAGAATCTCACACGGCCTAGACACCCGGAGCCCCTCGCAGGTAAGTGCGGCGGCGTCCCCGGCCCGTGCGCGGGAGAGCTCGGTGTCCTCCCCGGTCTTGAGCACGAAGAGCCCAGGCAGGTGGCGGGCTCTGGCCAGGGCTCGTGGTGGCAGAAGCAGCTGCCCGTCTAAACCCTGGGGAAGGGCTGGGCACGGCAGCTGAGCAGTGCCGGCGGAACTCACTCAGACCGCATGAGATCAATCACCCGGCTGCTCTGGGGTCTCTCTTTTCCGGTGGACCCCGGGCCCACTCGGTTCAGGCCTGAACTCAGGGCTGTGGCTGGGCCAGGCCGAGAGGTGCGGCGCTTCCTCTGCAGAAGCCGGAGAACATGGGCCCCAGTGAACCAGGGCACGCACTCGCACAGACCAGGAGACCTCACTGTGCTCCCGGCTCCTGCCCCTGTGCCTCAGGATCCCAGACACAGAGGATGAGACCCTAGGATAATTGCTGGGATCACAACCTGCCCACAAGGGGGATGGAACACTGCTGCTTCCTGTCCCCACCCGGCTGGGCTGTCACAGCCCGTGGCCACCCACCGCTTCCTCCGGCTCTCTGGGACACTTGGGCCACGCTTGGCACAGAGGCCGCAGCAAACATGCAGAATACTAGAGTCCAAAGCTCCCACCCAAGCAACCTGTTGAAACCACATGCATCATGGCTTCGAAAGAATGAGGATGTGCTTTTCCATTGTCTGTCTGTCTGTCTGTCTCTTTCTCCTCCCGAACACTTAAACCACAAGTCCTGGAGTCATATTGATTTTGGTCTTTTTTTTATGTACTTGAGGATGGCACCCAGGGGCACTCTAACCCTGAGCTACATTCCCAGCAGCCCTCTTCAAAAATGTTCTTCTGAAGCAGGGTCTTGCTACGTTGCCCAGGTGGCCCTGGTCCTCCTGTCTCAGCCTCCCAAGTAAGCTGGGCTCACAGGGGGCTCCCGCATGCCTGGCGAGGGTGGCATTATTAAGCGCCTACTATAACTGCAGGTCCCGGCTCAGCGGTGGTGGTTTGGCGTGCACGCCACGCTCTCCCTGTCGCCCCTCCTCGTCCCTCTCCCATTCTCACACGTTCACATGCCCAGTGTCACTGCCACTGTCCCCAGCCAGTCCTCAAAGCCCAAGAGGTAGGGTCACAAGATCTTCCTTCCTTCCTTCTTCCTTTTCTTTCTTTTGTAGTACTGGGGAGGGAACCCAGGGGCATTCAACCTCCGAGCGACACTCCCAGCCCTATTTTTTATTCTTATTTCAAAACAAGCCCTCACTAAGTTGCAGGGGGCCTCACTAGGTAGCTGAGGCTGGTTGCCAACCTGCGATTCCCCTTTCTCAGCCTCCCAAGTACGGGGATTATGAGTGTGCGCCACCCCGCCCGGCAAGGATCATAAATTCTACAGGAACCTTAGCTACTGGAAGACAGCACCAGGCAGCTCCCCTGCACCACCTCATTCCATCCACGGGAAAATGCACCCCCTTTCACAAGGGGAAACTGAGGCTCTCAGAGGCTGAGCAGCACACCGGGTCAGACAGGTTGGCAGCACCCATGCAGGACCACAGCCACCTCCCTGGAACCCGGCCGGGCTCTGAACCCTTCAGCCCCCAACCCCAGACTACACACAGCTTCCCGGGGCGGCCTGAGAAGCAGCGCCCTGCTAAGCATGGTCCACACTGCCCCTCCTGCATGCAGGGATGTCCCCAAACAGCCACCCGCCTCTGCTCTGAAACTGTGGATCACATGTGGGCAGTAGGAGACTGAAATTCTCCCGTACCTGTGGGAGCGCCCTGCCTCCCTGCCCATCCATCGGCTCAGCGGAGGTCCCCAGGCCCCTGCCCAATGCCAACACCAAAGCCTGCTCTGCTCGCTAGCCCCCAGGCTCAAGCAGCATGCAATGATGTGGGTGAGGTTGTGTGAGCACACACACACACCTGCCTGCCCGCCGGGAGCTCCTGTCCCTCACCCCAGCAGTATCCCACATGCCCGGGCACCAACTCCTTTCCCAGCCAGGTCCTGGGTGGGTGAGGCCGCTGCCTCACCTGGCCCCTTCCTCCTGGAGCACCGCACAGCTGAGGTCCTGGGCAGGATGGGGCGGTGACCTCCAGCACCTGGCCCAGCTGCTACATGACTAAGCGGTTTCTGCCTGGAGCAACCAGGCTGCCCAGGGGCCGGAGGCTGCAGACCCGCGCCGGGTGCCCGGAGCCACACGCGCTAGACCCATAATTAGCGAGCCCTCTTCTTAGGAAAGAAAACCCCTCTGCGTCTTATTTTGTTTTGTTTTCCCCTTAAACGAAACAAATCCACCCACGGAGTTACTGGAAACGCAAGCAAGCGTGTGAAACCGAGCTGTTTGCAAAGAGAATTAGTCAGCAACCCCCAGAGCCCCGTGAGCTCTCTCTGGAAGGTGGGGCTGCGGCGCTCCCGAGGTGCCCCCAACCCGAGGGGAGCAGGGTGCCCCTGGCCTCCCCACCAGCCCACTCCCTGCGCCTCGAATGGCAGCCCGTGCCCTGGCCGCTCGAAGGCAGCCGGAGCATCGAGGGCAGGTCGGGGCTCCTGCAGGGAGCGTGGTGCCCATCTTGCAGGGTGACACACGCCGTGGTCCTGAGCCACAGCCCAGGAACCAGACTCACATTCCGATCCCACCCACTGAGGAGCTGGGCCTCTCCGGGCCTCGGTTTCCCCATGTGCAAAATGGGGATGGATGAATCTACCGAGTACATGTTGTGTTAGCAGAGTAGCAAGAGAGGATTATGGGAAGCGCTTTGGCCCAGGCATCCAAAACACAACCCCAAGTACTGGCTCTGGCCTAGGGGCCCTGGGCAGGAGGGCCCAGGCGGCGCATGGGCCGTCTTGTGGCTCCGTCCGTCACTGTGGAGTCCGCTGCGTCGGTTCCCTGCCCTGGGTTTGCCTGTCGTGCAGCCCGGTGAGCGGGCAGAGGGCCAGGCCAGGTGCAGCTGGAGCCCCAGCCTCCGCCATGGCCCAAGCCCTGTGACCTTGCGGGGCTCTCCTCATGCTGGCAGGAGGGCAGGTTCATCCCACAGATGCTTTATTTTAAAGCACTGAAGTGTCGTGACTTGGAAAGCAAACAAGAAAGAACTTGCCGAATTATTTGCCAACGTTTCAAAGAGTCTGGATTCTCAGCTCTGCTTAAGGACACTGTCAGCTCCATCTCCCCAGAAACAACTATGTCCTCAGAAAGACACACTGCTTTGCCGCAGGCCCCCCCCCCCCGCCCCCGGGGGCATGTGAGTTTGTGACCCGATTTAAAGCCCTAGTTTTACCTAGGAGCGCGACCTCAGACACTGTCACTACAAATGCCCGTGGGAGCATCCCTGGGGAAAGTAATAATTAGAGTCTGATGCTTAAGGCCGATTTTTTCTTGAAGAAAAACAAGACGACTGTAGGACTTGCATCCCAGGCTGGCCAGGGGAAACCCGGGGAGCAAGGCTGTCGTGCTCTGAAATTCTTCGTGTGATGTCCTAGACAGAGCAGAAGCAAGTGTCGGGCATCCCTGGACCCCTTTAACTGGGCTCCATCTCCCTTCGGCTGTGATCACAGATGGCCTTCCAGCCCCCTTCAACTCTTAACACTTGCAGGACGCAGGCTCAGGGTCCAGAGGCTGAGAAGCGCCCCATCTTCCCACAGGAAGCTCTAGGACCGTTGGGGCTTCGGGAGCCCTCCAGTTTGGGGAGCGTCAGGGTGGGATGTTCTCAGCCCGGCAGAAGCGCTGGAAATGCCCAGCGGGCAGATGGGGCATTTTCCAGGTGCCCTGGGGTCTCCCCGTTTCTCCAGCAGCACCCCTTAATCCATTCAGCCATCGCTGCGCATGGGAGGGGCCGGCCTGCCGCTCCCAGCTCAGGCAGGGGCTCTGTGGCGGACTCTGAGCACAGGCCGTCCACCTGCGCACCCAGCTCCACTTCCTGGTTGTGTGGCTCCAGGCAAGTTACTTGGCCTTGCCTTTCCTTTTAGCCTCAGTCTTCCCATCTGTAAAATGAGCCCCCACTCGACAGGGTTCTTGGCACAGTTGTAAGTTAATGATAGAAAGACCTAGCTCGCCGGGCGTGGTGGCGCACGCTTGTCATCCCCGCGCTTGGGAGGCGGAGACAGGAGGATCGCGCAGGTTCGAAGCCAGCCGCGCGCGCTGGCTCAGGAGACCCTGTTTCCAAATAAAAATGTAAAAATAGGTCTGGGAGTGTAGCCCGGAGGTAGAAGGGCTTCCAGGAACCCCAGTACCACCAAAAAAAAAGAAAGAAAGAAAGACCTAGCTCTGTGGTCACTGAATGCACTGGCCTCGTTTCCGAAGCCCTGGGGTGGGGGCACTGGGCACACAGCTGGGGACCGTCGGCACAGGCTGCCCGCGGTCGTGCATCCCCGAGCCCGCACACGCTTTCCCTCGCCGCCTCCCAAGACCCCCTGGCCCTGGTGCGATCCGTCAGCCTGAGGTCGCGCCGCCCTGACAGAGTTCACTTTGTGAGCGGCTGCGCCTCTGCGGTGGTGCCGCCTGGGTCACTGCGGGCACTCGTGGAACCGGGAGACCCGTCCCCGCCTCTGGGGTCTGCAGTACTGAGGAGACCTAAATCCAGTGACGGCGTCTACGGCTGCCTGACTCTGCACGAGCCCCAAAACGTGACATCCATGGCAGGTGAGCCTTGCGGCGCCTCGGTGGGCTGTGCAGAGCAAACCCCACGTCAGCTACCGCCGTGCACACTCGGCCCTGAAGACACAGCGCCGCACGTAGGATGCCCAGGAGGGCCAGGCGTCGCTGCTGCGTCTTATGAAGAGTCCAGACAGAAAGACAGGGGCAGGGAAAACAGTCCCACCAGAACGGAAGCCTCATCCTCTCAGGCCCTGTGGTGCGGGCCCCTAATCCCAGTACTTGGGAGGCTGAGGCAAGAGGATTGCAGGTTCGAGGCCAGCCTCAGCAACCTGGCGAAACCCTGAGCAATCTAGTGAGATCCTATTTCAAAATAAAAAATAAAAACGGCTGGAGGTGAAACTCAAAAGACGTGGACCGCTCCTAGGTTCAATATTCAGCACCAAAACAAAACAACAAATCAACCCCACTTTCTACTTGAGGCCCAGCTAGTTTATCTGGCCAGCACCAACGCACTGGTCAAGCCCACACAGAAATTTCACCTTCCCTAAAGATACTCCAAACCCATCTACCCCAGGAGAAACTAGAGGTGACACTCCAGATTCCCCTAACGGGACAGGTAAAGCCACATTTCACACACGACACCCAGCCGCTCGAAGAAACACCACGGATGCTGCCTGTCTGACCCTGACGTCCGACATTTCTTTCTGTTTCTGCCGGTTTACCGCAAGTGTTTCTGGGAAGGGATGGAGGCAGGTGGGGTGGAGACGGCCACTGATAGGCAGCTCGAGGAAAGCAGTTCCGATTACTCCCCTCAAAGTTACAGCTCCTAGAGAACCCCGCCCCAAATAAAAGTGGGACCCCGCTTGTTCCAAATGGCCTAATTCCCACCCCATCCTGGGCACTGCAGGAAATAAGGTGCTGGGAGGAATCAGCGTTAGGCCCCCAAAGCGCAGAGCCCCATCTGCTCTTCTCTAGGACTTAGAGTTTTTGTTTTGTTTTGGTTTGTTTTTTTGAGATACTGGGGATGGAACCCAGGGGCACTCTACCTCCAAGCCATACCCTCAGCCCTATTTTTATTCTTTGATTCCAGGTCTCACTGAGTTGCAAAGGGCCTCGCTAAGTAGCTGAGTCTGTCTGCGAACCGTGATCCTCCTGTCTCAGCCTCCCAAGCACCCGGCCGCTTCTCTAGGACTTAAATGCTCTTCCTAAGCCTGATGGGTCTTTCCAGAAAGGAGGATGCCCCGCCCACGGCCCCGAGAGACAGGAAGGACAGCAGTTTGTGGGTGCTGCCGGTGACCAGGATTCAAGACAGCAGCCTCCGCGCCTCTGCGTCTGAAATTTCCCATCATGAAAACACACAAGCAGAGAGAAACCTCAGCTCGGCGAGACACGAGAGGGGAAAAAAGAACCCCAGTCACGGGAGGCTCGGTCAGACGCAGCCTCGGCCGCCCTGTCTGGGCATCTCAGCGCCGGCCGGGACAGAGGCGGCATTCAGGGCCGGCGGCCGAGCGGTGAAGGAAGTTAAAAAAGAAAGAAAAACCTTTATCCCCAGCTGCCCAGACAGCCCCAGTGTTGGGAAAACTGGCTTTGAGGGACTCCAGAGGGCAAGGGGAGGGCTGATCCCACAAAACAACTCAAAATCTGCCAGGTGGGATGCCAGCCACCGAACGGGAGAAATCCATACAACCGCAGTGGGGGACATCTATCTTTCTGGACATCACAGTTCTCCAAAGACCAAGATGTCCTTTCAAAGGATCCCTGGCATTATCTATAATTTATAGGCAATGACGTAAGGTGAACACTGGTGCTGCCCCCTTAGGGCAACTTTTCTCTGAGCTTCACAAACTCAAGGTGACCTTTTCTCTACCGTTTTCTGAAAGTCTCCAAACTGAGGAAGAAACTACGCAGGAGAACCACTCTCGCCCCCACCCGTACCCCACTGCCTTCAGAGCAACCGGGCAGCCCAGTTCTGATTCCCACGTCTCCCGGTCTGCAGAGGCTGGACCCCTGCACACATCCGGGAGTCCCTGTCTCCCAGGGCTGCCCTGCTGGCTAAGCAAGCCGGGAAGTGCCGGTTGCCACGCTGGGGGATGGGTGGCCACAGGAGAATGAATACGGTGGGAAGTCAGCGTCCAGCATCACCTCCTGCAGCTTAGAAAGAGTCCCTGGAGCTCGCGCTTCCTGTCTGGAAATGGGGATGCAGTGTCTGCCTCCCGGGGCGGCCGAGAGGTGGGAAGGCTGGCGTCCGCTCACAGTGGGCATCCCATAAAGGTTCTGACTACCTCAATCCTGCACCCCCAGACGCCCCAGGTCCCAGCCTCCATCCATAGAGGCATCACCGGTGACCCGGCTGCTGTCAGACTCCCCCACACCGCTCCTCCGTGCCCCCGGAATGCCCGAAGAGGCTTCAGCGCACTGGCCCTCCTCCATGACCAGCCCCGGGGTCTGTGGTCCTTCCTGCCTTTCTGTTCCCCTCCAGCCCCTCAGGATGGCCCATGTTCAGTTTCCCTGCTTGCCGCCTTCGACCAGCAACGCTCCCCTCTCCCTGATGGGGTGTGGCAAGAGGAAGGCCATCCCAGGTATCCTGCACACTCTCCCCGCCTCTGCCTCCACAGTGGTCCCATCCCCCCGGTGGTCTGGACCAATCACCAGCCAACACCCTCGGTCGCAGACCGCTGACCCGGGGGCACGAGGGGCCCACAGTGGCCGAGAGGCCGTGCGGACTCCCAATCCAATGGAATCATCGTGCCTCCCAGTGAAAGCATTCCCCTCTCTGGGATAAAAAAACTTCCAGGCCAGCGGAGATAAAATTGCGGGAACAGGAAGCAGGAATTCTGCCAGTGGGTCGCCAGGGGTAGTGGCGACGGGGCCACTTCTGTGGCCGCCCGACTCCTGGACTCACAATCCACTACGGGAGAAACAGTACCACAGATTCAGAGCAGAGCCAGCCTGACTCGCTCGGAGTCAAGCGTACCCAGCCTTCTAGAAGTATACCCAGCCCTGCAAAGTACTGCCACCTGGCTGGCGCTGCAGGCGTGTCATCAAAAGGCCTGGCCACCGTCCCACCAGGCCGGCTGCTCCAGGACGGTGGGAGCGGCGCAGGACCTGCAGGCCCCGGGGCACGGGCCCGCCCCGCACTCATCTGGCTGTGGCAACACCCTGTGGGATGCCCGGGAGTGGCTGAGGCATCCTGGGAGTCCACAGGTGATAGCTTTTGGCAGAAGCCTGTGTGCAGAGAAGGTGAATCTGTACCCAGAACAAGCATCTATTTCAAACAAGACAAAATGCTGCCCCAGGCGGCCATGATGCCAAGGGGCGCAAGGCATTCACCCTGGCACCGGGGGACAGGTCATCCCAGGGAGTGGCGCCATAGTGGTGCTCAGTGCTGGACCCCGCTGTGGACAGATTGGGCACTCGTCGGCGGTGACAGCCAAGACAGCCTTGCCGAGTGCCAACGCATGTGGCTGAGACCACACGTGACTCCTTCCTGCCCATCACGGCTGCCCTGTGTTCACGAGCCCGCTGGGTGAAGACAGGGTGGCTGGGGAAGGCATCCACAGAACAGGTCACCCTGCCCACGGATCACTAAACCCCTCTCCTGTGATGCCAGCGCCTGGGAGGCTGGGCAGGCGGCTCACAGGCTTGAAGCCAGCCTCAGCAACTCAGAGACACCTGATTTCACACTGAAACATAAAATAGGGCTGGGGTGTAGCTTAGAGTCAGAATGCCCCTGGGTTCCATCTGTGGTACCACAAAACAAACAAATAAAATGAAGTCCCGGTCTACCGAGCTCGCTTTTTGGCCAGTATTAACATGGGACACAAATATCTTGCGGTCCATTGTCCACCCAGAGAGGTCTGTCCACGTCCCTCTTCTCTAAGTTTCTCCACCGTAATTCCAATCATGCTCCCTCCAAGTCAACCGCTGGCTGCAGCCCGGGGATCAGTCCAGAATCACACGTCTGGCCCCGCTCCGCGCAGGGCGCGTCCAGAGTTCTGCACACAGGAAGCCTCCTCCACTCCACTGCTGTCCTCCATGATGTCACAGAGGGGCTGCACCTGTCCACTCTTGGGGGTGCCGGCATATTATCCGAAGCCACACATAGACCAGGCCCACGGACCCTACGCCCCAGGACCCTTGTAGATGCAGGGTGGGGGGCGGGAGGCAAGGTAGCGGGAGTGTACAGGGCATTTGGGTCACACCTTCCTGTGACCTGGGCCTGTGACCTGTGTGCTCGGCCCAATCGTGTACACACCATTTCCCTTTGATGGAGCGCTGCGGTGCGACACAACCCCGTGGCTTGGTGGATCAGAGATAACACCCGGCTCATAACGGGCAGCTTGGGTCAGAGGGCAATCTGGCTCATGGTCAAAGGTTCGATTCCCAGTAACAAGCCAAGGGCTGGCTCTCAGCGGGTGATGGCTGAGCCTTGTTCCCAAACCCCAAAGGCCCGACTGTGACTCGCCTAGGGGCTGGAATGCCTCTCTGCCCCCCCCCCCCGACACCCCGGGGTGTCACTGGAGCTGCTGGGTCACGTGGTCCAAGCTGCTCTGCTCCCTGGGCCTGCTACGGGCCTCCCCTGCTCTGGGCCTCACTCAAAACTAGCTGTTCAAGGCCGGGCGTGGTGGCACATGCTTGTAATCCCAGTACTTGACAGGCTGAGACTGGAAGGCTACGGGTTTACAGCCAGCCTCAGCTACTTAGTGAGGCCCTGTTTCAAAATAAGAAATAGGGCTGGAGGTATAGCTTGGAGGTAGAACGCCCCTGGGTTCAACCCCAGCACCAAAACCAACCAAACAAAAAACAAACTAGCTGTCTTAGTAGATGGGCTGTTGTAACACACACAAATGAGGGATGTGCTGTCTCCAAAATCTAAATTATGCTTTTTTTGGGGGGAGGGGATTCTACCTTCAAGCTACATCCCCAGTCCTTATTTATTTATTTATTTATTTATTTATTTTCTTTTTTGGTGGCATTGGGGATGGAACCCAGGGGCATTCTACACCCCCAGTCCTATTTTTCAGTCCTCTTATTTTTTTGAAACAGGGTCTCACTGAGTTGCTAAGGGCCTCCGTGGACCTCGATCCTCTGGTGTCCGCCTCCCAAATGCTGGGATCACAAGTGTGCGCCACCACGCCCAGCCCCGGTCCTTTTTATTTTGTTTTGAAACAGGGTCTTGCTATGTTGCTGAGGCCGTCCTCAAACCTGCGATCCTTCTGTCTCAGACTCCCAAAAAGTAGAAATACAGGTGTGTGCTACCTTGTCCAGCATAAGGATTCTGCTAGCTGCTAAGCACGTACATCTATTCCAATTCCGCATTCTGCAACTGGAAAAACGACCACAAGACACACCCGGGGCCCCACGAGACCCATGGCGAGTTTCAGGGATGCTAAGACTCCACGGGTGGCCTGCCCCCCACACTGGGGGTGGGGTCCGGTGATATTTCCCGTCTTTTGGAGCCAATGTCAGTTCAGAGCCAGAGCCCAGCAGCCCCAGGAAGTCTGATGCTTTCTTGGGGCAAGCTGGGAAAGAGATGAACGGTACAAGGTTTTGCTGGTGCACTGGGGGCCAGACTCCGGGGACCCGTCTCCCCTCCACTCAGGAGGTGTGCAAGCTGGCTCAGGTCTGGGAATTAACTGCGGGGCCATGATCCTGTCCTGCTAGTCTGAGCTGAACTTTCGTTCGCTCGCCCTGGAAGTTTTCTGCTTACACACGCCAAGCAAGACCGTGGGAGGCTTCCCGTCTATTTCACTGCTGGGAACACCGATGTCTGCTGCTCTGCCTCCGCCGTGCTGTCCGCACGGGTATAATTATTCATTGCGCCCTCCCTGCCTTTAGGGGGCAAGTGTCGGCACTTGGCCGCTATCACCCCAGAATTCAGTTTCTCCCACTGCGTGGCAATTTTCCAAGTGACTGCAGTTTGCAGTAAGGCCTGGCACACGGAGGAGCGGGTCTTCTGGACCCTCCCCCTGCGGGGGGGGGGGGGGTTCAAGGGCCACATCCCCTCCAGCATCACAACGCCCCCAAGCCATTCCTCTACCATAAACCCAGGGGATGGGGCATCTCCAGCTCCCTCATGGTGGGCCGCCACCTCCTCCTCCTTTTCCTTCTTATCGGCACCTTGGATTGAACCAAGGACATTCTACCACCGAGTTACACTCCTAGCCCTTTTTAATTTTTATTTGGAAACAGGGTCTCACTGTTTTGAGGGCCTCATTAGGTTGCTGAGGGCCTCACTGAGCTGCCGAGGCTGGCCTCAAACCTGGGATCGTCCCGTCTCAGCCTCCCAAGTCCTGGGAATACAGGAATGCGTCGCCACGCCTGGCTTGGACTTGTTATTTTTAATGTGGGGCAATGGCCAGAATTTTCACAGCACAAAACAAATAAGCAGCTGCCCAAAGAGTCTGGCGGGTGGCAACAGGAGTGGCCACAGTGAGCCACGGGGCACACAATCCTCCCTTTGGAGGCTCGGTCAGTATCGACCTCACCTCGGAGGCAGGAAGCCGCACTCACCCGGACCCTTGACCTCACCAGCAGCCCACTGCTGAGCTCGGGCTCTTCCCGGAATGGCTTTGCTGGACGGAGCTACAGATGACCTGATGCCATGCATTTGCCTCAGAATAATCCAGTGTGTGTGTGTGTGTGTGTGTGTGTGTGTGTGTGTGTGTGTGTGTGTACAAGTGTGCATGTGTAATGTGTGTGCCTGTGTCGACCCTTGAGTTGGCAAGGGAACCCAAGGACTCATTTTACTCTCCTTTGCACTTTGGTGTACATCTGAAACTTTTTTTGTTTTGTTTTTGGCAGGTCTGGGGATGGAGCCCAGAGCATTTGACCTCCAAGCTACACCCCTTGCCCTATTCTTTATTCTTTATTTTGAAACAGAGTCTCACTAAATTGCAGAAGGCCTTGCTAAGAAGCTGAGGCTGTCCACGAACCCAGACCCTCCAGCCTCAGCCTCCCGGGTGCTGGGTGAAATTTTCCATAATAAAAAAATGCTCATTTAAAAAAAACTAACCCAAGCTGGGCCTGGAGATGCATGTTTGTAATCCCAGCATTCGGGAGGCTGAGACGAGAATCGAGGTTTGGGGACAGCCTCAGCTACTTAGTGAGGCCCTTTGCAACTCAGTGAGACCCTGTTTCAAAATAAAAAATATAAAATAGAAGCCAGGTGTGGTGGCGCACGTTTGTAATCCCAGCATTTGGGAGGCTGAGACAGGAGGATCGCAGTTCACAGACAGCCTCAGCTACTACTTAGAGAGGTCCTCTGCAATTCAGTGAGACCCTGTTTCAAAATAAAGAATAAAAAATAGGGCTGAGGGTGTTGCTCGGAGGTAGAATGCCCCTGGGTTCCATCCCCAGTACCGTAAAAAAAAAAAAAAAAAAAAAAAAAAAAAAAGAATATAAAATAGGGCTAGGGGTGTAGCTCGGAGATAGAATGCCCTGGGTTTCATCCTCAGTATCAAAAAAAAAAAAACACCACACACACACACACACACACACACACACACACACACACACACGCCAGGCGTGGTGGTGCACTCTTGTAAACCCAGCATTTGGGAGGCTGAGACAGAAGGATCACAGTTTGTGAGCAGCCTGAGCTATTTAGTGAGGCCCTTTGCAACTCAGTGAGACCCTGTTTCAAAAATAAAAGAATAAAAAAAATGGGGTTGGGAGTGTAGCGCGGAGGTAGAATGCCCCTAAGTTCCATCCCCAGTACTGCAAAAAATAAAATAAAGTAACACACACCTCCAGAGGAGAGGCAAGGACAAGGGGGACAGGCTGTAGTAGAGCCAGTTTTAGCTCCACCATGCTAGACCTTGGCCAAGTCACCGGCCTGCTCAGGAAAAGGCGGGGGGGGGGGGGGATCTCACAGGAAGGATCTCCGAGTCAGAGGGTCGAGGACTCAGCAGCATGGTCTATAAAACTCTTTCTGCTGAGCCGGGCGTGGTGGCGCACGCTTGTAATCCCTGCACTTGGGAGGCAGAGACAGGAGGATCGCGCAGGTTCGAAGCCAGCCGCGCGAGCTCTGGCTTAGGAGACCCTGTTTCCAAATTAAAATGTAAAAATAGGTCTGGGAGTGTAGCCCGGAGGTAGAAGGGCTTCCAGGAACCCCAGTACCACCAAAAACAAACAAACAAAAAAACTCTTTCTGCTGTTGTTATAACCAGGGTTCAAATCAGATCCGCAGCAGCACAGAGCCCAGCACCTGGCTGGGATCAGAACTCTTAGACTGTGGGGGTGCTGACAGATGACCAGGAAAGGGGAGATAGCTACACTGAAAGCCTGAAAAAAAAAAAGTCCCTTTGAATCTGGATTCCACTGACCTGGCTTGCCCCGGAACAAAAAGTCTGCCTGCCCCTAGGCACACGGAAGCACGCCTGTACCTGTGCTGAGCTTCTGTCCTAACAGGACAAAAAGATAAAATTGTTCTCAATTTATCTTAACAAAAGATAAATTTGTTCTCAAAAGATAAATCGATTCCCAGACACCAGACACATCCTATTTCTTGAAACAAACTGTTGTAAATTTCTCAGCCTCAACTCACAAGCACCCTCAGAATCAGAGGCTTTGTAAGGGTGTTTGCGCATCTGTAGGCCTGTCTCTCCCCACCCTGGAGGAGGCGGTGGTAAAAGCGTAGGTCCTGTAAGGTGAAAGAGCGCGCGCACATTCCTGAGTGAGCTGTGGGTAGCAGTGCCGGCCTCTACCAGCGGGGAGAAATTAAACATCTCTGCAGATTGCAAGAAGGCGAGTTCCATAAAGTAGCCCCAGGGAGCCACCAAAGGGTGGGTCCAGTGTTGCTGGAGCAGCCCAAGAAATAATGCCTTCTCCAAGTTCCAAAGTGACATCACCCAAGGGCCGGGCAGGACCACCCCTCCCCGAGACCCCAAAACCCAGGAGAAGCCCAGAGCAGGCTTCTCCCCTGCAAGGGGCCAATGTGCTACTGCTATTGTTCTGCTTCTAGGGCAAGAAAAGTTATTGCATTAGAGGACTTCACACACGCGCGCACACACACACACACACACACACACGCGTGCACACACACACACTCCATCCCTCCATCCACTGGATAAAATGCTCCCTGCAGAAGTAAAAAGCAGTAATAGAAGAGGAGGAGGAGGGGAGAGAGGAGGAACAGGAGTGCTTCAATGATCTAATCCACCCATCACTTTGCAGCTGCCTGGTCCATGACCTCAGTGCTGGGGACAGTAACCAATAGCAACAGCCAACACTCGGGAGTCTTGGTCCACAGCCCTGGCTGTGCAGTTGGGGGACCAGCCGCCCTCTCAGAGCCTCTGCTAGCTAGACGCCCCGCCAGTAAGTAACCCGGGGCTTCCCTATCTCATGGCCCCTTGCTGCCTGTGCCACTACAGCTAAATCTAGAGCCTTCTGCCTCCCAGAGGGAGGGTGGGGAAAGTGCAGGCAGAGGAGGGAGGAGCAGCCCCCTCCTTTCTTTCTCGCTTACAGCCCTCCTCATCCCCCAAACAGGCATGAGAGCCCCCTCCCCGTACCAGCCTACCCCCCGACAGAAAATTCCTCCAGGAACACCAAACCTTAGTCATGGGGAAGGGCACTCTTACCGTGGACTCCTGTTAAAACTCAACTCGTGGCCGCTGATGCTACCGGCTGGAGTGTTTAATTAAATATTACTCACTCAGGAAACTGCCCCTGCCAACTCACCCCAAACTGCACAGCTCGTTTGCAGAGAAAAAGCCGGAGGAAGAGAGGAGAGGGCGCCCTCTCAGCTGGTACCAGCGGGGCCGCCCAGCGCAACCCACTTTACAGAACTCAGAGTTATCACGGCTGTCTCCACACACACTCGGAGTGTCTCCCGCGGACACACACACCCACCAGACACGCAGAGACACCCATACTAGCACAAAGACGCGCCAGGCACGGTGGCGCCGCCTGTGACCCCAGGTACGGGGGAGGTGGAGGCAGGAGCATCACCTCCGGGGCCGACCTTGGCAACTTGGCGGGACCCTGCCTCGAAACAAAAATAAATGAATAATAAATGGGGCTGGGGGCGTACCGCTCGTGTAAAGTGCCCTGCGTCCTGTCCCCAGTCCGGGGTGGGAGGCAGAGACACACAGAACCCACACCTTGGGAGCCTCAGAAAAACACCGAGGGGCCTGCACACTCAGACACACCCACGGGGGCCACCACCGGCCCCTCGCCTGCGGGCGGGCACACTCACACTCACAACCACACGCACGCGCCTTCCCGGGGGCAGCGGCCACCACCTGCCGCCATCGTCCCGGCCCCGCAGAGTCCCCACTTGAACTCGGGCAGCACGACGGCCGGCCGCGCCGGGCTGGCTCCGGACTTTGTTCCCGTGGCTTCCTGACATCCCGCGCTCCTCGGTGCCGCCAAGGCGCCGCCCGCCGTCTCCCGCGACTCCCCCGGGAGGCCCGCGCCGCCCCGGGGCCGGGGCTGGCGGGAAAGGCGAGCCCGAGCTCCAATCGATCGGCGGGCCGCCCCCGGGCCCTGGGGTCCGAGGCCGCGGCTCGACCGCGCCCGGGCCGCCCCGGGGCTGAGGGCGCCGCCGCCCGCCGCCCGCCCGCCGCGCGCCCACCCACCGGGTCCTCGGAGTCGGGGCGCGGGCGCCCGGAGCCTGGTCCTGCGGCCGGCGAGCGCGGGTGGCGGACGCGACGTGAGCGCGGAGGAGAAAAAGCCACCGCTGGCTTTAAAGTGGGAAAGGGCAGCGCGCCGTGGGCGGGGCCGCCACGCCCTCCCGCGCCGCCACGCCCCCGGCCACGCCCCCCGCGCCGCCACGCCCCGGCCACGCCCTCCCGCGCCGCCACGCCCCCGGCCACGCCCCCCGCGCCGCCACGCCCCGGCCACGCCCTCCAGCGCCGCCACGCCCCGACCACGCCCTCCAGCGCCGCCACGCCCCGACCACGCCCTCCAGCGCCGCCACGCCCCGACCACGCCCTCCAGCGCCGCCACGCCCCGGCCACGCCCCGTCCGGTCCGGCCTCCGGGCTCCAGCCGCGGGGCCGCGGGGTCACGTGCCCTCCCGGAGGCCGCGGCCCGCCCGGGCGGGGCCCTCCGGAGGCGTCTTTGGGAAAGGCCTGGCTGGAGGCCTGGGCCGCCGCAGCGGGAGGGCCGCGGACTCAAATTAAAAAGATCTTTGGGGAAAGTGGGGTGGTTTCAGTAACTCGGGGAGCGAGGCCTCGCTTCCTCCCGCGGGTTAAGGGACACGGGGAGCTCCCGGTACCCGAACCGGAGCATCACGCCGCCGTGCAGGGGTGCCCCCGTGCAGGGGCTGGGGCCCCGGGCTTGGAGACCCCAGGACCCCGGGCACCGGGGCATCCGCGGTGCCCTCGATGGCTCCCCGCTCGAGGCAGGCTCGTTCCCTGGATGTTTCTGAATGAGTGCATGTGCGATGGCCTGCAGGGTCCGCTCCTGGGGGACTCCACATAGTGTCCCGGGGCTTCAGCTCTTCAAAGAGACTACCCCCCCTCAACTGAGCAGTTGCCTGGGACTAGGAAGATTTTGAACCCGTTACTGTTCTAAGAGCAAAACCGTACGTTTCTGCACTGCATGTGGTGTCCATGGAAGGGGGGCCGGGAACAGGATTTGCTGGGGAGGCTGATGGAAGTCGCGCCAGTTTCCCAGTTCTCAGTTTCCTGTGGAATCCAGAATAAAAATACAGGTGTGCTGCCGAGCACCGTGGATAGTGGATAGCCTGGGGACGTGCTGGATTCAAGTTGCCGGGCTTCTGGGGCTAACAGCCACTATCACCAACCCAAGGGTGCTGGTAGCCAGGTACAGTAGTCCCAGTACTTGGGAGGCTGAGACAGGAGGATCGCAGGTTCGAGTACAGTCTCAACAAGTAGTGAGACTCCCATCAACTTGGTGAGAGCCTGTTTCAAAATAAAAAATAAAGCCGGGCATGGTGGCGCACGCTTGTAATCCCAGCATTCGGTAGGCTGAGACCGGAGGATTGAGGTTCATGGACAGCCTTAGCTACTTGGTGAGGCCCTCCGCAACTTAGTGAGACCCTGTTTCAAAATAAAGAGTAAAAAAGAGGGGGGGGTATAGCTTGGAGGTCGAATGCCCCTGGGTTTCCATCCCCAGACCTGCAAAATAAATAAATAGATAAATAAAAATAAAATAGGGCTGTGGGTATAACTCAGAGGTAGAATGCCCCTGGGTTTAGCCTCCAGTACCAATAATAATAATAATAATAAATAATTAATAATAAATAATTAATAATAATAATAATCTGCTCATGACTCCTGGACCCTCTAATCCACATGGCAATTTGAGGATAGTTGTTCACATCACAGCACTGGAGATTAATCAGAGCTGCCACAGACCACAGATGGGGTCTCCCTGGAACAGCAGCCGATTCAGTGTGCCCGGCAGGAAGCGTGGCCCTGACAGGCCCTGTCCTCCGGCAGCACTGCGCACAGCCCGTGCAGGGCCACGGGTGTTCCGCACCCCTAAAGGGACTTCCTCAGGCCTCACCTCCTCTGCAGGACAGCCTCTGAGGCAGGCCGGGGGGGGGGGGGGTGCCTGTGCTTAGAGTGGTCCTTTAGGGTTCAAAACACCTTTTTTTTTTTTTTTTTTTTTTTGGTACTGGGGATTGACCCCAGAGGCATTCAACCTCTGAGCTACACCGCCAGCTCTACTTTTTAATTGTTTGCTTTGAAACAGGGTCTTAGTTGCTGAGTCTCCCTCATTTCCGGGTCTGGCCCCAAACCTGTGATCCTCCTGCCTGTACCTCCCAGGTACTGGGATTACAGGTGCGCAACCCCCCCCCCCAGACCTCACCTTTGATGTGCTGGCTCTGAGATTCCCAGGTAAAAGTCTTTAGAAGTCTTTAGCCCACCCCCCACTGTCAGCTCTGATCTAGTGAGGTGATCAGATCCTGCTGGCCTCAGTTTCCCAGAGGGACCCCGAGGAGGGAGACTCCCTCTCCTCCAGGGCACCGGGCAGGGGGGCTGGGTGCCCCAGAGCCAGTCATCAGGGGTCAGGTCAGGCTGCTGCTCAGAGCCAGGCTGAGCAATCCTGAAGGCCAGATGGTGTGTAAAACCGGCAGCGCCTCATCCATGCTGCTGATAGCCTTGTCGGTTAAAAAGATACATCACCTCCTGGCATTGAACATCAGCTGACCCAGTCTCTCCAGGAATTTGGAGCCTGACTCAAGTCTTAAAGGGAGATCTGCACTCCACGGGGGGAGGCGGCTCTGGGCTCCCCGAGCACCACCCCGGCACCCCAACTCCACCCCCACTCTCACACATATTTCATCAGTGGGTTAGTGATGCAGTTGATGTGATTTGCTTGCTTCTTTAATCTGACCCAGGAAGATAAGGATAAACCATCAGGGAGGAAAGTAGCAGGAGCTTCTCTGAGGGTGGTTCTGGCTCTGGGACACCCTCGGGGCTCTGAGAGCCGAACCCTCCTGCCCTTGCGAGATCCGGGCGCCCCTCTCCTCCGAGTTTCTTTTGCTGGCTGGTGTGAATACACGAAGGATCTGGAATCAGACGCTAAGGCGAACCCTGGCTCTGCCACTGAGCAGCCAGGGCTGGAACAAAGTGCTTATCCTGTGAAGGCGCAGTTTCCTTATCGGTAGAATGACTTCCTGGATAGAGATGGATAGGAGGACAGAATGTGGACAATGAGACTAAAGCCACAGAGCCGGGCGTGGCGCACGCTCGGAATCCCAGTACTTGGGAGGCTGAGACAGGAGGATCGCAGGTTCGCGGCCAGCCCCGGCTGCTGAGGCCCTCCACAACTTAGTGAGAACCTGTCTCAAAATAAAGAATACAAAATAGGGCTGGGGGTGCAGCTCATAAGTAAAATGCCCCTGGGTTCTATCCCCAGGATTGAAAAAAACAAAAATCAATCAATCAATAAAGCTGGGCCCAGTGGTGGCGCACACTTGTACTCCCAGCATTTGGAAGGCTGAGACAGGAGGATCGTGGTTCGTGGACAGCCTCACTTAGTGAGGCTTTTGCAACTCAGTGAGATCTTGTTTCAAAAGAAAGAAAAAAATTGGGCTGGGGGTGTAGCTTGGAAGTAGAATGTCCCTGGGTTCCATCCCCAGTAAGCAAAAAATATAAATAAATAAATAAATAAATAAATACATAAATAATAAATAAATAAACCCACTCTCGTTCTGCCGGGTTCTTAGAGAAATATACCTCCAAGAGTTTGAGGCACTTGAGTCTAGAACATTCCAGCTGGGAACTTGGGGACCCACCTGGGGAGGGAAGGGGGTATCCTGAATCTTTTCCTCCAGGGGAGATCAGGGTGAAGGGAGAAAGAATTAAGGTGTGCCAGCCCACAAGATAAATGCAGATTTTGAGGGAAGGGTACTGGAGATTGAACCCAGGGGCAGTATATCTCCAATCTATATTGCTAGACCCTTTTTTAAAAAAAATTTTTGAAACAGGGACTTGTTAAGTTACTGAGGCTGGCCTCGAACCCTCGATCCTCCTGTCTCAGCCTCCCAAGCACCACTAGGATTACCACCATACTGGGCCAGTCTTTTTTTTTTTTTTTTTTGGCGGTATTGGTGATTGAACTCAAGGGAATTCTACCTCAGAGCTACACCCCCAGCCCTATTTTTATTCTTTCTTTTTAAATATGGTCTCACTGAGTTGCAAAGGGCCTCACTAGGTACCTGAGGCTGTCCACAAACCTCGATCCTCCAGTCTCAGCCTCCCAAATGCTGGAATGACAAGCCTGCGCCCCCACACCCCGCTCTATTTTATTTTCTAATTTGGAAACGGGGTCTCACTACGTTGCTGAGGGCCTCGCTAAGTAGCTGAGGCTGGCCATGGACCACGATCCTCCTGTCTCAGCCTCCCAAGTACTATGATTACAAGTGTGCGCCACCACGCCCGGCGCAGTCTTTATTTTAATATTCGTATCGTGCCCAATTCGATCACTGGGAGCCCCTTCCAGCAGACTTCCTTCACATGGTTTTGACAGGTCCCCACTTTTCTTTGAGGATCTCCTCGCCCCCACAGAAAGCTGTTCCGGCCTCATTCATACTTTCCCTGCCCCACCTGGAATCAGTCATTTTTTCTAAGGAGCTGTGGTTGCTTTGACTGGAGAGAGATATTTAGGACCGGGAGCTGGGTGTTCGTTCCGACTGTCCCTGGTCTTTGCTGGACCCTTGCTCAAAGAGGAAGCGCGCTGAGCTGGCACACGCCTCCAATCCCAGGACTCGAGAAGCTGAGACAGGAGGATCCCGGGTTCAAGGCCAGCCCAGTAAGATCCTCGGCAACTTAGACCCTGTTTCAAAACAAAAAGGGCAGAGGGGGTCTCTCACATAGCCAGGCAGCCTTGGTCCAGGCTCAGCTGTCCCTCTTCTGGTCTTAAAGGTCACCTGGCAGCCCAGGCTCCTGCCTTCTGGTCTACCTGCGCCATGGAGAAGCCCTGGGCTCTGAGGAGAGACCCTCCCTTCTGGCTATATGGAGCTTGGGATGTGGGGCCAATAGGCGACTGCCGGTCAGCCCTGCACCTGCCCTGTGGGTGCACACCCAGCTTAGAGGCACACGCAGTCTCTGGGCTGCCCCCAGCTGCCAGCGTACAGGCACTGGGTGAGGTCCCGGGTGCCCACTCAGAGCCTGGGGGGCGGAGGCCTGGGGTGGAGCCAGCCAGCCAGCCAAGGTTCTTTGCTATTTAAAGAAAACACGCAAGTCAATATTTTTAAGCCGGGCGTGGTGGCGCACGCTTGTAATCCCCGCGCTTGGGAGGCGGAGACAGGAGGATCGCGCAGGTTCGAAGCCAGCCGCGCTGGCGTAAGAGACCCTGTTTCAAAAATATAAAATAGGTCTGGGAGTGTAGCCCGGAGGTAGAAGGGCTTCCAGGAACCCCAGTACCACCAAAAAAAAAAAAGAAAAGAAAACACGCAAGTCAATATTTTTAGGTGCCAGTTAAGAAGCCACTTTTTTGGCAGAGGGTCTGTTGTATGGCTGAGTGGTAGCTGACCAGGTCTGCAGTGAGGAGGGGGAAGAGAGGGAGAAGGAAGGAGAGGAAGAGGGGAAGGGGGAAGGGATGGGGGAGGAAGGAACCTGGGACCTTCTGTCTCTCAGGCTGGCTTGGGAGAGCGGCTGACATCTGGCTTTAAGTGCCGGGTCTGTTTTCTCTCTGCTCAACTGGTGGGTTTGCCTGGAGCTCCAGAAGGTACTTTCAGGAAATTGGTAGCAACTTGAACCCGGGCTCCTTTTGGCCTCTGCGTCTTACTCTGACACCAGACCACCCAGGCGGCTGGCACTTACCGGGAGGGGGCTGAACTCCGTCCTGAAGCCACCTCTGGGAGACGCTCTGTAGCCAACGTCTAGGGCCCGGCTGGCTCCAGGACCGTCCGCCCGGGCTCCTCAGGTCCTGGCCGTGCCAGGCCTCTGTGCCCAGCAGGGCTGACCCCACCAAGGGGCGCCAGGCACCTTCGGCTGGCCAGGGCCACACCTGGCTCCCAGGGTTGGTTAGTACCCAGTTCACAGGAGACCAAAGCTCACAGCTGTGAAATCACCCCATCACTTGTTGCTAGGCAACTGCAGCGGATTCTAACTCAGATCTTTCTGACTCCAGAGCCCAGGCTGCAGATTTACCTGGAGTTCTCTTCCCAGGGGTCTTCAGCGGGCCGAGGACAGCAGGCCCATGTCCTTGCCCCTCGCATCCTACGGAGATGGTCGGAAGTGTGCCGTGGGCACAGCCGAGCCTCCCAAGTGGGCTTGGGACGGGCCCCAGTTTGAACTGTTGGCAGCGGCCATGCGAGTCGGTGAGGGTCTGTGTGGGCCGAGCGCACAGCCGCGGACAGGATGCGCCAGAAGCCACCGCGCAGACCCCGCAGCGCCCACCGGGACCCCACCAGAGCGCCGGCTGCGTGCCAAGCGGGGCCAGAGCCAGGAGTGCCGGGCCCGTGCCCTGACTGCAGAGAGATGTCACACCCAAATCACACCCTGCCCACCTTGCCATGAGGCACCCAGCACCCCACATCATGCCCTGGCACTGAAGCTATTCACTGAATGAATGAAGGAAAGAAAGAATGAATGAATGATACAGCGGTCACATCCAGTGGACCCCTCTGCAGTGAAGATGACCCCCTTGATGATCCCGGGCCAGGAGTGATTCCCAAAGCCGCCCTCCCCGCCTTCAGCGGGGAAGTCCTGAAGTCGCATCTCTGATGTTGTAAAATGATGGAATTTTGTCCCAGGTATGATTTAGGTCAAAAGACCATCTTTCTCTCCCATTCTCAGATACTGTTTTTGTTCTGGGAGATGGTGCTGCCCTCATCCTGAGGCTTGTTTCAGAGGCCGAGACTGACCCAGGCTGACAGCTGAGTCCTCGGCTGAGCTTCACGGCCTTGGGGTCGTTCCTCCATCCTGCCCCGGCTCAGGACTGCGTGCAGCCCCCCCAAGACGTGCTCCTTCCCGCGCCCTGAACCCCTCTTGTGCCCACGGCCTTCTCTTGTTTGGAGTCTGTTTATCCTTCAAGGCGCTCCCAGCAGCCCCTCCTCCAAGAAGACTTCCGGACCCCAGGGGGGGCAGGCGCTCTGCCTCGGGACTCCACTAGCTCCAACTTAGACAGTATTGGAATTCTAGTTCATGTCTATTAGCCAGGGCGCGTTCGTGGGAATGACAAAAATCTAATATAAAGTAGTTTCAGATAGAAAGGCGGGTGGGATGGATCGGGAAGCAGCCTGGGCAACCCTCTGCATTCCTTTACCACCCCCCCCCAGTACTGGAGCATTCTACCTCTGAGCTACACCCCAGCTTTATTTATTTATTTATTTATTTACTTACTTACTTATTTTTGCAGTACTGGGGCCTATTTTTTATTCTTTATTTTGAAACAGGGTCTCACTGAATTGCAAAGGGCTTCACTAAGTAGCTGAGGCTGTCCGCAAACTGTGATCCTCCTGTCTCAGCCTCCCAGATGCTGGGATTATAAGCGCGCGCCAGGACACCCAGCTAGCCCTCTGCGTTCCTACAACCGACTTCTGTCCCTGGGACCCGCTTCCCGGGGACAGAGGCAAACACAGGCGCGGCTCTGAGTGGAAGAGGGAAAGCTCTTTTTACATCAAGCCGGGTAGCAAAAATTCAGGGACTTGATTCAGATCAGTCCAAGCCCAACCTTCGGCACAATCAAATTAGGCAGGACATTTCCACTGGGCTTTGAGAAGAACAGACTCACAGGAAAGCCCAGGGGTGGGTGGCCTGGCTCTCTGGGGCTGGTCTGTGAGGAGGGGGAGGGAAGGAGGCTGGAACCCCAAAGTCAAGAGCCAGGCAGGCAGGACAACTTGCATGGGACTTGTGGACCCCTCCTCTCCATGATCCCACCTGGGTCGGGGGCCAGGGACTCCCTGAGCGGGTATAGACAAACCTCCTCTCAGATCAGGGGAGGCATGATGGATGGGGAGCCGCAGGACAGACAGAAGACGTCCACAGAGGGCCCAAGCCGCCTGCGAGGTCCCTCCCTAGACGCCTCTGTGGCTAGCGGAAGGACCCTCAGGCCCCAGCCTGGGCGTCTGGCCTCTTGGTGAAGGAGCAAAGGAAGGCCCGAAGGGTCAGTGTCTTGGTCCCTCTCTCTCCAGGACTCAAGGGGGATAAAAAAAAAAATGCTGAGCTGGAGGCTCATTGTAATCAGCTACTTAGTGAGGCCCTCTGCAACTCAGTGAGACCCTGTTTCAAAATAAAGAATAAAAAATAGGGCTGAGGGTGCATCTTGGAGGTAGAATGCCCCTGGTTTCCATCCTCAGTACTAGAGAGAAAAAAAAGCAGGGTCTCACTAAGTTACTGTAAGCTGGCCTTGAACCTGCAATCCTCCTGTCTCAGCCTCCCAAGTACTAGAATTACAGGTGTACATCATCACACCTGGCTGCCTATTACCTTCCAGTGGCAGCAACCCCCGAGCTGTGGCGTGTCCGGCAGCAGGGCAGCGGCAGCCTTCCAGAGAGTTCTTTTCCTAGAACACTGTGGGTGGAAGGAGCCAGGAAGCTCCTGAGAGGTCAAGACAGCGCAGAGGGAGGCGGCCCCGAAAATAGTGTCTGGGTTAAAATGGTGAGAACCCAGAGGGGGAGGGGAAGGAGGGCTCCCCAAGATGGGTGGATGAACCCAAAATAAAGCAGTTCAGGATTTGAGAGAACAAAGACAGGAACCCTGAGAGCACAGGTGTCTGGTCCCCGGTTCTGGTCCTGGGGTCCTGGGGGGGCAGGTGTCAGGCCTGAGCCCCACGCTGTGCTTTGCACGTGTGGGTGGACAGGTGGGCTCGGGCAGTGCAGGGTGGAGCACACAGTGCAGGGTGAGGACACAGGGAGGGCAGGACACGTCAGAAGAAAAAAAAAGAAGCCAAGCCGGCATGGATGCACGCTTGTCATCCCAGCATTCGGGAGGCTGAGACAGGAGGATCACGGTTCACGGACAGCCTCAGCTACTTAGTGAGGCCCTCTGCAACCCAGTGAGACCCTGTTTCAAAATAAATACAAAATAGGGCAGGGGGTGTAGCTCGGAGGTAGAATGCCCCTGGATTCCATCCCCAGACCCGCAAAAAACAAACAAAATAAAGAATAAAAAATAGGGCGGGGGGTGTAGCTTGGAGGTGAATGCCCCTGGGTCCCATCCCCAGGCCCGGAAAAAAAAAACAAAAAAAAAGGAAAGGAAAGAAAAGAAAGAAGCCCCCCGGAAATCAGACAGCACATGGTACTCGGCGACCAAAAGAAAGGGGGGACCGCTGGGCGGGGCCCGGAGAAAGCAAAGCCAGCGGAGGGCCGGCTGACACGGAGAAGCCACCAGAGCTGGGTGACAGCTAGAGAAAAACGGCACACCTAAGCCGGGCGTGGCGGTGCGCACCTGGGATCCCAGTTCATGGGAGGCCGAGAAGGGAGGGTTGCAGGTTTGAGGACAGCCTCGGCAACTTAGGGAGACCTTGCCTCCAAATGGAAAATAAGGCTGGGGGTGTAGCTCAGAGATAGATGCCCCTGGTTTTAATCCCCAATAACACACACACGCGCACGCGCACGCACCTCTCTCTCTCCCAAAAGCCAGGCGGGAAGGATAGGAGGGACAGGAGGATCCAGGTGGTAGCAAAGAGTTCGTGTTCAGCCCTGAAAAGGTGAAAAGAACTGAACCCAAAGTGGAAGCTGAGGCAGAGAGTTAAACATCACACACGCACATGCACACAAGCACGCACACACGTATGCACTCGCACACGCACACACATGCACACACGCACGCACGTATGCACACGCACACACGCACGCACGCACACAAAAAAAACAGGAAAGAATCCTGCTTTATATACACGTCTTAATGTTTTATATACACATCTAATGTTAAAGTGATGTTTTTAAGAATAAAATGTATTATGTGACAAAATATTTATTTGAAGTTCAGCAATTCCCTCTGTTGCAAATAAAATTACTGATATATGCTATTAAAATGGAAATTAATACCAGGAGGAGGATCTAGATTTTATAAGATTTTTTTTTTCGGTACTGGGGATGGAACCCAGGGGCGTTCTACCTCTGAGCTACACCCCCAGCCCTACTTTTTATTCTTTATTTTTTATTTTTTTTTAATTAATTTATTTTTTAAATTGGTGCATTGTAGTCATATATCAATCACATTGGAGTACAAGACTTGAGAGGATATACAAGCACACATCATCCAATTAGCCCTCCTCCAGCCCCCATCCCATTCCCTCCCCCTCCCTCCATCCCACACTTCTTTGGTGATTTACTTTGATACATTTGTTTATGTACCTCCTGCATTTTAAAGAGGCTCCGTCCTCCAGTATTACATACCCTCTGATTGGTCACATTAGTTGCTTCACTATAGGGCCCTTTCTATAGCTCAACCTCTTCCTGTTGCCCTTTTCCTCCTAGTTATTGCTGATTAAGAGAAGCATCTGATTTATATTTTCTGCGATATTTCTCTGTGCATGCTGCGTTGCAAGTACCAATCCCACTCTTGATGGTCCCAGTAGTGGCCTGGCTACTCAGTGGACTGATCCAGACCTCGCTGGCTCACGCAGCGGCCTTGCCTCATGGGAGGACCCAGTTCTGGTCTCGCTGGCCCCTGAACCGGTCAAACCCCTAAGCTGGCTTTGGTCCCGACCTTGGAGGCCACAGGAGTGAACTTGCCTCACGCCAGGCTCCGAAGCTGGCCATTGGCCCCTGCACCGGTCTAACCCCTTGGCAGGATTCCAATCCTGGCCTCGGAGGCCCCAACACTGGTAATGCCTCACGGCAGGCTCCGATGCCGGCCTCACTGGCCCCAGCACCGGCCTAACCCCTTGACAGGCTCTTATCCTGGCCTCAGAGGCCCCAGTACCGGCCTTGCCTCACGGCAGGCTCCGATGCCGGCCTCGCTGGCCCCAGCACCGGCCTAACCCCTCGGCAGGCTCCGATCCCGGCCTCGGAGGCCCCAGTACCGGCCTTGCCTCACGGCAGGCTCCGATGCCGGCCTTGCTGGCCCCAGCACCGGCCTAACCCCTCGGCAGGCTCTTCTCATGCCCTCGAGGCCTCAGTACCGGCCTTGCCTCACGGCAGGCTCCGATGCCGGCCTCGCTGGCCCCAGCACCGGCCTAACCCCTCAGCAGGCTCTTATCCTGGCTTCGGAGGCCCCAGTACCGGCCTTGCCTCACGGCAGGCTCCGATGCCGGCCTCACTGGCCCCAGCAGCGGCCTAACCCCTCGGCAGGCTCCGATCCCGGCCTCAGAGGCCCCAGTACCGGCCTTGCCTCAAGACAGGCTCCGATGCCGGCCTCGCTGGCCCCAGCACCGGCCTAACCCCTCGGCAGGCTCTTGTCCTGGCCTCGGAGGCCCCAGTACCGGCCTTGCCTCACGGCAGGCTCCAATGCCGGCCTCGCTGGCCCCAGCAGCGGCCTAACCCCTCGGCAGGCTCCGATCCCGGCCTCGGAGGCCCCAGCACTGGTCATGCCTCAAGGCAGGCTCCGATGCCGGCCTTGCTGGCCCCAGCACCGGCCTAACCCCTTGGCAGGCTCTTATCCTGGCCTCGGAGGCCCCAGTACCGGCCTTGCCTCACGGCAGGCTCCGATGCCGGCCTCGCTGGCCCCAGCACCGGCCTACCCCCTCGGCATGCTCCGATCCCGGCCTCGGAGGCCCCAGCACTGGGCATGCCTCACGGCAGGCTCCGCTGCCGGCCTCGTTGGCCCCAGCACCGGCCTAACCCCTCAGCAAGCTCTTATCCTGGCCTCGGAGGCCCCAGTACCGGCCTTGCCTCACGGCAGGCTCCGATGCCGGCCTCGCTGGCCCCAGCACCGGCCTAACCCCTCGGCAGGCTCTTATCCTGGCCTAGAGGCCCCAGTACCGGCCTTACCTCAAGACAGGCTCCGATGCCGGCCTCACTGGCCCCAGCACTGGCCTAACCCCTCGGCAGGCTCTTATCCTGGCCTCGGAGGCCCCAGTACCGGCCTTGCCTCACGGCGGGCTCCGATGCCAGTCTCGCTGGCCCCAGCACCGGCCTAACCCCTCGGCAGGCTCCGATCCCGGCCTCGAAGGCCCCAGCACTGGTCATGCCTCAAGGCAGGCTCCGATGCCGGCCTCGCTGGCCCCAGCACCGGCCTAGCCCCTTGGCAGGCTCTTATCCTGGCCTCGGAGGCCCCAGTACCGGCCTTGCCTCAAGGCAGGCTCCGATGCCGGCCTCGCTGGCCCCAGCACCGGCCTACCCCCTCGGCATGCTCCGATCCCGGCCTCGGAGGCCCCAGCACTGGGCATGCCTCACGGCAGGCTCCGCTGCCGGCCTCATTGGCCCCAGCACCGGCCTAACCCCTCGGCAAGCTCTTAACCTGGCCTCGGAGGCCCCAGTACCGGCCTTGCCTCACAGCAGGCTCCGATGCCGGCCTCGCTGGCCCCAGCACCGGCCTAACCCCTCAGCAGGCTCTTATCCTGGCCTCGGAGGCCCCAGTACCGGCCTTGCCTCACGGCAGGCTCCGATGCCGGCCTCACTGGCCCCAGCAGCGGCCTAACCCCTCGGCAGGCTCCGATCCCGGCCTCAGAGGCCCCAGTACCGGCCTTGCCTCAAGGCAGGCTCCGATGCCGGCCTCGCTGGCCCCAGCACCGGCCTAATCCCTCGGCAGGCTCTTGTCCTGGCCTCAGAGGCCCCAGTACCGGCCTTGCCTCAAGGCAGGCTCCGATGCCGGCCTCGCTGGCCCCAGCACCGGCCTAACCCCTCGGCATGCTCCGATCCTGGCCTCGGAGGCCCCAGCACTGGTCATGCCTCAAGGCAGGCTCCGATGCCGGCCTCACCAGCCCCAGCACCGGCCTAACCCCTCAGCAGGCTCTTATCCTGGCCTCGGAGGCCCCAGAACCGGCCTTGCCTCACGGCAGGCTCCGATGCCGGCCTCACTGGCCCCAGCAGCGGCCTAACCCCTCGGCAGGCTCCGATCCCAGCCTCGGAGGCCCCAGTACCGGCCTTGCCTCAAGGCAGGCTCCGATGCCGGCCTCGCTGGCCCCAGCAGCGGCCTAACCCCTCGGCAGGCTCCGATCCCGGCCTAGGAGGCCCCAGCACTGGTCATGCCTCAAGGCAGGCTCCGATGCTGGCCTTGCTGGCCCCAGCACCGGCCTAACCCCTCAGCAGGCTCTTGTCCTGGCCTCGGAGGCCCCAGTACCGGCCTTGCCTCAAGGCAGGCTCCGATGCCGGCCTCGCTGGCCCCAGCACCGGCCTAACCCCTCGGCATGCTCCGATCCTGGCCTCGGAGGCCCCAGCACTGGTCATGCCTCAAGGCAGGCTCCGATGCCGGCCTCGCTGGCCCCAGCACCGGCCTAACCCCTCAGCAGGCTCTTATCCTGGCCTCGGAGGCCCCAGCACCGGCCTTGCCTCACGGCAGGCTCCGATGCCGGCCTCACTGGCCCCAGCAGCGGCCTAACCCCTCGGCAGGCTCTGATCCCGGCCTCAGAGGCCCCAGTACCGGCCTTGCCTCAAGGCAGGCTCCGATGCCGGCCTCGCTGGCCCCAGCAGCGGCCTAACCCCTCGGCAGGCTCCGATCCCGGCCTCGGAGGCCCCAGCACTGGTCATGCCTCAAGGCAGGCTCCGATGCCGGCCTTGCTGGCCCCAGCACCGGCCTAACCCCTCAGCAGGCTCTTGTCCTGGCCTCGGAGGCCCCAGTACCGGCCTTGCCTCAAGGCAGGCTCCGATGCCGGCCTCGCTGGCCCCAGCACCGGCCTAACCCCTCGGCATGCTCCGATCCTGGCCTCGGAGGCCCCAGCACTGGTCATGCCTCAAGGCAGGCTCCGATGCCGTCCTCACCAGCCCCAGCACCGGCCTAACCCCTCAGCAGGCTCTTATCCTGGCCTCGGAGGCCCCAGCACTGGCCTAACCCCTCGGCAGGCTCTTATCCTGGCCTTGGAGGCCCCAGTACCGGCTTTGCTTCACGGCAGGCTCCGATGCCGGCCTCACTGACCCCAGCACCGGCCTAACCCCTCAGCAAGTTCCGGACCCGACCTCGGAGGCCCTAGCACAAGCCTTGCATCATGGCAGGCTCCAATGCCGGCCTCGCTGGCCCCAGCATCAGTCTAACCCCTCTGCAGGTTCCAATCCCAGCCACGGAGGCCTCAGTAGTGGCCTTGCCTCACAGCAAGCTCCGATGTCGGCCACTGGCCCCGGCGCCCGCCTAACCCCTCAGCAGGTTCCGATCACTGTCTCTGTGGTTAGTATTTCAAAGGATCCAGTTGTAATGTATCAGATCTCTGCCTCCCCCGAATATTGGCCACTGGCATTGCCACTGCCTCCACCGTTTCAAATCCTTCCCAGGCTCTTTTTCCACTCTGAATGTTGTCCAGTGTTCCTAAGCATGCGTGATGGTAGCATTCGACATTTGGTGTAATTTCTCCAAAAAAATAAAGTTGGTAAGATCCGGTTTCTGCTTCTCCTGAATACAAGTCTCTACCACCATCGCGAAGAATTCTTTCAACACCGCATTTCTCCTTGGTCTCCGCTAAACTCTCTCCTTATATGTGATGTCTGAGATTCTTAACAATATAGAGAAATAGCAGTCCTCTTTCATGGCGAATTTTTCCATAAGTTCCAGTGCATTTAGATAAGTTTCGTCTGCATCTCCAGTGTCCTGGCATCCATAACGGCTTTCTTACCACCTCTCCGATATTTTTCTTTATCTTTTTCTGTTCTGGGCCCGGTTTCTCCAGGGGTCTGGCGTGCTACTCGCAGTTCGGCCTGGGGCCCAGAGTCCCGCGACCCGGGCCCCATCTGGCGTGCCCAGCCCGCGACCCCTGCCCAGAACCCAGCGTCTTCCTGGGTCTGGTTTCTCCAGGGGTCTGGCGTGCTATGCGCAGTTCGGTCTGGGGCCCAGAGTCCCGCGACCCGGGCCCCATCTGGCGTGCCCAGCCCGCGACCCCCGCCCAGAACCCAGCGTCTTACTGGGTCTGGTTTCTCCAGGGGTCTGGCGTGCTATGCGCAGTTCGGCCGGGGCCCAGAGTCCTGTGACCCGGGCCCCATTAGGCGTGCCCCGCCCGCGACCCCCGCCCAGAACCCAGCGTCTTACTGGGCCTGGTTTCTCCAGGGGCCTGGCGTGCTACGCGCAGTTCGGCTGGGGCCCAGAGTCCCACGACCCGAGCCCCATTAGGCGTGCCCCGCCCGCGACCCCCGCCCAGAACCCAGCGTCTTACTGGGCCTGGTTTCTCCAGGGGTCTGGCGTGCTATGCACAGTTCGGCCCGGGGCCCAGGGTCCCGCGACCCAGGCCCCAGCTTTTGTGCGCCGCGCGCGACCCCTGCCCAGAACCCAGCGTCTTACTGGGCCTGGTTTCTCCAGGGATCTGGCGTGCTACTCGCAGTTCTGCCTCTTTATTCTTTATTTTGAAACAGGGTCTCACTGAGTTGCAGAGGGCCTCACTAAGTAGTAGCCGAGGCTGGCCAGAACCGCGATCCTCCTGTCTCAGCCTCCCAAGTGCTGGGATGACAGGCGTGCGCCGCCACGCCCGGCTCTGAGCCACCATTTGATGCAGCCTTGGCCCACCCTGAGAGCTGGCGATCCCCGTCCTCCGGGCCCTCCTCCCCAGAGTGATGCTACACACAGGCTCCCCTGCAGCCCGCTGGTCCTCCACTCGGCCAGCCCCTCCCACCCGCTGACCACAGCCCAGGGACCCTGGGGCTCCGGCTGCTCCTGTCCACCTCACCCAGGTGCAGGGACAGGGCTGCGCCCCCGCTGCCCCCGCAGCCCCTCCTGAGTCTTCCTGCTAGCTCGGCCCCAGGTGGTGCTCCACGGCGGGCAGCTGCTGGCGGCCTCCCCGCGTTACAAGTGAGGACAGCCCTGCTTAGGGCCCTCCACGGCTGAGAGCTGAAACAATCCGGAGCCCAGGCCCCGCCTCGCTATCATTATTGCCAGTCATTCGTTAACTCACTAGCAGACTAAGACCCAAGACACTAGGATGCGTGTGGGTGCACAACCGCGGCCTCTTCGGGGACACTCACGCCCCAGCCCCTTCCTCCAAGAACACACGCGCCCGGTGAGCAGCCCCCGGCCCTGGTGCTCCACCTCCCAAAGAAAAGACCGAAGCACCGCTTTTGGCAAAACTGTTTTATCGTTTAAAAAATAAACCTTACATTTGACATACAAAAAGGCACTTTGAAAATCATTTTAAACTTTGAAAATCGTTTTAAAAGGCTTAACAAGGTATCTGCCCTGCCCCCCTTGCCCTCTTGGCCGTGTCTAAGTCTTCAGAAATCTGGGTGCCGTTTTGCTCTCTGAGAGGAGCTCGGCTGTTCCTGCTGCTCGGCAGCGGTGGCCATCACGCCCCCACCAGGGGCAGCCCCTCTTCTCCGTGTCCCACAGAGGCCCGACCCCAAGTTCCCAGGGCTCAGCAGGGCAGGCTGAGGGCACAGGATTCAGCCCTGACACGTCGCCTGGGTGTCCTGCTGCCCGGGCCTCTGCCCTGTTTCAACTCCACCTTCCTGGGCTCCTCCCCGGGCACGGGCAGGACCAGCCCTGGTGCCCCCTCTCAGCCGGCTCGTCCTACACGGAGAGGAGCTGCCTGGATGCATCCTATCTCAGAGAAATGGAGGCCAGCGGAGGTTCTTGGTTAGCAGTCCATCCAGGGTCCCTTGCACTCACATAGCTCTCTGTGTGTGTGTGTGTGTGTGTGTGTGTGTGTGTGTGTGTGTGTACGCGCATGCACGCGCAGGGGATTGAGCCCAGGGGCATCCTACCTCTGAGCTACACCCCCAGGCTGATTTTATTCTTTTATTTTGAAACAGGCTCTCACTAAGTTGCAAAGGGCCTAAGAGGCTGAGGCCAGCTGTGAACCTGCGACCCCCGTCTCAGCCTCCCAAGCGCTGGGTTACAGACATGTGCCACCATGCCCCGCACCACAGAGCATTTTATAACTGGTCCTTGTAGACTTCAGATGGCTGAGGATAAGGACCAAAATCTCACCGGGACATGGCGCCTCCACCTCTCAACACCAACTCCAGCCAGTCAAATGGACCCTGACAGCTTTCCGAGAATGGAGACACATTTGCCCCCCCCCATGCCAAGGGACAGAAGAGCTGCAGAGACATCCTTTAAAACGCCCGAGAGCAAGGTGCGGAGAGAAGGTTCGTCCTTGGGAATGGGAACCAGCAGAAGGATAATTCACCCAGTGCGCTACATCTCCCTGGTCCTGCCCTGGTAGCAGACAGGCACACCTCTGCGACCTGCTTTGCAGACGCCTCCCCACGGGTGGACACAGCCGTTGCCGGCTCCTGGGCTTGCTGGAATCTCTGAAACGCACGCTCAGACCCCTGGCCACCATGGCGGCTCGGGTGCGGGGCGCCTCGCTCAGCGGGAGCCGAGTGTGCTGGAGTCTCTGCAGCACACCCACCTCGGTGCGGGCGAGGAAGCTGCGGGCCAGCTGTGGGTGTGCCTGGAAGTGTCTGCCTGCCCTGAGCGCCCTGTGTCACCTCCTCCTCTCCCAGAAGCCCCTGGGACCTCATGCAGGGGCTCCTGGGAGAGGCGGCAGCAGCACAAGGTGCTGGGAGCAGAGCTCCGGGATCCTGCACACCTGGGCAGCGTGGCTGTCCCTGTCCGGCCGTCATTCTACAGCAGTTCCTAGATGGAACCTGAGCTTCCATTTAAAACCATCAGGAGCCGAGGCTCGCCCCACCCGCCTCACTGCACCGTCAAAAGGCCTAAGCAGAGGGAGCTGGGCGGCGTGCTTGGCACCGGCCCCTCTGCAGAGGACGAGGAGCCTTTGGGACACGCCTCGGGCTTCTGCTGTGAGCTGCTTCGTTGCCATGCCCACCACCTCCCGGAGGAGGGAGCTACCCTGGCTGGAGCAGCACCCAGGTGCCCCTGCCCGAGACAGTCCATGGCACACACCTGCAAGGCCTGGGCGAGAGGCAGCTGGGAGCCGGAGGGGGAAGCTACGGGAAAGACCCGCCAGCCGCCAGCCCTCCCCGGGGACTGGCCACACACCCGTCTTCCCGGCCTCAGCACCCTCACTTCCAAACCCAGCGCGGTGTGGACTGGGACTCGATTCAGTGGATTTCCAGAAGACTTTTTTTTTCACAGTAGTAAGGATGGAACCCAGGGGCATTCTACCTCCAAACTACACCCCCAGCCCTATTTTTTATTCTTTATTTTGAAACAGGGTCTCACCTGAGTTGCAGAGGGCCTCGCCAAGTCGCTGAGGCTGGCCACGAACTGTGATTCTCCTGTCTCAGCCTCCCAAGTATTGGGATTACAAGTATGGGCCATTATGTCTGGCTTCAAGCAGAATTTTTTTTTTAAATGAAAAATAGAAAACAGAGGGTATCCCAGTCCTGAGGGTAGGAGCTGCTTTGTGAAACCTGCATGAGACACAGATTCATACTCACATGTGACCAACTCATGACATACAGCAGGGGGCTGAGGAGCGCTGGCCCTGGCGTCAGAGCGTCTCCGTGGGAAGGGCCCAGGCAGGTGTCAAGGACTGACTGTATTTCCCGGGCTGGACTTTTTCAACAGGACTTTACGAAAGCACTTGATTCTGCAGAAGAAATCTCTGACACCTCTGCCCCCACCGACTCCCACACTCTCCACTGATAAAGGGGACGTCTGAGCAAGTCACTCCTCCCAGTAAGAACAGAACATTCTAGGCTCAGGCCCCACAGTGACTCACCATTATTCACAAACGGTGACACCAAGCCAGCTCACCCTTTCTCCTGGAGTGGTACCGGGGCACGTGGAGGCCCCTTTTCTCTCTGGTTTTGCAACTGCAGAGGGAGGAGTCCCAAAGGACAGATGGGAGGGGGCTGGCCAGCCCCGGGACAGGCAGATTGGGAGAGGGAAGACAAGACCGCCTGGCCTGGGAGCCTGGCCTGGGTAGAGGGCAGTGGTGGTGCACGGGCGCCGTCCTGTGGCCAGAGGTGGGACTGCAGCCAAAAGTGCACCCCTGAGCCCCACAGACACCACCACCCGGCTGGGCCCTTGGCAGTGGCTTTCTGCCAGGGCAGCAGCTCTTGCTATGGAGCAGCTTTGTTGGGTGGGGCTGCTGGAGGCCAGAGGAAGCCAACTTTTGGCAAGGGAGGCCCAGCACAGATAACTATGCCATGGACACATCTCCAGGGAAGGAGAGAAATCTTTCTAATCTATGGCCTAGAAGAAAGTATAAACACCCCAAAGTAGAGAAGCAGAATTTCCTGCTGCTCCTCCCCAGAGGGAAGCCCGTCCCCCAGGAAAACTCAGGAGACAGTGAGACCTCGCATTGCTCAGTGTAGAGTGTCACCCTAAAACACGGGGACGGTCGCTCAGAAAGGCCTGTTGTAGCCCTGCCCGGTCCTGCCTCGGGGGTGACCAAGTGGGAGGCTGGAACCAAGCTGGAGTGGGTCCTGGGCATTGTGCTTTCTGTTGTTGGTTTTCTTGAAAGAATTTCAGAAGCCAGGCATGGTGGCACTCGCTTGTCAGTTTCTCCCCATTACTTGGGGAGAAACTGGGAGAGACTGAGACTGGGAGATCGGCGGGTTCTCAGCCACCTAGTGAGACCTCAGCTACTCAGTGAGGCACTCTGCAACCTCGTGAGACAGTTTCAAAACCAAAAATAGGGCTGGGGGTGTCGCTCAGAGGTAGAATGCCCCTGGGTTTAATTCCTAGTTTAAAAAAAAAATTTCAGAAGCTCCCTGGAGGGTTCAGAGCAAACTGGCCCACGCTTCTCCAGAGCCAGGAGCCCAGCTATCCTGACCGTGGGGCTGCCTGCCAACTCCACAAAGCCTGGCAGAGAGGCGGAGAAGTGGGCGTGGACAGGAGAGACCAGCTGGCAGCGAGTGGCCATGCTCAAGGCGGAGGTGGCCCTGAGGTCCCCCACCAGGGCTGGCTGCAGCTTGTCCCCACCCACACTGCACGTCGGCCCCAGAAAGGGGCCACGGCCACCCTGGCCAGCAGGCCTGGCTATCTGCTCAGAGCAGAGATGGCTGAAGGTCCAGTGCCCCTTGAGGCCACATCTTCCCCCATCACAGACAACTGAACTGGACCTCTCCTGGTAAAATGAGAGGGCACTGAGAACAGAATCGCCCACCGCAGACCCCGAGAGGCAATGACTTCCTCCATTTAGGGACCCCTGGAATGGCCCGTGTGCCCGGTGTCTTGGGGTGAGACCTGCAGGAGAGAGGACCGTGGGCGGAGGGCCGGGGTCCTTCCCAAGGTTGCTGGGGCACCTGACCCACCTCCCAGGCAGAGCAGATCTCGACTGGGAAGACGCCACAAACAAGTCTTAATGTTTCCCATTATCACCCCTCCTCTCTCTAGACAGTGGGGGGCTGAGGGACAACGGAGGCCCAGGGTGGGGACAGGTACCCCAGAGGGCAGGGGGCCTCGGACACAGAGCAGTCAGAGGCAGGTGGAAAGGCACTGGACAGCCGGCCAAACGCGTGGAGGCTGGACAAGGGGCTGGCCGGAGGAGGCAGAGCTGGGCCAGCTTGGTGTCAGGCAGAGTAAGGGAGATGACCAGAGAGCCAGCCCAGGATGGAACAGAGGGCAGGGGTGCCCCCATCAGCCCAAGAAGGCCTCGTAGTCAATGTACCAAACCAGCTGGCCAGAGCTGGGAAGCACGCCCGAGATGGGCCACTTCCTGGGCTCCTGGCCCACGCGGCTCACCAGCAGGGTGATCTCCCGCTTCGCCTTGCCCATAACCAGCACGGCCACCTTCTTGGCTCTGTTGATGAGGGGCAGGCTGAGGCTCATGCGCCGGTGTGGCTTAAGGGGGCTCTGGGTCAGCACCACCAGCTGCTCGCCATCCAGGCCGGCGGGCGACTGCGGGAAGAGGGAGGCCGTGTGCCCGTCGGCGCCCATGCCCAGCAGCACTAGGTCGAAGCTGCTGTTGGCCACCAGGGCAGCGATCTCCCCGGCGTAGGTCTGGGCACCCTGGTCCTCCTCGGCACAGAGACGCTGGTGCAGGTGCACGGGCATCGGGTGGATGTTGTAGTAGGGGACCCGGATGTGCTGCAGCAGGTGCGCCTGCAGGCCCTGGAAGTTGGACTCGGGATCCGAGAGAGGGACGCAGCGCTCGTCCACCAGCCAGATGTGCGTGTGGGCCCAGGGGAAGCCGTAGTGCCCCGTGGCCAGCTGCTGGAACAGGGCGACGGGGCTGGAGCCGCCCGAGAGCGCCAGGTGAAACGCGCCAAAGTCCCGCACCGCTTGCACTGCGGCGGCCTCCATGTCGTTGGCCAGCTTAGCGATGAGCTCCTCGGGCCAGGCCGAGACCAGCGGGCTCTCTCGGTACTTGGTCCTGAGGACCTGGAAGTCGCTGGGCCATGGGGCAGGCTCTGGCCCCGGCACCAGCTGCTCCAGCTGCTGCTGGGAGAAGGACAACTGGCCGCCGCTGACCTCGAAGTCCAGCAGGTCGCCGTTCTCGGCTCCCCCGGGGTAGAGGCGCGGCACCTCCCGGGCCAGGCTGTCCAGCAGGGGTGTCCAGAAGACCCAGGAGGCCAGCAGGTTCTCCGTGGTGATGAAGGACTCCTTTCGGCAGTGGAAGATGTGGGACAGGAGGACGGCGTAGGCGTCTTGCTCCGCCACAGGGCTGTAGGCATAGAAGTCAGACAGAGGGCGGCCGTACACGCGGAGGCCGGGCCGGTCGGGCATCTCCTTCCAGCTCTGGGCGGGCAGGGAGGGCCTGAACAGGTTCCGGCTGACCAGGATGGCCGGGTGGCCCAGCTCGCCGTGTCCGATGTGGAAGATGATCTGCTGGGGCAGGCAGCGGCTGTGCTCCGAGGCCCAGTACCTCTCGCTCTGGACACAGTACGCCCGGTTCTTGAACAAGACCCGCACATAGCCCACTCTCTCGTCCAGGGCCTTGCCGGACATCAGGAGGAAAGGAACGCCCTCCCAGCGGAGGTTGTCCATGTGGACCAGGACGCCTGGGGAGGGGCAGAGGGTGCTGCTGCAGTGCTGAAAGCCAGCCCCCCACCCGCCCACCCTGGGGCTGGCCCCCAGCCCTCCCCCGCCCTCCCAATCTCCTCTCAGTCAATGCCCGGAAACCAGACTGGGGCTGACCCTGCAGCCACAACACCACCTCCCTGGGCCCCTCTGAGAGTCCTGGTCCAGCCAGCGTGGGAGCAACCCAGAGACCTGCGGAGTCCCACCGTGGGCTCTCTGGGAGGCAGAGCCCTGGGGTGAGGGAGGTCCCACCGGGAAAGGCACCTTCTCCTTTGGTTTTTAGAGTAAGGTCTAATATGCGGGGGAAGCCAGGAGGGTGAGCAGAGGGGGCGCGGGGCAGGAGACGCAAGTGTGTGTCTGGGTGTGTGCACCTGTGTGTGGGTGTGCCAGACGCTGCTGGTAGGAGCCAGACAGAGCGTCCTTCACACTGAAGTCCCCAGCCTGGCCTGGTTTCATGGTCTCCTCTCGCCTCCTCACCTAGAAAATGCAGCCAACAGCTGCGTGCACCTGCCCGGTCTGTGCCTCCTCCCGGGAGGACCAAGTGACAGGATGTAGACATTTGTCCTTAGAGGCTCCTGTGTTCTGTTCATTACCCGCGGGACAGCCGGGCTTTGAGCCCCAGACTGTCAAGGAGGACGGCTCTGGCGGGCATCGCTGGCCAGCACGGTGCTGCCCACGGGAAGTGAGTCTGGCTTGGGTCGCACAGAGGTGTGTACCTCACCGGGGCGGCTCCAGGTCGGAGCCTCACAGGTATCCCCCACCCAGCAAGCTCCCAAGCGCTCAGCCTGAATGGAGGCTAGCCTGAAGAGACTGCCTTTGCCAGGGGAGCCTACAGTGACCAGAGAAGCCCAGAGCACTACGCATGCTGGTGAAAACCCCACTGCGAGTCCCTGCCCCCCAAACCAGAGAGTGCGGGTTTGAGAGCTGCCTCCGGGTGCCGCGCCAGCTCCCTGCCCACCTGCGAAGGTCGGTGTCAGGCTGTGGAAGGCGTCCGGCTTCTGCAGCTCCCGGCGCACCTGCCCACTGTAGGCCTGGTACTGGCCCACCACGGCGCTACCCGGCTGCAGGCCCCGCAGGGCGCCGAAGGCCTGGAGCTTGTGCTGCAGCACGGCGTCCGAGCTGCCCACGTCGTCGGGCAGCTCCATGGCCAGGAGCGTGAGGGTCTCGGTCAGGTGGTTCTGGATGGTGTCGCGGATGACGCCGTACTCCTCGTAGAAGCTGGTGCGGCCTGAGGGGGAGGGGAGCGGTCAGGGGGACCCCAGGGGTGCACCCAGACCCCCAATCTGTGCACTTGTCCACCAGCCCCGGCCAAGGCTGTATGCCTGGGTAAAGCTCAACAGGGCGAGGGAAGGGGGATGTCTTGGGGCTACGGCCCTTCAGTGAGAGCTAGCTAAGAGATACTATGTCTCTACTCTGAGAACTTTCTGTATAGGAAGGGTCCTCCCAGCAGAGGCCAGCCCCACGAGCAGACGCTTGGCTGGCCCCTGGCTCTGCCCGGGCGCTGGCCAGCAGGAGGTGTAGCACGGGAGGGGCTGAGCCCCGGGTCGGCCTGCGGTTTCCCGGTATGTGAGCTTGAGAGGAACTTGACCCTTCTTTCTCAGAAGGCCCCGACCCAGGGCCCACAAGTGCCAAGCGCCCCTCAAAGAGGCTGGACAGATGGGAAGTAAGAAGGAGAGAAACGTCCTAAAATAAAATCACCAAACTACCAAACTAGTGCATGTGTATCTATGTTCATAGCCGCACAGTTCACCATAGCCAAACCATGGAACCAGCCGAGATGCCCATCAACAAATGAACGGATTACAAAACTGTGGGATATGTACACAATGGAATTTTACTCAGCCATCAAAAAAAAAAAAAACTCAATTACATCATTTTCAGGGAAATGGATGGACCTGGAGGACATTATGCTAAGTGAGATTATTAAGTCACAAAAAATAAGAAATTGGATGTTCTCCCTCGTATGCGAAAGCCAGGGAGAAAATGGTCATCGGACGAACTCTAGATGAAGAAGGAAATCCTATAGAGGAGCAAACAAGGCGACCTGAAGGATGGGAGGGGAGAGAGAGCTCCTCTAAAGCACATGGCGAGCTTTAACAGACATATCAAATCAGTCACAAGCCAAGCGTGAGGAGGAGGGAGGAGGGAACTGGGGAAGGCTGACTGGGTGATGTGTGCAGGCATGCGCCTCCACCATCTTGCAGCCCGTGAAGATGCGCGGCTGCACTGCACCAATAGAAAGTTAAAAAATTACAGACCATGACGGGGGTCCTGGGGACGCCCCCCGAGACTGGCAGAGGGTACGAGAGAGTCCCCAAGACCGGAGGCGTCCAGGGAGAGAGCACTGCGGGGAGGAGGCTCACGAGCAGAGGCGCTGGGACCGTGCGGAGGCCAGGCTTGGTGCTGGGCTCCAGGAGGAGCTGCTGCAGGGACTGAAGCAGGCCTGGCCCGGGTGTTAGAGAAGAGCCCTGGGCCGCCTGGGGAGAGGGCTGCAGAGAGGAAACTGCAGCTGCCAGGGGGACCGGCAGGTCCTGGAGACCAGGCCCCCGGCAACAGGGCGGGCGGGGCAGGGGCAGGGAACCAGCTGCGGAGGAGGGAAACCAGAGCTTCCAGCGAGACGAGAGGTGTGGAGACATCCCAGTGGAGCCATCAACCGGGCAGGTGCACGGGGCCGTCGAGCCCGGGGAGCGCTAGCTGACACACCAGGCAGGAGAAGCCAGGTGAGCAGGGCTCGTGGGGCGGGGCAGGGAGGAGCTAGTGAGCGCACACCCCAGGCTCACCCCACCATGCGCTGATTATCCCTGAGGCAAATACAGGCACGGCTCTGAGCTTAGGCTTCAGGGCACACCACCCGGCTCAGGGCCCTGCCTGCAAGCACCCAGAGCCACAGAGAAAGCCTCACACACGGTCGAGGAGCCACCGGTCGTTTGCTTAATGCTCGGTGTGTTACCTACAAGGTGGGACCAGTTTTCTCAAGCAGCTGACTCCTATCCATCCTGAGAAGGACACACAATCACTTTGAGAAACCAAAATTAACTTGAAACGGCGATACAGAATGCCCAGATTAAACAGAACGCCAATAAACGAAATTATTGGAAATAATATCATCATTTCCAATAACAGTATCATTGGAAATTAGAAATTCAATAGATGAGCCCAGAGTGGTGGCACACACCTGTAATCCCAGTACTTGGGAGGTGGAGACAGGAGGATCCCAAGTTCAAGGCCAGCCTCAGAAATCTAGTGAGGTGCAACTTACTGAGACCCTGTTTTAAAAAATAAAAATGCGAAGATGGCGACCGAGAAAAGCGGGGCTTAAGAGCCCCGCTAGCAACCAATCTCCTTACCACAAAATCAGCGCCTTTCATAGCCATAAAACACCATCACCAGAGAAACAAAAAAATCACCAGGCTCCAGAGAGAAAGCGGACTGAGAACAGAGCTCAGAGCCACAGAGGAGGTACACCGGCCTCACGCCCGAGGACGCGGCAGCAGCGCCATACTGCCGGCGGCAGCGGCGAGTTCACCGGACGGCTACAGCAAGCCGAGGTGAGCTGCTGCGGAACAGCCAGGCGGGATTTTTCAGCACAGGGAGCATCTAAAGCTCCCAGTGGCTGAGCTCAGCACACGCTGCAGGGACTCAGAGTGGAACTCAAAACCAAGAATAAATAAGCCAGCCTCACGGCCGAGGGCATAGCAGCGGCGCCATATTGCCACCGGCAGCGGCAGCAGCGAATTCACCAAGTCCAATACAGCTACATCTGTGAACTCAAGAACAGTGAGTCAAATTGCGGGCCACAGAGGAGAAATCCCAGTACTGTACTCCCTGGGACTTGACCCAGTGGGGGAGTGGCGGTGGCAGAGATATCACACCATAGGAGAAAGCGAAACCTGGCACCCCCCCACAGTCTAAAGCAGCCTCTATCGACTCCCTGGGTCGGAGACTCTGTGATACAAACCCAGTAAAGGAGTAGTGGGGTCTGAGATACTACTGACTCGAGATCCAGAACACCTTAAGTGAAGTCCTAGTGACCCAAGGGAAGAACCCAGAGAAGGCACAAGCTTCCGAAATCATGGGAAAGAGGAATAATAATGGAGCAATGAATGCTCACAACCTCACAACATCAGAACCCGATAAAACAGAAAATCAGAGATTTCTAGAAGATCAAATCAGGAAAATAACTGTAGAAATAATAGAGGTGCTTCGAAAAGAACTCAGAGAGAGCCAAAAAGAGATAAAGGATGCAATTAATGAAGTAAAGGCCTCAATTCAAAGCACAAACAACCGAATAGAACACATGGAGAACAGAATCTCGCTCTTAGAGGATGATCATTCCAAAAATGAACGCATAGTTTCTAATTTAGAAAAAAATATCCAACAGCAGGAATCTGACATTGAAGAAATATGGGCCCATTTTAAGAGAGCTAACCTAAGAATAATTGGAATAGAGGAGGGAAAAGAAAGTGAAACCAAAGGGATAAACAATCTCTTCAAGGAAGTAATAGCAGAAAATTTTCCAAACATAGAGCAAGAGGTCGATACACAGGTCCAGGAAACTTATAGAACTCCCTTTAGACAGGATCAGAGAAGAGGATCCCCACGCCACATAATTGTCAAAATGACCAATGTGGAAGCCAAGCAGAGAATCTTAAAGGCAACAAAAGCAAAGGGCCAAGTGACATTCAGAGGCAAACCAATTAGAATCACTCCAGACTTCCCAAACCAAGTTATGAGAGCCAGAAGGGCTTGGAGTAACATATTCCAAACTCTGAAAGAAAACAACTTCCAGCCAAAAATTTCCTACCCAGCAAAACTTTCTATCAAATTAGATGGAAAAATAAGAAGCTTCCATGACAAACAGAAACTGAAGGAATTTATGTCTTCAAAACCAGCACTAGAGAAAATACTCAAAGAGATTAACTACAAAGAAGAAATAGGTAACACACACCAGAACCAGAGAAACAAGATTTTCCATCCAACAGACAACTAAGATTGGTTATCTGTGGAGATTCATTATTTATGTTAGTCTTTTACCTATCTCTAAATTGTATTGTTTGCTTTTATTGTTGCTAATTTTTAGGATTTCTAGTTGGAATATTAATATACCTTCAGATATAGCATTTGGAAATATTTTATCCCATTCTATTAGTAACTTTTAACTCTGTTTACATTGTCTTTGGATATATAATATTTTTTTATTTTTTAGGGAGTTTGTATACTCTTCTGTTGCCTGTGCCATTGAAATCATATCCAAGAAATCACTGCCAATCTCAATGTTGTGAGGTTTTATGACCCAGATTTTCTTCTAAAAGTTTATAGTCTTAAGATTTATATTTAGGTCTTTTATCTATTTTGAGTTAATATTTGTATATGGGATTAGGTAAGGGTCCAATTTTATTCTTTTCCATGTAATTATTATTTTTCAATAATATTTAGTTAAAAGATTATTATTTCCACCACCAAATGTTCGCGGAAACCTTGTCAAAAATAACTTGATAATATAGGGAAGAATTTAGCTCTAGGCTTTTATTTAACTCCAATGGTTTATATATCTGCCTTTAGAACAGTACTACACTGTTTCAATTACTGTAGCTTTATATGGTTTGAAATCAGAAAATATATATCTTCTAGCTTTGTTCTTTTTCAAGATCGTTTTTGGGTATCTAGAATCCATATTCCATATTAGGATAGATTTTTTTCTGAAAAATAAATATATAAATATATGATAGTTTCACCTGAAAAAAAAATAGAAAAAAATATTCTCTGGTAAGAAAGAAAGCAAAAAGAAATATTGAAATGTTATCTTTAAGTCATCAAAAGCTTGGTATCAGACAAATGAAACTGTTATGTGAGAGTATAATTTTTAATTTTGGATAAATTGCTATAATACTAGATGTCAACCACTAAGCCAAGCATGGGAGGGAGGGATGGGGAGAGAATGGGGTGGGGATCGGGTGGGGGCTGACTGGGTGATGTGTGCATGTATGTCTACAAAAGTTTGTATCCCACTATGATGTATGAATACAGTGCACCAATAAAAAAAAATAAAAATAAAAAATAAAAATGCAAAAACTTTGGGTTGTTCAGAGTGATTTTGAAATTTTTATTTTTTTTACTGGGCATGGAACCCAGGGGCATTCTACCTCCGAGCCATACCCCTAGCCCTACTTTTTATTCTTTACTTTGAAACGCGGTCTCACTGAGTTGCAGAGGGCCTCACTGAGTAGCTGAAGATGTCTGAGAACCGCGACCCTCGGCCTCCCGAGTGCTGAGATGACAGGCGTGCGCCACTCGGCTTAAAATCTTTCTTCTTCTTCTTCTTTTCTGTGACACTGGGGATGGAGCCCAGGGCCTCGTGCACGTGGGGCAGCTCTCGACCATGGAACTACACTCCCAGGCCCTGTTTAATCTGTACGTGTGCGCTCTTAACTCAGATTTTTAAAACTGTTGTATCTCAGAGGTGTGTGTGTGTGTGTGTGTGTGAGAGAGAGAGAGAGAGAGAGAGAGAGACAGACAGACAGACAGACAGACACTGCCCTGGGCCACATTTGGGTACAGAGTGAGCTATCCAGGCCCCCCGGGCAGTCTGGGCCCTGCTGGCAGAGCAGCCCACTGTGACTCAGAGTATAGAACCTGGGAACAGAGCACAGCGGCCTTGGGACCGCACCGGCAGCGTGAGGAGCCACAGAGGGTTCCAGACCTCCGGCAGTTAAGTGCGGTTATGGTCCAGCAATCCCGCTCCTGGGTCTATCCCAAGGGAAATCAGACCATACATCCACACACACAAAACTGTATACGAGTGTCTATCGCCGTACCAGTCAAATTGCCCAGAGCAGACAACAGACTCCCCCAGCTGGTGAGCACATACATAAAAGAAGGCACAAGCTGTGCAGCCCTGACCTGGAATCCAAAACACTCCACAATCTGAAACCTTGTGAGCACCAAGGTGATATCACAAGAGGGAACGTCCATGCCCGACCTCGCGTGACAACTCACAATCAAAATACAAGCCAGGGGACGCCGGGCGTGGGGGCCAGGCTTGTCGTCCCGGCGCGTGGGAGGCGGAGACAGGAGGATGGCGCTGGTTCGAAGCCAGCTTTGCTGGCTTAAGAGACCCTGTTTCCAAATGAAGAATAAAAAATAGGTCTCAGAGTGTAGCCCGGAGGTAGAAGGGCTTCCAGGAACCCCAGTAAAACACACACACACACACACACACACACACGCCAGGGGTGGTGGCGCACGCCTGTGATCCCGGTACTTGGGAGGCTGAGACAGGAGGAGCGCATGTCCTTGACAGCCTCAGCTACTTAGTGAGGCCTCTGGAACTTAGTGGCCCTGTTTCAAAATAAAGAAGAAAAAATAGGGCTGGGAGTACAGCTCGGGATAAAATACCCCTGGGTTCAATCCCCAGAATCAATCAATCAATCAATCAATCTCTCTCTATCTCTCTCTCTCTCTCTCTCTCTCACACACACACACACACACACACACACACACACACACACACACACCTGGGCGTGGTGGCGCACACTTGTAATCCCAGCATTGGGAGGCTGAGACAGGAGGACCAGGGTTCATGGACACCCTCAGCTACTTAGTGAGGTCTTTTGCAACTCAGTGAGACCCTGTTTCAAAATAAAGAAGAAAAAATAGGGCTGGGGGTGTAGCTCAGAGGTAGAATGCCCCTGGGTTCTATCACCAGTACCGCAAAAAGAAAAAAAGAAAAAATATATATATACACACACATACATATATAAATATATACATATACACAGTGTAAGACACCTTCAGGCTATGTGGATACGGTGTATATGAAACATAAATGAATTCTGTATTTAGACGTGGGTCCCATCCCCAAGAGAGCTCATTATGTAAATGCAAATACTGCAATATCTGCAAACATCCCGAATCCCAAACACTCTGGTCCCAAGCACTTCAAATAAGGGATACTCCACCCTACGTATCTGTGTAAGAAAATAGCTCCCCCCCACCCCCGGGGATTGAACCCAAGGGAATTCTACCTCCAAGCTATACCTCCAGCCCTGTTTTTTATTCTTTATTTTGAAACAGGGTCTCACTAAGTTGTGGAGGGCCTCACTAAGTATCTAAGGCTGGCCGAGAACCTGAAATCCTTCCTGTCTCAGCCTCCCAAATGCTTGGATTACAAGCGTGCACCATCATAGCAGCTTTAGATATTTACAGAAAATATCTTTCAATAGTAAAAACAAAGAGATGATATACTGAGACTTGCTACAATGTGGGTGAACTTCAACAATACTAAGTGATCTCACCGGGCGTGGTGGCGCACACTTGTGATCCCAGCATTCGGGAGGCTGAGACAGGAGGATCGCGGTTCGAGGCCAGCCTCAGCTACTTAGTGAGGTCCTTTGCAATTCAGTGAGACCCTGTTTCAAAATAAAGAATAAAAAATAGAGCTGGGGGTATAGCTTGAAGGTAGCATGCCCCTGGGGTCCATCCCAGTACCACAAAAAAGAAGAAAGAAAGAAAGGAAGGAAGGAAGGGAGGGAGGGAGGGAGGGAAGGAAGGAAGGAAGGAAGGAAGGAAGGAAGGAAGGAAGGAAGGAAGCTCAGAATAGGCAAATCCGAGGTGAGAGAGCATGCCAGAGGTTGCAGGGGGGCTGGGTGGAGCCCCTTACAGGATGACGAGTAAGAAGCATAGAGCTTTTTTGGGGGTGATGAAAACGTTTTGTGGTCCTGGGGGTGGAACCCAGGGGCACTCTACCTCCAAGATACACCCCCAGCCCTATATTTTATTCTTTATTTTGAAACAGGGTCTCACTGAGTTGCAAAGGGCCTCGCTAAATAGCTGAGGCTGGCCACAAACAGCCATCCTCCGGTCTCAGCCTCCTAAGTACTGGGATCACAAGCCTGAACCACCACGCCCGGCTACATCTCAGTAAAACTTCTAAGAACATTCCAGAGTAGGGATGTGGTACCATTAAAGAGGTGTTTGGGGAGGATGGAGCCCTGTGTGACGCACAAGAGGAACTGACCCAGACGGGGCTGGCGGGCGTGGCATCACGGAGGCTGTAAGTGCTGCCTTCAAAGAAAGTACCACAGGCAGCGTGGCAGACGGTGCGGTGCCGAGACTGGGCCACGGTGCCTGGACCTACGATCAGCGCAGTCTGGGGCGTGATCTCTGGGGCCAGGGTTTAAACACCAGCGCCGCCATCTCTGGTCTGTGATCTCAACCAAGCAATACCACCACACACAGAAAAACCAGACAATCACTGCACCTCCCTCGCAGGGCTGTGGCTCATGTATCTTTCTGTACACACACACACGAGGCTTGGAAGAGTGCCTGGTGTGTTCGTTATTTTACAGGCTGTAAGAGAGAGGGGCCAACCAACTCCGAGCTCACTGTGGCCGCTTGGAAAGGAGTTAGTCAGGTATGTTGGCACGTGCCTGCTACCCCAGGACTTGGGAGGCCGACACGGGAGGACTGCAGGAGGACTCAGCAACTTCGGGGAACCCTCGGCAACTTAGCGAGGCCTTGTTTCAAAAAAAAGGGGGGGGGGATGGGAGAGTAGCTTGGAGGTAGAATGACCCTGGGTTCAATCCCCAGTACAAAAATCAAAACAAGAAAAAAGAAAAGAAAAAGAAAGAGAAGAGTTTTGTTTTTTTTTTTAAGTAGCTGGTATTATGATGGTTTCAGTTTCAATCTCTGACTCCAAGTGGGGAAAGGTGGCCGGGGGTGCCGTCGGAGGCTCAGTGAGGACGGCGGAACCGCCATGAGCCGATGACGGCGAGCTGCAGAGCTGGCAGCCGCAAAACCACTGCTGCTGGGAGCCACTGAGAAGTGGGCTGCCGGCCCAGCTGCGGCCCCGGTGGCCAGCCCCAGCCCGACTGCGGACGCTTGAATGTGAAGAAGAGGCGTCTCGCGGAATCAGCGCATTACGGTAGCTCTGAGTCTAAAGGGGACGGTTCGGGTTTTAGGAAGAGATGAATTTTTGATGGAGAAATTGTAACAGAGTCCTTAAAAGCCCTATTATCTGCTTACTGTTCATTAATTTAGCAAATCCCTAAGTGGCCCTTTTCCTATTTTTAGCCTCTGGATTCTCGATTTGGGGAGAATGCGTGCCGTGGATCTGCTACCCGCTGGGAGACGCGCCTTCCTCTGCTCCTTCACTTGAGCTCCCAGGGGTGCACCTGTTTTTAGCACAGCTGCAGGTTTATGGACTCTGCTCCCGTCCCAGCGCGCCTCTGCCCTTTCTGTGTCGGCTCAGTACTGGGTGCGTCCAGGGGAAGAGGGCACGCGTGCGTCCACGCGCCCGGCGGGAAGCGAGGGCCAGTACCCCACTGATGCCCAGCGCGCCGCTTTGCTCCGGCTCCTGGTTCTTCCCGAAAAGTATCTATATTGGCTCCTTGCACCCTTTCCCAGGTTGAAGGTTAAAGGCTAACACCCACGATAGAATAAAAAGATATATATATTTAAAAAAAAAAAAAAACAGGATCAAGCTCTCTTGGTCACGCTGCTCAATCTAACGAGCTGGGAGGATGGCTGGGAAGTGCCTTTCACCGGCTGGCTACTCATTCCACCGCAGAAATATACTCAAAGGGGGAAAAACATTAAATGTTCATAAATGTTTGCGAATCCATGATTTTACAACTTAATAAATATATAAAAAAACACTGGATCATATATGTTTTGGGGGCAGGGGATGTGTGGGAATTGAACCCAAGACACTCTGCCACCAAACTACACCCCCAGCCCTTTTTATTTACTTATTTTTAATTTGCTAACTTGCTGAGGGTCTAAGCTGCTGAGGTTGGACTTGAATCTGCGATCCTCCTGTCTCAGCCTCCCAAGTACTGGGATTACAGGTGTGTGCCACCAATGCTCAGACTGTATTATATACTTTAAAGGGTGGATTTTATGGTATGTGAATTTTATCTCAATTTTAAAAAAAATCAGAACAAGCCGGGCGTGGTGGCGCACGCTTGTAATCCCCGTGTTTGGGAGGCGGAGACAGGAGGATCGCGCTGGTTCGAAGCCAGCCGCGCTGGCTTACAGGACCCTGTTTCCACATAAAATATAAAAATAGGCCTGGGAGTGTAGCCCAGAGATAGAAGGGCTTCCAGGAACCCCAGTACCACAAAAAAAAAAAATCAGAACATATTATTTAGGATGGGCAAACACTGAAAACAATCAAAATGCGTGATTAGATCATTTATATCACATATTTTGTGGTATAAACAGAACTGAATGGAAATATGGAAATATACAGCTACTAAAAGATGGACTATGCCGACTGTCAATTCAAGGAGACTTCAGTACTATACAAGTCCGCACGTGTGTGTGTGTGTGTGTGTGTGTGTGTGTGTGCGCGTGTGTGTAAGGGAGAAAGAGAGAGAGATTTAGGTAAGAAAAGGCAGAGAAGAGCGTTGTAGACCAATTACAGGTTTTATATAAGAATCCGGTAGAAGTCACATGGAATCCAGACATCCTGAAGCACTGCCACTACTCACAAACTCGGAAGAACAACATTTCCAATTGTAAAAAAAAAAAAAAAGATTCGTGAACATTATCTGATTTAATCCTTAAAACCCTGTGGAGAGAGGTACCAGGGCTTCTGGGGCTCTGCGGAGGCCGTGCTAAGGGTCACTGCCTTCAGAACCGGACCCCACACACCCACCCCTGCTGCTACACACTACGGGGATCTGGGTTTCCCCAGCAAAACCAGCTGTCAAAAAAGAAGAGAAAAGAAAAAAGCAAAGCTGGCTGCCATCCCTACCAGTATCTTCTGGGATCATAAATAAGGAGAGGTGGGGGCGAAGGGGAGCGCGGGGCAGCTGGCTGGCGCTCCCGCTCTGGATAGACTGCCTGCAGCTGCAGGCAGCACTGCAGATGGGCAGGGAGGGGAGCGGCCTGCTGAGCGAGCGCCATTCGCCCTCCCCCAGGGCACAGCGGGCGGCAGGCCGGTGCTGTGTACCTGGAGGACCTGGCTGCCCGGGCCCCTGGTGAAGGGTGCTCAAGGGTGACTCCAACCCTCAGCCGTGAGCACGCACCTTGCTCCTCTCCCTCAGGTCTGAGGCTAGACAGGGATCCTGAAAGCCCAGTGGGCACCTCCCCAGGAAGTCTCCCTCCTTCCCCTGCCAAAGAACAGCTTCTGGCCAGAGGGGAAGCAGGGCCATAGGGGGGCGCCCGTTTGCATCCTGCAGGGATGCAGGCACAGTGGGTAGAGGCTGAGGTTCTGCAGCTGCGGTTCCAGACTCAGCAGCCGCTGAGGGCCAGCAGGTCACGGCTGAGTGACCTGGCCAAGGTCGCTTCCAGGCCCATGCCACTGCATCAGGGGTCGCTGGCCAGGGCCCCGGCATCTGGGACTCCTGGGGGGGCACCAGGACAGACGGCTGCTGCCTAGCTGAGGGACAGACTCTTCTGCCCCCCACCCCCGCCCAGCCTGTGCAGCAGCCTGACTGCAGCAGGCTCCTCCGGGCCAGAGGCTGCGGCAGAAGGAAGGGAACACGCGCACACACACACACACACACACACACACACACACACACACACAGGGGAGGGAAGCCACGCTGCCACCCATTTGGAGATGGGTGAATGGGGGTTGGGGGAAGACATACGAACGACCTTGCAGCTCCTGAGTCCCTTCCCAGGGCTGCGGCAAGGCTGGAGCGAGAGCTCTGCGTCCGGGCCTGGCTTGCAGCACCCAGCATGCGGGGTGCAGTCTAGGCACCCTGGGGCCGGGAGCAGCCGCAGAGGAGAAGGAGGAGCAGGGTCTCTGGACACTGGACGGGCAGAAGTTGGGGCGGAAGGTGGAGCAGCAGGGCCCATGAACTCGGTGCTTCTGCCTGAGGTTCTGGTGCGGAGCTCAGTGCTCTGTCACTGTGCAGGAGAGCACTAGGCCAAAGCTGGCCTTGGCCTCAGAAGCCCCAGGACTCCAGCAGGGGTGACTCCCTCCAGCTGGCTTCCCATCCCACCCCACAGGATGGAACAGGTGCCCTGTGCTGAGCCCAGGCTGCAGGTAGGCCAGCAGTCTCTCTCCTCTCAAAGCAGCACAGGGGGCGGGCATGGTGGCCCACACATGTAACTGCAGTTACTTGGGAGGCTGAGACAGGAGGATCAGGGGTTTGAGGCCAGCCTCAGCTCCTTAGTGAGGCCCTCTGCAACTTAGTGAGACCCTGTTTCAAACATAAAAAATAAGCTGGGCTTAGTGGTGCACACTTGTAATCCCAGTACTTGGGAGGCTGAGATAGGAGGATCATGGGTTCGCAGCCAGCCTCAGCTGCTTTGTGAGGCCCTCTGCATCTTAGTGATAACCTGTTTCAAAATAAAAAGAATTAAGAATAGGGCTAGGAGTGTAGCTCGGAGTTTGACTGCCCTTGGATTCCATCCCAAGTACACACGCGCGCGTGCACACACACACACACACACACACACACACACACGCAGAATCGGGGGCTGCAGGGGCGTGAGCTGCCCTTGGGTCCCAGAGCTGCATCAGGCACCTTCTCAGGATGCAGACAAATCTGTCCTTCCGCACACACATGCAAAGGGGGGAGGCCCCGGCTGGGCACGCAGGGGAACAGAAAGTGACCAGGGTGACCCAAACCCCAGCCCGCCTCAGGCCTGCAGGCCAATCCTAACAAAAACACACTCCAGACCAGCCCCACCCAGGGGTCGAGCCTGGGGGTGGGGGGCGCCGTCCCTGGTCGGGTCCTGGCCAGGGCTGAGCACCAGGGCTCTGAGGAGTGGGAGAACACGGCGCCCTGGTGCGGGGGTGGCGAGGACCCGCCTAGCCGATGGAGCTCCGGCCTGTCCCTCCATCAGGGACCAGGAGGCAGCCCGGGCTCCTCCCCCACAGCTGCCTCCGCCAGCCCTGTCTGTCCTTCTGCGTGCCTGTCTTCTTGCCTGCCGGTGCCCAGCCCCTGGCTCCACAGGGACCCTGTGAAGAACCCACCAATGGCACCTGGTACAAGATGAAATGGGATGGAGGGTGGGAGACTCCAGGTTAGGGCAGCACTGGCCCCCACGCGTGTGTCCAGGGCAGGTCCTCCCTGCCCCACGGTGGGCGCAGGCAGGAGCCGCCAGAAAGATGGGAGAGGAGCTGGGCGTGGCGGGACGCCTGCGATCCCAGGATTGGGAAGCAGGGATAGGAGAAGCATAGGTTTGAGGCCAGTTTCAGCAACTTAGCCAGGTCCTCAGCACCTTAGTGAGACCTGTTTCAAGATAAAAAGGGCTGGGGGTGCAGCTCAGAGGGAAGACTCCCCTGGGTACAATCCTCACTACCAAAGAGAAGGAGAAGGAGGAGGAGAAGGAGAAGGAGGAGGAGGAGGAAGGAGGGGAGAGGAAGGGGAAGAGGAGGACGAGAAGGAGGGAGAGAGAGAGACCCATCTTCCCAGCACTCTCAGGCTGTCAGGACCTGGGCCCAGTCCAGGCAGCAGAGAGGAGAGCAGGCCGGGTCGCTGGCCGCAGCAGGGCAACAGAGGCACCGCCCGCCCACTCCGCCCTCAGTGCCAGGCCCGCAGCTCAGCCAGCTCATCTCTGCGGGGCGAGGATGAGGCCCAGCACACAGCCCCCAGGACAGCAGGCCACAGGGGCCTGTGCCGCTCCTGGGGACCAGGACGGACACTGGAGGGGCTCCGAGGAGTCCCTGCGGCCCGCGAGGGCTCACTGCCTGGGAAACAGGAGCCCCTCTTCCAGGTAGATCCTGGAGTGGAGAAACTCAGTGCCTTCTAGAAATGTCCTCCAAGGTCTGCTTGGGTCCCGCCTGGCCGCCCGCCCTGGCACCTCAGCTGCTGCCCCTGGTGCGGCTTGTCCACGAGGTACCCGGGGACAGAGGCCCTGAGGCTCCGCACGGAGCTTCCAACGCTAAATACGCATCCAAAGAGAGGAGAGACAGCCAAAGAGTAATCGAGGGGAGAGGAAGAAAAAGAAAAGGCAGTTGGAGAAAAAAGGGGAAGAGGCAGGCTTCCTGGTCTCCCCCAGGGCCGAGGTCCCGGGGTTCAGGACGCCGCGCCCTGGCCGGGCACTCCCGCGGGGCAGGAGGGCTGTGTGGTGGCCTTTGCGCCCCTCCCCGTCCCCCGCAGCGGCAGAAGCTGGTCACAGCACCAGGCAGGACAAAAGGCTGCTCTGCCAGCCCGTGCTGTGGACCCGGCCCGCGAGCTGGGGCCACGCTGCTGCCTCCAGGCCGAGGCTCCACTGCCAGGGACCTCGGGCGTGCCAGCAAACTCATCTGTATGAGGCCAGGAACAGCCCCTCCTCATATGACTCGTACTGGGGGCTTAAGGGCACAGTGAAAATGAACTTTTATTAGGAGGTAAGAACCAACACAGGGAGATGCTCAAAAGCTGTGATAACATCACAGACGCCTGAGCTCCAAGGGGCCTGCTCAACCCAAGACGAGGAAGCAATGCGCCGAGGTGCGTGGCACTGGGTCACTCCTTCCCTGGGGGCCGCAGCAACGACATGGGCAGGCTGGCCCAGAACTGAGCCCACACTGCAGGCCCGGCAGCGGACACCGCCTGCAGCGACCTCCCTCAGAGGGCAGAGCCAGGCACCGGAGCCAGGCAGGTGGCGCAGCACCCACCTTCAGCATCCACCGTCTCCTTGAGGACGATCTCCACCCGCTCCACGTGGTGCCGGCTCCAGAGGCCGTCCAAGGCCTTGCGGTTCTGGTCTCGGAAGGGCAGGATCTGAGCCACGGCCTGTCAGGAAGGGAGACTGGTCATCCTGCGGGCTCTTCTTGGGCTGGAGAAGCAGCCCTGGCTCCAAACCTCTCCACTGTCCACTTGGGGGAGACGCCGCTTGCTGAGTAACAGATATTCCGGACTTTGGGGTCTCAGCCCAGTAAAGACTCCAAGAACTGTGTATGTGTGTGTGTCAGAGAGAGAGAGAGAGAGAGAGAGAGAGGGAGAGGGAGAGGGAGAGGGAGAGGGAGAGGGAGAGGGAGAGGGAGAGGGAGAGGGAGAGAGGGAGAGAGGGAGAGAGGGAGAGAGGGAGAGAGGGAGAGAGGGAGAGAGGGAGAGAGAGAGAGAGAGAGAGAGAGAGAGAGAGAGAGAGGGAGGGATCCGAGGCTGGCTTGAAACTTGTGAGCCTGTTTCAAAATAAAAAATAAAATAGGGCTGGGGGTATAGCTCAGAGGCAGAGTGCCCCTGGGTTCCATCCTCAGCACCAAAGAAAGAAAGAAGGATTTCAAATCACCAGTCTTCTATGACTCTCTCCCTCCCTCCCCCTCCCTCTCTTTTATAATACTAGGTATTGAATCCAGAGACAGTCTACCTCTGAGCTACATCCCCAGCCCCATTTTTATTCTTTATTTTGAAACAGGGCCTCACTAAGTAGCTGAGGCTGGCTGCGAACCTGCAGCCCTCCTGTCTCAGCCTCCCAAGGACTGGGATTACAAGCGTGCGCCACCACGCCCTGGCTGAGTATCAAGTCTTAGTAAAATGAAGATATGCAATACCAAAAATATAGCAAGAAAAGCTTCAAGCTGAATACATTGAGTATTTTTTCTCATTTTGCAATCAACAAGTAGAAACCTCGCCAGGACTAGCCCTGCTCTGGGGAGTACCACTCAATTATCAAGGAGTAAAAACCTCACCAGGACAGGCCCCAGTTTGGAGACCACTACTTGGGACTACCGCTGTGGCAAGTGCATGCGGGGTTGATGGACAGTAAACCCGCTGCCCAGGTCACTACCTGGTGCCCAGACTCCAGGGGTCAGCATCTCACTGCCCTGTGTTCAGGCTTTTTTTTTGGCAGTACTGGGGATGGAACCTGGGGGCATTCTACCTCCCAGCTACACCCCCCTGCCCTATTTTTTATTCTTTATTTTGAAACAGGGTCTCACTGAGTTGCGGAGGGCCTAAGTAGCTGAGGCTGTCCTCCAACCGTGATCCTCCTGTCTCAGCCTCCCGAATGCTGGGATTACAAGCGTGTGCCACCGCAGCCGGCTGCTGTATTCAGTTTAAGAATTCAGGAAGAAGGCCAGGCATGGTGACGCACACTTGTAATCCCCGCGCTTGGGAGGTGGAGACAGGAGGATCAGGCAGGTTCAAAGCCAGCCGCGCGCGTTGGTTTAGGAGACCCTGTTTCCAAATAAAAATATAAAATAGGTCTGGGAGTGTAGCCCGGAGGTAGAAGGGCTTCCAGGAACCCCAGTACCACCAAAAAAAAAAAAGAATTCAGGAAGAAAACTCTGTGTGTGTGTGTGTGTGTGTGTGTGTGTGTGTGTTTTACTGAGGATTGAATCTGAATCCAGAGGCATTCTACTTCTGAGCTCTACCCCCAGCCATATATATATATATATATATATATATATATATATATATATATATATACATTTTTTTTTAACACGGTTTCGCTAGGTTAATGAGAGTTTCACTACTTGCTGGGGCAGTCTTGAACTTGTGATTCTCCTATCTCAGCCTAACAAATGTGGGTGTGCGCCACCACGCCCAGCTAGAAACCCATTTTTTTTTTAAGGTAGATGGGCATAAGATAAAGAGAGCTAATTCTAATTCTCATAGCATCCCCAACAGAAAGCCAGGTCCAAACACCAGAGGCCCTGGGCCTCCTCTGCAGTGGAGGCGGGTAACACCGAGGAATCAGCATACACCCTGGCTGGGAAGCGGCAGAGGGACAGGGCCGGCAGTGCTGCCTGCAGCGGGGTGTCCTTCGCCCTCATCTCCTGGAGTGCGACCGTGGGGGCTCAGATTCCTCAACCTCGTCCCACAATCAGTGGCGCCGGCCTTGCTGACGGGGTCCACCGGCACGCGGCACAGCCCAGTCCTGGCAGATGCTAAGCTGCAGCTCACCTGCTTGCCCAGGTAATGGTCCACCCGGTACATCTCCTCCTCTTGGAAAAAGCTCCCAAGTTCTGTAGCCAGCTGCTGGGCTGAGAGGTGGTCATGGCCAAAGGGCTTCTCCAGGACCACCCGCAGCCAGGCGCCTGGGCCTGGCCGGCAGCTGCTGTTGATGTGCCGGGCAATGTCTGCGTAGGCGAAGGGCGGCACGGAGAAGTAGAAGATCCTGCCCGCCTCCCGGAGGCCTCCCTGCTGGACCCGCGCCTCGATGCCCTTGCTCAGAGTCTGGTAGTCCTCGGCCGTCTTCAGTTGGCGGTACTGGCTCAGATGCAGGAACTGATCCTTGGCTTCAGCACAGTGACTGGCTGTCACGTCCTTGGGGCAGGACAGGGATTCCAGGGCCTTGGCCACCAGCTCTTGGCCCTTCTTGGGCTCAGTCAGGGCCGCCCCATAGAAGCTAAAGTGATGGCCCTTCCCCACCTCGTCCAGGTAGAGCTGGAACAGCCCCTGCCATAGATACTTCTTAGCCAGGTCCCCAGTTGCTCCCAGCAGGATTACAGAGACGTGTCCCGGGAGCTCCTGGGCCTGCAGGCAGCCCAAAAGGACCACGCACATAGCCACCAGGAGCATCTTCCAAATGCCGGGGGACCTGGGTGCACAGGGAAGAAGACAGACAAGGAACCAGGAAGGATTAGGCGGCTGTGATACGCAACGCATCCGGGACAGCAAACATCTCCTGCCAGGCGAGAAACAGCCAGGCTCCTTGAGAAAAAGCCAACAGCCCCCAACACCCCCTCCACCTGGGCAACTGGGCTTCTGTGCCAGGAGTCAGCGGGTAGGGAGACCGCCAGGCACACGGGGGCCGTGCCTGGGAAGGTCAGAGGCCATTCTGCTGCCGGGAGTGTGGGTAAGTGGAAAAACCACCAGGGCACGTCACGCGCTGGGCCTGGAGTGTCTGCCCGCTTTACAACCATGGCGGGCCTCAGCCAGGCACAGGCCCCTGGAGCAGCAGGGCAGCCCCAGCCCGGGAACGGCAGCCGGCCCCAGGTGAGCGCCAGACGCGAGTGGGCCTGGCCACCACCTCGCTAGCTCTTCTTCTTCCCAGGTCTACTGGACTCTGCACAAAATCACTGCTAGTAATGCCTACGGCACAGTAATTCGAGACTCTGGGCCTAGGGGTGTAGCTCAGCGGCACCTGCTTGCCTAGAATGGACCAGGCCCTGGGTTTAATCCTCAACACTGCAAAAGGCAAAACAACCCCAAACCCACAGACGCTGGGCCCCACTATCTGTGAGTGAATCCCCGTTCATCTCCTTAATAACTGAACAATCATTTAACCTCACCACACCTGTTTCCTCATCTGAAATGGGGATAAGAGTGCCTCCAACACAGGATTGTCCTGAGGATAAAAGGAGTTAATGTGTCTTTTTTATATTTATTTATTTATTTTGGTGGTACTGGGGTTCCTGGAAGCCCTTCTACCTCCGGGCTACACTCCCAGACCTATTTTTACATTTTTATTTGGAAACAGGGTCTCCTAAGCCAGTGCGCGCGGCTGGCTTCGAACCTGCGTGATCCTCCTGTCTCAGCCTCCCAAGCGCGGGGATTACAAGCGTGCACCACCACGCCCGGCTGTGTCTTTTTTATTTTTAACTGACACATAAAAATGTAAAATATAAAAATATTATATATATATAATTTTTTTGTGGTGGTACTAGTTCCTGGAAGCCCTTCTACCTCCGTGCTACACTCCCAGACCTATTTTATATTTTTATTTGGAAACAGGGTCTCTTAAGCCAGCGGGGCTGGCTTCGAACCTGCGCGATCCTCCTGTCTCCGCCTCCCGAGCACGGGGATTACAAGCGGGCACCACCACGCCTGGCCAGAGTTGTATATATTAACAGAATACATCATGATGCTTGATACATGGGTATATCAAGCAATGTTTAAATGAAGTTAAGGCTGGGCGTGGTGGCGCACACTTGTAACCCCAGCATTTGGGAGGCTGAGGCAGGGGGGTTACAGTTCACGAACAGCCTCAGCTACTTAGTGAGGCACTTTGCAACTCAGTGAGACCCCGTTTCAAAATAAAGAATTAAAAAACAGGGCTGGGGGAATAGCTTGGAGGTAGAATGCCCCTGGGTTCCATCCCCAGTACTGGAACAAAAAAATCAGGTAAGCATATCTATCTCCTCAAGCATTTGCCAATTCTTTGTGGTAAAAACCTTCAGAAGCTTTTCCTCTAGTTTTCTGAAATGCATATACATAATTATGTTATCTGGTCACCATACAGTGCAGCAGTGACCCAAACCTTCTTGCTTCTATTCAACCCTAACTTAGCCCCCAGAGATCAAACTTAAAACCACTTCATGCTCATAATAAGCTCAGCCCAGTGCCCACCCCTCCTCAGCACTGTGTACAAAGTTGCTATTACTCTGAAATAGTAGTGATTGCTTTTATAATAGCACTATCATGTAGCTATTATTCTGCAACAGTCATAACATAACCAGGTGCTTCTGGCCCTCGTCTCACGGAATCCAGCCAGGAGCCCTAAGGAACCACGTGGGTGGCTCTATTTCCGCCCCTTTCTGCAGCCGCTGGCTCGGGAGCAGCTTTTCAGCCGCTCTGGAGTGGCTGGCTTGCCCGGGCCCCCGGGGCGGCTCACAAATGCACCAAGTATTTGCTTCCTCTGGCCTTCTGTTCAGGCCACGGCTGGATTTGTATTCAGGGTGCCACATCCCCCCAGGCTGGCAAGCTGTGCTTCCAACTCCCGCTTGAAGACCGGCGTGGTGGCGCGCCCTTGCAATCCCGGCATTTGAGAGGCAGCTCATGGACAGCCTCCGTTAGTACTTAGTGAGGTCCTTGGCAACAAACTCAGTGAGACCCTGATTCCAAATAAAGAATTAAAAATAGGACTGAGGGTGTAGCACAGAGGGAGAACGCTCCTGGGTCCCATTCTCAGCACGGCAAAAAAACAAAAAAAACAAAACAAAAAAACTCCTGCTCAAGCCAGGGCTCTGAAGGGCCTGGTCGGAGGGAGGAGCTCCATGGGCTCACGGTGCAGGCCGGGCAGGTGGGGGAGCCCAAGGCCAGCACCCCTCGACACCCCCAGAAGACTGCGAACAGCTGGGAGGAAGGCGCCAGGCCCTCTCTGCCTCCTGGTCCTCGGATCCAGGGCCCGCTCCAAGGGCATGCCGCCACCCCCAGCCAGCCCTGCTTGGCCTGGCCCAGCTCTCCGCTAGCCCTCGCTGCCTGCTCCTGTCCCCCCCCCCCGCCCCATGCCTTGGAATTTGCACAGTCTGGGTGTTTCGACACGGTTGCTCACTCTGCGCTTGCGTAACACCAGGGCCGACTCTCCTCAGCCCGTGTGGGTGGTGTGCATGCATGTGTTTCTTCGTCCCATTTTTTTTACCTTAACTTTGTTGCTCAGACTTCAAGGTGCACCTGAATTCCCTGGGAATCTTGCCAGATAAAATGCAGATCCTGCTGCTGAGTCAAGGGAGGGGCCTGGGGGGCTGAGAGCTGGTCCAAGGGGCACACGCTTTGCGTGGCAAGACTCTGGAAGGCTGAGCCGGGCATCGGAACCAGGTGCGCACACCCTGCCTCCTCCCTGCACCACGACCAGGCGATTCTGACCCGGCAGGTCCAAGCACAGTACTTCCTACAGCTCTCAATGACCTGGCTGGCTCACCCCAGAAACAGCTGCTGTTAGATGACGCAGAGGCTGCAAGTGACCTATGTTAGAGGGGGCGCTCAAAGGACCGTTTTACAGAATAGGAGACTGGGAGGTGGATAAACGATGGCGTCTGGCAGCCTGGGCCCTGGGTCCCCACACAAACAGCTTTAGTCAGTAAGCGGAATGCAGCAGCAGGGGTCCCAGGACCAGGGCCGACAACACTTCCCGAGATGTAAGACCTTTGTAAACCACCTGAGCAGATGAGGCCCGGTTTCTGCATCTATCAAACAGGGCTGATCGTCCTGACCCTAAGAGGTACATTGTGAAGACTGCCTGAGGTGGTGCCTTCAACAAAAACCGCTAGGCGGATTAAGTTAATTAAATGTAAAGTGCCTCCTGACCCCAAGGGCTGCAGAATGCCACTGCTGTCCAGAACACTGCAGTCCACTCAGATCTCTGGAGCCACAGAGCCAAGCCCTGCAGACGGCCCTGGAGAACAAAGTCCAGTACCCAAGGAACACTCTGGCCAGGCCCCGTGCCAGGCCCCACAGCAGAAGGAAGACTGGCAAAGTCATCCTCCCAAGGAGAGCCAGAGGTGCTCAGCAGAGTCAAGAGCAGGCCCCCGGCCCCCGGAGCAGCGGCCGGGCTCAGGACAGACACCAGGGCAGCTGTCCACCTGCAGGCTGCACCGCTCGCACACCCAGAGGCTGTGCGCTTGGAGGGTTTTCCTGAAGTGCTTACTTCTCCTCCAGACTCCTTGTCGATCTGAGGGAAACGGGCTCTAAAACAATCCGCCCAGACTGGACATTTGAAGTTAGCCATAAAACGTGGAAGTGGCCAACTAACGGCCAATCCAACTACGAGCTTTCTTCTCTTGTTTTAAATTACGAAATCAATAAGAAAACCCTTAGTGGGAAGTCTGAGAAGCTGGAGGGCAGGAAGGACAGGGTATTGGATTGGGAACCAGAAAATGTGGTCCTTCTGGTCTAGGCCTTCCCCCAGTAACCACGTGACCTTGAACAAGTCATTTAACCTTGGGGGGGAGGCGTGAGTGTCTGTGTTTTCCAGGGACAAGTGGTACCCACCCTATCACCAGGGAGACACCATCCCTTCCTGTACCAGCCCGGAGATGCTCAGAGCCAGAGGCCCCGGCAGCAGGGTGGACAGACAGAACTCAATTGCAATGGAGAGCTGACACCTGCGTGTCATTCAGAAATTCTAATATTATAACCGAAGAGTGTGGAAGGTACAGGGCCATTTCTGAGTCCAGAAACTCACCCCCTACCACACGCAGCGCTGGGGCTCCTGCAGGGAGGTCCAAGGGGGTATGCTCCAACAGACAAGCTCTCCTAGGAGCCAGGACTGGCAGGGCTCAGGTACCCAGGCCCAGGCAGCCTCCAAGGCCACGAGGTCGTCCCGGGAGAGACTCACCTGTTAGACGAGGATCCTGCTAACCTCCCGGGAGAAGCAACTCTCGCTTGGCCAGCCAGCAGCTTTGGATAGGAATCCGGCTCTGACTCTTGGTATTCGCCTAACCAGAAGAGGCAGGTCTGGCCAGAGCCCATGCAGCTGTGCCCACCCAGGCCCGCACCATCCGCCCTTGCACCGGAACTCCGGCAGCAGAGCGGTTTCTGGTCAGCCACAGCGGGGAGCGGTCCTGAGCCACAACGGCCAGCAGACGGGCGGGAGAGAGGAGCTGGGGGGAAAGGTCAGAGGCTCTGGATGCTGCCCAGTCCCTTTCCCCACCCCCTGGGGACATCTTTAACTCTGCAGCTCTCTAAGTGTGCCAGGCAGGAAGGGAGAAATGTTCTACCCATCACAGGCCACTAGTGAGGGCCTTTTAAAGGACGTGGGGGAGGAAAACTAAGGAAGTCAAACTAAAGATCATTTATTGTTGTTGTTGTTGTTGGTGGTGGTGGTGGTGGTGGTGGTGGTGGTGGTGTGTGTGTGTGTGTGTGTGTGTGTGTGTGTGCTTGTGATGATGGGGATTAAACCCATGGGCATTCTGCCCCCAACCTAAACACCCAGCTCTATTTTTTATTCATTTTGAAACAGGGTTTCACTAAGTTGTGGAGGGCCTAAGTTGCTGAGGCTGGATGCAAACCTGTGACTCTCCTGTCTCAGCCTCCCAAATACTGGGATTACAAGGGTGCGCCATGACGCCTGGCTCTAAAAAATCTTTTTTTTTTTTTTTTTTTTTTTTTGTAGAACTGGGGATGGAACCCAGGGGCATTCTACCTCTGAACCTTCAGCCCTATTTTATTTTTTTATTATTTATTTATTTATTTATTTATTTATTTATTTTTGGTGGCACTGGGGATGGAACCCTTCTACCTCTGGACTACACTCCCAGACCTATTTTATATTTTATTTGGAAACAGGGTCTCTTAAGCCAACGCGGCTGGCTTCGAACCTGTGCGATCCTCCTGTCCCCGCCTCCCAAGCGCGGGGATTACAAGCGTGCGCCACCACGCCCGGCTTTATTTTTTATCTTGAAACAGGGTCTCAGTAAGTTGCTGAGGCTGGCCTTGAACTTGTGACCCTCCTGTCTCAGTCTCCCAAGTATGAGGATTACAAGCGCACACCATCATGACTGGCCGCGTATGCTCTTGACTATGGCTACCGTATCAATAAAGTAAGGATATTCTATATTGGTCTGCTTGAAATTGTGGGAATATTGATACCACATGTATTGGCAAAGGCTGTAAACCAGATTCCCCACCACCAGCCCCACCCCAACAGGAGTCAGCTCTAAACACCAGCACTTGCCCGGCGTGGAGGCGCACGCTTGTGATCCCAGCGCTTGGGAGGCTGAGACAAGAGGATCCCAGGTTCGCGGCCAGCCTCAGCTACTTAGTGAGGCCCTTTGCAACTCAGTGAGACCCTGTTTAAAATTAAAGAATAAAAAGTAGGGCCGGGGGTGTAGCTTAGAGGTAGAATGCCCCTGGGTTCCATCTCCAGACCCGCAAAAATATAAATAAATAAAAAGTGTGGCTATGCCCCCAAATGGCAAAATTAAAAATGCTGGACTAGCCGGGCGTGGTGGCGCACACTTGTAATCCCCGCGCTTGGGAGGTGGAGACAGGAGGATCGCGCAGGTACGAAGCCAGCATCGCTGGCTTAAGAGACCCTGTTTCCAAATAAAAATATAAAAAACTAGTTCTGGGGGTGTAGCCTGGAAGTAGAAGGGTTTCCAAGAACCCCAGTACCATACACACAAAAAAAATGCTGGACTAGCTGGGCGTGGTGGCGCACACTTGTAATCCCAGCGCTTGGAAGGCTGACAGGAGGATTACAAAGGTTTGAAGCCAGCCTCAGCTACTTAGTGAGGCTCTCAGCAACTTAGTGAGACCCTGGTTCCAAATAAAATTTAAAATAGGTCTGGGAGTATAGCCCGGAGGTAGAAAACCTCTGGGTTCCACCCTCAGTACCACACACACACACACACACACACACACACACACACACACAATGCTGGCCTAACAGCGGGTTAGGCCACACGAGTTATCTATCCCACACAAGCTGGCCAACAGGGAGCAGCTCTGCTCCATGGGCCAGGCTGCCCAGAGCGCTAATGGCTGATGACCACAGCCTCCCGTCCACTTTGCTGCAGAGATTCCTGCTCCAACATCAGAAGGACATGGTGCAGAAGCCCTAGTTGTTCTAGTAAATGCTGGAAGCCAGGGGCTAGTTGCCAGAGCACTGGTTAAGTGTGAGGACTTTGGGTTCAGCCTTTTGATCTGCAGCCGGTGACCTCAGGCAAGATATCTGACCTCTGTGTGCCTTGCCACAGAATGGAAAATCAAGCTGGCTACAAGCAAACGTGGAGGTGATGCTGGGAAGTCACCTGGGCAAGGCTTGGCAAACAGCAAGGACTCCAGAAATGCTAACGCTTCAGCACCCCAAATACAGGGTGCCTTGCCAGCTTCTTGGAACGGCTGCAAAACCAATTAACTATCTCATAACACAAAAAAGAAGAAAATGTGTCAAGCTCACAGCTCAAGCTAGGTTATCAGGCCCTTCCCACCACACTGATGAAAGGCAAAGCCATAGCCCGGCGTGGTGGCACACGTTGTAATCCCAGCATTCGGGAGGCCTCAGCTACTTAGTGAGGCCCTCCGCAACTTAGTGAGACCCTGTTTCAAAAATAAAGAATGAAAAATAGGGCAGGGGGTATAGCTTGGCAGTCAAATGCCCCTGGGTTCCAACCCCAGACCCGCAAAAAAAAAAAAAAAAGTATCTTTCTGTTTCCTTTGAAATGGCCCTAATGTCTGGCAGTAACAGTAACTTAATAACAATAACCTGACAGTAACAGTAACTCTAGTCTCTGGATAAAAACAAATTGAATGTAGGGCACGGAGGTGCAGGCCTGTCATTCCCGCGCTTGGGAGGCGGAGACAGGAGGATAGCGCGTTTGAAGCCAGACCGCTGGCTTAAGAGACCTTGTTTCCAAATAAAAATATAAAATAGGTCTGGGAGTGTAACCTCGAAGTAGAAGGGTTTCCAGGAACCCCAGTACCACACACACACACACACACAAAAAAAAAAAAGAATAAAAAATAGGATTGGGGGTGTGACTTGGAGGTAGAATGCCCGCCCCCCAGGTTCAATCACCAGGACCACAAAAATAAAATTATATGTATGTGTACACACACACACACACACACACACACACACACACACACACACACACACGAGGTCCCAGTTTTTTGCTATCTGCTATCCCTGCGCCCCGAGGGAGGGGCTGTTTGTCCAAAGGGTGAAGTTTGACCTAGGAAGTTCCCAGAACGCCTCGCTTCTGGCTGGACGTCCGAGGCTGGGACCGGACGCAGCCGTCCAGCTGTGGGGGCGGGCGGGCCGCGGGCACCTGGGCCGCCGGGCTCGGCTGGCCGCCTCCGGCTGACCCGAGCGGGGCCGCGCCGGGAGGGGCGGGGTGCCAGCCCGGGCTGTAAATGCCGCGGGCGGGGGCGGGGGCGGCGGCTTACTCGCGTCGCTGCTCCGGGAGCGGCCGGCCGGGCGGGCCGCCGAGTGGGCCTGCGCCGGCCTCCTCTTCTCGGGGCCGCGGCCGGCAGGTGCGCGCGTCTCCCCGGGAGCCTCCGGAGCGCCAGGCGCGCGCCCGCGCCCAGGGAAGGAGCGCGCTCCGGGGCCCGGGGCGGGGGCGCGCAGGGGCGGGGACACCTGAGGCCACGCCTCCTCGCGGTCTCAGGGGCGGAAGCCCAGGCCACGCCTCCTCGCGGTCTCAGGGGCGGAAGCCCAGGCCACGCCTCCTCGCGGTCTCAGGGGCGGAAGCCCAAGGCCACGCCTCCTCGCGGGCTCGGGGGCGGAAGCCCAAGGCCACGCCTCCTCGCGGGCTCGGGGGCGGAAGCCCAAGGCCACGCCTCCTCGCGGGCTCGGGGGCGGAAGCCCAAGGCCACGCCTCCTCGCGGGCTCGGGGACCGAAGCCCAAGGCCACGCCTCCTCGCGGGCTTCGGGGCCACGCCCTCTCGCGGTCTCGGGGGCGGGGACACCCGAAGTCACGCCTCCTCGCGGGCTCGTAATCCCAGTACTTGGGAGGCTGAGACAGGATTACAGGTTTGTGGCCAGCCTCAGTTACTTAGTGAAGCCCTTTGCAACTTAGTGAGCCTCTGTTTCAAAATAAAGAATAAAAAATAGGGCTGACGGTGTTCTACTCAGAGGTAGAATGCCCCTGGGTTCAATCCCCAGTACCACAATAAATGAATGAATAAATAAATAAATAAATAAATAAAAGAGGGCTGAGGGTGTAGCTCAGAGGTAGAATGCCCCGGGGTTCCATCCCCAGTAACACACACACACACACACACAGAGAGCATTAAATGAAAGAAGGCGTTCCCTGGAGGTGACAGGTGTTCACCTGACTAACCGTGTTGGCTGCTTCTCCCGGCGCGGGGCAGATGGTCATTTCCAGCCGGCGCCCGTCCGTCCTGGCCTCTCCTGCCTGGCCTGTCTCCACAGCCCTCCAGCTCTGCCAGGGCCCACGGTGGTCCCTGCTCCTTCTCTCAGCACAGCCCAAGCGACCTGCAGCCAGCTAAGGCAGCCAGACCGCCCAGGGCCACCTGGACACGGGTGCCCCATCCCCACGGTGGGGCACCCCAGCTCTGTCCCTTCTCCAGACACCTCCCAAGCACCCCAGGCACAGAGACCTGTGGCCACTTCTGCTAAAGAACCCCTGGGGAGGGGACTCTGACCTGAGAGGACACCCAGGGCAGGTGTGTGTGTGTGTGTGTGTGTGTGTGTGTGTGTGTGTGTGTGTGTGTGGTACTAGGGTTCCTGGAAACCCTTCTACCTCCAGGCTACACTCCCAGACCTATTTTATACATTTTTTTTAAAATTTGGAAACAGGGTCTCTTAAGCCAGCATGGCTGGCTTCAAACCTGCGTGATCCTCCTGTCTCCGCCTCCCAAGCACAGGGATTACAAGCGTGTGCCACCACGCCTGGACAGAGCAGCTTTTTAATTCACGATGGTTCCTTCAGAGCAGGGCGCCGGAGGAACTAGCAGAGGGGACTTGGCACTGGCCAGCAGGAGCGATGGATTCCGGGAAGGCTGGGAGCAAGGGAGGCAGGCTCCCGTCACCAGGCTCAGGGGACGCAGAGCTTCCGAGAAAGCTAAAGGCTGAGTGCGGCTGGGTGGCAGTGGGGACCAGGTGGCAGGACCCCATAGCTAGAAGGGGATCGGGGCCCAAGGCAGGGGTCAGCTGAACCCACATGGATGGTGCCGAGACCCTTGGCTGCGAGCCCTTCCGTATTCCATAACCCTGTGAAACACAGCTATGAAGACCCAGGCCAGGGAAGGTGCAGATGGGAGGGACAGGGAAGGACCAAGGATGTGTCCCAGTCTCCATGTGGTCACCACAGGGTGAGCCTGTTACCTTGAGGGCATCTTCTAGTTCTTCTAGTGTGTGTGCGTGTGCGTGTGCGTGTGCGTGTGCATGTGTGTTACTGGGGATGGAAGCCAGGGACATTCTACCTCTGAATTACACCCCCAACCCTATTTTTTATTCTTTCTTTCTTTCTTTCTTTCTTTTTTTTTTTTTTTTGCGGGGCTGGGGATGGAACCCAGGGGCATTTTACCTCTGAACTACAGCCCCTGCCCTATTTTTTATTATTTATTTTGAAACCGGGTCTCATTGAGTTGCAGAGGGCCTCACTAAGTAGCTGAGGCTGTCTGTGAACTGCGATCCTCCGGTCTCAGCCTCCCCAATGCTGGGATTACAAGCGTGCGCCACCACGCCCGGCTATTTTTTCTTTTTTTGTGTGTGTGGGTCTGGGGATGAAACCCAGGGGCATTCGACATCAGAGCTACACCCCTGCCCTATTTTTTTTAATATTCTTTATTTTGAAAGAGCGCCTCACTAAGTTACAGAGGGCCTCACTAAGTAGCTGAGGCTGTCCGCAAATCATGATCCTCCAGTCTTAGCCTCCAGAATGCTGGGATTACAAGCGTGCACCACCACACCTGGCTTTTAACTTGAGACAGTTTCACTAAGTTGCGAAAGGCCTCACTAATTAGCTGAGGCTGGCTGCTATCCTCCTGTCTCAGCCTCCCAAGTACTGAGACTACAGGTGTGTACCACCTGGCTGACATCTTTAAAAATATCCTCATACTAGCCAGGCGCGGTGGCACAAGCCTGTAAATCCCGACAACTGGCAGTCTGGGACAGGAGAATGGCAGGTTGGAGACCAGTCACAGCAACTTAGTGAGACCCTGTTTCAAAATTTAAAAATAAGGCCGGGCGTGGTGGCACACGCTTGTAATCCCAGCATTTGGGAGCTGAGACAGGAGGATCACGGTTCACAGACAGCCTCAGCTGTGAGGCCCTCTGCAACTCAATGAGACCCTGTTTCCAAATAAAATAGGGATGGGGGTGTAGCTTGGAGGTAGAATGCCACTGGGTTCCATCCCCAGTACCATGAGTAAATAAATAAATAAATAGGGCTGGGAGAGTGGTTCATAGGTAGAATATCCCTGGGCTTAATTCCTGGTACCACAAAAATAAATAAGTAAAATATCCTCATACCAACTGAGTTGTTGCTGGGCTCCCAAGGAAGTGCCTGCGTGTCCACTTGGTTGGGTACCAGTGGGCCGGGTGAGCAGGGAGGGCGCGTCGGTCCTCACCTCTCCTCCCTCGCCTCGCCTCGCCTCGCCTTGCCTCCAATCTGGGTCTCCTTCCCCCTCTCTGCCTTCCTGTTGGATGGGCCCATAGCTTTGCTCCCCATCATGGAAACAACTGAGCCACAGTAATGCCAGTGGCCGAGGGGGGAGAGTCTCGTCCCCGAAAATAAACATCTAAACCCTTGTCCCTGCGGGCCTGGTGATTGGTGTCAGCCCGCTGGTCTGTCTGAAGCCGGTTCCATCTCTGTACGCCTGGCGGCTACTCTACACTCCCGGACACAGTGCAAAGGGCCAGATGCCCCAAGCCCGCCACAGAGCACGCCAGCAGAAGAGGAGGGTGCCCCTAGAGGCAGGAGAATCCTGTGACCAGCCGCCTCTGCAGTTTCCCTAGCCCACCCTGCATAAGAAAGCCCCTGGGCCTCTGTTTATGATTCTCATTTTGTTTGGATTTTTCTTCCTGGTCCTTAAGCGGCGGGGAGGCCGAAGCCAAGGTTAACTCCGCTGCTCTGCAGACATGCCGAGTGAGACCCCGTTGATGAACAACTCCCGGAGCTGTCCGGGGAGTTAGAAACCGCAGTTTCTATTTTCAGGTACCACTCCCTAAGCCAGCTTGCAGGATCCTTGCCTTCTGCAGGGGACAGGCAGGGAGGGAGGGAGCAGGTGTTGTCCATTTTCAGCCACGGTAGATCTGCATCACCAGCAAGAGATAGCCAGAACTCTTTTTAATTTTTATTTTCTTACAATTGGCTTCATGAAGTAATGAAGTAACGATGACTTTTCTATAATCACCGTAATAAGTTTCCACAATTTAACAATAGCACAAGTCACAGGTTTATTTTCTTTTTCTTCCTTTTTTTTTTCTTTTTTTTTTCTTTTTCTTTTTTTGGAACTGGAGGGTGAACTCAGAGGCATTCTACCTCTGAGCTATAACCCCAGACCTATTTCATTCTTTCTTTCTATTATTATCATTTTGAAACAGTCTCACCAAATTGCTAGGGTCAGACCTGAAATCCTTCTGTCTCAGCTTCCCAAGTACTGGGATTATAGGCCTGCATCACCACCATGCCTAGCCCACAGATTTATCTTCTTTCTTCTTTCTTTCTCTCTTTCTTTCTTTCCTTTCTTTCTTTTCTCGATACTGGAGATTTTACCCAGGGGCATTCTACTTCCAAGCTACACCCCTAGCCTATTTTTTATTTTTAGTCTTGAAACAGGATCTTACTAGGTTGATGGGAGTCTCACTTCATGCTGAGGCTGTCCCTGAACCCGCGACCCTCCTGTCTCAGCTTCCCAAGTTCTGTGGGTACAAGCATGAGCCACCACACTCTGCTCACGGGTTTCTTTTCCTACAGCTGTGGAGACGCCAGGCATGGTGGCACATGCCTGTAATGCTAATACTTGGGAGGCTGAGACAGGAGGATCTAGGTTGGAGGCCAGCCTCAGCAATTTGTAGTTGTGGAGGTCAGAAGCCTGATTTGGGCCTCCCTGGGCTAAAATGAGGGGTGCGTGGGGCTGAGCTCCTGCGGAGAAGCCGTCTTCTTCTGGGTGTCTTGCATCAGGTATTTGCTGCTTTTTTATATTGTATAGGCAGAATCTGATACCTCGTGGTTTTAGGATTGAAATCCCCATTTCGATGCTGGCTTTAGCTGGGGAATTTCCTAGCGTGGGGCTCCCTTCCTCCATCTTCAAGGCCAATACTGGAAGGGCCAGTGCTTTGAATCCTCTTTTTTTTTTTTTTTTTTTTTAAATCAAGGTCCTCTCTCTGAATCAGCTGGGAAGGGTCTCTACTCTTAAGGACTCGTGTGATTGGATTGCGGGTGTGCATGAGACCTGAGATAATTTCCCCATCTCAGAGTCCGTGCCCTGGATCACATCTGCAAAGTCCCTTTTTCCCTACGGGTAACAGGCACTGGCCTGGACACCTTAGGGCATCGTTACTCCGCCAGCAACAGATTATAAATTTGCAGATTCTCAGTCTCTCTCGATTCTGCAGGACCAGCTTCACATCGTTTTACACAAGATCTTTACGGGCACAGTTCACATACTCTACAACTCGCCCTTGGAAATGGGCAACTCGGTGACGTTTCGTGCATCCACGGAGCGATGGAACCAGCCACAATCGAATGTAGACACTTTCATTACCCCAACAGGAAAACCTGTACACATCTAGCCGTCACCCCCGACCCCCTTAACCCTGGAATCGCCCATCTGTTTCCTATCTCGATGGAGCTGCGGGTTCTGGACACTCTGTACAGATGGCTCACACACTCTGCGGCCTTTTGTGTCTTCAGGTGCGCAGGTGCGCTTCCAGCCCTCCGCCTCCTGGCCAACACTTGCTGTTACCTGACTCTAGGAGTCTGGCCGTCCTGGTGGGGGTGAAGGGGAGCTGTCATTCTGACTTGCTGTCCCCGATGGCTAATGATGTTGGACTCCCTCGCACCTGCCTGTTGACCATTTTAACCTCTTCTTTGGAGAACTGTCCAGGCAGATTCTTAGCTCATTTTTCATTTGGGTTCTGCGTCTTTCTTGTTGAATTGTTGGACTTCTTTATATAGTCTAGATACAAATTCCTTACCAGATAATGTGATTTGTAAAAAGGTTCTCCTGTCCTCAAGGTTATCTCTTTACTTTCCTGACACAGTCCTTAAGGCATAAAAGTGTTTAATTCTGGTGATATCTATTTTATCTATTTTGATTTTCTTTCTTTCTTTCTTTCTTTCTTTCTTTCTTTCTTTCTTTCTTTCTTTCTTTCTTTCTTTTTTCAGTACTGGAGATTGAACCCAGGGGCATTCTACCTCCAAGCTACATTCCCATCCCTCTCCCCTTTTTGTGGTTCTGGGGGTGGAACCCAGGGGTTTTTCTACCTCTGGGCTATACTCACAGACCTATTTTATATTTTATTTGAAAACAGAGTCTCACTAAGTGGCTGAGAGCCTCACTAAGTAGCTGAGGCTGGCTTTAAACCTGTGTAATCCTCCTGTCTCAGCCTCCCAAGCGCTGGGGTTACAAGCGTGCACCACCACGCCTGGCTCTATTTTCTTATTCTTTATATTTTAATTTTTTCTTGGTACTGGGGATGGAATCCAGGGGCTTTTCTACCTCCGGGCTATACTCCCAGACCTTTTTTATATTTTATTTGGAAACAGGGTCTCACTAAGTTGCTGAGAGCCTCACTAAGTAGCTGAGGCTGGCTTCAAACCTGTGCGATCCTCCTGTCTCAGCCTCCCAAACCCTGGGATTACAAGCACATGCCACCACGCCCTGCTATTGGGATCGGAGCCTGCTGAGGGGTTAGGCCGGTGCCGGGGCCAATGGCCAGCATCAGAGCCTGCCGTGAGGCAAGGCCGGTGCTGGGGCCTCCAGGGCCGGGATCAGAGCCAGCTGAGGGGTTAGGCTGGTGCGGGGACCAGTGAGGACAGAATCGGGGCCTCCCATGAGGCAAGGCCGCTGCTGGAGCCAGCGAGGTCTGGACCAGTCCACCGGCTAGCCAGGCCACTACTGGGGCCGTCAAGAGTGGGATCGGTACTTGCAATGCGGCATGCACAGAAAAATATCGCAGAAAATAAAAATCAGATGCTTCCCCTAATCAGCAAAAACTAGGAGGAAAGGGGCAACAGGAAGTGGTCGAGCTATAGAAAGGGCCCTATAGTGAAGCAACTAAGGTGACCAATCAGAGGGTATGGAATAGGGGAGGATGGAGCCTCTTTAAAACGCAGGAGGTACATAAACAAATGTATCAAAGTTAATCACCAAACAAGCATGGGATGGAGGAAGGGGGAGGGAATGGGATGGGGACTGGATGAGGGCTAATTGGATGACGTGTGCTGGTATATCCTCTCAAGTCTTGTATTCCAGTGTGATGTATGATTACAATGCACCAATAAAAAAATAACAAATAAAATAAAAATAAAACAGGGTCTCACTAAGTTGCGGGGGTATAGCTCAGAGTTAGAACTCCTCTGGTTTCAATCCTCAGCACCACTCAGTGCACGCGCGCGCGCACACACACACACACACACACACACACACACACTGTCCAGGGAATAAGGTGTGAGCTGGGAAGCCAGAGCCATGGTGCAGGTGCCAGGGTCCTCTCCTCCCTGTGTGGGGTGTGTGGCTCCACGCGGCCACTTGGCCGTAGTCTGAAGAGTTGTGCGATGCCCTTGGGCACGAGGGCAGGCTGCTGCTACTGCTGCCGCCTGAGCCAGGTCTCAGGGGAAAAGTCCCAAATTTTGCTCCTGACTTCCTGGGGGGGAAGGGCGCAGAGGGAGGAGAGACTGGGGGCAGCTGGCCTGGGTGTGAGCTGGGCGGAGACCGGGAGGGAGCAGGAGACACCTGTGCTCAAGGTCGACTTCCCTGGCCTTAGGCTGCAAGAGGCCAGAGCAGGGAAGGCTCCGTTCTGGCAGATAAAATGCAAAGATAAAAGCGCTGGCAGCCACCCCAGACACGCTGCCGCAGCCAGAGCTGCAGGGCGTCCTCCGGGCCAAGTGGAGCCGCAGCCTGGGTGCAGCCACGCGTGGCTGAGCCCCGGGGTCCGGGAAGGACAAGCCATCCTTGCCGTCCTTGCCGGGGACGTGTGATGGTTAGCAGGCCCTCACCAGACCCCAGCCGGCTTCCTGTTGCCCCTCCAGGAAGCAGGCGCTGCCTGCCTGTTCCCAGGCCTTTCCTGCAGTGGTCTGGGCTGGGGCCAGCACTTGGGAAGCCTCTGGTGAGCTGGCGGATCCCATGTGTCTGCAGGGTCACGGCAGGGGACAATTCTTTGCCCGGTGGCCCCTTGTGCGCTCCTCCAGGCCTGGGGATACAGGTAAGGCGCCCCTCGTTGGTTCAGACGGCAGTATCTGCCAGGCACCCCGTTGGGCTCAGGCACAGCGGTGATGAGGAACCTGTTCTTAAAGGTCTGATGTTGTGCTCCAAGGGGATGTATACCAGGAGGGGGGAGACAGATAATAAGTCAATAATTAGTGTGACAAGTGCCACGCAGAAAAATAACAAGAAACTGAACAGAATATCTGCCTGGGCACTTAGAAAGGTCCTCTCCAAGCAGTGACCTTTGATTGAGCCTAGAGGGAAAGAGGCTGGCCGTGCAAAAGCTGCAGGAAGAATGTTCCAGGTACAGGACAGCCTGTGCAAAGGCCCGGAGGCAGAATGTTGAGCAGAGGAGGCCCAAGGGCAGACTGCAGGGGCTGGGACATGCAGACCCTTGGAGCCATCTGTGAGAAATGTTGGGTTTATTCTAAGTTGTGACTGAAGGCTCTGGAGAATTTAAAGAAGACAGTAGTACACAGAGTCTTCATTGAGAGTTCTCTGTGCCCCTGAGTCACAGGCCTGGAGGGGAAATGTGCTGGGCTGAGGTCACAGCGGGCCTAACCCCTGACAAGGTGCTGGGTGTATTAAAATACAGGGTGGTGACCAAGGCTTCTTTATTTATTTGGTGCTGAGGATGGAACCCAGGAGCATTCTACCTCTGAGCTACACCCCTAACCCATTTTATTTTTTATTTGGAAAACAGTCTTGCTAAGTAGCTGAAGCTGGCCTCAAACCTGTGATCCTCCTGTCTCAGCCTCCCAAGTACTGGGCGTAGAGTACCACCTAGCCTACAACAACCTACTCTTCTCATGAACAACCAGGGTCCTGAGAACTACCTTGATCCCTTATGAGGGCGGAGCCTGGAGGACCATCCCCACCCCCTAGGCTCCACCTCTTAAAGGTCCCACCACCGCCCAACTTCCCTGCGCTGAGGACCAAGTTCCCAACACATGCAGCCAAGTCGGGGACAAGCCATAGCCGGGCTGTCCTTTGCCCTCTGTACCCTGGCCTGGGTCTGGGGGATGGACATGATGGGGTGTGACTCGGCTGGTCAGTTTGCGTATGGAAGGCAGGCTTCCAGGCAAGTGCTTAATAATCCCAGAAACTGGCTAGACCTGAGAGGGGCAGTGTCTCCAGGGTCAGCGGGCCCCATAACAGAGACACGGGCTGCGGGCAAGGTTAGAAACCGGAAATTGATAGGATTTGCTGATGGATTCCCAACCTGGAAGAAGACAAATCAAAGACATGGGAGCCAGGCAAGGTGGTACACGCCTGTAATCCAGTACTTGGGAGGCTGATACAGGAGGATAGCAGGTTTGAGGCCAGCCTTAACAACCTAGCAAGACCCTGTTTCAAAACAAAAATAAATAAAAATAAAAAATGCCAGGGAATGTGGCTCAGAGATAGAATGGCCCTGGATTCAATCCCAGCACCACACACACACACACACACACACACACACACACACACACGAAAAAAAGACATTGCTTGGGCTTTTGGCTTGAGTAGCAGGATCCCCCCCTCTCTGAGAGGCAGGAGACACATCTGCCCTCTGGGGCTTACACTCTCAGAGGAGAGCCGGACTTCAGATAGGGTGAGCAGGTAAGTCTAGTCAGAGGCATTGGGCCTCCTGAAGCACACACGAACCTTGCCTTCAATAACAGACATCTCTAAAAAGTAATGCAGAAGCCGGCCACGATTCCAGTACTTGGGAGGCTCAGCGCGGCCACCGCGCCCGGCTGCGATATCATTCTCATTGGTTGCATCTGTTGTTAAGGATCCCTCGGGCACCTGCCGTTCCAGGTTATCCATTCTGGAGGGACGTCTCTTTGGAATGCACTGTACACACTCTCTTGTCTTCTTAAGCCAAGCATACAGTAAATATAGAGTGGCTAGATGAATCTGAGATGCCCGGTTACATTTAGATCTCAGGGCCACAGTGAATGATTTTTAGTAAAAAGCATGTCTTAAATTTTGCATGGAACATATTTACCCTAAAAAGTAATTCGTGGTCGGGGCATGGTGGCCCATGCTTATAATCCCAGCACTTGGGAGGCTGAGATAGGAGAATTGCAAGTTTGAGGCTAGCCTCAGCAACTTAGCGAGGCCCTGTTTCAAAATAAAAAATAAAATAGGACTGAGGGTGTAGGCCGTGTGCCCCTGCGTTTGATCCCCAGAACCACACGCACGTACAAAAGTAATTGTTTTTCTCAAATTCAAATTTAAGTAAGAGCCCTGTGATTTGTGTGGGTGTTTGTGAGTGTTAGTGAGGCTTGAATTCAGGGGCATTATGCCTCCAAGCTACACCCTTAGCCCTGTTTTCATGTTTTATTTTGAAACAAGGTCTCGCTAAGTCGTGGACTCAGTAAGTCTGAGGCTGACCGCGAACCTGCCATTCTTCTGTCTCAGCCTCCCAAATTCTGGGATTACAAGTTATAAAGTAGGCCCAATTGCCTTATGTGTTTATGTATTTATTTATTTATTTGGTACTAAGAATTGAACACAGGGGCATTCTACCCCTGAACTACGCCCTCAACCCTTTTTATTTTTTGTTTTGAAAAAGGATGTTGTAATCCCAGCATGGAGGGTTGCTGAGGATGGCCTTGAACCTGTGATCCTCCTGTCTCAGCTTCCCAAATACTGTAATTACAGGTGAGCGCCACCATGCCTAGCTCCCATAGACTGTTAGAAGCGTGCTTGTCTGTCTGTCTGTCTGTCTGTCTGTCCGTGCAGCCTCCGCCCTCTTTCTCTATTCATCGGTGCTAGAGATGAAACCCAGGGCCTTTTGCGGGGTAAGCAAGCACTCCGCCACTGAGTGACACCCAAGCCCCTCTCCAGGTTTAGGATGTAGCCTGGTGGTCTGTGGGTGGCCCAGATTTGGAGCCCCAGCTCAGCTCAGCCCCCCGACTTCTGGCTCTCGGACTTTGGGCAAGTGTTCGAGCTGTCAGGGTCTGGCTTCCCTCCTGTGCAGGGAGGGGAGAGCAGGAGCTGCCTGGTGCGGGTGGGATGTGTTTCACAGGCAGAGTGTGCTGGGGCGGCTACACACTCGGGGAAGGGAAGCCATTGCTGCGTGGTGGGCCTTGCAGCGGAAAACCAGATCTGCGGAGGGACCGTCCATGAACAAAGTATGAGCAATGGCGTTGTTGAGGTGGCGGAGAGGAGGAGGTGGGAGGGAGGCTGAGCCGGCCCTGGCCTCGGGAGTGTGCTGAGCAGCGCCACCCACGACCAGGGGGCGGGGAGCGGACGATGCGGGTGTCTGTAGACTGCGATGCGCCCCCCACATATTGCAGTCCTAACCCTGGACCTCAAGATGCGAGTGTACGTGGAGCCAGGGTCTTTCAAGAAGGGATGATGTTACGATGGGGCTGTCCAGCGGCCCTCATCCTGTCTGTCCCGTGTCCTTAAGAGGAGAGATTAGCACACAGACGCTCGGAGGCACAGCCTGGGAGGGTCCCAGGGAGAAGATGCCGCGCGGGGGAGCCGGCCCTGCCTGCACCTTGGTCTTGGACTCCGCCTCCAGAGGGCTAAGAGAATGAACTTCAGTTTCAGCCCTGATGTTTTGGCCCTGGTTATGGCAGGGAGCAGACTAACAGGTCTTGGAAAGACAGCTGCTGCGGGGCAGGTTGCCTTGCAGCACAGGGGGACACATAATAGCCAATCAAGGTAACAAGGCAGTGCTGAGAAATAAATCAGGGCAAGGGGCACAGTGGAGAGACATGCGGCCGACCGGTCCAGCAGACTCAAATTTGGGGATGTTTAGGTGTAGACCAAGAATCACAGGTTCTACCAGCAAAGAGAAGGCGCCTGTGGCTGCCCAGCGAAGCCCCTTGCAGTGAAATACACCTTTCTTTTCTTTTCTTTTTTTTTTTTTTTTTTTTTGCAGTACTGGGGATGGAACCTAGGAACATTCTACTTCTGAGCTGTACCCCCAGCCCTATTTTTTATTATTTATTTTGAAACAGGGTCTCACTGAGTTGCAAAAGGCCTCACTAAGTAAGTAGCTGAGGCTGTCTGTGAACTGCAGTCCTCCTGTCTCAGCCTCCCGGATGCTGGGATGACACGCGTGCCCACCACGCCCGGCTTGAAATACACTTTGCGTTTGGCTGCAAGGGCGTGGGAAATGCACCCGTGGTTTATTTGCAGTTGAAGCCTCTTCGGTCTTCTGTTTAATACTGACATCCTTGGGGAAAATGTTCCAGAAGCCAGTGAACCCCCAGCATCCTAGCAAAATACATTAAAAACCTACATAGAAGCCGGCCGTGGTGGCGCACGCTTGTAATCCCCACGCTTGGGAGGCGGAGACAGGAGGATCGCTCAGGTTTGAAGCCAGCCACACTGGCTTAAGAGACCCTGTTTCCAAATAAAAATATATAAAATAGGTCTGGGAGTGTAGCCCAGAGGTAGAAGGGCTTCCAGGAACCCCAGTACCACCAAAAAAAAAAAAAAAAAAAAAAAAAAAAAAAAAAAAAAAACCTACAGAGACCAGGCGTGGTGGCGCACGCCTGTGCTTCTAGTACTCAAAGTACTCAGGAGGCTGCAACAGGGGGATCGCAGGTTTACGGCCGGCCAGCTTCAGCAACTTAGTGAGGCCCTCTGCAACCTCGTGAGACCTTGTTTCAAGATAAAAAGAAAAATGTGCTGGGGTTGTAGCTCAGAGGTAGAATTCTTCTGGGTTCCCCAGTAGCACACACACAAAGAAAACCTATGCAGAAGCCAGGTTTTAAAAAAAGGAGAAGAAGGAGGAGAAGGAGAAAGAGAAGAACCACCAGGTGTGGTGGCGCACGCTTGTAATCCCAGCATTCGGGAGGCTGAGACAGGAGGATCACGGTTTGCAGACAGCCTCAGCTACTTAGTGAGGCCCATCCCAACTCAGTGAGACCCGGGTTCAAAATAAAGAATAAAAAATATGGCTGGGTGTGTAGCTCAGAGGTCGAATGCCCCTGGGTTCCATCCCTAGTACAGAAGAAGGAGAAGAAGACAAAGACGACAGTTATGGGGGTGCATGCCTGTAACCCCAGTACCTGGGAGGCTAAGACAGGAGGGTTACAGGTTTGAGGACAGCCTCAGCAACTTAGAGACCTCAGCAACTTAGTGAAACCTTCTTTCAAAATAAAAATGGCTGCGGGTATAGCTCAGAGGTAGAAATACCCCTGGATTCAATCCCCCAGTACCAAAATAAAAAACAAAAACCCTATTCAGAGCAGACTAATCCTTAGTTTGGTTCAGAAAAAAAGGGAAATTGGCAAAGACTTTATTCAGTATAGATGGAATTCGTGTCTCTGCTCTTACATAATATGAGCTCAATTAATACTTATAAAATAAACAATCGAGAGAATCCATAAAAAGGAGATTAGAAAAAAAAAAAAAAGCCGGCCCACCTCGACCTTTATGGCTCTGCTTAAGTACCAAGTCCTTAGCTGAGGGCGAAGAAGAGAAAGAGCCCATTTGTTTGGGATGGAAAAGCTCTGTTTTTATTTTTGTTGTTATTTTTTGTTTGTTCTTTTCTTTTGTGGAACTAGGGATTGAACTCGGGGGGCATTCTACCTCTGAGCTATACCCCCAGCCCTATTTTCATTCTTTATTTTGAAACAGCGTCTCACTAAGTTTCGGAGAGCCTCACTGAGTAGCTGAGGCTGTCCGCGAACCTCCATCCTCCTGTCTCCGAGCACTAGAGTACTAGGATTACCAGCGTGCGCCACCACGCCCAGTTCTGTTTTTATTTTTGAGACTGGAGATTGAACCCAGAGGCATCCAACCTCCAAGCCACAACCCAGCCCTATTTTATTCTTTATTTTCAAACAGGGTCTCCCTAAACCACTGAGGGTCTTGCTAAATTGCTGAGGTTGGCCCTGAACCTGCAATCCTCCTGTCTCAGCCTCCCTAGTACTCGGATTACAAGCGTGGACCATCATGCCCAGCTGGGAAGGTCCTTTGTAATCACACAATACCCTTGGCTTTGCCACCCCTGTGACCTTACATGGCATTGCTCAGGACAGGAATGATGTGAGAGATTGGGGAGGGAAAACCTTTATCTCTGTTGACAATGAGCGCCCCCGGCCGCTCCCCGCCCTGGGTGACTGTGCGTTGGTGGAGCTCGTGGGCGCAAGGAAGGCCGCGCATTCTGAGGTCATCAAAGAAAGCTTTACTCATCCGGAAAGAGAAACCACTGTGATGTATCCCTTTTTCCAGGGCTCATCCAGATGTTTTGCTGTCTAAAGGTCAAAAGGCTGTTTATGATTCAGGCCCAGAGAATGTCCAGCGGTGGCTGACGGCTATCCTGCGCTCCGCTGGCCTAGCCCACCTCCCCCAGCTCTAGAAGGTGCTCAGACCAGTCGAGGATTCTGCCTCATCCAGAGACAGGAAAGACCTTGTTGTCGCCCTCGGAGGTGGTATTTTAGAGCCACTTCCAGACAGAACAGTTTCCCTAGGTTTAACCAAGTTTTCTCCCGCTATTGCTGGAAATAAAAGAGACAGTGGGATTACTGCACCCCCACCCACCACGCAGCCGGTGGAGAGAACGTGGGTATATCTGCATTTCTTTCCTGCTCACTGCCGCTCTCAGAGACTCAAACTTGAGCCAGACTGCACGCATTAAAAAAAATCAAAGTCGGCCGGGCGTGGTGGCGCACGCTTGTCATCCCCGCGCTTGGGAGGCAGAGACAGGAGGATCGCGCAGGTTCGAAGCCAGCCGCGCGCGCTGGCTTAGGAGACCCTGTTTCCAAATAAAAATGTAAAAATAGGTCTGGGAGTGTAGCCCGGAGATAGAAGGGCTTCCAGGAACCCCAGTACCACCAAAAAAAAAAAAAAAAAAAAATCAAAGTCTAAGTGGACAGGGTCATTTACTACTAAAGCACTGAGGATTTGGGAAGAAAAAGAAATCTCAGATGTGTTGGAACTTGCTCTTAAGAAAGGGGAAGCATCAGGAGATTTGTCAAGATGTGGCTTGAAGCCGGGCGTGGTGGTGCACGCTTGTAATCCCAGCATTTGGGAGGCTGAGACCCAAGGATCGCAGTTCGCGGGCAGCCTCAGCTACTAAGTGAGGCCCTTTGCAACTCAGTGAGACCCGGTTTCAAAATAAAAAATAAAAATAAAAACAGGGCAGGGGGTGTAGCTCGGAGGTCAAATGCCCCTGGGTTCCATCCCAGACCCGCAAAAAAAAAAACAAAAACGTGGCTTGGAGCCAGGCGTGTGGTCTACACTAGTAATCCCAGCATTCGGGAGGCTGAGACCCAAGGATCGCAGTTCGCAGACAGCCATAGCTACTTAGCAAGGCCCTCTGCAACTCAGTGAGACCCTGACATATATATATATATATATATATATATATATATATATATATATATATATATATATATGTCAGGCATGGTGTCGCACGCTTGTAATCCCAACATTTGGGAGGCTGAGTCCAGAGGCTCATGGTTCTCAGACAGCCTCAGCTACTTAGGCCCTCCGCAACTCAGTGAGACCCTGTTTCAAAATAAAGAATAAAAAATTGGGCAAGGGGTGTAGCTTGGAGGTCAAATGCCTCTGGGTTCCATTCCCAGACCTCCCCACACACAAAAAGACTAAAAAATAGGGCTAGGGGTGTAGCTTGAAGGTAGAAAGCCCTGAGTTTCATCCCCAGTACCACAAAAAAAAAAAAAAAAAAGAAAAAAGAAAAGAAAAAGTCATGGCGTAGTTAGGAGGCTGAGACAGGAGGATCGCGGGTTTGAGGCCAGGCCTGGCAACTTAGCAAAAACCTCAGCAGCTTATTAAGACCCTGTTTCAAACTAAAATATAAAAAAGGGCTGAGGGAGCCGGGCGTGGTGGCGCACGCTTGTAATCCCAGCATTCGGGAGGCTGAGACAGGAACATCGTGGTTCGCGGACAGCCTCAGCTACTTAGCGAGGCCCTCTGCAACTCAGTGAGACCCTGTTTCAAAAAATAAAAAGACAAAAAAAAGGGGCTGGCGATGTCACTTGGAGGTAGAATGCCCCTGAGTTCCATCCCCAGTACTGCAAAAAAAGGGCTGAGGGTTTAGCTCAGAGTTAGAACGCGCCTGGGTTCAATCCCCAGGACCAAACCAAACAAAAAAGTGGCATAGAGAAGTGGGAGGTAGAGGCAGAGACCCCCAAGCAACGTCAGTGTCCCAAAGACCACCGTTGTCCCCAAGTATAAAAGAAACGCCCGAAGCCGGGCGCGGTGGCGCACACTGCTAACCCAGCACGTGGGAGGCTGAGACAGGAGGATCACAGGTTGGCGGTGGGCCTCGGCTACTTAGTGGGACTCGGCAACTTAGTGAGACCCTGTTTTCAAATAAAATAGAAAAGAGGTCTGGGAGTGTCGCCTGGAGGTAAAAAGCCTCTGGGTTCCATCCCCAGTGCCACACACACAAATAAATAAATAAATAAATAAATAAATAAATAAATAAATAAAAGAATAAAGGGCTGGGGGTGTAACTGGGAGGTAGAATGCCCCTGTGTTCAATCCCAGCACCACAAGAACAACAACAAAACAAACAAAATAAATACAATGAACGCCCGGTTCCTGGCTGGCCTGCCGGGTGCTCGGTTAATCACCACTGACCAAGAGAGATGGGCAGCGGCGTCTTCCCCCACGCCCCCGTTGCCCGGGATGACCTCGGGCGCTATCCGCACAACCACCTTCTCTCCTGTGTGTCTAGAGGCAGCAGAAGTCATTTCTGGTGAGGGAAGGAGGGTGCCCGCGGGGAGATCAGCGCACGCTACGATGCCCAATAAAGCAGAGACTCAAATCAGACACGGAACAGAACGGGCAGCCAGAGTACGGCAAAGCAAAGCGCGGGGAGGGGCAAGTCTGGAGCCGGCGGGCCCCATCTTGCTGCTCTGTGGGCCTGAGTTTCCGTACTGTGAAATGGGAATGTAACAATAGCACCTGCCTCAGAGCATATGAATTAAGTAAGTCAAGCTGGGTGTGGTGGTGCACACCGGTAATCCCAATACCTGGGAGGCTGGCGCAGGAGGATCGCAGGTTCAAGGCCAGCCTCAGCAAGTAGTGAGACTCTCATCAACCTAGTGAGACCCTGTTTCAAAAATAAAAATAAAATAGGGTTTAGGGTGTAGCTGGGAGGTAGAATGACCCCCTGGGTTTAATCCCCAGTACCAAGGAAGGAACAGAGGGAGGAAGAAAGGAAGGACGGACTGGAAGTTTATCTTGGAGGTAGAATACCCTTGGATTCAATCTCTAGTAACACACACACACACACACACACACACACACACACACACACACAGAATTAAAGCTGAACATGGTGGTATATGCCTGTAATCCCAGTACTTGAGAGGCTGAGACAGGAGAATCCTGGTTCAAGGCCAGCCTCAGCTACTTAGGCTCTCTGCAACTTAGATCCCGTTTCAAAATAAAGAATAAAAAATTGGACTGGGGGTGTAGCTCAGAGGTAAAATGCTGGGTTCCATCCCCAGTGCCGCAAAAAAAAAAAAAAAAAGTCAATACAAAAGCCCTAGAAAGAGGCCATACATTCTACACACACTTGTAGCTCCTAACTTCTTAAAACCAAAGGGGTAGGCTGGGGACGCGGCTCAGCCGGCACGTACATGGCCCTGGGTCCATGCCAGCACCACAAAAGCAAACAGCCCAACCCACAGCGGTCCACGCCACGTCCCCCTGAAGACTGAGATAGGGTTGGGGCCTCTCCGTCCCATTCCCACTGTTCTTAAGTGAGATTTCCATTGGAAGATGGGCCAGGTTCAATTGTGGCCCCCAAAAGAGATGTCCAGTTGGAACCTGTGAATGTGACCTTATTTGGAAAAATAGGTCTTTGACAGAGGTAATTAAATTAAGGATCTGGAGCTGAGATCATCCTGGATTAGGGTGGGCCCTGAATCCAATGTGTCTTTTTATTTATTTATTTTTATTTAGTGTGTGTGTGTGTGTGTGTGTGTGTGTGTGTGTGTGTGTGTTTGTGTGTGTGTGTCTGGGGATGGAACCCAGAGGCATTTGACCTCCAAGCTACATCCCCTGCCCTATTTTTTATTCTTTATTTTGAAACAGGGTCTCACTGAGTTGCAGAGGGCCTCACTAAGTAGCCGAGGCTGTCAGCGAACCGTGATCCTCCGGTCTCAGCCTCCTGAATGCTGGGATGACAAGCGTGCACCACCACACCCGGCCCAATGTGTCTTTTTAAAGAAAATAGATAAAAAAGAGGAGAAAGGCACACAGACAGAGGCAGAGGGGCAGGCTGTATCTCCAGGGGAAGGACCAGCAAAGACCACAGCAGCCCAGAAGCAGGGACGACCAGGCTGGGGACCCACCTTCTTCAGAGCCTCCAGAAGAAAGCAGCCCCGCCCACACCTTGAGTCCAACCTGAACCTCCAGAAATACAAGACCATGCGTCTGGGTTGTGTGAAACCCCCTTTGTGGTCGTGGTTAGGCAGCCCAAGGAGATGAAGGCAGATAACATCTAGGGTTCAAGATCGGCAGGAGCCGGGCGTGGTGGCGCACACTTGTAATCCCAGCATTCGGGAGGCTGAGACAGGAGGATCACGGTTCACAGACGGCCTCGGCTACTTAGCGAGGCCCTCTGCAACTCAGTGAGACCCTGTTTCAAAATAATAAAGGAGGGATGAGGGTGTAGCCTGGAGGAAGAATGCCCCTGGATTCCATACCCAATACCACAAAAAAAGAAAGAGAAAAATTAAAAACTGGGCTGGGGTGTATCTGGGAGGGAGAATGTCCCAGTTTCAGTCTCTAGCACTGCCCTGTGTCTGTCCCGCCTCTGGGTATCACACAACTACTTGGTATTTCCCCCAACTTCCAAAGAGTTGACATCCCTTTGTCTAAGTCTCCAGACCACGCGTCCCATTGTCCACCAGGGGAAACTGAGTGGAGCATCGCAGAGAGGTGACATCAAGGTCGTGTGAGAAAGACGCAGGGGAGAACCCCACCGGAGAGACCCCAGGACCAAAGTCCCAGATTCTGAGCCCAGCGCCCCTCTCAGTGGCCAGGTGACCTTGGGCAAGGTCCTCGCTGTCTCAGGTCTGAAGCTGCAAGCTTGCTTTCTGGGGCCCTTCCACTATAACCCCCCAGGGGTCTGCAGCCTCCCGAGCCCCCGGCCAGGGAGAGGGGCCGGCGGGAGGAGGGACGGCCTGGCTGGCCAGTCCTCGGTCCTCGGCTGCGTCCGCCGCACAGACGTGCCGCACCGCCTCACCTGCCTGCCAAGGCCGTGGTGCACTGCAGCCACGTGGCTGTGTCCCAGGCAGGAACCTGGCAGCGCGGCCTCCCTCCTGGTCCGTACAGAGATGGGTCACACGCTCCCGGCCTTACTGCAGTAATGAACTGTACAGGGAACTGATGCAAGGGGTGCTTTTGAACAATTTATTAGGGAGGGGAATTTTAACACACACACACACACACACACACACACACACACACACACACACACACTTTCTCCTTTATTGTTCTTTCTTGGGCTCCAACTGTGTGGTAAATGCAAAATCTGGAAACACTCCCCTTCTAGCTCTCCTAGCACCTATTCAGCACATCCCCGTGGACCACCAGCGTGGCCTCTTTTAACCACATCTGCATTTAAAGTGCTTCTCTCCTGGAACTTCCCCAATTACATTCCCGACTTGATCTTGGATGCTACTGACGTGCCCAGAGGCAGGTGCAGAAACTTTCAGAAATCGCCAGTACCTCTGGACAAAGGCAACCCTTACTCAGTGGCTTCTGGTAGGTTTCAGGTGCACATCATTTTTTCCCCCGAAAAAAAAGGGGGGGGGGTTTCTTGGAGGAAAGCATAAAAACAGAGGTTTTCAAAACCCACTGAGGATTCGCCAATGGGCAGAGAAGAATTTTTCTCTTCCTCCGTCCTTCTGGGGTGCCGCGATAGCCTCAAGCCAGAGGATGGTCCCTGTTTGCCTCGGCCTTTTCCAGGTTCTCTAACTTCTAAACAAGTCTCACCTTCTCCAAAATTAAGGCTTAAGATTCTGCATTCTCCGTCTTTTTTTTTTTTTTTTTTTTTTTTTTTTTTTTTGCAAGTAAAGCATCTTCAGGTGAAGAGATCCAGGAGGCGGAGCCCAGCTTCGGACCTAGCGCGTGGGGAGGGAGGAGGCTCTTTGGAGATGTGTGGACAGGAGTGGACGCTCTGCAGTGTCAGGGGTTTAAATTAAACGAGGGGGGGAGGGACAGACAAGTCCCGCCGCCTGCAGTCGGCGGCTGGCATCATTCCGGTGCAGGGACCCAGCAGCCAGTCCTGATTCCGGGTCCTGCCTCTCCAGTGGCCGTCTGCAACTGGCGGGCACCAGGGCAGGACGCAGCCCGGCGCTGAGCAGAAGACCCGGAGGTAACTTCAGGGAGGTCTGGGCTGATTTCTGGGTGCCGGATCTGCTCATCCGTCCGCTCCTTGGGTAGCCGGCAGAGAGAGCCCCCCACCTCTGGGTTTTCAAAAGCTTTCTCCCCTTAGAAGCCAGAGTCCCCTCTGCACTTGGCAGAAACTCTGGGCTCCAAGAACTCCCTCCGGCGTCTTCCCTGCATGCTTTCCCAGCAGAGAGGGGTAGAGAGCGCTGAGTCAGTTGCTCCTGGGAGGAAATTTAAAAATAATTTTTGTCTGCCGTTTCAACTCTTTCAGGGGGAAAAACGCGAGGGGGCTCCTTCTCACGTTCATTTCGCGCCGGCACCTGGGGTTTTAGTGAAACCACAAAGAGCAGGAGTTGGTGGGAATCGGGAGGGAGGGGATGGTTTTATGATTTAAAAAAAAAAATCTACTCCATTGCAGTCCCCGCTGCAGTCCCCGAGATCTGGTGTAACCGCAGAGGCTCGCGGCGCACAACTCTCCTCTTTACCCTTGCGGAGTCCGGGTGCCGCGCCCACCCGACTTCTCCGGCCCTCCTCCCGCACGCAGCGCCTCTCCGGCCCACCTACCCCGCGCCCAGGACCCCGGTGAGTGAGCCGATGGCCGGCGGCGCCAGCTGGGGCTTGAAGGAGAATTTGGACGCTGCAGCTTTAAGGATGCCGTACTGCGAACCCTCTCTCCTTCAAGTGACTGCAGCAGCCGCAGATTGGGGAGGAGGCGGCGGAGGGGGAGGGGAGGCGGCGGAGGGGATGCCCACCCCGTCGGCTTGCCGGGCACCTCGCGGGCCGGAGCGCTCAGCCCCGGGCAGATGCGGACGCCCGCTCGCCGGAGCTGCCGTCCCCGCAGCTGGGGGCGGGGCGCAGGTGCGTCCGCCGCGCGCGTCTGTCTGTCTGGCTAACCGGTTCTTCCAGCCCGGAGGAATTGGGCTGGAGCAGGCGGGTCTGGTCGGTGGCGACCTTGGTCCAGCCTGGCTTGCCTCCCGGGCACCCAGCGGCGGCGTTCTCTGCCTTAGGATGGAGAGCGGACGCTCTCTTTCTTTCTTTCTTTCTTTTGGGGTTGATTGAGATGCGCTTTGGAGGGAAACTCGAAAGAGAGTAATTCGTGACCGCGGTGGGAGAGGCTGCAGGGCTTCTGAACGGACGAGCACTGTTTCGTTGGCAGCCGGTGCTGATGCAGAGGCCTGGGGCGCCAGGCATTGGGGGGCACTCCCCAGGGGGCCCATCCAGATGGGAATGCACCAAAACACAAACCCCAGCACACTGGGCAATAGCCTCTCCTGAGGAAGTGCACAGGCAGCTACACTGCCTGAGGTCTCTGGGACCCAGGCTCTGGTGCACCCAGCTAAAAAGCCTCCCCAGAGCCCACTGCTGCCTCCGCGGGTGGGTACCGGCTGGAGGGGCTCCAGAGGGCCGCGTGGCACTCCCAGGCACCTGGGGCTCCGTCCAGGTCTGCATTGGGGGTGATGTCATGCAGCTCCAAGGTGGGGGTCTGCCCAGGGGGTCCCAGGTCCTGAGTTCTGTGTGATTCTTCCCAAAGCAATAGAAGTATCTTACACACACACACAAACACCATCAGCTCAAAAGATGTGCAGAAAACCTCTCAGATACAAAGTACCCAGGTGAGCCCCTGAAACAGCCCCGGCCCTAACAGAAGGGCACGACCTCTGTGTCTCTGGCTTGCGCCACAGACAGGAGCCAGATGCAGTCTCGTCCCTAGAAGACCTGCCCACCTGCGCTCTGCAGAGGGCTCCGGCACTGAGGCTCCTTGGGCCATGAGAGGCGCTCACCGAACCCCGCAGGCATCTGGGGAAATGTGGGCTCATTGACAAATGTATTATGGGGTCTTATTCTGCACAACTGCCTTGTCTGTAAAAGCACTCTCTGGGCCAAATGTGGCCCTCCAAATTAGGGGTGTCTCCCCACTGGCTGAATTCTTGTTACACAGTCCCATCTTCCAACCCTTTCTCTTGCTCCATTTTTTTAATACATTCTCTGTTTAAAACCATCTGTGACTGCTCCCCGTTAATCTGTGGTGACTTTAACTTTCCAGGCTAACATTTATGGGTGCAATTGAGTGTGAGCCCAGAGTACCCAAGCACGTCACTGCAGTCACCGCGGGGTCCTTTGAGGTCATCACTGTGAAATACTAAAGATGGACCCTCAGGTTGGGCATGATGGTGCAGGAATGTGATCCCAGTGCTTGGGAGGCTGAGATAGGATCACAGGTCAAAGACCTTGTCTCAAAATAATAATAATAATAATTATTATTATTATTATTATTATTATTATTATTAATAGCTAGGTATGGTGATACATGCTTGTTATCCCAGTACTTGGGAGGCTGAGACAGGAGGATCATGGGTTCGCAGCCAACCTCAGCTATTTCGTGAGGCCCTCCACAACTTAGTGAGACCCTATTTCAAAATGAAGAATAAGAAATAGGGCTGGGGTGTAGCTCAGAGGTAGAATGCCCCTGGGTTCAATCCCTAGTACCGCAAGATAAATAAACAAAATCAAAAGGGCTAAATTAAATAAAGTTCTGGGGGTATAACACGGAGATAGAATGTCTCCGGGTTCAATCCCCAATATTAATCAATCACTCAGTAAAGATAAAGCCCCAGCCTGCTTCATCAGGCCCTGGAAGCTCCTATCCCTGTCCCTGGGCTTGTAGTTTGCCCTGATTGGTGGGTGGAAGGCAGGGTCTGTGACCCGGCTGAGGAAGAGAGTGGAGCTGGCATGCCCAAGCACACACCTCTCTGCTCCCTGCCTCCCTGCACAGCCTGGATGACAGACAAGCGTCCTCCCTGTCTGGAATTAGCCAAGGGAAAGACCTGCTGTCAGCAGCTATAACCAAATTGCCACTGTGGTCCTCAGCATGCCGCCCAAGTCCCCTGGCCTCAGGCCACCCACGGCGGGAAGGTCAAATGAGACAGGAGCCCCACCAATGTGCCCTGACGGGAGCCCGTGGCCCCTGAGCCCAGCAGCCGGACACGGCTGAAATGAACTGCACCTCTGACCGCTGCCCAGCTTCTAGAAGCTTCTCGTTGCCTGAGGCCTTGCCCACGGGCGGGCGCCATCTGGGCCAGAGTGAGCACAATGATGCCTAGGACAGGAGGTGCAGTTCCCAGGTGGCAGGGCACCCTGAGGGACGGACAGGGCTGGGGGTGCTTAGCCTCTGCAGCCCTGGACGCCTCCTTCTCTCAGGCCCCGGAACAGGGAAGCCGCTGCTGAGCTGGGCCTGCAGGCACCCAGGACAGGAAGGGAAGGCTTGTCCAGGTTTGCTCAGGCAGCAGGTCCAAGGCCAGTGGTGAGCATTGCACACCCTGGTTTACCCCATTGGTCGCCCCTGCCCACGGTACCAGAGTGTCCTGCTGTATCTAGGGGCTTATGGGCTTGCAAAAGAATTCTCTAGCTTTCTCTCCCCCAGAGCCAGAGTGCATCACAGTGGGGAGACGGTGAGGTTAGCCTGGATCCCCGCGAGGTAGGGGCGTGGGTGGGAGGGTGGGTGGGAGGTGGGAGGTCCCATCTCTCTGGTTCAGCAGCTCCCAGCAGCGCTGACTCAGGGCCCTGTCCTCTGCCATCCGCGCCAGTCGCCCCGGCGTGGCCAGCCGGCTTCTCCCCGTCTCCTTGCGCAGGGGCAGCTGGAAGCCAGGCTGCTGCGGGCCCTCCCCCTCCCGCCGCCAGGGCCAAGTCAGCAGAGCTGGCGGCTGCGGAGCTGCAGCGGCGGCGGCGATGCGCAGACCCTGCACCACTGCTGGGCCACCTCCTGGCGGCTGCGCGCCCAGCCGGCCGGACGGCGGCGCTGATTGGTGCAGCGGGTGAGCCCCAGGCTTTATTTAGACCACCTTTGCTAGAGGAGCGCACTTCACACTGGAGTTGAGGGCTGGGCGGAGGCAGCCCTCCCCCGGGGGAGGATGACGGATGAGGACCTCTGCTTTGGCTGCTTGGACCCGCTGGCTTGCGCATCCTTGACCGAGCGCTCTGGGGCTGAGTCTCCACCGAGTGCGAACGGGCTTTGGAGAAACTGCAGCCGAGGAGACCCTCGGAAGGGCTGGGAAGACCGAGACAAGCCGAGAGGGAGGCTGCACCTGCGCCCCGACTCCTCTGGAAGACACGGCTGCCTTTCTGGTTAGGGGGTAAGGAAAGGATTCCCAGCTCGGACATCTTGTGAGTGCGGGGGGCGCAGGGACCCTCTTCTTGAAAGTTCCCACTGGGCATTTCTGGGAGCGCCTATGGAGCAAATGAGCCCCCGACGGAGTGGGGAAAGGTTTCTTTTCTCCCAGGACATATAGTTAGTTATGGGAAGGTTGAACTTGTGTGTAGAAGTCCAGCTTCCCCTGCAGAGAGAAACAGACAGCAAATGTGGGTGGGGTCCCAGCCCGCTGACCCTCTGGGGGATGCCATGGGCTCAGGAGAGCCAAGGGCCTGGACACAGCGTGCAGCCCCAGGGGGTCCAGACCGGCGCGGCTGCCCAGAGCAGCCGCCAGTGGTGCAAGTTGGTGCCCCACCAATCCTTAGGGACCCGTTCTTGGCAAAAGCCCTGTCTCTGGACAGGAGGGGGTGTGATGTCACCCTGCACCCCAGAGCCGGCTCTTCTGGGGTTGCTCACAGGAGTTGCAGGGTGGTTTGGGGGCCGAGGCCTCTCTGTGCTGGAGAGGAGGAAGAGGTGGGAGGCGGCAGGGGAGTGGGGCCCGTAGCCCCTGCTCTGTGCAGAGGCCGTTAGTGTGGGGGACTGGATCGGGCCCGTGGCGGCTCGGAGCTGACCCGAGGAGCCCTGTCGCTCAGCCTGGGACAGCACAGCACTGCGGCTGCTGTCTGCCTGCCAAGGACGCAGAGAGGCTGCCCTCCAGGAGACTGCACCCGACCACCCAGCCAGGTGCCCGCTGCTCCTCCAGGGACTGGGGTACACGGGAAAGCTGGGGCCAGGTGAGCAAGCCAGCTGGGTTTCACCCAGCAATGGGTCATTGGTAGAGCTCACCCAGCAAGCTGGCAGTACCCAGAGTCCAGGAGAGACAGCTGCTGGGGGGGGCCGCATGGGGTGGGGCGGGCAAAGGGTTCCAGGAGCTGCGGGATCCCAGGCGGGCGCTTCTCCAGGGAGCGCTTTGGGCTTTCCCGAATGCAGAGGCAGCAGTTTCTCCGCCATCCTGGTTCTCTGCAGATCCCATTAAGGATCGGGTCCTCTCTTTCTCTTTATCCATTTGAACCTGAACCCTGATGTCCGAGGCACGGTAACCTCGCGGGCACTGTATGTAGTCAGAGCTGGAAGGGACTTAGAAATATATCTGCTCCGAGCCCCTGAGCTGAGAGCTCAGAGGTGAGGACCACGAGGTCCGGGGGAAGATGGACACCCTCAAGGACACAGGAGCGCGGGCCCAACCTGGGGTTCCCTGGAACATGTTCCGGCCTGACATGTGGGCTGAGGATGAGCTCATCAGCGCTGGAGCTGGAGCCCCGAATCAGGTGAAATAAAACTAAGGAAATTGAGGACCTGGAGGAGACCCAGACCCGGGGCCCGAGCCACGATGAGCAAAGCTATCCGGGCGCCGCAGGACCAGCATGCTGCCGGTGAGCTTGTCTGCAGCAGCTCTGGTTTAAAACTCTCCCTGGGCAAAATGCCAGGGGAGAAACCACTAGGCTTTTAAAATAGTTTCTCTGCAAATCTGGGAAATGCGGGCCTCTCGAGCCAGGCTGATAGTGCTGTAATTCTGGATCTGTCCAGCAGAGGACGCCAGAGAACACAGGAAGGAAACCGAGCGGCTCACTCCACTGCAACATGGCTTGCAGAATGGATTTTTGGTTTGTTGTTTGTTTGTTAATCTGGTCCCTTGGGTTTGGATGTAAAAGTTTTTCAAGATTTTGTTTCAGCCTGGCGCGGTGGCGCACGCTTGTAATCCCAGTACTTGGGAGGCTGAGACAGGAGGATCGCAGGTTGGTGGTCAATCTCAGCTACTTGGTGAGGTCTCCCACAACTTAGTGAGACCCTGTTTCAAAAATAAAGAATAAAAAATTGGGCTGGGGGTGTAGTTCAGAGGTAGAATGCCCCTGGGTTCCATCCCCAGTACTGGAGAGAGAGGAGAGAGGAGAGAGGAGAGAGGGAGAGAGAGAGAGAGAGAGAGAGAGAGAGAGAGAGAGAGAGAGAAGGAGGAGAAAAAGATTTTGTTTTCACTAATAGGAACAGAATAGGGAGTTTGCTTAGAAATTTCCCTGCCATTCAGAATCTGTGTCACCTCCCGGGGTGACCTCCCCACTCCATTTTCGCAATGCGGAGGTGTGTCCGGTGGCGTCTCTGGTTTGGTCCTGGTTCTGAGAGTGGCCTGATGAGTCAGGTGTGTGTCTCTGTTATCCGAGGAAATTGAGCAGTCTTCCCGGGGAGGGCCGAGCATCCTTGAATAGGACAGCCAAGGACAATTGCTAAGCTCAGCATTCTGGTGTAGCCGAAGGTCCTGAGGCCATCCCTGGATTTTAGGCCAGGCCCTGTGCTCACCCCTGTCTCTGGGAACTTGACAAGTGATTATGGCAACCCCCGGGCAGTCCACAGGGACCCGCCACCGGCTTTGATGCCATCCCAGTGTCTTCTCTCCCTTGATGAGACCGCTTTCCAGCCTGCATGGGGAGTTCTCTTTGGAGTCTCAGGACACTTTTGTGGCCTGTAAGCTGCCTCTGTCCTCTCAACTCTTCTCTGTCCTCTCTGTCTCTCTCAACTGCTTCTATTTATTGAATGTTCCCTAATGACACCGGGTGCCGTGGCTCGTGTCCGCAATTTCAGTTCTTGGGAGGCTGAGTCAGGAGGGTCCCAGGTTCGAGGCCAGCTGTCCGCAACCTAGCGAGACCCTCGGCAACTTAGCAAGGACTTGTTTCAGAATAAAAAGGGCTGGGGGTGTAGTTCGGAAGTAGAATGTCCCGGGTTCAGTCCCCAGTTCCAAAATTGATTAGTTGATTTATTGAACTCAGGGGCATTCTACCTCCAAGCTACACCCCCCAGGCCTGTTTTTTTTTATTATTTTTTTATTTTGAAATGGAATTTTACTAATAACTAATAACTATTAGTTGATTTAATGGCCACCATCTTCAGACACTCAGGTGAGTTCCTGTGATTCTCCAGAAGACACCCCATTTTCTTCAATCATCCCCTTGCTTCTGTTTGGCGAGCAGTGCTTTGTGGATGGCACGGTATCCGACTTCGGTGGTCCCTTCTCTGGTCTCCAGCTCAGGGCCAGTGGGGGTTCGTGCTGTGTTTGTGAGTGTGGACACACACTGTTGGCGCAGCAGCTGCAGCCGGGGAAGGCTGCCAGGCTCCTGCCTGAGGTTTAGGTGAATTTGGCAGGGAGAGGAGTTAGCCAAGAACCTGGACCGGGCTTGTTTTAATGACACCAGCAGACAAAATATAGCTTCTTTCTTTCTCTCTCTCTCTCTCTCTCTCTCTCTCTCTCTCTCTCTCTCCTTCCTTCCTTCCTTCCTTCTTTCTTTTATTTTTTTTTATGTGTATTTGTGTGTGTGTGTGTGTGGTTCTGGGGGTGGAACCCAGGAGTGTTCTACATCTGAGCTACACCCCTAGCCCTATTTATTGTTCTTTTTTTATTGTTTTTTTAGGTCTGGGGATGGATCCCAGGGGCATTCTACCTCTGAGCTTCACCCCAGCCGTATTTATATTTTATTCTCTTTTTTTGTGTGTGTGGGTCTGGGGATAGAACCCAGGGGCATTCTACCTCCAAGCTATACCCCCTGCCCTATTTTTTATTCTTTATTTTGAAACAGGGACTCACTAAGTTGTGGAGGGCCTCACTAAGTAGCTGAGGCTGTCCGCGAACCGCGATCCTCCAGCGTCAGCCTCCCAAGTGCTGGGATGACAAGCGTGCGCCACCACACCCGGCTCTCTTTATTCTTTACTTTTTTTTTTTTTTTTTGCGGTACCGGGCATGGACCCAGGAGTATTCTACCTGCAAGCTATACCCCCCAGCCCTATTTTTTAGTCTTTTTTATGTTTGAAATGGTCTCACGAAGTTGCAGAGGGCCTCACTAAGTAGTAGCTGAGGCTGAGAACCACGGTCCTCCTGTCTCTGCCTCCTGAATGCTGGGATTACAAGTGTGCACCACCGTGCCCGGCTCTTATTGTTCTGTACTTTGAAGCAGGGTCTCACTAAATTGGGGAGGGCCTCACTAAGTATCTGAGGCTGGCTGAGAACCTGCGACCCTCCTGTTTCAGCCTCCCAAGCACTGGGATTACAGGTGTGCACCACCACACCCAGCTCCTCAGTTTCTGACCCAAGTCCCAGTCAAGGGTAGGAACTGGGATATTTTGCCCACGCGCCAGCTTGCCTGAGCTCAGAAGCACCGTGGCTGACCTGCCCAGGCCTGGGGCTCGGACTCGGATGCCATTGCTATCGCGGCATCTTGCTGCGGGTCCGTCTATTGGGGGTGAGCCACTGGGCTTCGTGCGACTTTATATCATGTCGTGTGGGGGTTGTGAGCGAGACAAGCATTCTATTTTGTTTTGATTTTTTGCTTTTGTTTTGATGTATTAGAGATTGGGCCACAGGCACTCTACCTTCAAGCTATAGCCCCTATAAGCCGGGCGTGGTGGCGGACGCTTGTCATCCCCGCACCTGGGAGGCAGAGACAGGAGGATCGCGCGGGTTCGAAGCCAGCCTCGGCTACTGAGTGAGGCTCTCGGCAACTTAGTGAGACCCTGTTTCCAAGTAAAATAGAAAATAGGTCTGGGAGTATAACCCGGAGGTAGAAAGCCCCTGGGTTCCACCCCAGCACCACAAAAAAAAAAAAAATTAAATATTTAAAGCATGTATTCTTGTCATTTCTTCCTTTAGTAAAATCCTAGGTTCCTGAGAGCTGGACAGGGTGGCCCAGGCGGGTAATCCCTGTACTTGGGAGGCTGAGATAGGAGGATCGCAAGTTCGCGGACAGCCTCAGCAACTTAGTGAGGCCCTCCACGACTTAGCGAGACCCTGTTTCACAATAAAGAATAAAAAATAGGGCTGGAGGTGTAGCTGGGAGGTAGAACGCCCCTGAGTTCAATCCCATATATATGTATATATAAAAGTATACATATAAATTCTAGCTCTCCTAGTGCTCCGCGGTCTCACACCTTCTTAAGGAGCCTGCCTTACCAGACTCACCCGTGTCACCCTTTGTGGTCCCGAAGTCCCCTGTCCTGCAGCCCAAAGGCCATCAACAGCCGGCTCACGGTCTCCGAGTTACTGGGCATCCTTTGCAATGAATGTCGCTTATTTCACTAGTGACCAGTATAAGGGATTTTTTTTTTAAGTACAAGTTTGGCTTTTCTTCAAAAAGGAGGGTCAGACAGGGCGGCTCACGAACATTGTGAAACCACTGAGTGTGTCTTTGATGGCTCCCTGCTGTCCTGACCCCGGGCCTCACGGGGCCCCACAGGCTCACGGGGGCCCCAGGAGCTTTGCCGGGTGCCTCTGCTCCACCCGGAGGCCCATGAGACGGAGCTGCCTGTGTTTTCAGGCTGCGGGGTCAGTGCCCACCCACCTCTGGGAGGCACAGGGTCCCTGGGGCATTTGCTGGGACCACAACACTTTAAGTCAGAGGAGGGTGTTTCTGCCAGGGGTCCTGGCACATGAAGCCTGTGATCCCAGTTCTTGGGAGGCTGAGACGGGAGGATCATAGGTTCAAGGCCAGCCTTAGCATTTTAGCGAGGGCCTACCAACTTAGTGAGACCTTATTTCAAAATAAAAAGGGCTGGGGGTAGCCAGGCGTGGTGGCGCACGCTTGTAATCCCAGCATTTGGGAGGCTGAGACAGGAGGATCGGGGTTCGCGGACAGCCTCAGCTACTTAGTGAGGCCCTCTGCAACTCAGTGAGACCCTGTTTCAAAATAAAGAATAAAGAATAGGGTGGGGGTGTAGCTTGAAGTAAAGTGCCTCTGGGTTCAACCCCAGTGCTGGGGCGGGGGGGCTGTTCCTGCCAGGGAGGAAAAGTGGATGGGTGAGCTGTACTTTGGGCAGCTCTGCCAAATAGCCTGTAAACCACTTTTTTTTTGGGGGGGGGCAGTTGTACTGGAGTCCGAACCCACGGGTACCCTTCCTCTAAGCAACACCCATCGCTCCTTCCTTTTTTTCTTTTCTTTCTTTTTAAAGACAAGATCTCACTGAATTGCCCAGGCTGGCCTCGAACTTTCGATCCTCCTGCCTCAGCCTCCCCAGTCCCTGAGCTCACAAGTCGGTGCCCTTGCCCGGCCCCACAGTCCGCCTGCATGTGTGCCTGTCCTTGGGATCGGTCTGGTTTTCTTACTGCTCTGTATCTTTGACTTAGGTCCCAGGAGGCCCAGAGGCGGCTGCTCTCCTAAGACATTCGTTCGTTCCTTCCTTCAGGAAAGTGGAAACCAGGAAGCCCGTGAGTGCCCCTGCGCCTCCCTGCCGGGGTCTGGATGCTAAGCACCCTTCCTATTTATATTTCTTGGTTTTTTGTTTATTTTTTTTTTTTCAGTACTAGGGATATAACCCAATGGCATTCTACCTCTGAGCTACACCCCCCAGCCCTATTTATTTATTTATTTATTTATTTATTTATTGCGGTACTGTGGATGGAACCCAAGGGCATTCTACCTCCGAGATACACCCCCAGTCTGATTTTTTATGCTTTATTTTGAAACAGGGTCTCACTCAGTTGCAGAGGGCCTCGTTAATAAACAGCTGAGGCTGGCCACGAACCGCGATCTTCCTGTCTCAGCCTCCTGAATGCTGGGATTACAAGCGTGCGCCATCACGCCCAGCTTCCTTCCTACTTCTAGAAGTCCTGGGTGAGGCTAAGCCCGCAGCTCACTCCCAGGAGGGGCCCTGCCAGCGGGCTCTGCCCACGAAGCTGGCTCCATTTCCATTAAGCTGGGGAAGTGGAGTGGATTGCTGTTACTTGGGGAGGCATAGGGCGGGAAGGGCTCAGTTCTCTGGGCTCCAGTTCAGGGATTTTTTGTGTGTTTCTATAGAAGTGGAGGGTTTTTCCCGGGCCTGCCGCCTGGGTCACAGGGTTCCCTGTGTGTTCTGTGGGGCGGAGTGGAGTGGCGGGCTGTGTTGCCTGTGAGGTTCAGCACGGGTCCAAGTCCTAGGATTGCTATTTACAAGCCTGTATTACTTCATTTATTTATTAATTTTGGGGTGCCAGTGATTGAACCCAGAGGCATTCTACATCCAAATTATACCCCCAACCCGATATTTTCTTTCTTTCTTTCTTTCTCTCTTTCTTTCTTTCTTTCTTTTTTGCGGTACTGGAGATTGAACCCAGGGGCATTCTACCTCCAAGCTACACCCCGAGCCCTCTTTTTTATTCTTTATTTTGAAACTGGGTCTCACTGAGTTGCAAAGAGCCTAAGTAGCTGAGGCTGTCCGCGAACCGCGATCCTCCTGTCTCAGCCTCCCAAGTACTAGGATTACAAACATGTACCATCAAGCTGTCCTTTAGACAAGGACATGCCCTGGGACTTCTCTGACACTCAGTTTATCTTCTGCCAAATGGGCATAGCACTCGAGTTTTTTGTTTTGTTTGTTTTTGTTTTTGTTGTTATTATTTTGTTTTGCAGTACTGATGATTGAACCCAGGGGCATTCTACCACTGACTATACCACAATCCTTTTTAAAAAGTTACTTATTAGCTGGGTATGGTGGCAGGTGCCTGTAATTCCAGTACTTGAGAGGCTGAGACAGGAGGATTATAGGCTTGAGGCCAGCCTTAGCAAGTAATGAGACTTTCATTAACCTAGGAAGGCCCTGTTTCAAAATCAAAGTTAAACCGGGCTGGGGCTATCGTTTGGAGGTAGAATGACCCCGGGTTCAATCCCTAGTACCACAAAAAAAAAATTATTATTATTATTATTATTATTATTATTATTATTATTTTGGTACTAGGGATGGAACCCAGGGATATTCTACCTCCCAGCTACACTGCCAGCCCTATTTTTTATTCTTTATTTTGAAACAGGATCTCATTGAGTTGCAAAGGGCCTCGCTAAGTAGTAGCCGAGGCCGTCTGCGAACCGCGACCCTTCTGTCTCAGCCTCCCAAATGTTCTGGTTACAGGCATGTGCCACCATGCCTGGCTTATTTATTTATTTTGAAATAGAGTTTCACAGCCAGCCATGGTGGTGCACGCTTGTCATCCCAGCATTTGGGAGGCTGAGACAGGAGGATCCAGGTTTGTGGACAGCCTCAGCTACTTAGGCCCTTTGCAACTCAATGAGACCCTGTTTCCAAATAAAGAATAAAAAATAGGGCCGGGGGTGTAGCTCACAGGTAAAATGCCCCTGGGTTCCATCCCCAGTACCGCAACAACAACAAAAAAAAAAAAAAAAAAAAAAAAGAAAGGAAGGAAGGAAGGAAGAAAGAAAGGGTCTCACTAAGTTGCTGAAGGCCTCTCTAAATTGCTGAGGCTGGCTTCAAACCTGTGATCCTCCTGTCTCAGCCTCCCAGGTACATACTAGAAATGTTTAATTCAGGGGCACCGAATGCCATGAAGCCTGTAAAAACACATAGCAGTATATCGCCCATAAACAGGGACTTGACAAGCAGTAGCGAAGTGACCTACACACTTATGCCTACGAGTTGAAGAATCACCCACCTGTCTGTCGATTGGCCTACCCACAGACACCTCCTCAGACTCAGCTGACCCCTGTCATTAAGGACAAAAGAAGCTGATCTGAAGCAGGAACCAAAGAGTGACTTTGGGAGGCGGAACGTTAGCCAAACCTTAAGGCGGCGTCGAGTTAAAATGTCCACTCAGCACGGCGCTGGGTAAACCCTGGAGAGCTAGCCCCCCCCCCCCCCCCCCCCCCCCCCCGCTTGCGCTATCTTGACGGCTTACGTTCATTTGCTATTTTTAGTCTGGCGGTGATTTCTTCACCATCCCGAGTCACGCTGGGCTTCCTTCTTCGGAGATGGGCCCTTGAAAACTGAGCCTGTTGGGTGCCAGGCTTGGGGCGCGCCCTCCCTGTGCCCCCTGCCCCACACACCTGCACCTGGCCCCCACCCACCAAGCAATTCCCTGATGTCTGGGCCACAGTGAAGAAATCTAGTGCCCCAAGGCCCCCTTCTTCTGCAAGGTCCATCTAGGGACTGTGACCTGTGGTCTTGTCTGAGGTCGGGTATAAGGCAGGCTGCCGAGGCTCCCAACTTCATGCCCCCGTGGCCGCCTCCACTAGGGTACCAGCACAGGTCAGCTGCAGCCACAGGACTGTGTGTGTGTGTGTGTGTGTTACTGGGGATGGAACCCAGGGGCCTTCTCCCTCTGGGCTACACTTCTAGACCTATTTTCTATTTTATTTGGAAACAGGGTCTCACTAAGTTGCTGAGAGCCTCACTAAGTAGCTGAGGCTGGCTTCGAACCTGCGTGATCCTCCTGTCTCAGTCTCCCAAGCGCGGGGATTACAAGCGTGGCCACCACGCCAGGCTACAGGACTCTTTTTGTGTGTGTGTGTGTGGTATTGAGAATGGAATCCTGGGGCATTCTACCTCTGAGCTACACCCCCAGCCTTTCTTTCTTTCTTTCTCTCTTTCTTTCTTTCTTTCTTTCTTTCTTTCTTTCTTTCTTTCTTTCTTTTTTGATACTGGGGATGGAACCCAGAGGCTTTCTACCTCCGGGCTAGACTCCCAGACCTATTTTATATTTATTTAGAAACAGGGCCTCACTAAGTTGTAGAAGGCCTCACTAGGGCGCTGAGGCTGGTCAGGAAGCTGTGGCCTCCTGTCTCTGCCTCCCAAGCACCAACTAGGTTCCAGAGTGCACTACCACACCCGGCTGGGCCACAGGACTCGACTTTCCTGTCTTACCTACCACCAAGGTGCGATCTTCTCAGTTAGGGGAGTTCAAGGACTCTGGTGACCAGCTGGGCGTGTGCATGTATTTCTAGCTAGTAAGGAAGAAGGAGTGATAGCTTCTGTTTATTCTCTTTTTATTTTGTTATTATTATTATTTGCAGTATAGGGGATGGAACCCAGGGGCATTCTACTTCTGAGCTACAGCCCCAGCCCTATTTTTCAGTCTTCTTTTTCTCCTCCTCCTCCTCCTCCTCCTCCTCCTCCTCCTCCTTCTTCTTCTTCTTCTTCTTCTTCTTCTTCTTTTTTTTTTATTTGTGGTACTGAGGGTGGAACCCAGGGACTTTCTATCTCCAGGCTATACTCCCAGACCTATTTTATACTCCCAGACCTATTTTATACTCCCAGACCTATTTTATACTTTATTTGGAAACAGGGTCTCATTAAGTTTCTGAGAGCCTCACTAAGTAGCTGAGGCTGGCTTCGAACCTGTGCGATCCTCCTGTCTCAGCCTCCCAAGCACGGGGATTACAAGCGTGCGCCACCACATCTGGCTCAGTCTTCTTATTTTTGATTTTTGTTTTTTGTGGGTCTGGGGATGGAACCCAGGGGCATTTGACTTCCAAGCTACACCCCCCTGCCCTATTTTTTATTCTTTATCTTGAAACCAGGTCTCACTGAGTTGCAGAGGGCCTCGCTAAGTAGCTGAGGCTGTCCGCGAACCGCGATCCTCCGGTCTCAGCCTCCCAAGTACTGGGATTACAGGCATGGGCCACCACGCCTGGTTTAAACTTCACAGTGTTTAAAGTGAACAATTCACTGGGCTTGGTGGCACATACCTGTAATCCTAGTACTTGGAAGGCTGAGAAAGGAGAATCACAGGTTTGAGGCCAGCCTCAGCAACTTAGGGAGACCCTATTTTATTATTATACACACACACACACACACACACACACACACACATATATATATGCATGTATTTATTTATTTAGTGGTACTGGGGGTGGAACCCAGGGGTTTTTCTACCTCTGGGCTATGCTCCCAGACCTATTTTATACTTTATTAGGAAACAGGGTCTAAGTTGCTGAGAGCCTGACTCAGTAGCTGAGGCTGGCTTCGAACCTGTGCGATCCTCCTGTCTCCGCCTCCCAAGCACAGGATTACAAGCGGGCACCCTATTTTAAAATAAAAAATAAAAAAGAATTAGTGTGTGGCTCAGAGGTAGAACACCCTTGGGTTCAATCCCCAGTACGAGAGAGAGAGAGAGAGAGAGAGAGAGAGAGAGAGAGAGAGAGAGAGAAAGGAAGGAAGGAAGAGAAAGAAAAGTGTACCAGTTAGCATCCGATTCCAGAACATTCCCATCCTTGTTTCTGGACCAGATCCCTCCGCGGGCGCAGCAGGGGCCTGGGCTCCTTGCTTGGCGTTCCTGCTGGCTTGGATCCGGAAGCTTCCTAAGCTTGAGCTTCATAAACTCTGGCCAGGCAAGCGGCCACCACCAGCTCCGGGCCCTCAGAGGTTAAACTGGGACCCCAAGGCTGGGGGGGGGGGTGTCACAGCGTGTCTGGGATGTGGACGGCTGCTTCCGGGGCACACAGCTGACACTTGTCGGTGCCGCCTCTGGGGTCCTCCCTCTGGAGCCCTCCTGGACCGCAGCCTGGACACGGAGGCCCGAGCTACAGAAGCAGGGCTCCGGCCGGAGAGGAAACTGCAGGCGGGCTCGTGTGCTCTGCACCGGGGAGGTGGGACGGTGTTTAGCAGATAGGCAGCCCTGTTTACACCGCACTGCTCAAGGGAGGAAGAAAGGCTAGCCTGATAGGAGTCTTTAGATGGAAAAGTGGCTAAGAATCGGTTATTTTGATCCTGTGGTTGCGGAGTCTGGCGGGTCCAACAGGTATTCACTCAACTGCTAGCTAAGGTCCTTCAAGTCATTCTGGTAGCTCTAAAAGGAAAGGCAGAGCCAGGCACGGTGGTACAGACCTACAATCCCAGCATTTGGGAGGCAGGGGCAGGAGGACTGCAGGTTCTCGGCCAAGCTCAGCAATTTAGTGAGACCTTGATACAAATAGGAAGTTTGTCATCCCAGCACTGGGAGGCTGAGACAGGAGGACTGTGTTCGCAGACAGCCTCAGCTCCTTAGCGAGGCGCTTTGCAACTCAGTGAGACCCTGTTTCAAAATAAAGAGCACGCCTGTAATCCCCTCGCTTGGGAGGCGGAGACAGGAGGATCGCGCAGGTTTGAAGCCCGCCTCGCTGGCTTAAGAGACCCTGTTTCCAAATAAAAATATAAAATAATAGGTCTGGGAGTGTAGCCCGGAAGTAGAAGGGCTTCCAGGAACCCCAAACAAAAACAACAAAATAGCTCAGAGGATGCCCCAGTTTCCATCCCCAGTACTGCAAAAAAAAAAAAAAAAAAAATCTTTTTAATTAAATTAAAAGGAAGCTGGGTTGGGCGTGGTGGTGCAGGTCTGTAATCCCAGTGTTTGGGAGGTTGAGACAGGAGGATTGAAGGTTCTGGAACAGGATCAGCAAGTAGTTAGACACACATCAACCTAGTGCGACTTTGTTTCAAAATAAAGCTAAAACATAGGGCTGTGTGTGTAGCTCAGAGGCAGAATGTCCCTGGGTTCAATCTCCAGTACCAGAAAGAATGTTACCATTCTTATAGGCCAAGGTCATGGGTGAAAGGGATTGGAACCTCCTTGTGACCGACCACAAAAGCAGCCCCTTCCCTGGCCCCGTGCTGCTGCCCAAGTCTTGAAGGACTTTCAGAAGACAGGCTAAGCCGGGCATGGTGGCGCAACCACCCTTGTAATCCCAGCGTTTGGGAGGTAGAGACAGATGATCACAGTTCCTATACAGCCTCAGCTGCTTAGCGAGGCCCTTTCCAACTCAATGAGACTCTGTTTCAAAGTAAAAGATAAGAGCCGGGCGTGGTGGCGCACGCTTGTCATCCCCGCACTCAGGAGGCGGAGACAGGAGGATCGCGCAGGTTTGAAGCCAGCCGCGCGCGCTGGCTTAGGAGACCCTGTTTCCAAATACAAATGTAAAAATAGGTCTGGGATTGTAGCCCGGAGGTAGAAGGGCTTCCAGGAACCCCCGTACCACCAAAATAAAATAAAATAAAATAATAAGAAATAAGGCTGGGGGTGTCGCTCAGAGATAGAATCCCCCTGGGTTCCATCCCCAGTACTGCAACAAAAGCAAAAAACAAAACAACAACAAAAAAATTAGGACTGGAGGTGTGTAGCTTGGAGGTAGAATGCCCCTGGGCTCAATGTCCAGTACTGCATATAAATAAATAAACATTAAAAGGACTGGAAGTATAATTTGGGGTACAATGCCCTGGGTTCAATCCCCAATACAAAAAAAAAGTAGGCCACCCCAGGGTAAGGGTGACTGCAGACCTGTGCTTCCCGTCCCCAAGCCCTGCCGGGGTGGGGAGTGGGTCCGACCTGCCCCTGGGCATTCTCACCTGCTACTGTGGCGCTTGCTTTTTCTCTAGGACTTGGGCTCCAGGCAGACTCCCCTGTGAGCCTCGCCCTCCTGGCTGTGGGCTCCTTTCAGGGTGCCTGGTGCCATCACAGCAGACACTTCTCTGTCCCCCCAGGAAGGCTCTGCCCGGCCAGTGCAGGAGGACAGCCCCCCACCCCAGCCCTCACAGCAGGGAGCCTCTGATCCCGAGGCCAGGACCCCTGGCCCTCCGTTTTCTGCTATGGAGTCCCAGGCGGCAGGTAAGCCGGGGTGCCTGGGAGGGAGTGTGCACGACTGTGGGTCTGCGAGGAGCTTTTGTGTCTCAGGAAGCCACTTCTGTCCCGTAGCAGCCCTGGGGGCGAAGCGTCTGCAGGGTGTTAGAGCAGACAGCGGGCTGGGTACCCGAGAGCCAGCTCGGCCTGGGGCAGGGTGGTAGGTGGGGGCCCCTTCCCCGCAGCGGAGGAGGAGCCTCAGGCCGGTCCAGGCTACCCCGCTCCTCCCCGCAGCTCCGGGCGGCATCCGAGTGGCTGTCCCTGAACCTTTTAAGGCGGGCACCAAGCAGCCAAGCCCTGCCCCACGCGTGGCCCCTGCCCGCTCCCCAGCGCCCACCTCCCGGGACCTGCGAGCAGGGGCACCCCGACCCCGGGCGCGGTGAGTGGGGCGGTGGGCGCAGGGCCTGGGCGCCGGTTCAAGCCACGGAAAGTCCTTCTCCCGAGTGAGTCCGGGGCCGGGGGGAGCCGCCAAGCTTCCCGGGGCGCGCAGGTCCCGCCTGGGGACGCGCTCGCACCTCCTTCGCCCTTCCCCGGGGAGGCCCGCGCAGCCAGGTCCCGGGTTTGCTTTGTTACAGCCGCCCCCACCCGGCCACCGAGCTGGCATCCGTGCTCCCCTCGCCCACCCGGTCACTTTCGGTGCAGGAGAGCTCCGGCCGCGGTGCCCCAGCCCCGGGCATCCCGGCTGCAGAGATGCGTCTCGCCCCGGGAGCCCGGCGCTGCCGCCCGGGGAGGACCAGCAGCGCTCTGCCCGGGCTTGCCTGGGCTTGTTCACAGCCAGAAAGCCTCCCTGGGTGGCCGCGTGGGTCCGGGACCTTTGGAGAGGTTTCAGGAGCCCCAGCTGGGCCTGGAAGCTGCAGCCACCGGTTCACTGCGCCAAGCCGAGAGCTCAGGTAAGCGCGCGTCCGCGTCTGGGCGAAGTTTGTTAAAAAAAAAAAATACAGAAACTAGAGCAACGAGTTGAGTGATAATAAGGAGAACCCTGTTCGCTGTGTGGCCTCCGGGTCATAGGGGAAGAGTTAAGAAGAAACAAAATGGCCTTTGATTTCATAATCTCCGGAGAGAGATTCCTTCGGGGCACTGTGCCCGGTTGGTTCGTCCTCCCTGCGGTGGGTGCGAGGAAGGCTGCTTGGACCAGGAGCGGATAAAGCAGGCCCCGCTCTCCTGGGCTGCTCGAAAGTCCGAGGTCAGAGCAAAACCTCCACCCCGGCCATCCCAGCCACTCGGGGTGGAGAGAGCGCTGGAGTCCCGTAAGAGGTCGTCAGTCTGGCCACAGCCGGCCGCACACTCCTGTAATCCCAGTGCGTGGAAGGGTCGCAGGCTTAAAGCCACTCAGCGACTTAGCGAGGTTCTCACCAACTTGGCCAGGCTCTGTCTCCCCACCCCACACACATGCCCAAATAGGCCTGGGGGTATAGCTCAGGGTTCAATCCCTAGCATAAAATAATAATAATAATAATAAGACAAGTCAATACTTCTGTGGATTTGGGCTTTAAAAAGAGAACAGCAGGGGTTTCAGTCTTGCTGTCCCCAAGGTAAGCGGGCCTTGCCCGCCCAGAGCATTGTCCAGTTGGTGGGGGGCGGGCCTGGAGCCCCCTGCTCCTGCCCTGCAGCTGAAAAGCAGTGTCTTGCTCAGGGCATTCCCTGTTTCTGTGCCAGGTGGCACAGGACAGGACCGCAGAAAGACCCAGGACCTGTGGCTTCTGATACATCCATACCAGGCTCCCAGAGCCCGGGAGTGACTGGCTTCCTGCATGAACCATCACAGCAAGCAAGCGGCCCACTGTAAATTGTGCCGGGCTGGTTCTGCCTCTGACTCTGGTTCTGGGAGAGTCCTGTGGGACAGGTGACCATTCCCCTGGGTCTCTGTGTCCATCCATGCACGGCCGGGCCCAGGAAGAGGGGGAGCATTTCCACCTGGCTGCGCAGGCCTGCAAGGTCCAGGCGCGGGGAGCTGACACCCTGGGGCCCTCGGGCATCTGCTGCCACGTGGGTTAGTGTGGCCTATTTCCTGAGCTACCCCAGGGCCCACTGTGGTGCCCTGGGCCTTGGCTAGTGGGCAGATGTCTTGCTGTGTATCAATGGGACCCGGTGGCCTCAGCCTGGGATCCCCCTGGTGGGAAAGGTGATGCCGACACCTGCTAGCAGCCCGCGCCCCAAGCCATCGGTGGTGCCGAAGCTAGACGGGCCCGGGTGCTGTCGCCATAGCGTCCAGGTGCACTTTCTGTTGGTCATCCCCCTGGTTGCTGTCTCGGTCCTATACCTCCCATTCATTGGTAATTGGCCCCCGGGTAGGAGGTGTGGGAGGATGGGAGATGCCGCCTCTGATTATAGGACTCTCAGCCTCTGGTTAGAGGAGCTCAGTTACAGACGTAAGGATCTAGCAGGACTCCTTCACTCACTTGACAAACATTTACTAAGTCCTTGCTACATGCGGTGAGCTGTGCAGGAGAAGCCTGATTAGAGAGGAGGGGAGGACTCGGCGGGGAGAAGGGCCAGTTGGTGCAAAGGCCCTGGGCTTGGTGCGTTTGAGAAATCACCAGGAACAAGCTGGGCGTGGTGGCGCATGCTTGTAATCCTAGTACTTGGGAAGCTGAGACAGGAGGATCGCAGGTTCTCGGCCAGCCTCAGCAACTTGTGAGGCCCTCTGCAACTTAGTGAGACCCTGTTTCAAAACAAAGAATAAAGCCAGGCGTGGTGGTGCGTGCTTGTAATCCCAGCATTTGGGAGGCCGAGACAGGAGGATCGCGGTTGGCAGACAGCCTCAGCTACTTGGGGAGGCCCTTTGCAACTCAGTGAGACCCTGTTTCGAAAAAAAAAAAAAAAATAGGGCCGGGGGTGTGGCTCAGAGGTAGAATGCTCCTGGGTTCCATCCCCAGGACCGCAAAAAAAAAAAAAAAAAAAAAATGGCCCGGGGGTGGAGAGAGAGACAGACAGACAGATAGAGAGATCACCAGGAAGAGGCAGGAGGCGAGCTTGTTCCGAGTGGCAGATGGAAACTGGAAAGGGGTTCCCTGCGAGCCCTGAGTCGTGCCTTGGTTGGCAAACTCCTTCCCAGAGGACACAAACCTCTGCAGCCAGGGACCCCGAGCGTTTGACGCGTTTGTAGGATGCTTAGCGCAGGCTCTGGGGGCCATGCCGGTGACCGACACAGCTGGGATGGCCGGTCTCCGCCAGTCACACACCTCTGGCCCTCTGGGGGCCCAGGGTTACAGGCAGGCCGTGGTTTCCGAGTCCAGGACTGCCTTCTGTCCCCAGCTCTGTCACTACCTGTACTTACAAACAGTACTTAAATTTGACTTTAGCTCCTGGTCTATAAAATGGGGCTTCTGTTAGGACCTACTTCATAGAATCACAGTATAAAATAACTCGTGAGGCCGGGCGTGGTGGCGCACGCCTGTAATTCTAGTACTTGGGAGGCTGAGACAGGAGGATCAAAGGTTTGCGGCCAGCCCGGCGTGGTGGCGCACGCTTGTAATCCCCGCGCTTGGGAGGTGGAGACAGGAGAATCGCACAGGTTCGAAGCCAGCCGCGCTGGCTTAAGAGACCCTGTTTCCAAATTTAAAAAATATAAAACTTGGGCTGGGAGTGTAGCCCGGAGGTAGAAGGGTTTCCAGGAACCCCAGTACCACAAGAAAAAAAAAAAAAAAAAAAAGGTTTGTGGCCAGCCTCAGCAACTTAGCAAGACTCTGTTTCAAAATATAAAATAGGGCTGGGGGGTGTAGCTAAGTGGTAGAATGCCCTTGGGTTCAATTGCTGGTACTCCCCCACAAAATAATAATAATAATTAATGGACATAAGCTGGAAGGCAAGGGTTTTTTTGGCAGCTGTTAGGTAGCATCAGTGAGAGACCAGTTTGCTTTCATTGATATTTAATACTTTGGCTAAATTAAATACTTTGACTATAAATCACTACAGTGAGAGGTTCTAGTGAGGTTTACGGAGGTTTTTGTTTGATTTTTTTCCATTGTAAATATTCCCCCCCTTCCTAAAAACTGTTGTGCTTTTATTTTTAACTAACAAGTACTGCAAATATTTAACTGGAATAAAATTCCACACGTGAATGCAGAAAAAAGAAGAAAAATCCATGCATGGTGGCACACACTTGTAATCTCAGTACTTGGGAGGCTGAGACAGGAGGATCGCAGCTTTGAGGACAGCCTCAGCAAGTAGTGAGACTCTCATCAACCTATTGAGACCCTGTTTCAAAATAGAAATAAGCCGGGCGTGGTGGCGCACGCTTGTAATCCCAGCGCGTGGGAGACTGAGACAGGAGGATCGCAGTTTCAAAGCCAGCCCCAGCTACTGAGTGAGGCTCTCAGCAATTTAGTGAGACCCTGTTTCCAAATAAAGTGTAAAATAGCCGGGCATGTTGGACACGCTTGTAATCCCAGCATTTGGGAAGCTGAGACGGGAGGATCGCGGTTCGCGGACAGCCTCAGCTACTACTTAGTGAGGCCCTCTGCAACTCAGTGAGACCCTGTTTCAAAATAAAGAATAAAAAAAATAGGGCAGGGGGTGCAGATTGGAGGTCAAATGCCTCTGGGTTCCATCCCCAGACCCGCAAAAAATAATAAAAAATAAAATAAATAAATAAAGTATAAAATAGGTCTGGGGGTATAGCCTGGAGGTAGAAAAGCCTCTGGGTTCCACCCCCAGTGCCACACACATACACAAATAAATAATAAATAAAATAATAAAAATAAAATAGGGATGTAGCTTGGAGGTAGAATGCCCCTGCACCACAATCTCAGGTACCACACACATATAAAAAACGAAGAATCTGTAAGGGTTTTTTTTTTTGGGGGGGGTTACTAGTGATGTAACCTCGGCCCTGAGCGCAGAGCACGGGCTCAGCCACTTAGCCGCTCCCCCAGCGCAGGGGTCCGTTTCGGCTGGCGCATGCCACCATCTGAGTCGCTCGGTCCCCACGTCCCTGGCGAGGGGTCCCGGTGCCCAGGGCAGTCGGAGGGTGCCTGGCCGGGAACGCGGGAGGAAACTTCTCCCTCTGCCCTCTCAGAGTCCTGAGGAAAGTGATTTCAACGCTCAGCTGATGGCAGAGGAGGGGGAGGGTCCTCAGGGGAGAAAGCTGGCCTCTGCGTGCGGAGGGAGGGGCCGCACTAGGACAGATGTTGATTGACTTGTTGGGCCACATTGATTCCTAACCGGGGCTTTAACCATCCTCCAAGGCCGTCACCTCATCTGGCAAAACAAATTATTTAAAATCTGCTTGAAGCTGAGCATGGTGGCACAGGCCTGTAATCCCAGCGCTGGGGAGGCTGACACAGGAGGATCGCAGGTTTGAGGCCAGCCTCAGCAACTTAGACCCTCAGCGAGTTGGTGAGACCCTGTTTCAAAGTAAAAAATAAAATAGGGCAGGGCAGGAAGCTCAGAGGTAGAACACCCGAGTTCAGTTCACTTCCACGAAAGTGAAATAAAATGCATTTGAAATAACAGTGGATTAGATTCCTGTCACCATTACTGCCTGTTATCTTGAAATCAAGCAAGTTTAAAATCCTGGGCCGCGTGGTCCACGCCGGTGGATCCAGTCCCTCCTTCCAGGGTCTCCACGAGTTGGAGAAGCATCTTCTGTAGCCCTGAAGTGTATACCAACCTCTTCCTTCCAACCCCAGGAGAGAGCATCGTTCTCTGGGCCCCAGGGAGGGCCTGAGAAGAGCAGCCCGCGGCTCCTGGCGCCCCAGCAGCCTCCCTGCCCTGGACGCCCACCTCCCTGGGCGAGGCAGAGTCGCCGAAGGAACTTGGGTGTGACGCAGGGGGACCTGCCAGGGTTAGGGACACCGTAGTGGCCTTTCAGGGAGGAGACGGGACAGGCCCGGTGGCATTTGCCCGGGCTCCTTCCCTGTGGCCTCGGGGCGGCCCCCGGTGCCCGCCTCATGTCCCCCGGCTGCTCCGTGGACCTAGCAGCTGCCCAGAGGCCTCCACGTTCCACCTACCTGCCAAGGACCATCCTGTGCTCAGAAGCCACCTAGCCTACCTGGTTCTTCAAAACTTCTGTTCCCTGGGAGCCGCTCCCAGGGACATCATTCCACGCCGAATTTAAAAATTAGTGAGCAAAGCCGGGCGTGGTGGCGCACGCTTGCCATCCCGGCGTTTGGGAGGCTGACACGGGAGGATCGCGGTTCGAGGACAGCCTCAGCTCCTTAGTGAGGCCCTCCGCAACTCAGTGAGACCCTGTTTCCAAATAAAGAGTAAAAAATAGGGCTGGGGGTGCAGGTAGAATGTGCCTGGGTTCCCTCTCCAGACCCGCAAAACAAACAGAAAAAGATAGTGAGCGAACACTTCCCCGCAGAGCCCACGCTCCTTCCCAAACCATCACACCTTCTCTCCGGCCTCTCGGAAACGCCTGCCCGGGCTGTGCGCACACGGCGCTCCGTCTGTTTATGTGCCCGGGTTCCTGTTTCAGGCTGCATTTCAGGCAGAGTGGGAAAGCGCAGAGAACACTGGGAAGGGGACGGGCCTCGTGGTACCCCTCACTTCCGGTGAGATGCCGGGCCACATCTTAACATCCCAGGGCCCATTTTCTTACCTTGCAACCAATCGCACTCATCCTGCCTCCGTCTCGGTGTTGCCAGGAGGATCGTGGGAGGCGGGCCACCCGTTCCCAGAGGGTCCGTGGTCTACCTAGCGTTCAAGGTCTACACTCCAGGTGCACAAACAAGAAGGTGAAACGGCCCAGGCGGCCCCGACGGGCTTCACCGTGCAGCGGAGACCACGGAAGGTAGATGAAGATCACGTAACCGAGCAGAGTCGGCTCTTCCGGTTTTCCGGGCACTGTGCTAACGTGCCCTTATTTATTTGCTCTCTGGGGCAGTGCTCCGAGGTCATTTAGCTCTGGGGAAACGGGCGTGTGAGGCAGAGCCCGGCGTGTGTGGTGTGACAGCCCGCGGTGGGCACTGCCCTGCTTCCAGGAGCTGGGGCGCTCAGAACCGCGAGCGACTGGGCTCGCTCAGATCATCGTCGTATAGCTTTGTAGTGCTGTGTAGTAGGTTGCCACAAATTTGATGGCTTAGACGACGGTCGTCTCACGGTGTCGGTGCGTCAGGGCCTGGGCACAGCTCTGCGGAGTCCGGCTCCAGCCCATCACCGAGGTCTCAGGCAGGGCTGAGGTCTCATGGAGCGACTCGACCGGGGAAGGGGCCGGTGCGAGCTCACTGGGGATCGGTGGCGTTCCTCTCTGGGCACCGGGCGGCAGAGGCCCCAGCTTCTTCCTGGCTACCTGCCGGGGCCCTGCAGTCCTCCTCTGCGCGGTGTCCTCCCTAGGCGCACTTTAAGTCAGCAAAGAGTGTCTCTAGCGTTAGTACAATGCTAATACCCCTCTAGCGAGAGAGGGGGTCTCGTGTGCTGTCATATGAGGCGGGAGCGATGTCCCGCCACCTGTGTGGGTCAGAAGCAAATTGCAGCCCCCTCCCCCAGCCATGCTCAAAGGGCGGAGTCACACAAAGCCCTGCACCGCGAGGAGGCTGTGATCCTGCGCTCAAACACTGGGGATGGAGCCCGGGGCGTTCCACCACTGACCCACACCCGCCTGGCCCTTTTTAAAAATTTTCCTTCAAACTTTTTTTTTTCCGAGGGGGGATTGAATCCAGGGGCTGTCTACCTCCAAGCTACATCCACAGCCCTTATTACTTTTGTTCTGAAACAAAGTCTCACTGGGTTGCCGAGAGTCTCAAACCCGAGATCTTCCTGTTTCCACCTCCCGGTTAGGAGGATTAGGGGTGTGCACCACCATGCCCTGCTCCCGCGTGTCTTAAAACAGGCAGAACATGATCTGGGCTCTTCCTGCTGAGCCAGATGCTCATTTAAAGCCAAGCCTCTGTGCCGCGTGGTGCGCAGGACCCGCAGGACCGGCCGAAGGTGCGGGTGGGAGGCGGGGCCCGTGCTCCGTGGGATGCCCGTGCCTGCCATTGTTCCGCGCCTCTCCTTTGGCTCTCCTCGACTTCTCAGCGAATCTGATTTCAGCCTCCTCTTTCCTTCTGAGTTACTGTAGCATCAGCGCCCCCATCGCCATCAGGTTAGCTCTGTTAATAAAGTGTGTGTGCGTCAGTGCGGCCTGCCCTTGACAGAACCAGAGACGGAGACGGGGTCATTCCAGAACAGAGCTCTGATTCCCGCCTTTTGTTTGGTGTCAGATGTGCTATTTACTTGATTAATACAAAAAACAAAACCCAAGCCGGGCGTGCTGGCTTGTAATCGCAGCATTCGGAGGCTGAGACAGGAGGATCGCTGTTCGCAGATAGCCTCGGTACTTAGTGAGGCTCTTTGCAACTCAGTGAGACCCTGTTTAAAAATCGAGAATAAAAAAATAGGGCCGGGGGTGTAGCTCGGAGGTAGAATGCCCCTGGGTTCCATCCACGGTACCGGGGGGGGGGGGGGAGAATATGGGGCTGGACAAGGACCAGAAGGGACAACGCTTGGTCGCCAACCCGTGGCCCTCCCTCCTGGTTTCCCTTGGGCCACCCCACCCCTTGGTCACCAGGTCCCCATCCTCTTGCTCACTGTCCTGGTGCAGGGGCCCCTGCCTTTCGGTGGGGAGTGAGCCTCCATGAATCCACTGCCCAGGCAGTGACCGGTCACGTGGACTGGGCCTCCTGTGCCTCCTACTCTCCTGCTCCCTCCGAGGTCACCAGTCAACCCCAGGGCTGGCAGCCATCACAGGAGGCCGGGCCCAGCCGGCTGCAGGAAGCCGCCCTTCCCCTGGGGGGGCGCTCTTGTTCCCCTGGGGGGCGCTCTTGTGGGGCAGCTCCTCCTGGAGTGACTTCCCTGTCCAACCCACTGGGAACCTTGCTGGGGAGCAAACCCAGGGCCTCACCGCTGCTAAGCATGCGCTCTACCGCTGCGCCGTACGGCCCGGCTGCACCGTATATGCCTAAGCTGTAAAGATACCAGATCCACTTTAGACTTATTTTTGATATCATCAACGTTTTGATATTATCTTTTCTTTGTATCACGCATACAAAGTATACTATAACGTCAGAACATGATGTCCTAAGTGGGAGAGATCTATCTAAATGTTGCATTTATTTTATTTTATTTATTTATGTGTGTGTGTGTGTGGTGCTGGGGTTCCTGGAAACCCTTCTACCTCCGGGCTACACTCCCAGAGCTATTTTATATTATTTTTTAAATTTGGAAACAGGGTCTCTTAAACCAGCGCGGCTGGCTTCGAACCTGCGCGATCCTCCTATCTCCGCCTCCCAAGCGTGGGGATGACAAGCGTGCACCACCACGCCCGGCTTATGTTGCATTTCTTGTTTTACCATTAATGCTGGCTGGAAAGTCATCTCCGCCCTTAGGTTCTTAAGAACTGACAAGCCTGTCAGCTGGGCGTGGTGGCCCGTGCCTGTAATCCCAGCATCTGGGGAGCTTGAGGCAGGGGAATCACAAGATTGAGGCCAGCCTGGCCAACTTCATGAGACCACGTCTCAAAATAAAAATGTGAAAGGGCGGGGAAGCCGGGCGTGGTGGCGCACGCTTGTAATCCCAGCCCTGGGAGGCTGAGACAGGAGTTTCACACAGGTTCGAAGCCAGCCTCAGCTACTTAGTGAGGCTCTTAGCAACTTAGTGAGACCCTGTTTCCAAATAAAGTATAAAAAACTATAGGTCTGGGAGGTTAGCCTGGAGTTGGAATAAAGCCCCTGGGTTCCAACCCCAGAACCACAAAAAAAGGGGGTGTCGGGGAGTGTAGCCCAGTAGCAGAGCATCCCCGGGGTCAGTCGTCAGTACTGAGTCAGCAACAGCAAAAAGCATTGTGAGCAGGTGCGTTGGCCCGTGCGTCAGCCCCGGGCCACCTGGCTCCGGCTTCTAAGTCCATCATGCTGGACGGGGAGGGCTCCGTGGGAGTTACCCACCCTGGCTGTGGGTAACAGAGCAGAGGAGGGAGCTCACAACCCCCAGTGCAAAAGCCAGAGGGGAAAAGTGGTAGAAGCACCTGTCCTTTTTTTTTTTTTTTTTTTTTTTTTGGTACTGGGGATGGAACCCAGGCAGGGGCATTCTACCTCCAAGCTTACACCCCAGCCCTATTTTTTATTCTTTATTTTGAAACGGGGTCTCACCGAGTTATAGAGGGCCTCACTAAGTAGCTGAGGCTGGCCACGAACCTCGATCCTCCGGTCTCAGCCTCCCGAATGCTGGGATTCCATACCCCGCCATTCAGCACCGATCTTGAGGCCTGAGCTGGTGGCAGCGAGATGGTGAACGGAGAAGGGGTGGCGGCTCTGCAGGCGCCTGTGGTGCTGGCTCTCGGCAGGGCGGTCTCACTGTCCTCACCCCGGGTGAGTGCTTGGGCTGGGTGACCAGGAGGCACCGAGCCCGAGGGTGCCAGGTGGCAGGGCATTGCGCTCAGGTGACTCTCCTGGCTGCCAGGCTCAGGCGAGCTGTGGGTCCAGATGGATTCCTCCTCATCTCCACAGTGCTGTGCGTGCCAGCCGCCGGGGCATCCAGGCCCCTGGGGGGTCGTTTCTATTTCCATCCTGGAGCTGGGCGGCTCCTGCCTGCCTGTTTTTGGGCTCCCTTGATTTGCCCGTACTGCAAAAAAGAGCTCTGGGCCGGCTCTCCCAGGGCCTGGCGGAGAGCTGGAGTCCCCGTGTGAGCACGCGCTCCTGCTGGAAAGGGAGTCCTTGGAGGACAGAGGGGGGAGATAGGAGAAGTGCTGTGAGAGCAGGCAGCCTCCCTCCCGCCCGGCTGCCAGCCTGAAACGCTGCTGCTGCTTCCTCCTCCCCCTCCTCTCCCTCCTCCTCCTCCTCTCCCTCCTCCTCCTCCTCTCATTCCTCCTCCTCCTCTCATTCCTCCTCCTCCTCTCCCTCCTCCTCCTCCTCTCATTCCTCTTCCTCCTCTCCCTCCTCCTTCTTCTCCTTTTCCTTCTCTCCCTCCTCCTTTCCCTCCTCCTCCTCCCCCTCCTCCTCCTCCCCCTCCTCTCCCTCCTCCTCCTCCTCCTCCTCTTCCTTCTCCTCCTCCTTCTTCTCCTCCTCTCCCTCCTCCTCCTCTCCCTCCTCCTCTCCCTCCTCCTCCTTTTCCTCCTCCTCTCCCTCCTCCTCCTCCTCCTCTCCCTCCTCCTCCTCCTTTTCCTCCTCCTCTCCCTCCTCCTCCTCTCCCTCCCCCTCCTCTCCCTCCCCCTCCTCTCCCTCCTCCTCTCCCTCTTCCTCTCCCTCCTCCTCCTCCTTTTCCTCTCCCTCCTCCTCCTCCTCCTCCTCCTCAGTTCCTGAGGTTAGCTGGAGGTAAAGGCCTGCTCAGCATTGGGTCCTGTCTCTCATTCTCTCCTGTAGTCTTTTTTTTCTTGCGGTACTGGGGATGGAACCCCGGGGCATCATTCTACCTCCAAGCTACACCCCAGCCCTATTTTTATTCTTTATTTTGAAACAGGGTCTCACCGAGTTGCAAAGAGCCCCTCTAAGTAGCTGAGGCTGGCTGCAAACCCCAATCCTTCTGTGTCAGCCTCCCGAATGCTGGGACCACAAGCCTGCGCCACCAGGCCCGGCCGGCGTCAGTCTTTTCAGAGGCTCTTTTGGGGGTGGTTTTCTGGGACCTGGAGGTGAGGATCAACCAGGCCCCAGTGGGGCCTTTGCTCCTGTTGAAAAAGTCAAACAACTCGGATGTAGGTGAAGCTAATGGGCTGCATCCGTTCCTGTCCCCTCCACCAAGTCCCCAAAGACTGCGTGCTCTCTCAGCCCCCCCAGGGGGGTCTCCTTCCCATCCTCCCACCTCCTGGGGGTGGTTTCTGTCTGCTATTTGCTGAGCTTTGCAGCAGCCCAGGAAAAACTCCAGGGAGCCCGACAGGCTTCTTACATGTCTGCAGCCTTGGTCCTAGGAGGGCTTGGGGGGCTAGCTCAGGATCGGGCCCCCCTAGGTCAGAATCAGGCCATGGGGCATCCCGAGCTCCCCAGGTCCCAGATAGCCTGTTGCTCAGCACCACACTCTGAGGACTCACGAGGCCCAAGTGACTCCGAGAAGCCTGTGTCTCGCTGTCCTGACACACCGCTTGTCCCTGCAGGGGGGCGGGGAGTCCAGCTTGGGGTGTCGGCCAGCCCTCTGCTGCCCTCAGTCCCCACCCACAGCAGGGTGGCTCCATGCTGCACACCTGTTCCGCTGTCCTGGCAGGTCAGGAGTGCCAAAGGCTTGCCTTTTGGGTGAGGCTCATACTTAGGCAGGCGACACAAAGACTCTGAGAACTCCTTGTTCCCCACAGAGCACCTGCCAGCGAGGTCGTCCGCTCTGCCGGTGATGGGACCGGCATCTCTCTTCCCCTGCCTGACTGGGGTGTTCGGGCTAGAGTGGCGGGGTGGGGGGCAGGGGTGAGCTCTGGGGCTGGAACTTCCTCCAGGGCAGCTGACCTCCTCATGCCTGGTCTTGCTGCAGGGAGGTGCCGTCACCCCCAGGGCCCTCTGAGCCGGGGATCATGTCAGTAACTACAGGAGACCATTCGCCCAGGACTTCCCAAGAGGAGAGGGAGGTTTCTCGGGGGATCTGGGGATCGGGTTCCGTATGGCAGGGCTGCAGACGCTGGGGCGGGCCAGGCAGGCTTGGCTGTGGTTTGCCCTGTGTGCTACAAGACGTTTAGCCGTATTCCTAGATGTAGTCCCTACCCCCACCTCCATGAAATAACCTAACGTGTCAGCAGACGGTACCAAAGCCCCTGGGAGACAAAAGCGGCCTTGCCTGAGCGCGGCCAAGTGCTAGGTCGGCGGCTCGGCCGTGGGCCCTCGGTGGCCCCGGCTCGGGCATCCCCGTGGCTGCTCGCCGGGGCTCGGGCTCCTCTGTTCCTTTCCCAAAAGGCTGAGCTCAGTGCTCGCCGGCCCCTGTGCACTGTTGACTCACCAGCTCTAACCACAAACAGCCTTCCTGCTTTGGGGGATCCCAGATGACTTACCATGGGGCTCGCTTATGCAAATCCAGGAGGCTCTTTTTTTTTTACTAAATCAGAGACCGAAGTCCTCCACATCCTTTTTAGCACGGTTTGGTGAATGTTCCCCTAAAATACTCAAAGGCGGCAGAGCGCTGCTCATGGTCTGCCGCAGACACCTTTGTGGCCCCGTTCTCTGAAATCACCAGACGCCTCGCTCCTGGGAGCTTGGGCCTCCGCCCGGCAACCAGCGAATGATCTAAGAGCCGGGGGCAGGCTGGAGCTGGCTTGTGATTGGGGGGTTTAAGGCCTGTGACCTGGGGGCCGCGGGCAGGCAAAGGCCTGACTGTCTATGAGCAAGGAGGCGGTGGATTCCCAGGTGGACCCTCCGGGCTGCTGCCCAGGCCCTGCTCGGAGCATCCGGGCCCCGAGCCAAGGCCGCCTGTGTTGTCTTATTCCTCCCCAGGCAACAGTGGGAGCTGCGGGCTTGGAGCTGAGGCCTCGCGAAGCCAGGCACTGCCCTGAAGATGGACACACCCTGAGGTCAGCAGCACAGGCCTCCCTGGCCACACCTGGCAGCAGACAGTCTCGGGTCACCGAGAGCCACCCCTGAGCCTCTCTTGGCCTCCTTTCCCGGCCTCACTGCCTCCCCAGGAAAGCGGGCTCTGGTTTCCTAGCAGGGGCTTTCTAGCTGAGCTGCCAGGTGCCCACGGTTTTCCTCTTGGACACTCTCCGCTGCTAGTCTGCCGTGCTCCCAGGGGCTGTGCCTCTTGGGCCAGCTCAGGAGCACGTGACTGAACTTTGGCTGTGACCTGAGAGTCGGACGCCAGGCTAGACCATCACAGCCCTTGCCCGTGACCTTCCACCCAGACAGGGCTGCGTGCTGAGCCTGTCAGTGCCGGGAACCAGGGACCCGAGGGCTGGAGGGAGAAGTGGAATCTGCTTAGCAGGCCCACAGCCAGCGATACTGCTAGACGCCTAGGCCCGCTGCGCCCATCCACACCCCAGACAAACCCTCAGCCAAGTCCTCCTCTCCCAACGCGGGCACCCTGAGGGCTCGGGTCCTTATGGGATGGGGGGCCTGTGCGGGCTCAGAGCAGGGTTTGGGGTGTCCGTATGGTGGGAACTTGCGCACTGCACTGCGGGGCGGCTCCCTGCCTTTACCTGCTGGCGGCCCAGGAGAGCTCCGAGTCTTCCAGAGTCCGGGAGCAGGGTGGCCAGCTGCTGGCCATCTGAGCACAGCCGCTTTCCCAGCCAGTCACCCAGAGGGAAAAGTGGCCCTGGGATTTGACCCGATCCACGGTGCCGGCCCCACCCAGCCTCACCGCCCCAGCCATGGCCAAGGCCCGTGGTCAGGCATAGGCCGGGGATTTTCCTCTCTCCCCTCCCTCCTTCCTCTCTGTGCTGTGTCTCCTGTGTCTCCACCGGCTTCAGGTTCAGAGCCCGGTGACTCAGCAGAGCTGTCCCAGGGCCTGCTTTGCTGGGCGAGGTCACAGCCCAAGGGGAGGGGACAGGTGAACGCATACCCCCGGAGGGGCCTCGGTGCTGGCGCCAGGCCAGGAGGAGGCACTGAGCCGAGCAGGCCAGACAGGTGGAGCCGGCCCGCCTGGCTGCCAGGCCCGGCCCGCGGGGCCTCCTCCAGCCTTGGCCGGGTACCTGCCTCTCCCCTCTTGTGCTGCAATGACTGGCACCCTGGGACATTCCCAGTGTGGAACCCTCACCCGGGAGGGTTTCTGGCAGGGCCAGTGGGGCGCGTGCAGGGCTTGGTGGCAGCGGTGTGGGCTTCGGCTTCCTAATGAGGGTGGGGCGGGAGGGCCATCAGGACTTGGCTTTACTGGGATGGCTTTCTGGTTTCTACTTAGTAAAACAGGGCGTGCTGGGCTTCCTTGGAAGCTCAAATTTATGTTATGGCCCGAACTAAGACTGGGGAGAGATAGAGAAAGAATGTATGAGTGTGGGGTTGTGTGAGTGTGGGGTGTGTGTGTGTGTTACTAGGGATTAAAGATTAAAACACAGGGGCATGTTACCTCTGAGTTACATTTCCAGCCTTTTGTTTTGTTTTGAGACAGGGTCTCGCTGGGTTACCACGATGGCCTCAAACCTGCGATCCTCGTTTCAGCCTCCTGAGTACTGGGATTACCAGGCACGCGTCGCCACCTTCCAGCATGGACCGGATTCGACTCTGGAGCTGTCTGGAGTGTTGAAACGCCTCTCCAGTGAAGACTAGACCCGTGAACCCAGCGTCCCGCACGCTGGACCACTGCCAGCGACTCGTCTTGGCCAGCAACTGTTCCGGAGGAGGTCGTGGGGAGAGCTCTGTCTTGAGAACAGAAGTGCAGGTGTGTTTCGGGGAAGCGCACACTCAGGCCGCTCCACCTGGGGGGGGATCCGTGGTCAGAATCCATCCGCTGCCTTCCTCTCTGCGGGCTCTGCCTTCTCTTCTCGTCGGGTGGCATCACCTCCACTCTGCTGGGAAGACAGACCTCCCTGGTACCGTGGTCTGCCTGGTGTGCACGTCAGGGGTAGACAGAGAAGCTGGTTTTGCAGCTGAGTGACCCCTTTGTGACAGAGACATTGTTGGTTAAGGGACATGGCTTGATTTTCTTTTAACTCCGAGGCAACTTGTGATGCTGCAGCTGCCTAGATGATGGGAGAGATCAGTTAGGACGCCTTTGGCTGCAAGTCAAAGAAAACCTCGCTCAAAATGACTTCTGTCAAGCCAAGCATGTAAGCCGGGCGTGGTGGCGCACACTTGTAATCCCACATTTGGGAGGCTGAGACAGGAGGATTGCAATTTGCGGACAGCCTCAACTACTACTTAGTGAGGCCAATTGCAACTCAGTGAGACCCTGTTTCAAAAAAATGAATAAAAAATTAGGGCTAGAGGTGTAGCTCAAAGGTAGAATGCCCCTGGGTTCCATTCCAAGTACCACCAAAAACAAAAAAACAAAAAAACCCCACTTTTATCAGCTGGGTGTGGTAATGCACACTTGTAATCCCAGCATTTGGGAGGCTGAGACAGGAGGATCGTGGTTTGAGAACAGCTACTACTTAGGCTCTTTGCAACTCAGTGAGAACCTGTTTCAAAACAAAGAATAAAAAATAGGGTTGGGGGTGTAGCTTGGAGGTAGAATGTCCCCGGGTTCCACCTCCAGTACTCCAAAAAAAAAAAAAAAAAGACTTATGTCAGCCAGGTGTGGTGGCGCACACTTCACTTGTAATCCGGTACTTGAGAGGCTGAGACGGGGGAATCACAGGATTACAGCCAGCCTCAGAAACTGAGTGAGACCCTGTTTCAAAATAAATGATAAGATAGGTCTGGGATGTAGCTCAGAGGTGGAATGACCCTGGGTTCAATCAGCAGTACCACAAAATAAAGAAATTAAATAAATAAATAAAAGACTTAAATCGGCTACGTGCGTGCAGTGGCACACACCTGTAATCCCAGGACTTGGAAGGCTGAGACTGATTGATTTATTGCAGGTTCAAGGGCAGACCCAGCAACTTAGCAAGCCCATCAATAACTTAGCATGACCCTATTTCAAACTGAGAAATAAAAGGGCCTGAGGATGTAGCTCAGAGGTGGAACCCCCTGGGTTCCATCCCCAGCACAAAAATAAACAAAGAAATCATTAGTTCGAAATAACAAAATAACAAACATTATTTTGTTTGTTTCCATACCAGGAATAGAACCCAGGTCCTTGCAAAAGCCAGGCAGGCTCCATCCCAGCCCCTAGGCTGTGTATAAGTGTATAAAGTGAGAAGCCCAGAGGTCAGGCAGCGCCAGTGCAGGGGCGTCCAGGAATCTGGGGCTCTCTGTATTTCTGCTTTGCGATCCTCGTCCTCCTGGCTCAGTCTCCGCCTGTTCCTTTCCATCCAGCAGTTCCCAGATCTCTCCTCAGGGGAGAGGAATGCTTTCACAAAAGGCCAAAGACTTCCTCACACATCTCATTGGCCAGAATCTTATTTTACGCCTAGCCCTCAGCCAGTCAGAGGCAAGGAAGGGACTTGCCTGGGTTGGGATTCGCCTGCCGGAGACAGGGAGGAAGGCGGGTTACAAGAACCAGAGCGGGGCCGGGCAGGGCAGCTCAAGCATCTGCTGCCAGCCGGGGTGAGGTGGCGCAGCTTGTAATCCCAGGGCCTGGGAGGCTGAGACAGGAGGATCGCGCAGGTTCAAAGCCAGCCTCAGCTACTTAGTGAGGCTCTCAGCAACTCAGTGAGACCCTGTTTCCAAATAAAGTATAAAATAGGTCTGGGAGTATAGCCCGGAGGTAGAAAAGGCCCTGGGTTCCACCCCCAGTACCACAAAATAAATAAATGAATGAATAAATAAATAAATAAATAAAGCATCGGCTACATGGGAACACTTCACTTTATTCACATTTCTGCCGGAGTGATGGTGCACACCTGTAATCCCAGTACTTGGGAGAGACAGGAGCTGCTTAGTGAGGCCCTCCTCAACTTAGTGAGACCCTGTTTGAAAATAAAGAATAAAAAATAGGGCAGGGGGGTGTATCTTGGAGGTAGAATGCTCCTAGGGTCTATCCCCAGACCCACAAAAAAAAAAAAAAAAAAAAAAAAACAGGGCTGGGGGTGTAGCTCGGAGGTAGAATGCCAATTCCTAGTACCTTAAAAAAAATCAAATTTCTAACTGGGGGTGATACAGAGAGATTAATAGTAAGTAGATTTTCTTTTCTGGTTCTGAGAACTGAACACTGCAGGCTCTCTACCGCTGGTATACCCAGCCCCCTCCATTTTATAAAATTCTTCACACAAAGACGGTTGTAGACAAGCCTGGTATCTACTGTGCTCTGTCGCTGCCCAAGACACCCTCTACCAGAAAGTATCTGGCTGCTGCTTGTCAGGCATCTGAGCCCCCACCCCTCCTTGGTTTGTATTTATTTACTTATTTTTTAATTTTGGTACTGGGGGTTGAAACCAGGGGCATTCTACCTTCAAGCTACACCTCCAACCCCCCTTTTTTTCTTTTCTTTTTTTTCTTTGCTGCACTGGGGACGGAACCCAGGGGCACTCTACATCCGAGATACACCCCCAGCCCTATTTTTTATTCTTTATTTGGAAACAGGGTCTCACTGAGTTGCTGAGAGCCTCACTAAGTAGCCGAGGCTGGCCGCGAACCGCGATCCTCCTGTCTCAGCCTCCCAGATGCTGGGATGACAGGCGTGCCCACCGCGCTGAATCACTCTGACTCTGACATGAGGTCTTCCCCTCACCTCTTCTCTTCTAGGGAAGAGCTGACGCCCTCCTCCTGGTCAGCGCGTGGGGCCCGTCACCCACGGGGCTGTGGCCAGTCTCCATCTTCCCTTCCTCCCCGATTTCCTTCCCGTCCACAGGTCTCGGGGCGCGGATGCACGGCCAGGCCCGCTGTGAGTGGTTCTTTGGCAGTGTCTTAGCTGGTTGTTGTGAGTTACAGTGAAGGAAGCAATCAGCAAGTATACTGCCCTAGAAGTGCTGTACGTTTTTGGGCCAAGAAAAAGATGCCGGACTCCAGAAGCTGCGCTCGTCAGGCGGTGAGGCCTGGGGGAGGCAAACTCTAGTCCCCAGACGCAGCCTGTTAGGGGTGATGAGGGAGAAGGAGCAGGGGCTGGGGGGCGGGGGGGCTGTTTCTAGCTGGGAGCAGCACGCACAGGGGGCTACTGAGAGCGGCACGTATGGACCGCTGAATGGGTACTGAGCACTTAGTACTCCCTGGGCTCAGCATTCTAAATATTATGGTGTGAGCGAGCGTCTGGCATGGGCCTCGTCTTACAGAGAGGGACACAGAAATCCAAAGAGAAATGTGAGAGGATGCAGTTAATGGGACGGGAACCGGGTTTAGCACCCAAGTAGCAGGCTGGAGAATGTGTTCCTAACTACGGCTCGTGTCCTGCGGGAGGTCCCCAAGGCGCCGTAGACCAGCTTTGCAAAGCGATTGGGCGTGAGCGTACACGCTCTCACCCCAGGAGACGCCTTCTGCATGCAGTCGCAGAAGCACTTAAGGGGGCTCTGGGAGACGCGCCCGCGCCGGGGAGAATTTTTCTTTGTAGCTAAAGCCCCGGATGCTGACGGCTATAAGAGGCAGGTGGCATTTTCTGGTGGTTGTTACGGTTGGGATCTGAAAGGTCTCCCCTTCCCCAAAGCTCATATGTTGAAAGTAGGTTCCCCTTTGCAGCAAGGCTCAGAGGTGGGGCTCAGCTGCAGAGGGTGGGCCTCCGGGAGTGGCCTTAGAGACAACATGTGTCCCCTGCTTCCTGTCACCTTGAACTGAGGTGCCTTTTCTCTGCTCTGTGCCCCAACACCATGGTTTCTGCCTTGGGGCCGGACACCCATGGACCAAACCTCTGAACCACCAGCCAAATAAGCTCTTCCTCCTCTGAGCTGTGCTTGCGGGTGTTTTGATCATAGGGGCGAAAATACGGACCACACCGTGGCTGGTGAGAGAGGACCCTCCCTGGGAGCTGAGCAGGGAAGAGAGTTAAGAAGCCAGGGCTAGACATGGTGGCCTCCCAAGTACTGGGATTATAGTCCTGTGCCGCCATGCCTGGAGGGACCCATCTCTTTGGTTTTCTCTCTCCTATCATGCTGCTTCCTAGCACTGGAAAGGAGTCTGTTTCCATTCTGAGTACTAGGGAGAGTGAGAGGCCAGTGGGGCGCAGTCAGGGGATGACCTGGGCGCCCCCCATGGATGCCACTCCTTCCTGCTACTGCTGGACGCGGTGTGCAGCCGCTCTCTCCAGCAAATCAAATCCCTTTGGGGATGGTTCTCTTGTCTTTAAATAGACTGGAGTGTGGCAGCCGGCTGCAGAGAGGGTGCCTTTGTGATGGGCCGGCTCTGCCCCCTGCCCACGCGGCCACCGAGCCCTCCAGCAGCCCCGGGAGCGGCGTGGGCTGCAGCGGAGCCCCTGAAATGCGCGGAATGCCGCCGCCACGGCCACTCGCCAGCACCCAGCTGCCTGCCGCGTGTTTTGACCGCGGCGGGGCACCTCGGATTGCTTCACGGCCGACAATGTCTTTACATTTTTCCCAGTTTTCAGCAGAAGTAAAGAATGTCGGCCTCCCCCAGCCAGAGACGGACGCAGGGCCCCGCGCTTCCGAGTTAAAGGGACCGCACTCTCGGCTTGGCATCCAGCCTCCTGCTAATGTGAGTCCAGGGGCCATCGCTGCAGGAGCCTCCCCTTCCCCTCTAGTGGGGCCCTTCCTCATGGATGCCCCCGTGGAAGTGCCTGGATCATAAGCAAGGGGTCAGAGACAACAGACGTCTTTGCTTCAGATAAAACAGGCGTCTTCAGGGTAATTTAATTCACGTCTACAGGCTTTAGGGCAATGGGGGTGGATTCTCTCGTCTTGGTGTCTGACAGTAGAGAAGACGTGTGCTGGGATATATATTTAGCTCTTCATCTTTCTAAAGATTCTAGAAGCCAGGAGAAGAGTGGATTGGGACAGAGTAGCTAGTACACACACACACACACACACACACACACACACACACACACCCTTTAGAGGATTTATGGGTAGATTCTAGTAAGTAGTTTTTTCTCTTTCTTTCTTTCTTTCTTTCTTTCTTTCTTTCTTTCTTTCTTTCTTTCTTTCTTTCTTTCCTTCTTTTTTCTTTCTTTCTGCAGTACTAGGGATGGAACCCAGGGGCATTCTACCTCCAAGCAACACTCCCAGCCCTATTTTTTATTTTGAAACAGGGTCTCACTGAGTTCCAAAGGGCCAAACTGAGTAGCCGCTGAGGCTGTCCTCGAACAGCAATCCTCCCGTCTCAGCCTCCCAAATGCTGGGATTACAAGTGTGCGCCACCACACCCAGCTTTTTCTAGTCAGTAATTTTAAAAGTGGAGAGAGAAATCAAGAATTTGGTTGGAATTGCCGGGCACGGTGGCGCACGTTTGTAATCCCCGCGCTTGGGAGGCGGAGACAGGAGGATCGTGCAGGTTTGAAGTCAGCCACGCTGGCTTAAGAGACCCTGTTTCCAAATAAAAATATAAAATAGGTCTGGGAGTATAGCCCGGAGGCAGAAGGGCTTCCAGGAATCCTAGTACCACACACACACAAAAAAAAAGAATTTGGTTGGAGGGACTGAGGTTATAGCTCAGAAGTACTTACTGTGCACAGGGCCCCAGTTTGCTTCTCAGCACGCACGTGCAATGGACGTGTGTGGAAACACACACACGATGGTGGAGGCAGGAAGAATTAGAGGCCTATCTTACATTTGGGCAAAGTATTTGAACTTGTCATTGCTGCCAAGTGAAATTTAATATTTTTGAAGCCAGGCGTAGTGGTCTGGGAGTATAGCCCGGAGGTAGAAAGCCTCTGGGTTCCACCCCCAGTATCACCAAAAAATAAAAAACAGCTGAAGGTCTCGCTAAATTCCGGAAGCTGGACTCAAACACCTGCTACCCCTGTCTCGGCCTCCCAAGTCCTGGGATTCCAGGCGTGCGCCGCCCGCCCGAGGCCACAGTAGATGAGCCCCTTCCTGTCTCTTCACTGGAACGGGAAAGGTCACAGTAAACTGTTAAATGCCACAGCCCTGGCAGGCATCAGCCGAGAAGTGCCCTGTGCGCCCTCCGCGCCCTTCAGGCTGGCGCCGGCTCTGCCCCCCCAGGATCCCTGATGGCTCAAAACAAACATCGTATCTTGGTTTTAATTTTCCTAATCGACATTGACGCCGCAGATGATCCTGTCTGCCCCTCTGCAACTTCAGGGGACTGAACCCCGGGGCCTCGCACGCTGGGCCGGTGCCCTCTCCACGGAGCACTGCCCCGGCCCCTGCACTGCGCCTCTGGAATCGCCCCCGCCACGGGAAATCCAGGGTAAAGAGATGAGAAGGAACACGATGTGGGGGCCTCGTGGAGGCTCCGTGTCAGGGTCCGGAAGCTTGGGTGTGATTCCAATCAGAGGGGCCAGGTGGCCGATTAGGCGCGACTGTGGTTTGACCGTGTCCCCAAAATGGAGGTGTTGGGAACGTAACCCCAGTGCCAGCGTTGGAGGTGGGCCTAAAGAGAGGGGGCTAGGCCGGGAAGGTGGACGCGGCGTCTCTCCATCTGACCCTCTTTCTCCCTCACACACCAAGAAGGCCCTCACCAGATGCCCTGGCCCCTTGATCTTGGATTCCCAGCCTCCAGAACAATAAGAAATAAATCTCTCCTTATCAATTGCCCGGCGTGTAGCGCTTTGTTAGAGCGGCACCAAGAAGAGACTGAAGACTTAGTGGCTCCTGCTGGTGCGGGGCCCTGGCCGGGACATCCTTGGCCTGCCCGCGGCTCCTCGTGTCTCCTTGATAAAAGCAGAGCTGGCTGGGTGGTTTGCGGCCCGTACAGCTTCCCAGGGCCCTGTGCTTAGACTTCTGCACCCGGCCTCATGTGAGAAGGCTATCCTCCACAAGCTTCCGCCTGCAGGCCACAAGGTCTCTGCCGTCGACATGGAAGCTCATAACCTAGCTGGGGCGGTAATGCCAGTGCCTGAGAGGCTGAGACAGGAGGATCTCAGGTTGGCAGACAGCCTTAGCGACAGGGCGAGACCCTCGACAGCTTAGCAAGACCCTGTTTACAAATTAAAATAGGGCTGGAGGTTGTAGCTTGGAGATAGGACGCCTCTGGGTTCCATCCCCGTTACCACTAAATAAGTAGCCAGGCGCAGTGGCGCACGCTTGTAATTCCAGCATTCCGGAGGCTGAGACAGGAGGTTCACTCCAGCCTCAGCTACTTAGTGAGGCCCTTTGCAACTCAGTGAGACTCTGTTTCAAAATGAATAAAAAATAGGGCTGGGGGTGGAGGTCGGAAGTAGAATGCCCCTGGGTTCCATCCCCAACACCACAATTAATTAATTAATTCAAACTTCTAACCCACTATACTATGGGAGAAGGAATCAATGTTTGATTCCCAAGAAAGTCAGAATTCTCCCTCCCACCAAGTCCAGAGCTACCCCGGACACAGAAGTCGAGTAGCCTGTGCTGTGCGTGGCCCCGGACCAGGCAGGACCAGACAGGTGGTTTATTGGAATCAGGAAAGGACTGTTGGTTCTGCGAGGTGTAGCTGCTATCTGGGGATTGTATTAGTTTGCTGGGCCCGCCATAGCCGCCCCACGCCCTGGGCAGCTCCACACCAGTTTCTTTTCTTAGGGTCCCAGAGGCGGGAAGTCCGAGGTGAAGGTGTCCGGCAGCGTGGGGCCCTTCAGAGGGCTTTCTCCTTGGCTTAGGAGCCCCCTTCTCCGCGCGTTCACAGCCTCCTCCGCCTGTGTGTCTATACTCGAGCTTCTTATAAAGACACCAGTCATAGCCGGCATGGTGGTGTAAGCGTGTAATGCCAGTACTTGGGAGGCTGAGATAGGAGGATCAAAGGTTTGAGGCCTATCTCAGCAATTTAGTAAGCCCCTCAGCAACTTAGTAAGACACTGTTTCAAAATAAAAAAGAGACGCCGGGCTTGGTGGCGCACACTTGTAATCCCCATGCTTGGGAGGCGGAGACAGGAGGATCGCGCAGGTTCATAGCCAGCCTTGCTGGCTTAAGAGACCCAGTTTCCAAATAAAAAATATAAATAAAATAGGTCTGGGAGTGTAGCCCAGAGGTAGAAGGGCTTCCAGGAACCCCAGTACCATAAAAAAGAATTTTAAAAAAATTAAAAAAGAGGACTGGGGGTGTACTTTGGAGATAAAATGCCCCTGGATTCCATCCCCAATAACAACAAAAGATACCAGTCCACCAATCAATCATTTTGAAGTAGGGCCCGCCCTAATGATCTCGTGTGTGTGTGTGTGTGTGTGTGTGTGTGTGTGTGTGTGTGTGGTACTGGGGGTGGAACCCTGGGGCTTTTCTACCTCTGAGCTATACTTTATACTCCCAGACCTATTTTATACTTTATTTGGAAACAGGGTCTCACTAAGTTGCCGAGAGCCTCACTAAGTAGCTGAGGCTGGCTTCGAACCTGTGCGATCCTCCTGTCTCAGCCTCCCAAGGGATGGGATTACAAGCGTGCGCCACCACGCCTAGATAATGATCTCATTTTAATTTATCTCTTGATCCTAGCCCCAAACACAGTGGGGTTGGGACTTCACTATATGAAGGAGGAGGGGTTCAGTCCACAACAGAGATCCTACCGGGTACTTCACAGCCAAGGGTGTGTGTGTGTGTGTGTGTGTGTGGTGGTGGTTGTTGTTTTAGAACGTGGGCTAGAACCCAGGGGCATTCTGCCTCTGAGCTACACCCCCGCCCTATTTTTAACTGGGTTTATTTTATTTATTTACTTATTTATTTATCTATTTATTTATTTATTTTATTTAGTGTGTGTGTGTGTGTGTGTGTGTGTGTGTGTGTGTGTGTGTGTGTGGTACTGGGGATGGAACCCAGGGGCGTTCTACACCCCCAGCCCTAGTTTTTAGTCTTATTTTTGAAACAGGGGCTCCCTGAATTGCAAAGGGTCTCGCTAAGTAGCTGAGGCTGTCCACGAACCTCAATCCTCTGGTCTCAGCCTCCGGAATGCTGGGATGACAAGTGTGCACCACCACGCCTGACTAAAAATGCCCGTTTTTATAGCAGCACAACTCACAGTATCCACACTAGGGAACCAGTCTAGGTGCCCTTCAACAGATGAATGGGTTAAGAAAGGGAAGAGCCGGGCATGGCGGTGCATGCTTGTAATCCCCGCGCTTGGGAGGCTGAGACGGGAGGATCGCGCAGGTTCGAAGCCAGCCTCAGCTACTTAGTGAGGCTCTCAGCAACTTAGTGAGACCCTGTTTCCAAATAAAGTATAAAATAGGTCTGGGAGTATAGCCCGCAGGTAGGAAGCCTCTGGGTTCCACCCCCAGTACCACCAAAAAAAAAAAGGGATATGTGTATACACACACGCGTGCACACGCACACACACACACAATATATATATATATGGAATAAAGTATAAGAATAAAATTTCTTTATAAAATTTTGAAATTTTATCCAAAAATGTCACATGCATGGAAATGGACGGACCTAGAAAACAGTATGCCAAGTAAGATCAGCCAGCCTCAAAGTCAAAGGTCCTGTGTTTTCTCATAGGTGAAAACGAGCAGTCAGATAAATGAGTGAGCACCAATAGAATTGTGGGAGGGGCCTGAGTGAGCACCAATAGAATTGTGGGAGGGGCCTGTGGGAGGGGCCTGGGGACACCGGAGACCTAGGGAGGGGCACTCGGTGAAGAAAACGGTTTGGCGCAGGCTTGTAATCCCAGCGTTTGGGAGGCTGAGACAGGAGGATTGCGGTTTGCGGCCAGCCTGCTTAGCAAGGGTCTCACCAGGTTGCGAAGGGCCTCACTACTCGGTGAGACCCTGTTTCAAAAATAAAAAGACTAAAAAATAGGGCTGGGGTTGTAGCTCGGAGGTACAATGCCCCTGGGTTCCATCCCCAGTATGATGATGATGATGATGATAATAATAATTAATAATAATAATAATAATAAATTTCTCTCCAAACTTGAAAATTAAAGAAAAAATGGGAAAGGGGTCTCCTAGGAGATTCTGGTGTCCAGCCCCAGGAACTACAAAGATATGAACCAGAAGGCTGGCCAACTCCCCTGGTGTGGGGTCCTGAGAGGCAGGTGTGACATGGGAGTGGGCGCAGCGCCTCCTGGTGGCCAGAAGGTGGTATTGTGAGCAAAAAAAATGGGTGATTTAGAGTCTGGTGTGATTGGGCCACCAGCACTCTGTCCCAGGGCTGACCATGGAGGGGAAGGAGGCCAGCCCTCCCAGCAGCCTCTTCACCTCAGCCACACCACAGCCCTCTGCCAGTTGAACAGAGCCTCTGACAGCCTGGGATACAGGTAGGATTACAAAGCTGACCAGTTGTTACCAGTATTGAAACACATGGCTGGCTGTACCACTCCTGGGTATCTTTCAAAAAGGGTTGAAACCAGAGAAACGCAGTAACAGGTGCATACCCATGTCCATAGCAGCACGTTCACAATGCCAAACTATGGAACCAACCCAGGTGTCCATCAACAGATGAATGGATTACAAAATTATGGGAAATACACACAATGGAATTCTACTCAGTCATAAAGAAGGACAAAGTTATATCATTTGCAAGAAGATGGAAAGTCCTGGAGAGCATTATGTCGCGTGAGATTAGCCAGTCACAAAAAGTGGAGGGTCAGCCAGGCGTGGTGGCGCACGCTCGTAATCCCAGTGCTTGGGAGGCTGAGACAGGAGGATCGTGGAGGTTCGAAGCCAGCCTCAGCTACTTAGACTCTCAGCAACTTAGTGAGACCCTGTATCCAAATAAAATATAAAATAGGTGTGGGAGTATAGCCGGAGGTAGAAATCTCCTGGGTTCCACCCTCAGTACCACACACATAAAAGAAAAACGAATTCGCCGGGCATGGTGGTATCGCTTGTCATCCCCGCGCTTGGGAGGCAGAGACAGGAGGATCGCGCAGGTTCGAAGCCAGCCGCGCACGCTGGCTTAGGAGACCCTGTTTCCAAATAAAAATGTAAAAATAGGTCTGGGAGTGTAGGCCGGAGGTAGAAGGGCTTCCAGGAACCCCAGTAGCACCAAATAAAAAAATTTAAAAAAAAACGAATTCTGAAGCATCCAAAAATAAAGACGTGCGAAAGCTAAATTTGGTAAAAGCAGTACATGCGCCCCTTATGAGCACACAAAGTGGAATTCAGTAGCATCTGGTCTAACAACGGCTGGAACTTAAAAGTTGTAATCAGAGAGGCCTGGCTGTGCACACCCACAGTACCAGTACCTGGAGGCTGAGACAGGAAGATCTCAGGTTCGCAGCCAGCCTCAGCTACTGAGTGAGGCCTCCAAAACTTAGTGAGACCCTATTTCAAAATAAAGAATAAAAAAGAGGGCTTGGAATGTAGCTAAGAGGTAGAATGCCCCTAGATTCAATCCCCAGTACCTAAATAAATAAATAAATAAATAAATAAATAAATAAATAAGGGCTCTGGGTAGCTTGGAGGCAGAATGCCCTGAGTTCAATCTCCAGTACTGAAAAGGAAAAAAAAAAGTAGTGATAAGAATTAATGATCTATCCTCAACTATAATATACCAAAACAAAAAGAAAGGAAAAAGCAAGCAATATGCACTGCAGAGAGAAATAAAATCAGATATAAAAGGGTAGATAGGGTAAGACTTCACTGCCATGAACTCCTGGGATCGTGTGGTCCTCCTGCCTCAGCCTCCGAGTGGCTGGGATTAGTCAGCACCCTGGCTGGCTTGAGATGTCTATGAGCAGAGTCCCAGGTGCTGCTGAACAAAAACCCCTAGTTTGTTTTGTTTGAAATACTGAGAAGGAACCTAGGGGCATTCTACCTCTGAGCTACACCCCCAGTCCTATTTTTTATTCTTTTTATTATTATTATTATTATTTGGTAGTACTGGGGATGGAACCCTTCTACATCCAGGCTACACTCCCAGACCTATTTTATATTTTATTTGGAAACAGGGTCTCTTAAGCCAGCAATGCTAGCTTTGAACCTGTGCGATCCTCCTGTCTCTGCCTCCCAAGCATGGGGATTACAAGCGTGCGCCACCACGCCCGGCTTTTTATTCTTTATTTTGAAACAGGTTCTTACTGAGTTGCAAAGGGCCTCACTAGGTAGCTGAGCTGAGGCTGGCGGTAAACCTGGATCCTCCTGTCTCAGCCTCCCAAGTACTGGGATTACAAGTATACGCCAATGGGCCCGGCTGTTTTTTTTTGGGGGGGCAGGGGGAGTTTTTTTGAGGTGGGGCCTTCCTATGGCCCAGGCTGGACCTGAACTGCTTACAGGAACTATGCAGAAAAGGCCGGGCGCGTGGTGGCACATTCTTGTAATCCCAGCATTCGGGAGGCTGAGACAGGAGTATCCTGGTTCGAGGACAGCCTCAGGTACTTAGTGAGGCCCTCTGCAACTCAGTGAGACCCTGTTTCAAAATAAAGAATAAGAAATAGGGCTGGAGGTGTTGCTCGGAGGTTGAATGCCCCTGGGTTCCATCCCCAGACCCGCAAAAAAAAAAAAAAAAAGGCAAATTCATAGAGGCAGAAAGTAGGTTGGAGGCGACGGGAGGCGCGCTGGGTGGGCAGTGGTGAGGTATTGCTTAAGAGATTTGGAGTTTCTGTTGAGGATGACGAAAAAATTTGGGAAATAGACAGTGGTGTGGGTTGCACAACGCTGTGAATGCCATTAGTGCTACTGAGCTGAGTACTGCAGAAGGACTAAGCCAGGCGAGGCACACGCCGCCATGCCAGTATGTGGGAGGCTGAGGCCGGAGGATGCCAGGTTTGAGACCAGCCTCAGCAACTTAGTGAGACTCTGTTTCAAAATAAAATATAAAAAAAGGGGGATATAGCTTGAAGGTAGACTGCCCCAGGGTTCAATCCCCAGTACCAAAAAATAAATAAATAAATAAGAATAAAAAGGGCAGGGTGCTTAGCTCAGTGGTAGAGTATGTGCTAAGTATGTGCAAGGCCCTGAGTTCAATCGCTGGCACTAAGAAAGAAAATGTTAGGATATTTTTCAGCCGGGCGTGGTGGCACACGCTTGTAATCCCAGCATTCAGGAGGCTGAGACCTGGAGGATCACGGTTTGCAGGCAGCCTCGGCTACTTAGTGAGGCCCTCTGCAACTCAGTGAGACCCGGTTTCAAAATAAAGAATAAAAAATAGGGCAGGGGGTGTAGCTGGAAGGTCGAATGCCCCTGGGTTCCATCCCCAGACCCACAAAAAAACCACAATAATTTTCTATTTTGGTATTGTAGACAGGACCCAGGGGTATTCTACCTCCAAGCAACATCCCTAGCCCTATTTTATTAATTTACTTTAAATTTTGAAACAGAGTCTCACTGAGTTGCTGAGAGTTTCACTAAATTGGTGAGGCTGACTTTGAATCCACAATCCTCCTGCGTCAGCCTTCCAAGTGCTGGGACTCCATGGGTGTACATCACGATACCCAGCTTGGTAATTTTTAGCGTAATATAATATATATCTTACAATAATAAAGTAATAATAAAAGTCATGCTTAAAAACATCTTTCTCAAGCTGAGCGTCGTGGGGCATGCTGGGAATCTCAGAACTTGGGAGGCTGAGACAGGAGGATCGCACAGGTTCGAAGCCAGCCTCGGCAACTTAGTGAGACCCTGTTTCCAAATGAAATATAAAACAGGTCTGGGAGTATAGCCCAGAGGTAGAAAAGCCCAGTGAGACCCTGTTACAAAATAAAGAATAAGAAATAGGTTTGGGGGTATAGCTCGGAGGTAGAATGCCCCTGGGTTCCATTCCCAGTACCGCAAAAAAAAAATTAATAATAATAACAATTATTTTTTTGTATTGTGGATGGGACCCAGGAGTGTTCTACTCCCAAACTACACCCTCAGCCCTATTTTATTTTATTTTTTTATTTTGAAACAGGGTCTCATTGAGTTCCTGAGAGTCCCATTAAATTGCTGAAGCTGAGCTGGGCGTGTTGGCGCACGCTTGTAATCCCCGCGCTCGGGAGGCGGAGACAGGAGGATCGCGCAGGTTCGAAGCCAGCCGCGCTGGCTGAAGAGACCCTGTTTCCAAATAAAAATATAAAATAGGTCTGGGAGTGTAGCCCGGAGGTAGAAGGGTTTCCAGGAACCCCAATACCACACACACAGACAAAAAGAAAAAATTGCTGAAGCTGACCTCGAACCCACAATTCTCCTGTCTCCGCCTCCTAAGTGCTGGGATTATAGGTGTGCACCATGACGCCCAGCTTGATTACTTTTAGCATAATATAATATATATCTTGCAATAAAAAATGTAATAATAAAAGTCATGCTGAAAACATTTTTTTCAAGCTGGGCGTGGTGGCGCACGCTGGTAATCCCAGTACTTGAGAGGCTGAGACAGGAGGATTGCAGGTTCAAGGCCAGCCTCAGCTGCTTAGTGAGGCCCTCCGCATCTTAATGAGACCCTGTTCCAAAATAAAAAATAGGGCTGGGGGTGTAGCTCAGAAGTAGAATGCCCTTGGGTTCCATCCCCAGTTCTGCAAAAAAAAGAAAAAAAAGACCTCTCTTTGGTGCGACTGCTCCTCCTCTCTGGTTACTAGGGTTTGGGGGCCCCTTCCTCTTTCCATACACAATCCCTGACGGCTGTCATCAAGTGTCCTGCCTGCCTGTCTGCCTGTCTGCCTGTGTGTTTGTTTGTGTGTGATGCCCTATATTGAACCCAGAGGCTTTCTACCTCAGAGCTGCACCCCCGGCCCTTTTTGAGTTTTTGTTTTGAAACAGGGTCTCACTAGGTTGCTGAGGCTGGCCTCGAACCTATGATCCTCCAGTCCCAGCCTCCCAAGTCCTGGGATCACAGGTGTGCGTCACTGCGCCTGGCTGTGTTGTGTCTCACACAACATATGATGCCGACCACAGCCACGTTTGTATCTCAGCCTGGACGCCCTCGCCCAGCCCCAGACCCCGCCCCAGGAGTCTAGGACGTCCAGAACTGGGCGGCCAGGTGCCTCCCTAACCCTGCTCCCTCCCATGAAAAGCACGCCTGGCCTGCCACCGGGAAGTCTGGGGGCTTCCTTGGCTTCCTCTTCACTCACATTCACCACCGGCCCCTCCAGGCTGACCTCTGAACCCAGCCGCTGCCGTTATCCCCATTCTCAGCCTCCTGATTCATTCATGTATGTATTTATTTAATTTTTTTTTTTTTTTTGCAGTACTGGAGATTGCAACCAGAGATCGTCTACCTCTGAGCTACACCCGCAGCCCTATTTTGTATTCTTCATTTTGAAACAGGGTCTCACTGAGTTGCAGAGGGCCTCGCTAAGTAGCTGAGGCTGTCCGCGAACCGCGATCCTCCCGTCTCAGCCTCTCAAATGCTGGGATCACAAGCTGTGCCACCCAGCTTCCGGGACTAAAATTTAAAAAATGTATCAAGCTGAAGTTGGATTGACTGCGCGGGGAGCAGGCTTCTGGGCTGGGGCAGGAGTGTCGGGGTGGATCTTTAGAATGTTGTCCACCGGTCGTGGGCAGGCAGAGATGCAGGGCTGGACTCAGGGGCCTCCATTACATGAGAACATCTGTCTTCTGGATCAAGCTTTGTATTTTAAGCCAGTCCAATCTGCAAAACGAGGCCTGGAGTACAGGTATAGAGGAAAATCACCTTTTCCTGAGTCAGAGGCTCAGCTAGTCTTTAATTTGGCCGGCCCTGCTTGGCCCAGGCAGCAAAGAACCCCGGGGCAGCAGCCACCCCAGGAGCTAGCGATGGGCCAGGGCCTTGGGGTGTGTGCGGGCTGAGGTCTGTGTACACCGCAAGCTGGCAGCAATGCCAAAGAGTCTGGGGAGAGCAGAGGTGCCGGGCTGTGGGAGGGTAGAGTCTAGGCACCCCCCACCAGGTCCTGAAGGCTCACGGGGTGGTAGGCCCCAAAGACCAGGGCACCTGGCTGCAGATATGTGGCTGGGCGGGCTGGGCCGTGTCCACAGAGCGGGTTCCCAGAAGGCCTCTCCCCTGTCTCTGCGCGGTCCTCCTCCCCCAGAACACCCTAAGGATGAGGCTGACGCTGGCCTCGGAGGGAGTCCGTCCCCGGTTCTCGGTTGATCAGGCCAAAGTCAGAGCCGGCTGCACCAATCGAAGTTTCACCAGTAAAAATCTGCAAGGCTTCAAGGTCGGAGCTCTCAGCAGGGCCTGGGAAGGAGACCAGGGGACTTCTAAACAATCGGATGTGGCTTGGAGAGAAAGCAGCTTGCTCACACCGCTGACAAGTGCTTTTAGAAACTGTCTGTCCACGTTGAAAAAATAAAGACAGGAGCGGTGGCACACACTTATAATTCCAGTGCTTGGGAGGCTGAGATAGGAGGATCGCAGGTTTGAGGACAGCCTCAGCAGGTAGTGAGACTCTCAACAATGTTGGGAGACCTTGTTTTAGAATAAAAATAAAATGGGGTTGGGGGATGTAGCTTGGAGGTAGAATGTCCCTGGGTTCAGTCCTTAGTAACACATACACACACACACACACACACACACACACACACACTTATAAAAATAATCTTTGCTTTATATGAATCAAATGCAAAAATCAAACAACGTACACCCCAAACTACAAAACCTCATTGAAGCCGGGCGTGGTGGCGCACACTTGTAATCCCAGTGCCTGGGAGGCTGAGTCGGGAGGATCGGCGGTTCTCGGCCTGACTCAGCTACTGAGTGAGGCCTCCAACACTCAGTGAGACCCTGTTTCCAAATAAAGAAGAAAAATGGGGCCGGGGATATAGCTCAGAGGTAGAACGCCCCTGGGTTCCACCCCAGCGCTATCCTGCAAAAGCAAGCAAGCAAGCAAGCGTGATGCTTCCGGAGAGAACTGAGGAGTGCATCTGCTCTTGCCTGGGGCACCAGCCTTCGGCTCCTGCTACCCACCATCTCTCCAGAAAGTTTACTGCCCTCTTCACCTCGGACTGTGTTCTTCCTACTCTAAGACCCCAGCATCCTTCTTTTTTTCTTTTCTTTTTTTTTTTTTTTTTTTTTTTGTGTGTGTGTGTGTGTGTGGTGGTACTGGGGATGAAACCCAGGAGCCTTCTACCTCCGGCCTACAACCCTGGATCTAACATATATATAATTTTATATATATATTATATATATTTTTTTATATATAAAAATATATATAATTTTTTTTTAATTTGGAAACAGGGTCTCACTAACTTTCTGAGGCTGGCTAAAATAAAAAATAATAACTAAAATAAAAATTAATAAAATGAAAAATAATAAAATTTCTAAAATCATGGAGACTCTAGAAGGCTTTAATCACTTTTTTTTTAGTACTGAGGATTGAACCCAGGGACGTTCTACCTCCAAGCTATGCCTGAGCCCTATTTCTTATTATTTATTTATTTATGTATTTATTTTGGTAGTATTGGGGTTCCTGGAAGCACTTCTACCTCCGGGCTACATTCCCAGACCTATTTTATACTTTTTATTTGGAAACAGGGTCTCTTAAACCACCACGCTGGCTTCGAACCTGCTGTCTCCTCCTCCCAAGTGCGGGGATTACAAGCGTGCGCCACTATGCCCGGCTTTCTTTTTTTTGCGGGTCTGGGGATGGAACTCAGAGGCATTTGACCTCCAAGCTACACCCCCTGCCCAATTTTTTATTCTTTATTTGGAAACAGGGTCTCACTGAGTTGCAGAGGGCCTCACTAAGTAGCTGAGGCTGTCTGTGAACCACGATCCTCCAGTCTCAGCCTCCCGAATGCTGGGATGACAAGCGTGCGCCACCACGCCTGGCTCCGGCTTTCTTATTATTTTTTTTTGTAATTTATTTTATTTTATTATTTATTTTGAAACAGGGTCTCATTAAGTTTCGGAGGTCCTCACTAAGTGCCTGAGGCTGGCCAAACCTGCGATCCTCCTGTCTCAGCCTCCCAAGTATTGGGATTACAAGTGTTGGACATCACACCCAAGTCTAGAAGGCTTTATGCTAGTAGCTAGCCCAAAGAAGAAGGAAATAGAATTCCTGTTGTTCCCCTCCCCCTTTCCTTGTTTCTATATTTTGTTTTTGTTTGTTTGTTTGTTTGTTTTTTGGTTTTTTTTTTTGGTGGTACTGGGGTTCCTGGAAGCCCTTCTACCTCTGGGCTACACTCCCAGAACTATTTTTACATTTTTATTTGGAAACAGGGTCTCCTAAGCCAGCGCGCACGGCTGGCTTCGAACCTGCGCCATCCTCCTGTCTCTGCCTCCCGAGCGCGGGGATGACAAGCGTGCCCACCGCGCCTAGCTTCCTTCTGTATTTTTGTGGTGCTGGGGATTGAACCTGGGGCCCTGCGCATGTCACCACGGGCTCCACCCCGGCCTCACCTCTAAATCTGAGCCCGCTGACACTCCCCTGGGGAACTCTTCAATTGCTGGTTCTGCTTCTGTGGCCTAAGCGTATGAATTTATTCAACATCCCAGCCAGCGTGTTCATCTAGAATCAAGTTAACCCACGGGCCCTGTAAACAGTGTTTTAGAGCTAGCTTTTGGCTAAGTGGTTTGTTGACATACAAGGTGTTCCTGGAGGGAAAGCCCCATACTGTCCCCCATTATTGTATTTCTAACAATAATTCTGTTGGAAAGTATCCTCATTGTGGCTAGATTCCGGATTATTTCAACAAATCGGAGTAGGAAACATAGTTCTAGCTGGGCACAGTGGTGCAGACCTGTAATCCCAGTACTTGAGTGCTGAGACAGGAGGATCTTAGGTTCATGGACAGCTTCAGCAAGTAGTGAGACCCTCATCAACCTAGCAAGACCCTGTTTCGATATAAAATAAAATAGAAGCCAGGCATGGTGGCGCACGCTTGTAATCCCCGTGCTTGGGAGGCTGAGTCAGGAGGATCGCGCAGGTTCGAAGCCAGCCTCAGCTACTTAGCGAGGCTCTCAGCAACTTAGACCCTGTTTCCAAATAAAGTATAAAATAGGTCTAGGAGTATAGCCCGGAGGTAGAAAAGTCCCTGGGTTCCTCCCTCAATATCACAGAAATAAAAATAAAAGAAAACAGGGCTGGGGGTGTAGCTCAGAAGTAGAATGCCCCTGGTTTCAATCCCCAGTACCACAAAAAAATTTTAAAAAAACATACTTCTAAGTTTTTCTCATACAATGATAATGATATATTTGTGTGCATATATATAAAATGTATGCATATATAAAAATAAAAAAGACTCTGGGCATGTAGCTCAGAAGTAGAATGTCCCTGGGTTCAACCTCTAGCACCACAAAAAAGAAAGAAAACAAGAAAGACAGAAAACAAGAAAGACAGACAATGCACAGAATGGAATGGAAGAGAATATTTGCAAATCCTATATCTGATAAGGGCCTAATATCCAGCATATATAAAGAACACAAATCAACAACCAAAATAAATTTAGAAATAAGCAAGGGAGCTGAATGGACATCTCTCCGATTATGACATCCCACTGCCCAGCGAGCACGTGGAAGATGCTCGAGCTCATTGTTCATTAGAGAAATGAAAATCAAAACCACCGTGAGGTACCATGGGTAACACAAGTGTCGGAAAGGAGCTGGAGACCTCATCCATCGCTAGTGCGAGCGCACAGTGGTCCAACCACTCTGGAAACAATGGGGCGGCTCCGCTCAGGGTTTAATACCGTCACCACGGCGCTCAGCAATTCCACTCCCAGGGGTACGCCCAAGAGACCTGAAACCAGATGTGCACACGAACGTTTGTACTTCAATTTTCTATTTTTTACTTACTTTTTGTGGCACCGGCAATGGAACCCAGGGGGCATTCTACCTCTGAGCTACACCCTCAGCCCTACTTTTTATTCTTTATTTTGAAACAGGGTCTCACTAAGTTGCGAGGGCCTTACTAAGTAGCTGAGGCTGGCCACAAACCTGTAATCCTCCTGTCTCAGCCTCCCAAGCGCGGGGATTACAAGCCTGTGCCACCACGCCTGGCTGATGTTCCATTTTTTTAAACATGACACCTAAGAAACTATATATTTTTTAAGTGTAGCCAGGCATGGTGGCATGGAATCCCAGTACTTGGGAGGGCGAGACAGGAGGATCGTAGCTTTCAGGATAGCCTCAGCAAGTGGTAAGATCTCATCTACCTAGAGAGACCTGTTTCAAAATAAAAATAAAGCCAGGAGTGGTGGCGCACGCTTTTAATCCCCGCGCTTGGGAGGCGGAGACAGGAGGATCGCGCAGGTTCGAAGCCAGCCGCGCTGGTTTAAGAGACCCTGTTTCCAAATAAAAAGTATAAAATAGGTCTGGGAGTGTAGTCTGGAGGTACAAGGGATTCCAGGAACCCCAGTACCTCCGAAAAATAAATAAATAAATAAAATAAGAATAAAGTAGGGGTGGGGTGTAGCTCAGAGGTAGAATGCCTCTGGGTTCAATCCCAGAAACACACACACACACACACACACACACACACACACACACACACACACGAGTAAATAAATAAATAAAGTGTGAGGAAAGTTGGAAGCACTGGCTCCCCAAGCCACACCGACCTGTGAGCGCCGCGAGTATCACGCTTCAGGAACGCGGATCCTCCCGGGTTTGTTTCTGACACCAGTGGAAAGAATATCTCCAACATCACCCTCCCTCCGCACACACAGCAGCTGGCTGAAAGGGAAGAAAGTAATATTAGCCCTAAAAATGCTCCTGCTTCCCCTCAGAGGACAGGACGTCCTAGCCATCTGGCGAGAACAGGGTAGTCACCGCAGGGCGGGGCAGCAGGGGGCTCAGAACTAGCCCCCTCCCGCAAGATGCTTAGGGGCGTGGCGTGGGCGTGGCTCCCGCCTAGGGGCGTGGTCGAGGACTGGCTCCCAGGGTGGGCCTAGCAGGGTGCAGGATGCGGGCGTGGCTCGACGATGTGGGCGTGGTCGAGGGCGGGCTCCCAGGGTGGGTGTGCCGGTTGTGGGCGTGGCTCTATGATAGGGGCGTGGCCGAAGACTGGCTCCCCGGGAGGGTTGCGCGGGGTACAGAGTGTGGGCGTGGCTCCCGGGGAGGGGCGTGGCGGAGGACTGGCTCTTAGGGTGGGGTGTGGAGGGTGCCGGTTGTGGGCGTGGCTCAAGGGTAGGGGCGTGGTCGAGGGCGGGCTCCCAGAGTGAGGTATGGAGGGTGCTGAGAGTGGGCGTGGCTCCCGAGCAGGGGCGTGGCCGAGAGCGGGCTCCCAGGGTGGGCTGTGGAGGGGTGCCCGGTGGGCGTGGCTTTCTCCGGTGGGCGTGGCCTGGGCGGTGCTCGGGGCCGCGGGGCGGGGCTAGGAGGCCGCCGGGGCGGGGCGCGGACTGCGGACCAGGGCCCGAGTGGCCGGGCGCGGGCGGGCGGGCCCAGGTCGCCGTCCGCGGCATCTAGGTGCCCAGACGGCGGCGGCGGCGGCGCTGCCCGGCCCCGCGGCCATGCCGCCGCCCGCGCCGCCCACCGTGCTGCTGCCGTCGGAGCGCGCCGCGGTGCTGCTGTCGTGCGCGCTGTCCGCCCTGGGCGCCGGGCTGCTGGTGGCCACGCACGCCCTGTGGCCGGACCTGCGCGGCCGGGCGCGGCGCCTGCTGCTCTTCCTGTCGCTGGCCGACCTGCTGTCGGCCGCCTCCTACTTCTACGGGGCGCTGCGGGACTTCGCGGGGCCGTCGTGGGACTGCGTGCTGCAGGGCGCGCTCTCCAGCTTCGCCAACACCAGCTCCTTCTTCTGGACCGTGGCCATCGCCCTCTACCTGTATCTCAGCATCGTCCGCGGCCCGGGCACCGACCGCCTGCTCTGGGCCTTCCACGTGGTCAGGTGGGTGCCGGACCCCCACCCCGCCGCCCGTGGTCGGGTCGCCTGGTCGGGGGCCCGGTGGGCAGCGGTGCCCGCGGCAGCCCTGCCCCGCGGGATGTGCCAGCGCGCCCACACACCCCAGCAGAGGGCCCCTCTTTGTGGCAGCCTCCTAGCCAGGTGGGCAGGCAGAGCTGGCTGTCCGGCTCGGCCCTGGTCACTGGGCAGGAGCCTGGAGTTGAGCTAGGCGTCTGCCCGGTGCCGAGAGCCGGGCATCTCCCAGGCCCACGCCACAGTGGGTGGGGCGCCCAGGCCTCCCAGGCCTCGAGGCCCCGCTGGGAAATCTGCAAAGGACTGCCTTTTCAGTTTCGTCTTTTATCATTTCTAGACTTGAGGCCCAGTCTCTTGCGTGACTCTCTGTTCTAGGTGATCTTGGGTTTCTGGAATTCAAGAGCTGTCAGACTGAGTGAGGGTAGTGGCCAGGTGCTGGTCTGGAAGAGGCCACCAGCGGCCCAGAGTCAGAGAGTAGGGGACCCAAGGCTTGGCCATAGGAAGAGAGCTTACCAGGGAAGACGGTCCCTTTTTCCCAGTGTAATTTCAAGCCTTGAAATTTTCAGCGTCCTGTGCTGAACTGTAGGCAGGAACCCTTCAGCTGTTTCCCCTCCCACCCCCATCAGAGCACCAAAGTCGCCCTAATTATAGGACCTTTCTATTAAAAACTTGAGTGCTTTCCAGGGACCGAGAGGCGAGTCAGCGCTGGGGTTGAGACAGGTCACCTGGGTGTCACACGCCGTGGCAACCAGCTGGGGAGAGTCACTTGACCGCCGGCTTTTGTAGCTGCTGGGAGGCAGCCAGCTGGACCCTGAGAAGCCAAGGGACCCGCGTCTCAGCTGCTCAAGCCAAAGCTTCGCAGCGTGTTATCAACGGGGGTCAGCTGCCGGGACCCAGAGAGGGGCGGCCTTCCCGCCTCCACACTCCAGCCCGTCCCCGGACACGGACTGGGTCAGAGGCCAGCTGTCCTCGGCGGCAGGTTGGCCTGGGCAGTGTGAACCCGAGGTTCATGGGGACTTAAAAAGCAGCCCAAGAGCGGTCTTTGGTTCACAAGAACCTCTTCTTTTCCCTTCTTTTAAAAATATTGAATACAGCTGGGTGTGGTGGGGCATGCTTGTAATCCCAGTACTTGGGAGGCTGAGACAGGAGGATAGTGGCTTGTGGCCAGCCTCAGCTGCTTAGTGAGGCCCTCCGTTACTTAGTGAAAAATATAGGTCTGGGGGTATAGCTCAGAGGCAAAATGCCCCTAGTTTTCATCCCCAGTACCACAACACACACACACACACACACACACACACACACACACACACACACACAAATTGAATACAGCCAGGCCCAGTGGCACTTACTTGTAATCCCAGGACTTGGGAGGCTGAGACTGGAGGATCACAGGTTCACGGCCAGCCTTAGCAACTTAGTGAGGCCCTCCACAACTTAGTGAGACCGTATTTTTAAGTAAAAAATAAAATAGGGCTGGGGCAGCATAGCTCAGAGGTTAGAATGCCCCTGGATTCAATCTCAGTACCCCCCCCACAAAAAATTGAATACAACATGCTTTTATTTATTAGTAGTGGGGAATTGAACCCAAGGCCATTCAATCTTCAGGCTATTTCTGGTACCCGGGAGCATGCTACCTCCAAGCTACACTCCCAGCCTTATTTTTTTTTATTCTTTATTTTGGAACAGTGTCTCACTGAGTTGCAGAGGGCCTCAGTAAATAGCTGAGGCTGTCTGCAAACCCGGATCCTCCTGTCTCAGCCTCCCGAATGCTGGGATTACAAGTGTGCGCCATCACGCCCGGCTTTCCAAGCTATTTCTAGTTTTTGTTTTGAAATAGGGTCTTGCTAGGTTGCTAAGAGCCTCACTAAGTTGCTGAGGTTGGCCTCAAACCTGTGATCCTCCTGTCTCAGCCTCCTTTGTTTTAGGCATGTGCTATTACACCTCACTGCTACAATATACTGTGTGTGTGTGTGTGTGTGTGTGTGTGTGTGTGTGACAGTGCTACATCCCCAGTCCTATTTTTTATTTTTATTTTGAAACAGGGTCTACCTAAGTTGATGAGCGTCTCATTACTTGCTGAGGTTGTGCTCGAATCCATGAGCCTCCTGTCTCAGCCTCCCAAGTACTGAGATTACAAATGTGCGCCCCACACCTGGCTAAAGAGACAAACAGAAGCCGTTTGTCCCGGAGAGGACGATGCCCTACCCAACCTGAGTCGGGGCCCTGTTGTTTTCCTCAGGGACCCTGTGGAAGGAGCCGCCTGATACTTAGGGAAGGCTTCCTTCTGGGGCAGCTGTGTTTACAGGCATTCCTAAAGCCGCCCAGCCGGTTCATCTGTTGACGCGGCTCCTCCTGACGCATCGCTAATGGCCTTGCTAAAGATGTCCCTGTGTATTTGGGGGGCCTCTTTTGGTGTTGGGGATTGAAGCCGGGGTGTTCTACCACTAGCTACATCCCCAGCCCTTTGTGGTTTTTTTTTTTTTTTTGAGTCAAGGTCTCCCTAAATGGACAGCCTCACTAAGTTGCTGAGGCTGGCCTCAAACCTGTGAGCCTCCTGTCTCAGCCTCCCTTGTTATAGGCATGTGCCATCACACCTCTTTACTACAATATACTTTTTTTGTGTGTATTGCTACCGAACTACATCCCTAGCCCTATTATTTATTTATTTATTTATATTTGCAGTTCTGGGGACAGAACCCACGGGCATTTGACCTCCAAGCTATACTCCCTGCCCTGTTTTTATACTCTTTATTTTGAAACAGGGTCTCACTAAATTGCAAAGGGGCCTCACTAAGTAGCTGAGGCTATCTGTGAACCGTGATCCTCCGGTCTCAGCCTCCCGAATGCTGGAATTATAAGTGTGCGCCACCACGCCAGGCTGCCCTATTTTTTATTTTAATTTTGAAACAGGGTCTCACTACTCAGCAATTAGTGAGGCTCTCATCAAGCTAGTGAGACCCTGTTTCAAAATAAGAAATAAAATCAGACTGAGGTTGGAGCTCAGAGGTAGACTGTCCCTAGGTTCAACCCCTAGTTCTGCACACACAAAAAAGTGCTAAGGAATTGTTTTTATTTATTTCTTCGTGGTGGTGGTACTGGGATTAAACCTAGGGCTTTATCAGACAGGCTCTTCCACTGAGCCATATCCCCAGCCCTTTTTACTTTTTTATTTTGTTTGCTTATTTGCAGTACTGGGGATAAAACCCAGGGACATTTTATCTCCAAGCTATGCCCCCTGCCCTACTTTTTCTTCTTTATTTTGAAACAGGGTCTCACTAAGTTGCAGAGGGCCTCGCTAAGTAGCTGAGGCTGTCCTCAAACTGTGATCCTCCTGTCTCAGCCTCCCGAATGCTGGGATTACAAGTGTGCGCCACGCCTGGTTTAGGAATTTATTTTTTAAAAAGTACAAAAGCCAGACACGGTGGCACAGGCCTGTCATCCCGGTACTTGGGAGGCTAACGCAGGAGGACCACGGGTTCGAGGACCACCTCAGCAAGGAGAGATACTCTCATCGACTTAGCAAGACCCTGTCTCAAAATAGAAAATAAAAAAATAAATCGGCTCCACTCCCAGTATCAAAAAAAAGTTCTGAAAAATAGACAATGGTTACATTCAGACAAAACAATAAAAGCAGCTGATAATAATGTTTAAAAGTTGAGCTCCATTAATATTCAAAACAAGTTCCAACAATCTGGTTCCATTTTCTCTTTTTTTTTTCTTTTTTTGGTCGTACTGGGGTTCCTGGAAGCCCTTCTACCTCCGGGCTACACTCCCAGACCTATTTTTACATTTTTATTTGGAAACAGGGTCTCCTAAGCCAGCGCGCGCGGCTGGCTTCGAGCCTGCGCGATCCTCCTGTCTCTGCCTCCCGAGCGCGGGGATGACAAGCGTGCGCCACCACGCCCGGCCCCATTTTCTATTTTTAATTTAGAAGGAAAAATACCAGTAAAGTAGAATACAAATGTAAAAGAAATGCCAGCCGCATTGGTGTCCTCCGGTGTTACCGACATTGTGAACTGAAGCGATCTGTAGAAAGTATGTGGTTGACACCCTCGGTCCCGCAATCCTGTTACCAGGACCTCTCTAAGGAGATGATCCGAAGGACTGACGAAGCTGCAGAGAAAGGTGTCTAGGGAGCTGTTGTGTAGGGGGATCTAGGAGCAGCCAACGCCCGGCAAGGGGGAGGTAAGTTAGAGACTGCCCCCTCCCCAGGGTCCTGCAGTTAGTAATACGGGTTGCAAACTTTTTTTCTTTTTTCTTTTTTTTTTTGCGTGTCTGGGGATGGAACCCAGGGGGCATTCGACCTCTGAGCTACACGCCCTGCCCTATTTTTTTATTCTTTTTATTTTGAAACAGGGTCTCCCTGAGTTGCAGAGGGCCTCACTAAGTAGCCGAGGCTGTCCGCGAACCGCGATCCTCAGGTCTCAGCGTCCCGAATGCTGGGATGGCGAGCGTGCGCCACCGCGCCCGGCTGGTTGCAAACTCTTAGGTCATCATTTGTGTGTGTATAGCCCTGGAGGTTGAACCTAGAGCCAGTCTACACCCCCAGCCCTATCTTATTTTCTCCGGAAACAGGGTCTTGCTGGGTTGATGAGCATCTCACTACTCGCTAAGACTCTGCTTGAACCTGTGATCTTCTGTCTCAGCCTCCCAAGGACTAGGACCGCGAGGGTGGGGCGCCCGCTGGCTAAGTGGGTTTTTTTTTTGTTCGTTTGTTTGTTGTTGTTGTTGTTGTTGTTGTTGGTTTTTTTTTTTTTTGCTGTACTGGAAATGGAACCCGGGGGCATTCTACCTCAGTGCTTCACCCCCAGCCCTATTTATTTTCTTTATTTTGAAACAGGGTCTCCCTGAGTTGCAGAGGGCCTCACTAAGTAGCTGAGGCCGTTCACGAACCACAATCCTCCCGTCTCAGCCTCCCAAATGCTGGGATGACGAGCGTGCGCCACCGCGCCCCACTCTAAATCGTGATTTGTAAACGGACGGGGTAAACCGGGCATGGTGATGCAGTGAGACCTGGTTTTGAAATAAAGAATCAAAAATAGGGTAGGGAGTGTAGCTCGGAGGTCGAATGCCCCTGGGTTTCATCCCCAGACCTGCAAAAAAAAAAAAAAAAAAAAGGACTGGGTAGAATGGGACATGAAGAAAGGCGTCTTTAGAAGTAATGACAGCCACAGGGAATCCTAAACATGCCTTGGTTCCCAGGAAAGCACCTGCGGGGCCCCTGGCCCCTCATAATCCCCTTTGTGGGTTCATGTACAGAGACACCTTCTTCTCCTCCCTGGGTAAGAATAGCGTAGACTCCATCCTCTGGACATGGTGTGTCATGGTGACTGCGTCTGTCTCCTGGTGTTTCGTAAAGCACCGTGCCATTCATTTGCCTGGGATCACCGGCAGCCCAACCAGATGGACAGGCTGATGGCTCATTTTAGCGGAGGAGACGGCCCAGGACCGGGCGTGTGGGACGGGGAGGCGCCCAGTGTGAGCAGACGGCCCAGGACCGGGTGTGTGGGACGGGGAGGCGCCAGTGTCTGTGCTCTCCTGTGATCCTCTCCGGTCCCCTGACCTTGAGATTTTTTCCTTCTTCTTGGTACTGGGGATTGAACCCAGGGCATTTTACCTCTGGGCTACACCCCTAGACCTATTTTATTTATTTATTTTTTTTGCTGTCTGGGGATGGAACCCAGGGGCATTTGACCTCTGAGCTACAGCCCCTGCCCTATTTTTTATTCTTTATTTTGAAACCGGGTCTCACTGAGTTGCGGAGGGCCTCACTAAGTAGCTGAGGCTGGCCGCAAACCGAGATCCTCCTGTCTCAGCCTCCCGAATGCTGGGATTACAAGTGTGCGCCGCCACACCCGGCTGACCTATTTTATTTTGACTTGGAAACAGGGTCTCACTAGGTTGATGCGAGTCTCACTACTTGCCTAGGTTGTCCTTGAACCTACGATCCTCCTGTCTACTCAGTGACAGAGTGTTTGTCTAGCACAAGGTCCTGGGTTCCATCCCCATCACCACAGAAAAGCACACAATAATTTCAACAGGAATTTATCTTTAGCTTTCTAGATTTCCCCTTGATTAACATTTTGTTGTGTTTTTTTTTTTAATCTCTCCACTTATTTATTTGTTTGTTTATTTATTTGCAGTACTAGGGTTAGAACCCAGGGGCCTTCTACCTCCGGGCTATACTCCCAGACCTATTTTATATTTTATTTAGAAACAGGGTCTCACTAAGTTGCTGAGAGCCTCACTAAGTAGCTGAGACTGGCTTCGAACCCGTGCGATCCTCCTGTCTCAGCCTCCCAAGAGCGGGGATCACAAACTGCGCCACCACGCCCGGCTTTTTTTTTTTAACCACTCACTGAAAAGTAACAGACACGATGTCTCACTCCCCTGGAGATACACCCTTGTGTTTCTAGAACGCAGGTGCCGCCTCTCACGGGACGTTGCACCTACCGCAAGCAGGGGACGGGGCTGTGTCCTACTCAGCGGACTTTACTGGGATTTTAATCCCCTGCCTCCCAGTGTCCCTGAGGGCGCAGGAAAATCCCTGGTCATGGGTCCACTGAAGTTTCCTGTCTCCTGTTCCCTTTCGGTGTTTCTTTCTCTCTTAGTTTGTAACGCTGACATTTTGACGTGTGGGAAAATTCCAGTTTCCCTGGCATTTTTCATATGAGTCCTTGACTCTGGTTTCTAGAACGTTCCTCAGTTTGGGTTTGTCTGACGCTTCCTCAGGCATGGTTTCAGGTCTGCACTCTTCCGGCCAGCTCTCACCGGTGGCCGCTGATTCGTTTCCTTATTGGTGATTGGCTATTTGGTTAAGACGATGTCTCCAGGATCCTTTATTGCTAAGTGACTGTTTTCTCTTTAAGTATTATTATTATTATTATTATTATTATTACTTTGCAGGTCTGGGGATGGAACCCAGGGGCATTCGACCTTCCAGCTACACCCCCTGCCCTATTTTTTATTCTTCATTTTGAAACAGGGTCTCACTGAATTGCAGAGGGCCTCACTAAGTAGCTGAGGCTGTCCCAGAACCGCGATCCTCCAGTCTCAGCCTCCCGAATGCTGGGATGCACTGACTTTTCCACCTGGTGAGCGAGGCTGCGGGTGTGACTCCAGCGGGATGGGCCCTCCTTCTGGAGCTTGCTGGGGGTTCCTGTGGAAGAAAGTCTGGCACCCCCAAGTGACCATAAACACCCTGCTCTGGGGGGGAGCGGGAAGTCCCGATGCCACAAAAAAGGGGAAACAGGGACCTTGAGAGTGAGGGTTGTGAGTTCTCTAACTGAAAAGGCGCCCAGGTGTGGCTGGAGTGGAAAGGCCCCGGCGGAGCTGGGTCTGGGGTCCTCCTGCTGTGGCCTGACCGTCCCTGTCACAACTGATGAGCCAGGCGGGGTGACGTTGGCTGTGATCCTAGTAGTTGGGAGCTGGGACAGTAGGGTCACAGGTTAGAGGGCAGCCTCTGGAAGCAGTGAGGCTCGTCACCTAGTGAGACCCTTTTTCCAAATAAATAAAATCTGGCTGGGTGTTGGAGTTCAAAGGTAGAATGCCTCTGGGTTCAATCCCCAGTAAGTACCACAACAAAAATTTAAAAATTTTGTGGCCAGCCTCAGCTACTTACGGAGGCCCTTTGCAGCTCAGCGAGACCCTGTTTCAAAATAGAGAATAAAAAATAGGGCTGGGGCCAGGCGTGGTGGCGCACGCTTGTAATCCCCACGCTTGGGAGGCGGAGACAGGAGGATGGCGAAGCCAGCCATGCTGGCTTTAAAGACCCTATTTCCAAATTTTAAAAAAAAGTATAAAAATAGGTCTGGGAGTATAGCCCGGAGATAGAAGGGTTTCCAGGAACCCCAGTACCACCAAAAATAAATAAATAAATAAATAAATAAATAAATAAATAAATAAATAAATAAGGCTGGGGTTGGAGTTTGGAGGTAGAATGACCCTGGGTTCCATCCCCAGTACCACAAAAATAAATAAATAAATAAATAAATAAATAAAAAACGTTAGCTGGGCGTGGTGGCGCACACTTTATAATCCCAGCATTCAGGAGGCTGAGACCAGAGGATCGCGGTTCGCGGACAGCCTCAGCTACTTACTTAGGCTCTCCGCAACTTAGTGAGACCCTATTTTCAAAATAAAAATATAAAATAAGGCAGGGTGTTGCTTGGAGGTAGAATGCCCCTGGGTTCCATCCCCAGACCCGCAAAAAAAAAAAAAAAAAAAAAAAAAAAAAAAAGTTAAGTGCTTAGGGTGTAGCTTGGAGATAGAATGAATGCCCCTGGGTTCAAACCCCCCCCCCCCGCCGTACCAAAAACAAAAAAATAAAACTACCTTAGGCTAATATTTCATTGCACATGTAGCAGCATGAAGACGTGGGACCTTTAAGAGCGGCCTGGGCCCGGGCACGCTGTGAGGGGCTAAGGTCATTATTGCGGGAGAGGGTCAGGGTGGGCGCCTGCCGCAGGAGCGCTTTGGCCCCAGCCTTTCTCTCCGTTGCTCGCAGACTTGCTGGCCTCTGACCCTGAGCTCAGTAGCTTCTGTAGCTTATCACACACCCAGTCCGTGCTGTTCGTCATGGCAGCAGAACATGAACTAAGATGTTCCCAGGCAGGCAGCACCGCAGCTTCAGCAGCAGCACCCCAAAGTGATAAGAGTTGAACTGGCCTTTTGTTTGTTCCCCTAAAAAGGTGGCTGAGGCTCCTGTTAGGGGGTGAGGTCAGAGGTTCATGTGCCCAGTGGCAAGCCCAGATCGGGGCCGAGGACCCGCATCGGGGGCCACGGGAACAGACGCTGCACTTTGCCCATCTCACCCCAGGACCAGAGGCCAGTGCTTGGGAGGCTGATACAGGAGGATCGCAGGTTTGAGACCAGCAGCGGCAACTTAGAGTGAGACCCTCGGCCACTTAGCAAGACCCTGTTTCAAACTAAAACATAAAAAGGGCTTGGGGGGTGTAGCTCAGGGGTAGAACACTCCTGGGTTCAATCCCCAGTACCAAAAATTAAATAAATAAAAGACATCTCTCCCACCTCCTCCAGCCAAAACTGCAGAGGAGTGATCCGGGCTGGACTGGCCTAGAGGCTGGCCCCCAGCCTCTCCCACGTCCTCGGGCTGTGCCATGAGCAGGACAAGTGTCCATTGTCCCCGGGGAGCGGCCTTGCTCCTGCTCCGGCAGCCGGTGTCCCGGGCCTGCTCCCCCAGGCATCTGAACTGGCACATTGTTGCAGGATTGTTTGGTGCCCAAAGCTTTTTTTTTTTTTTTTTTTTGGTACTGGGGATGGAACCCAGGGGCGTTCTACCTCCGAGCGACACCCCCAGCCCTATTTTTTATTCTTTATTTTGAAACAGGGTCTCACTGAGTTGCGGAGGGCCTCGCTAAGTAGCTGGGGCTGTCCACAAACCACGGTCCTCTTGTCTCAGCCTCCCGAGTGCTGGGATGACGAGCCTGCGTCACCACGCCCGGCTCCCAGAGCATTTTTTGAGTTAACATTTAGCCTTTCCAGAGCTACACAGTCCTTAAGGCGGGAACCACTGTTTGGCATCAGAGGAGAGAGAAGGAAGGCCCCTTTGCTTTCCTTCCAGAGGGTGCCAGTCCCCAGAAATCTTCAGGGGGCTGAGATCTGGGTGAGGGACGGTGCAGGAACCTGGAGGGAGTGGATGCCTGTCCATGGATGGTTCCTGGAGCTCCGCAGTCCAGGCCCTTCCCAGGACCAATGGCGCAGGCCACTCAAAGCAAAGGCGCAGGCCACTCAAACCATCTCTTATAAAATTATTTATTTATTTATTTATTTATTTATTTATTTATTTATTTATTTATTTATTGTGGCACTGGGGATGGAACCCAGGGACATTCTACACCCCGACCTAACTTATTATTTATTTATTTATTGTGGCACTGGGGATGAAACCCAGGGGCATTCTACCCGCAAGCTATATCCCCAGCCCTATTTTTTTATTCTTTATTTTGAAACCGGGTCTCACTGAGTTGCAGAGGGCCTCACTAAGTAGCTGAGGCTGGCCTCGAACCGCGATCCTCCGGTCTCGGCCTCCCGAGTACTTGGATGACAAGGGTGCACTGCCGCCACGCCCCCTGACGCGGACCATCTATGACTATCAGGGGACATCTTCAGTAGGACTTTCCCATCCTGGGCATGAGGTGGGCAGTATCTCCCTTACTGCAGGGAGTGGTGGGGAGCGGTCAGGGGCCACATCCGCAAGGCCCCAGTCGGGCAGCCTGAGGGTTGGTGTCAGGAGCCCAGAGCTTGGCTCTCCTGGAGCCCTGCCGTGGCCGTCCTACACATGCATGGAACTCAAGTATGGAGGTGCTTTGCTCACCTAGGAGCTGGTCCTGGGGGCACTTCTAGGCCTACCTCCCTGGAGGTTATCTAAAACAAGGATAGGTGTATTCCTCCGAGTCACCCCTCCGTGCCAGTCTGGTATGGAGCTGTCCCTATCCTCTGTATTTCTATCTTCTAATAAACTTCTTTAAATCTTAAATAAATAAATAAATAAATAAATAAATAAATAAATAAAACAAAGGATAGCTGCGTCATCCCAGTACTTGGGAGGCTGAGACTGGAGGATCTCAGGTTGGTAACATGACAAGACCCTTAGCAATTTACACTAGACCCTGTTTCAAAATTAAATATATAAGACTGGCATGCAGTCTTCATCCCAGTATTTGGGAGACTCAGACAAGAAGATCACAGGTTCAAAGCCAGCTTCAGCAACCTCATGAGGCCCTCTTGCAACGTAGTGAGACCCCGCTTCAAAATAAAGAATAAATAGGTCAGCAGTATTGCTCAGTAGTAGAATGCTCTGGGGGAAGGAAGGAAGGAAGGAAGGCAGGAAGGCAGGCAGGCAGGCAGGCAGGCGGGCCTGGTGGCACATGCTTGTAATCCCAGTACTTGAGAAGCTGAGATGGAATATTGCAGGTTCAAAATCAGTTTCAACAACTTAGTGACCCCCTGTTTCAAAATAAAAGAGTAAGCCAGGCATGATGGCGTAAGCCTGTAATCCCAGTAGTTGGGAGGCTGAGACAGGAGGATCACGGGTTCCAAAACACCTTCAGCAAGTACTGAAACTCTCATCAACCTAGCAAGACACTGTTTCAGAATAATTAAAAATCAGGCAAGCCGGACGTGGTGGCGCACGCTTGGAATCCCAGTGCTTGGGAGGCTGAGACAGGAGGATGGCACAGGTTCGAAGCCAGCCTCAGCTACTTAGTGAGGCTCTCAGCAACTTAGTGAGACCCTGTTTCCAAATAAAATATAAAAAAGGTCTGGGAGTATAGCCCGGAGGTAGAAAAAAGCCTCTGAGTTCCACCCCCAGTACCACCAAAAAAAAAAAAAAAAAAAAAAAAAAAAATTAGGCAGATGGTGTAGCTCGAAGGTAGCGTGCTCTGAGCTCAATTGATTTATTTTGGTACCATACCAAAATAAATAAATAATAACAAAAAAAGAATAAAATAGGGGTGGGGTGTAGCATGGAGGTAGCCCCTGAATTCCATCCCCAGCACCATAAATAAATTATTAATAAATAGGCCGGGCGTGGTGGCACACGTTTGTAATCCCAGCTTCTGGGAGGCTGAGACTGGAGGATCGCGGTTCCCTGACAGCCTCAGCTACATAGTGAGGCCCTTTGCAACTCAGTGAGACCCTGTTTCAAAATAAAGGATAAAACATAGGGCTGGGGGTGTGGCCCGGGGGTAGAAGGGCCCTGGGTTCCATCCCCAGGAGTCGGGTGGCCCTGGGTTCTGGCCCCAGCACCAAAACCTCAAAGGCCGCAGGGTTCCGAGAGGGCTGGGGTGAAGAGTTCTCTATCAGCTGTCCTCTCCCCTGTCCTCCCGGGGACACCGCCGGGGCGGGCTGGGCGCGGGGTCCAGTCCACCCCTTCACTCCTGGGGTCGGAGCCGGGGCTGGGATGGAGCCGCCTGTGTCTCAGCCCCCAGAGCGTAGGAAGCCACTTGGGAAATGAGCCAGGCAGCGTGAGCGGGCGTGTACCCTCTGGGCTTCAGCCTCGGGGGTGAAAGTCCAAGGTGAGGCGTGGGCAGAGCTGGCTCTCTGGAGGCCATGCCCTGGGCTGGCCGGTCCTCCCGCGGCCTCCTGGGTACTTCCATGCCTGTGTCTCCTCTTCCTAGGAGGGCACCAGCCTCTCAGTAGGGCCCCGCGTGACCTCGAGGCCTGTTGAAACACCCTGTCTCCTGTACAGTCCGTCCCAGGGCGGGGTCGGGATTTCACCAGATGGGGTGCAGTTCAGCCAGTAACTGCCCCTGCGGGGAGGAGGCCAGGCCCAGGCACAGGGAGGGAGGGCTCCATCCGTCACCTGCTTTACGTCAGCCCTCCCCAGCTTCCCTCCCAGCATCCCCTGCACATCCTCTCTGGGGGGAGGGCTTTAGGGTTAAGCAGGGTCCCTTTCCTTCTCCAACCATAAAAACCCCTCTCTGTTAGCAGGTCCTCTGCGAGGGGATATATATATATATACTTTATATATATATATATTTATATAATATAAATATATAAAATATATAAATATATAAAATATATAAATATATAAAATATATTATAAATATATAAAATATATAAATATATATTTATATAATATAAATATATAAAATATATAATATATAAATTTTATATAATATATTTATATATAAATATATATTTATACTTTATATATATACTTTATAAAGTATATATATATATATATATATACTTTATTTTTTGCGGAACTGGGGATTGAACCAGTAAGTGGCATTCTACCTCCAAAGTACACCTCCAGCCCTATTTTTTATTCATCTTCTGAAACAGGGTCTCACTGAGTTGCAGAGGGCCTCACTAAGTAGCTGAGGCTGTCCACAAACCGCGATCCTCCGGTCTCAGCCTCCCAAATGCTGGGATTACAAGCGTGCACCACCATGCCTGGCTCTAATTCCCTTTTTTTGGTGCTGGGGATTAAACCAGAGATGTTCTACATCCAAGCTATACCCTAACCCTATTTTATTTTATTTTTTGAAATCGAGTCTAACTAAGTTGCTGAGGCTGGCCTCAAACCTGGGACCCTCCTGACTCAGCCTCTCAAGTATTAGAATGCCACCATGCAGTGGCTCCTAATCCTTTTACTACTATCTATGTGTGTGAGATTATATACACCTATCGCGCATGTGTAGTAGAAATACTGACCTATATATGTTGGGCGTGGTGGTGCACGCTTGTAATCCCCGCGCTTGGGAGGCTGAGACAGGAGGATGGCGCAGGTTCGAAGCCAGCCTCAGCTACTGAGTGAGGCTCTCAGCAACTTAGTGAGACCCTGTTTCCAAATAAAGTATAAAATAGGTCTGGGAGTGTAGCCCAGAGGTTAAAAAAAAAAAAAAAAAGCCCCAGGGTTCCACCCCCAGCACAACCAAAAAAGAAAAGAAAAGAAAAGACACACCGACCCGTATAATGGTATGCTTCTGTGTTTGTCCCCAGCTGCAGATATGGATGGCTTGATATGGGCTAAGGTCGGTCCTTCCGCCCTGGAAACCGACAGCCGGCAGTGCGAACGCTGTCTGTGATGCCTGTGTGAGGCGGAAGTCAGCAAGCTCGCCCCGGGAAGGACCTGAAAGTATTTTCAGTGTTTCCAGCTTTGTAATCTCAGCTGAAACCGCCCACCCCTGCAGGAAAACAAGCCTTGGGTGATAGGTGAATGAATGAGGGCGTGGCTGTGTTGCAATAAAACTTTATTTAAAAACACAGACACTGAGTCGGGTGTGGTGGCGCTTGTAATCCCAGCGTTCAGGGGGCTGAAACAGGAGGATCGAGGTTTGTGGACAGCCTCACCTACTTAGTGAAGCCCTTTACAACTCACTGAGACCCTATTTCAAAGTAAAGAATAAAAAAAAAAAATAGGGCTGGGGGTGTAGCTCAGAGGTGGAATGGCCCTGGATTCCATCCCCAGTACCACAAAAAAAAAAAAAAGAAAGAAAGAAAGAAAGAAAGAAAGAAAGAAAGAAAGAAAGAAAAAAAGAAAAAAAGAAAAAAGAAAGAAAGAAAGAAAAAGAAAAAACCAGACACTGGCCAGATGTAACCCGAGTGCCACATTTTGCTGAACTCCCAATTTAGACTTAAGAAAATCGATGGAGCTGGGTGTAGTGGTGCAGGCCTGTAAACCCAGTACTGGGGAGGCTGAGACAGGAGGATCACAGGATCCAGAACAGCCTCCGCAGGTAGTGAGACTGTCATCAACCTAGTGAGACCCTGTTTCCAACCAAAAAATAAAACAGGGCACCCCAGAGGTAGAATGCCTCCGGCTTCTATCCCCAGTGCCACAAAGTAAATAATAAATAAATAAATAAAAATAAAATAGGGCTGGGAGTGTAGCTCAGAGGTAGAATTTCCCTGGGTTCAATCTCTAGTACTACAAACAAAAAAGAAAAAAAAAAAAGATTGGTGGAGATAAGGTTAATAGTGCAGATTAAATTTAAAAGCATTAGCTCTGAATTTAAGCAGATGTGGCCATTTGGGGGCAGGCGGGAGCCGAGTATTTAAGGGGGAGACGTGGAGGGGCATGGAGATGCCAGCGGGGGATGTAGTGCCCGATATGTAGTGCACGACTGAGCTCCCGGCACATCCCGTTCTGTGTACTTTGAATATTTCACTTTCAGGTTCCCCGCGGAGGCGAACGGAAGCCTAAGCCAGCTGCGTGGGGCGGGGTTGCTGCGTTTGCTGACCTCGGCGCCCCCGGGCTGGCGATGGACACCAGGGTTCGGCAAAAGTGGGCAAATACATTCCGTGTGGATCAATTGGCCGTAAGGGGGTGCCGGGGAGGAGCAGTTAATCATTATTATTATTATTACTATTATTATTATGGTACTGGAGGTAGAACCCTGGGGCATTCTATCTCCAGGCTACGCCCCTAGCCCTATTTTATTTTTATTTGGAAACACGGTCTCGCTAGGTTATTAAGAGCCTCATTAAGTAGCTGGGGCTGTCCGTGAACCAGCGATCCTCCTGTCTCAGCCTCCCAAGGACTGGGGATATGAGCCTGGGTCACCACGCCCAGCTACTTTATTATCATTTGTAGCTAGCTTCACGTCCTTGACTCGGTGACATTTATGAGAACTCTCCGTACGCATGTGTATATGGCCGCGCACAGCAGACAGACATCTGCATGTTTCTGAGTTGGTTGTGAAACACCGTGAGAACGCCACTGAATCAGCGGCTCTGGTCCCGCCTGCTCGGTGGGTACCAGACCGTCCTCCTCCTCCGGCCCCGGCCCGGCCCCTGAGTTCCTGCCTAGCAGGCTCCGGCCCAGCAGCGGCTGCTACAGTCCAGGCTCAGGTTCATCCAACCACTCCCTGTAGATCAAATTCCTCACACCCTTGTTTTGTTTGTTACTGGGTGTGTGTGTGTGCGTGTGTGTGTGTGTGTGTGTGTGTTACTGGAGATTGAACCCAGGGGCATTCTACCTCCAAGCTACACCCCAAGCCCTTCATTATTTTGAAGCAGGGTCTCATTAAGTTGCAGCAGGCCTCACAAGTTGCTGAGGCTGGCCGTGAACCTGCGATCCTCCTGTCTCAGCCTCCCAAGTACAGGGATTACAAGTGCGTGCCACCACGCCTGGCTGTTACCAGGGACTGAATCCTGGGGTGTTCTTCCTCTGAACTCTACCTCCAGCTCTGTTTTATATTTTGAAACAGGGACTTGCTAAATTACTCAGGGTCTTGGTGAGTTTCCACGGCTGGCCTCAAACTTGTGGTCCTCCTCTCTCAGCCTCTCAGGTACTAAGATTACTACCACGCCCGGCATTCTTTCCTTGTTAGATTTCTTTTGAAATCTTTTCTGTACATGGTCTTCTCTCTAGCTTTTTCCCAGCACAATCTGAGCTCTGGGACTCAACAGTAATACAGAGGAAAGATATCACTGTGCAGCTCTAGAATTACAAATCTACAGTTCCAGAGTGGGGTCTGTCGTTGTGTGGTCCTCAGGTTTCCTGTAAAGCTGTCAGGAGGCAGAAGGATCCGAAAGGATGCTTACCCTGCCCACTGCCCAGGAGCTGGGAGCCAGCCTCCGCCTCCTGCCTGGCGCAGTGGGAATCTGCCCCTTGCCTGAGCAGTTCAGCCTCTCTCAGGACACTGTCCCTGCACACAGAAGCCCAGAGGAGTCCTGTAAGCCACAGAGTGGTGAGAAACACACATTCTGACCTTCAGGCTGGGGTTTTAGCACTTTAGAAGTCTTTTACTAACCAGGCATGGCTTTACCAATTGCACCTGTAATCCCAGTACTTGGAAGGCTGACACAGGAAGATCACAGATTCAAAGCCAGCCTTGTCAGCTCAGCAAGATTCTCAGCACCTTAGCAGGGCTTTATTTTAAAAAAATAAAATAAAATAAGGCTGGGCGTGATGGCACATACTTGTAATCCCCACGCTTGGGAGGCTGAGACAGGAGGATCGGGGTTCGTGGACAGCCTCAGCTACTCAGTGAGGCCCTTTGCAACTCAGTGAGACCCTGTTTCAAAATAAGTCATAAAAATAAAATAAAATAAAGCCAGATGTGGTGGCGCACGCCTGTAATCTCAGTACTGGGAGGCGGAGACAGGGAGACTGCAGGTTCCAGGACAGCCTCAGCAAGGTGTGCGACTCTAATCGACTTAGCGAGACCCTGTCGCCAAATAAGAAATAAAATCGGGCCGCGGGTGTAGCTCGAAGGGAGAATGCCTCTGGGTTCAACCCCCAGCACCACAAAATAAATAAGCAAATAAATAAATAAATAAATAAATATGTAAATAAATATGGATGGGGTTTAATGCCCCTGGGTTTAATCCCCAGTACCACACACACAAAAGAAGATCGCAAGTGAGAAGCCAGCCTGGGCAACTTCGTGAGACCCTGTCTCAAAATCAAAAGGTCTGGGGCTGCAGCCCAGTGGTAGAGCGCTCCTGGACTTGACCCCTAGTGCCCCCCGACACACACACACACACACACACACACACACACACACAGCCCTCTGTCCCCTCTGTAGTATGTCCTTGCGCAGCATATAGGAAGAGTGACTTGAGAGGGCTGGGCTCACCTGGCTCAGGGTCACCCATTCGTCTGTCCGTCCACCCATCTATCCATCCATCCATCCATCCATCCATCCATCCATCCATCCATCCTCGGGTCCTTCTTTGGCCCCCGTGCCCTGCACTGTTGCCGGCTCTGGAGAGAGCCCAGCATGCGCACACTTGGCCCTTGGCCTTCGGGAGCTCAGAGCTACCACTGTGTTATCCTCAAATCCTGGGATGTCAGGAGTTGGTTTTTTGTTTTGTTTTTGCGGTACTGAGGATGGAGCCCAGGGGCATTCTACCTCTGAGCTGTGAACCTTCAATCCTCCTGTCTCCGCCTCCCGAATGCTGGCTCCACCACGCCTGGCTCCTTTTTATTTTTTATTGTATTTATCATTATATTTTTTCTATGTATGGTACTAGGGATGGGACCCAGGGGCATTCTACCTCTGAGCTATACCCCCAAGCCCATTTTATTCTTCTTTTGATATTTTGAAACAGGGTCTTGCTAAGTTGCTGAGGCTGGCCGTGAACCAGTGATCCTCCTGTCTCAGCCTCCCAAGTACTGGGATTATATGTGTGCACACCAGGCCTATATACATTTTTTTTTTCGTTACTGGGGATGGAACCCAGGGGCATTCTACCTCCAAAATACACCCCAGCCCTATTTTTTATTCTTTATTTTGAAACAGAGTCTCACTGAGTTGCAAAGGGCCTCACTAAATAGGCTGTCCTGGAACCACGATCCTCCTGTCTCAGCCTCCCAAATGCTGGGATTACAAGTGTGCGCCACCACGCCCGGCTTGGCTTTGTTTTTGAAGCCAGGCCCAGCTTCGTGGTCTTTTGCTATTCTGTGCCTCTGTAACTAGTGGGGCGCATGCCGCTGCCTCCCGCTGGGCAGCAGTCATGCTGCCCTGGGCAGTGGCTCCTGCCCTCCCTGCAGAGGCCGGAGGAGGCAGAGGGTACGGCTCCCAGGGGCACCTGTTTCTGAAAGCATCCTGTGCCCAGGCCTTCCCAGGCCAGGGAGCCGACTTGCTCCTGCCCCTCCTCACCCTGCGCCCTCTGCCAGCCCCGCAGCGCGCAGGAAAACCCTTACCCAGGCGCAGCGCCTCTCCCAGCGTAGTGTCCACAGCACACTCCCCTGAACCGCCAACTTCATCGTCGGCCACCGAGCCCATGTGCCGGACACCCGGCTCTCAAAATCGAGCCAGTTCCTGCAGACACAGTGGTGTATGCTGTGATCCCACCCACTACTTGGGAGGCTGAGACAGGAGGATCGCAGGTTCACGACCAGCCTCAGCAACTCAGCAAGACCCTGTTTCTAAAGAAAAATAAAACAGGGCTAGGGGTGTAGTGCAGAGGTCGAATGCCCTCTGGTTTAACCCCCAGCACCAAAAAAATTAAAAAATAACCAACTCCTGAATTAAACATGGTCCTGACAGTGCCGCCCTGGCTGCGTGCTGTTTGTTCTCCAGGCCACTGACCTAACACGTGGGTCCTGTGTCCTCTTCCTGGGGACAGAAACCACAGGCAGTGCTAGTGTCTCTACCACAGGTCAGACTCTTGGGATACCAAGGCAGACTCGTAACAACAGGCTTTTTTTTTTTTTTTCCTTTGTGATACTGGGGATGGAACCCAGGGGCATTCTACCTCCAAGCTACACTCCAGCCCTATTTTTTATTCTTTATTTTGAAGTATTTTATTTGAAGCATTTTTTAATTGGTGCATTGTAATCATACATCACATTGGAATACAAGACTTGAGAGGATATACAAGCACACATCATCCAATCAGCCCTCATCCAGCCCCCATCCCATTCCCTCCCCCTCCCTCCATCCCATGCTTGTTTGGTGATTTAACTTTGATACATTTGTTTATGTACCTCCTGTGTTTTAAAGAGGCTCCATCCTCCCCTATTCCATACCCTCTGGTTGGTCACCTTAGTTGCTTCACTATAGGGCCCTTTCTACAGCTCGACCTCTTCCTGTTGCCCCTTTCCTCCTAGTTATTGCTGATTAGGGGAAGCATCTGGTTTTTATTTTCTGCGATATTTCTCTGTGCATGCTGCGTTGCAAGTACCGATCCCACTCTTGACGGCCCCAGTAGTGGCCTGGCTAGCTGGTGGACTGATCCAGACCTCGCTGGCTCAAGCAGCGGTCTTGCCTCATGGGAGGCCCCGATTCTGGTCTCGCTGGCCCCGACACCGGCCTAACCCCTCAGCTGGCTCCGATCCCGGCCTCAGAGGCCCCAGCACCGGCCTAGCCTCCAGGCAGGCTCTGATCCCGGCCTCGGAGGCCTCAGTAGCGGCCTTGCCTCATGGCAGGCTCTGATGTCGGCCGCTGGCCCCGGCACCTGCCTAACCCCTCGGCAGGCTGCGATCATGGCCTCGGAGGCCCCATCTCCGGCCTTGCCTCATGGCAGGCTCCGATCCCAGCCTCGCTGGCCCCAGCACTGGCCTAACCCCTTGGCAGGCTCCGGTCCCGGCCTCACTGGCCCCGGCACCGGCCTAACCCCTCAGCAGGCTCCGATCCTGACCTCGGAGGCCTCAGTAGCGGCCTTGCCTCACAGAAGGTTCCGATGCCGGCTGCTGGCCCCGGCACCGATCTAACCTATTTGAAGCATTTTGAAGCATTTTATTCTTTATTTGAAGGTCTCACTGAGCTGCAAAGGACCTCACTAAGTAGCAACTTGAACCTGCAATCCTCCTGTCTCAGCCTCCCAAATACTCGGATTACAAGCGTGCACGGTACTGTGGATCACTAGACATGGTGGCCCACGCTTGTAATCTCAATACTTGGGAAGCTGAGACAGGAGGATTGCAGTTTCAAGGACAGCCTCAGCAAGTAGTGAGACTCTCATAAACTTCGTGAGATCCTGTTTCAAAAATAAAACTAAAAAATAGGACTGAGACTGTATCTCTAGAATACTCCTTGGTTCAACCCCCAGTACCACACAAAAAAATAATGTACTGGGGATTAGCCTAGGGGCATTCCACTACTGAGCTACACCTCTAGCCCTTTCTATTTCTTATTCTTTTTTTGTGTGTGGTACTAGGGATTGAATCCAGGGGCATTTTACCTCCAAGCTACACTCCTCGGCCCTATTTTATTTTATTATTATTATTATTATTTGCAATACTTGAGATCGAACGCAGGAGCATTCTACCTCTGAGCTACATTCCCAGCCATATTTTTTATTCTTTGTTTTTGACACAGGGTCTCACTAAGTTGGGGAGGGCCTCACTAAGTAGCTGAGGTTGGCTGTGAACCCGTGATCCTCCTGTCTCAGCCTCCCAAGTACTGGGATTACAAGCATGCGCCACCACACCTGGCTTTTTTGAGACAGGGTCTTATTAGGTCAATGAAAGTCTCACAATTTGCTGAGGCTGTTCTCAAAATTGTGATCCTCTCTCAGCCTCTCAGGTACTGGGATTATAGGTGTGGGTCGCCACACATGGCAATCATTTATTTATTTATTTATTTTTCTTTCTTTCCGGGGTTAGGCCAGTGCTGGGGCCAGCGAGGCCGGGATCGGAGTCTGCCGTGAGGCAAGGCCAGTGCTGGGGCCTCCGAGGCCGGGATCGGAGCCTGCCGAGGGGTTAGGCCGGTGCCGGGGCCAGCGAGGCCGGGATCGGAGCCTGCCGTGAGGCAAGGCCGGTGCTGGGGCCTCCGAGGACGGGATTGGAGCCTGCTGATACTGGGGAATTGAACCAGGGGCATTCTACCTTTGAGCTGGGCATGCTGGGAGCCCGGCCTCACCTGGAGTCTCCCTGCCTCCTTCCTTCTCAGCTGGGGCGTCCCGCTGGCCATCACGGTGGCAGCTGTCGCTCTGAAGAAGATTGGCTACGACGCATCGGACGTGTCGGTGGGCTGGTGCTGGGTCGACCTGCAGGCCGAGGACCGCGTGCTGTGGATGCTGCTGACCGGGAAGCTGTGGGAGCTGCTGGCCTACGTCCTGCTGCCCCTGCTCTACCTCCTGGTCAGGCGGCACATCAGCAGAGCGGTAGGTGACGCCCTGGGGACCCTGGGACCCTGGGGACAGGCCAGCAGCTGCTGACAGAGCCCTGAGCCAGGGCTTCACCCTGGGAACCCAATAAACCAGGCCCGGCCACCCGCCCTCAAAAACCAAACAAAGTAATGGTAAAAAACACAAGAGACCGGGCGTGGTGGCGCACACTTATCCCAGCGTTTGGGAGGCCAAGACAGGAGGATCACGGTTCGGTTCGAGGACAGCCTCAGATACTTAGTGAGGCTCTTTGCAACTCAGTGAGACCCTATTCAAAATAAAGACTAAAAGTCGGGCGTGGTGGCACACGCTTATAATTCCTGAGCTTGGGAGGTGGAGACAGGAGGATCGCACAGGTTCAAAGCCAGCCGCGCAAGCTGGCTTAGGAGACCCTGTTTCAAAAAACATATAAAATATATAAAATAGGTCTGGGAGTGTAGCCTGGAGGTAGAAGGGCTTCCAGGAACCCCAGTGCCACCAAAATAAATAAATAAATAAATAAATAAATAAATAAAGACTAAAAATAGGGCTGGGGGGTGTAGCTCAGAGATAGAATGCCCCTGGGTTCCACCCCTAGTAGTGCGAAAAAATAAATAAATTAAATAAATAAATAACAAAAAATAGGGCTGGCGGTGTAGCTCAGAGGTAGAATGCCCCTGGGTTCCACCCCTAGTAGTGCGAAAAAATAAATAAATTAAATAAATAAATAACAAAAAATAGGGCTGGCGGTGTAGCTCAGAGGTAGAATGCCCCTGGGTTCCACCCCTAGTAGTGCGAAAAAATAAATAAATTAAATAAATAAATAACAAAAAATAGGGCTGGCGGTGTAGCTCAGAGGTAGAATGCCCCTGGGTTCCACCCCTAGTAGTGCGAAAAAATAAATAAATTAAATAAATAAATAACAAAAAATAGGGCTGGCGGTGTAGTCAGAGGTAGAATGCCCTGGGTTCCATCCCCATACCCCAAGGTGGGAGGAGTTAATCAGGGACGGAGGCCATACAGCCTTGTCTCCCCACGCCCTTGTCTTCCAGGGGCTGACAATGACTTTGAAGGTATTTTTAGTTTTTTTTATTTGGTTTGTCTGTGGTACTGGGGATTGAACCCAGGGGTATTCCACTTTCAAGCTCCATCCCAGCCTTATTTTATTTTATTTTATTTCTTATACTGGGGATTGAACGTGGGGGCATTATACCTCCAAGCTACACCCACAGCTCTATTTTTTATCTTTATTTTGAAACAGTATCTCTCTAGGTGATGAGTCTCACTAGCTCTGAGGCTGTCCCCAAGTCCACGATCCTCCTGTCTCAGCCTCCCAAGTACTAGGATTACAAGCGTGTGCCACCATACCCGGCTTTGTTTTGTTCTGTTTTATATTATTATTTTGTGGTACTGGGGGTTAAACCCAGGGGCACTCTACCTCTGAGCTACACCCCCAGCCCTATTTTATTTTTATTTTGAAACAGGGTCTCAGTCAGGCGTGGTGGCCCACGCTTGTAATCCCAGCCTGTACTGTGCCTGTCTACAAACCCAGGGCCATTCTACCTCCAAGCTACACTCCGCCCTTTTTTTATTCTTTTTGTTTTGTTTTGTTTGATACAGAGTCTCACTAGGTTACTGTGAGTCTCGCTACATTGCTAAGGCTGTCCTGAACCTGTGGACCTCCTGTCTCAGGATTACAGGCCTGTGCTACCGTGCCCAGCAGCTGGAGGCTTTTCACAGCTGCCAGAGCAGGTGGTCTCAATCAGGCCTGGTCTGGTCCATCCATCATTATCTCTGGATTGGCCACCTGAGGTCTTGACCTCAATAAGAAAGTGGCCCTTAGCCAGGGATGGTGGCGCACGCTTGTCATCCCAGCATTCAGGAGGCTGACACAGGAGGATCATGGTTCGCGGACAGCCTCAGCTACTTAGTGAGGCCCTTTGCAACTCAGTGAGACCCTGTTTCAAAATAAAGAATAAAAAGTAGGGCCAGGGGTGTAGCTTGGAGGTCAAATGCCCCTGGGGGTCCATCTCGAGTACCGCCAAAAGTGGGGGAGGGGGCTGTTGCTGGGAGTTGGGGGGAGCTCCGACTCACTCAAACAAGGTGTTTATCCATCAGACCTGTCGTTCCAGACCCCCAGCAAAGGAGACAGAGATGCCAGCAGACATTTGCAGGCAAGGGGGAAGAGTCTGAGCCCCCCCAACCCCCATTGCTCCTGTTCCTGGTGCCTCCCCCTCTCCGCATGACACTTGCGGTATTACAGGCTGGTGGGTTGGCCGGTCTGTTAGAAGCCAGGCCTGTTATTCCTCCTTCCCTAGGAGAGGGACCTGCTTTGAGCAAACGGAGCCTGGCGCCTGCTGCCCCCAGCCGCGGCCCTCCACTGCCCCCGTGTGGACAGCCAGTGGTAGTTTCCTGGCTTAGAAATACTTTTTCTTTTTTTTTTCCTTGGTGGCACTGGGGATTCAACCCAGGGGACATTCATTCCTACCTCTGAGCTACATCTCCAGCAATATTTTGTTTTTTTCTGCGGTACTGGGTATTGAATTCAATACCCAATATCAATTGGGAGGGCATTCTACCTCCACACACACCCCCAGCCCTATTTTTCATCCTTGAGTTTGAAACAAGCTCTAAGTTGGGGAGGGCCTCACTAAGTAGCTGAGGCTGGCCGGGAACCTGCGATCCTCCCGTCTCGGCTTCCCAAGTACTGGGATTACAAGTGTGCACATCCACGCCCGGCTTTGACTTAGAAAACCTGATCAAAGTTGAGGACGAATCCAAGGAGGAGCTGGGTGGGGCTGCCCCCTGGAGAGCAAGGGCTGTGGGCTTGCACTAGCAGAGAGACAGATCATGCGGAGAGCAGAACCGTCTCATGAATGGCAGGCTTTCCAGTTCATAAATCAGCGGGCCGGGCCGCCAGAGAGGCTGGAGTTTATCATGAGAAGGCGCCCTCCTCCAGAGAGGCGGGAGCGGCAGTCATCGCGGCAGAAGACGAAACCTGGCAAGCGGCTGGAACATCCAGATAGGCTTTGAGGAAATGTGCCCCATCCAGACGTCCTGTCCCACTGCAGGGAGCTGTCGAGATTCCGGTCCTTCATGCCCTCTGAGTTTTCAAGGCTGAAACGTAGGCGTCCTGTCTTGTAGGGCGTGCTGGGTGTCTTGTGCTGTTCTGCAGCGCTGGGGATGGATCCGGAGCTCGTGCTTGCTGAGGAGCTTAAGCGCCTGGTCACCGGGGCACGTGCCCAGGCTGTCGACCTAGCCGCAGTGCCTTCTGCCACTGGGGATTGAACTCAGGGATGGGACAATGCCCCCATCCTCCCTCTCTCTCTCTCTCTCTTTTTTTTTTCTTGTTTTGTTTTGTTGTTTTTGGGTTTTTTTTTGTGTGTGGTGCTGGGGTTCCTGGAAGCCCTTCTACCTCCGGGCTACACTCCCAGACCTATTTTATACTTTTTTATATTTGGAAACAGGGTCTCTTAACCCAGCGCAGCTGACTTCAAACCTGCGCGATCCTCCTGTCTCCACCTCCCAAGCGCGGGGATTACAAGCGTGCGCCACCACGCCCGGCTCATGGTTTTTTTTTTTTTTTTTTTTTTTTTTTGGTATTGGGGGGTGGAACCCCGGGACTTTCTACCTCTAGGCTATACTTCCAGATCTACTTTCTATTTTATTTGGAAACAGGGTCTCACTAAATTGCAGAGGGCCTCACTAATTGCTGAGGCTGTCCTTTAACCCCCATCCTCCTGTGTGGGCCTCCCAAATTCTGGTATCACAGATGTATGCCTGGCTTTTTTAAAATTTTGAAACAGGGTCTGCCAAATTGCTGAGGCTATCCTCGCACCTGTGGTCTTCTTGTCTCAGCCTCCCAAACCCTGTGGCTAAAGATGTGTGCCACGTAGGGCGCTCCTTGCTGCTACCTGTGACCTTGGGCACCTGACCCCTGCCCCGTACCCCTCGATGTGTCTTCTTTTACTCAAACTGCTCTCCGCTTTTTTGTGGGGCTGGCCTGACGCCTGGGGACCCTGCGGGTGACAATAGGCACTCTCTTACAACTTGGCAAGCCTTTTCAGAAAGCAAAAAGAAAGAACTGAAGTGGTGGAGAGGTGGGAAGGTGCAGGCCGTCCCCTGCCTGCAGCTGGAGAGAGCTAAAAAGAAATTAGCGTAGCAACTTGATCTGAAGAGGAGCCAGCCGGCAGCAGCGCCAGGCCACTCCCCAGGGGTGCGGTGGGCCCCAGGGCAGGGGTGGGCAGGCTGGCCGAGCAGGTGAGCTGCGGAAGCCTGGGTGCCCGCCTGTGTCTGCTGCCTCGGCCAGGGGCGGCCTCAGGTGGCGCAGGCACAGGACCAGGCCCAGCACACATCCTTGTTCTCATCCGTTCACCTGTTTCTGCAGGTTTGGGGTTTTTGTTGTTGTTGTTTGTTTGTTTGTGCGGTACTGGGGTTGGAACCCAGGGGCATTCTACCTCTGGGCTATGCCCCAGCCCTATTTTTTATTTTTTATTTGGAAACAGGGTCTCACTGAGTTGCAGAGGGCCTCACTAAGTAGCTGAGGCTGAGGCTGTCTGCGAATCCGGATCCTCCAGTCTCAGCCTCCCAAGTACTGGGATTACAAGCGTGCGCCACCACGCCCTGCAGGTTTGGTTTTGATCTGGAACTGAGCTCCTCCTCCCTGGCTCCAGCTCTCCTCCTCTTTCTGCCCTGCCTGTGGGGCGGGGCGGGGCGGGGGCTGGCACAGCGGGCCTGGGGGGGCGGGAACTTGCATCTTGGAGGGGGCAGGGCAGTGATAATTGAGAAAACAAATCCCAGGCCCGTGGGGAGGCTGTGCCCTCAGCCTCCGAGCCTGCAAGAGGGGGAGGGCTGCAGAAGCGACGCCTGGGCAGTCCAGGCGTGAGGAGCAGCCAGCCCGGCCCTGGGGGTGCGGGGTGCCCCGGTGTGGGGGTGCAGAGGACTGAGCCGGGGGCGACTGAAGGAGGGCAGGGAGGTGGGGTGAGGTCAGCGCTGACCACCAATAGCCTGGGGGACTCACTGGCCACCAGCTCCTCGGGTGCCGAGATCAGAGGGCGGTGGGGAGGGGCGCAGGTGACAGGGGCCGGGGGGCAGCAGGGACCTCCGGCCGGACCAGGTGCGCTGTGGCGGGGACCGAGGCCCAGATTCTGGGTCTGACTTGAAGGCAGGGCCTGCAGGACTCGCATCTTCATAGGCCAAATATGACTCATGAGAAAAGGAGAGGTCACGATGACGGCCAGGCGCGAGGCCGGGGAACCCGAAGGATGCAGTGTCCAGTGGCGAGATGGGGATCGTGCAGAGGGCTTGGGGTACAGAGGGCTTGGGGTGCAGAGGGCTTGGGGTGCAGAGGGCTTGGGGTGTAGAGGGTCGATCGTGCAGAGAGCTTGGGGTGGAGATCAGGGCACCCCCCGGAGATGGGTGTAGGCGGCGGGTTCGCAGCGGTAGGTAGGGCACTGTGCGAATCCAGGCTCCAGCACCGAGCTGGGCGGGGGTGGGGCTCCGGGGCTCAGGCCGGCCCTGCTGTCGCCCGCAGCACCAGGCGCTCTCCGAGTACCGGCCCATCCTCTGCGAGGCGCACCAGCTGCAGCGCCGCTACGCCTCGGTGGCCGACACCAAGCTGGTCCTCATCCCGCTCATCTTCATCTGCCTGCGCGTGTGGAGCACCGTGCGCTTCGTCCTGACCCTCTGCGGCTCCCCAGCCGTGCGGGCGCCCGCGCTGGTCGTGCTGCATGTAGGTCGGCCCCCCCGTCCCCGCCGGCAGAGTGGGGACACCCCCAAAGCTTCAGCCCAGACGGTGCCGCGAGGCCCCTCTGCCTCCCTCCCTAGAGGAGCGAGGAGGGGGATCAGTGTGGCTGGGGCGCCTGCTGCCCAGCAGCCTGCAGCAGCCCTAGCAGCGCTGACTGATCCTGAGTCCTTTCCAACCCAGGAGGCCCGGACACAGGCCGGCCAGCTCGGACTTGCCAGGATTCTGCTGAGGCCAAGCGGCTGAGCTCACCCTGGGCTGGCCGCGGGGTGGGGTGGGGTTCTGGGGTCCACAGCAGTCCACACACACACACACACACACACACACACACACACACACTGCCCGGCTCACACCTCACCCCTTGTTTCCTCGCAGGGCATCGGCAACACCTTCCAGGGCGGGGCTAACTGTATCATGTTTGTCCTCTGCACGCCCGCGGTCCGCTCCCGGCTCCTCGCCCTGTGCTGCTGCCGCCGCCCACAGCCCCCCACCCAGAGCCCCCCGGCACCCTGCAAGACAGGAGACCCTCGGGTACCCGGACAGACCCCAGGGAAACAGCCCAGCGCCTGAGCGCTCGCCCTCCTGGGCGCCCACGCGACGCAGCCTCTTCTACCTCTAGACCTCAGGTGGCCCGTCCACGCCGGTGCCCTGGCTCAACCGTGTGAGGACGGCGAGAAGCCAGCAACGCAGGACCCTGCCTCCCGCCCGGGCATGTTTACAATGTGAGGGACCCCCATCTGCCAGTGACTAAATGGAGTGTCAGGGGGTCTCGGAGATGTGACCCCCACCCGCATCACAGAGCGTGAGGAGAGTCCAGCTAGCTTGCTGGTCTGCAGAGGCGCCACCCCCTTTAACCAGGCCCAGGCTCCCGAGGCCATCTGTGACGGCCAGCAATGAGCACAGCCCAGCCACTCAGGGACAGCATCCTGGGCCTCCTGGATTCCCTCCCCCACGTGTGTGTGTGTGTGTGTGTGTGTGTGTGTGTTAGGGATTGAATTCAGGGCCTTACACATGCTAGACAAGTACTCCACCACCGAGCTACATTCCCAGCCCTTTTAAAATTTTTACTCTGAAGCCAGGCGTGGTGGTGCACACCTGTAATCCCAGTACTTGGGAGGCTGAGACAGGAGGCTCACAGGTTCCCGGCCAGCCTCAAAAATTTAGCAAGACCCTCAGAAACTGTTTCAAAATAAAAAGTAGGCCGGGTGTGGTGGGCACGCTTGTAATCCCCGCGCTTGGGAGGCGGAGACAGGAAGATCGCGCTGGTTCGGAGCCAGCCTTGCTGGCTTAAGAGACCCTGTTTCCAAATAAATATATAAAAATAGGTCTGGGAGTGTAGCCCGGAGGTAGAAGGGCTTCCAGGAACCCCAATACCACCAAAAAAAAAGGGAAAAAATTGGAAAAAAAAAAAGTAAAGGAGGGCTAGGGGTGTGGCCTGGAGGTAGAATGCCCTGGGTTCAATCCCTAGGGCATTACACACACACACACACACACACACACACACACACACACACACACACACAAGATAATGTTACTCTGAAACAGGGTCTCCTAAATTACCCAGCTGGTCTCCAATTTGTAATCCTCTTGTCTCACCCAAGTGGCTGGGATTACAAGCGTGTGCCTGATACCCAGCCTAGATCGCCAGCCCTCCACGTGGGTTGTGATTGACTTTCAGCCCAGGCCAGAACCCCAGGGTCCTGCTTCTGCAGTCAGTCACATAAAATGCAGATCCCACCGGGCGCGGTGCGCACACTTGCAATCCTAGTGCTTGGGAGGCTGAGATAGGAGGATCGCACAGGTTTGAAGCCGCCTCAGCTAGTTAGTGAGGCTCTCAGCAACTTAGTGACCCTGTTTCCAAATAAAGTATAAAATAGAGCCGGGCGTGGTGGCGCACACTTGTAAGCCCCGCGCTTGGGAGGCGGAGACAGGAGGATCGCGCAGGTTCGAAGCCAGCCTCTCTGGCTTAAGAGACCTTGTTTCCAAATAAAAATATAAAATAGGTCTGGGAGTGTAGCCTGGAGGTAGAAGGGCTTCCAGGAACCCCAGTACCACCAAAAAAAGAAAAAGAAAGAAAGAATAAAATATAAAATAGGTCTGAGTATAACATGGAGGTAGAAAAACCCCTGGGTTCCACCCCTAGTACCACCAAAAAAAAAAATGCAGGTCCCTTCCTCGGTACAAGGGCAGGAGGCGGAGGCCCGGGGATCCTGGAGGACAGCTCACCCTATCCCAGTGCCCTCATACACCCAACCTCCTTTTTCTTTTGACAGAAAAACAGAGGCGTTGGGAGGGTGTCTGCCTCATTCACGTCTTGTCTTAGTGTTTTGTAGGAACCGTGATCAGAGAGTTAGCGATTGATCCGAACGCTGATTCCTTCTTAAAGGTGGAGGCTTTAAGATTTGTCCCTGGGCTGGAGACATAGCCCATGGGAGTGCGTGCTTAGCACTTACCTAATTACTATAGTAACTAGGAATCCCCAGCACTCACATGTGCATACACACACACACACACACACACACACACACACACACACATTGAGCCTTTGGGGGGATTAGTTGGGATAAGTAGCAACCTGGTCCTGGGGTGATTATTTACATTTAAAAGTGGCGCAGGCTTGTAATCCCAGCATTCCGAGGCCTAGAAGGGAGGATAGCCTCAGCTACATAGGCCCTCCACAACTCAGTGAGACCCTGTTTCAAAATAAAGAATAAAAAATAGGGCAGAGGGTGTAGCTTGGAGGTAGAATGCCCCTGGGTTCCATCCCCAGACCCGCAAAAGAAAAAAGTTATACCCCCAGCTCTATTTTTATACTTTATTTTGAAACAGGGCCTCACCAACTTGCAGAGGGCCTCACTGAATTGCTGCAGCTGGCTATAAACCTGTGATCCGTCTGTCTCAGCCTCCCAGGTACTGGTATTACAGTTGTGTATCACTTTTCCACCAACATGTTGAAAGTATTTCTCTCTCTCCCCCACCCTGTCTCTCCCTGTCCTCACTAGGAATTGATCCCAGGGCATTCTACACCTCCAGCCTTATTTTATTATTTTCATTTGAAACAAGGTCTAAGTTGCAGAGGGACAGAAACTGGTCTCAAGCCTGTGACCCTCCTATCTCAGCCCTTCAAGTCCTGCGAGTACAGGGATGGGTCGCTGTCTCATTTTAGAAAATAATTTCTCCAGCTGGGCATAGTAGCGCACACTTGTATTCCTAGCACTTAGAAGCAGAAACAGGAGGGATCACAAGTTCAAGACCAGCCCCAGCAACTGAGTGAGACCCTGCTTCAGATTTTTAAAAAAGAGTAAAATAGGGCTGGGGATATGAAGTTCAGAGGTAAAATTCACCTAGGTTTCATCCCCAGTACCATCAAAAAAAAAAAAAAAAAGAAAGAAAGAAAAGAAAAGAAAAACAATTTCTCCATTAAGTAACGGAAGCCAAGAACAGGCAGAAAGTTTAGGTGTTACCTTAGAGGTCTGGAGAGGGCGCCTACAACTTCACCCAGCGGGCGACTTTCTGCAGATTCCCCCACAACTCTACGAGACTAAAATGACTTTCTGGGCCCAGTCCAATAGCTCTTGGATTAAAACCAAAGCCCTCGATTCGCTATGCTATCGATTCCTGTTGTATTCTCAAAAACAGAATCCGGCCGGGCGTGGTGGCGCGCACTTGTAATCCCAGTACCTGGGAGGCTGAGACAGGAGGATCGCAGGTTCTCAGCCAGCCTCAGCTGCTGAGTGAGGCCCTCCACAACGCAGTGAGACCCTGTTTCGAAATAAGTAAAAAATCGGGCTGGGGTGTAGCTCAGAGGTAGAATGCCCCTGGGTTCCAGCCCCAGTACTGTAGGGGGATCCCGGAGACAGACCAGTAAATCTCTGAGCACATAGCTGGTGAAAACCTTTAAGCTTCTAGAACAGAACTGAAATTTGCTTCCGTCCCAATCAGAGGAATGGTAGAACCCGACTTCCCAGCAGGGGGCCCCAGCGCCCTCGGACTTGGGCCAGGCTTGGCTGTGTTGAGCACAGGCCTGAGGAGAGTTCAGCCTGGTGGTGCCAGGTCTATATTCCTAGTCGCTGGGAGGCTGAGGCTGGAGGATCGCAGGTTCCAGGGCAGCCTCAGCAATATAGTGAGACCTTTGGCAACTTAGCAAGACCTTGTTTCAAAATAAAATAATTATTTAAAAAAGGGCTGTGAGCCGGGCGTGATGGCGCGGGCTTGTAATCCCAGCATTCAGGAGGTTGAAACCAGAGGGTCCTGGTTCGTAAACAGCCTCGGCTACTTAGTGAGGCCTTCCACAACTTAGTGAGACCCTGTTTCAAATCAAAAAGAATAAAAAAATAGGGCAGGGGTGTAGCTCAGAGGTCAAATACCCTTAGGTTCCACCCCCAGACCCACAAAAATAAAAAAAATAAAAAAGGGCTGTGGGTGTAACTCAGAGGTAGAATGCTCCCAGGCTCAATCCCCAGCACTACCAAAACCAAACCAAAACCAAAAAAGCCTGCAGCTGGGTGTGGCGGCGCACGCTTGAAATCCCAGCATTCAGGAGGCTGAGACAGGAGGATCACGGTTCACCAACAGCCTAAGCTACCTAGTGAGGCCCTTTGCAACTCAGTGAGACCCTGTTTCAAAATAAAGAATAATTTTTAAAAAATGGGGCTGGGGTTGTAGCTCGGAGGTAGAATGTCCCTGGGTTCCATCCGCAGACCCGAAAAAAAAAAAAAAAAAAAAAAAAAAGTCTGCAAAAGGAATGGGGCTCAGAAAACACGTGGTGCAGGTGCCGGACTTGACTCGTGTGATGCCATTGGTTGGTCGGACTGGACTGTCTGCTCTGGTCAAAACCTCCAGGAATGCACACCTTGGGTATTTCCATGTGTGCTCCCCGTGGGCAGGAGAGGGCCGGCCGCCTGCTGTAGCCTGGCTCTGGCCGTCTTAGTGTCGGTGACTAGGCGGTCTAGCGGGGCCGGCAGAGTTCAGAACCACAGAACCCACAGGAGGAAGGCGGCATCCTCAGGTCTACGCAGGGCCAGCAGGGCCGCCCGCGCCCGCTGGAGCTCTTTCTTCTGTGAGCATTGTTAATGTTTATCTGCCTCCCTCGGGCGCCCAAGTGTGACCACAGCCCTAACCGTGCGCCCAGCTCCAGGGGACTCTTCCTTGGCGCTTTCTGAACCTTGGTCTTGGGATCAGGTCTACGCACCAGCTCCTGCCTCTTCATGCTTCTGACGTGGTTTGTTTGTTCTTTTTTTTTAAAAAAATATTATTATGTGGACCAGGCTCTGGTATAAACAGAACCTCTTCATCTGCCAAACAACAATAACAACAACAACAACAACAACAACAACAACAACTGTTTTTACGTACTTACGGTTGTGGCCTAACACAGCGTGAGTTTTTGCACAAGCAAATTGTAACGAGAGCCCTGTCTGTGTGGAAGCCAAAGTCTTGCTATTTTTAGTTAAATAAATAAATTATTTTTCTTCTGCCTGTTTGGTAAACGGATTGCCCCACTGATTGGGGGGAGGGAGGGACGAGGTGGCCGAGACTGGCCTGAGCGTTGGGGACCACAGAGCCCTCCCTCCGCTCTGCTCAGACCTGGGAAGACGGCTCTGGTTGGCAAACGCAGTCACGGGAGAAGAGGATGCTGGGTGGTTAGAGAACACGTGTGTGTGTGTGTGTGTGTGTGTGTGTGTGTGTGTGTGTGTGTTACTAGGGATTGAACCTAGGGATGTTCTAACTCCGAGCTACATCCCCAGCCCTTTTATTTTGAAACAGGGTCTCACTAGTCACGGAGGCTGGCCTTTTACCTGCAGTCCTCTTGTCTCAGCCTTCAGCAAGTCCAGCTCTCAGCACCCATGACTTGGGGCTCATCTTGCAAGGAGAGCATCTCAGGGCCAAGCTGTTGACCCGGCGGTCCTTCGCGAGTAGTTTTATCATGGGACACAGTCACCCACTACAGCTGCCTCTGCAGGCTCCCCTGGCTGTCAGGGGATGGCTGGCTGGCTTTCTTTCTTTCTTTTTTCTTTCTTTCTTTCTTTCTTTCTTTCTTTCTTTCTTTCTCTTTCTTTCTCTCTTTCTCTCTTTCTCTCTTTCTCTCTTCTTCTTCTCCTTCTTCTTCTTCTTCTTCCTCTGTCTGTCTGTCTGTCTCTCTCCCTCTCTCTCTCCTCCCCCCCCCCCTGTACTGGGGATGGAACCCAGGGGCATCCTACCTCTGAGCTATAGCTTCAAACCTATTTTATCCTTCTATCTGGAAGCAGAGTCTCACTGAGTTGCAGATGTCCTCACTAAATTGCTGAGGCTGGCCAAGAATTTGTGATCCTTCTGTCTCAGCCTCCCAAGTACTGGGATTACAAGCAGGCACCACCACACCTGGCTTCGTGGAGTTAAAAACACCTTGATAGAGCCGGGCGCGGTGGCGCACGCTTGTAATCCCCGCGCTTGGGAGGCGGAGACAGGAGGATCGCGCAGGTTCGAAGCCAGCCGCGCTGGTTTAAGAGACCCTGTTTCCAAATAAAAGTATAAAAATAGGTCTGAGAGTGTAGCCCGGAGGTAGAAGGGCTTCCAGGAACCCCAGTACCACCTAAATAAATAAATAAATAAATAAATCCACCTTGATAGCCCAGTGTGGCGGTGCAGCCTGTAATCCCAGTTCTTGGGAGGCTGAGATAAGAGGGTCTCAGGTTCAAGGCCAGCCTCAGCAAGTAGTGAGACTCCTCAACCTAGTGAGACCCTGTTTCAAAATAAAAACAAAACAGGGCTGAGGGTGTAGCTCTGAGGTAGAATGCCTCTGGGTTCAATTCTCAGTACCAATAAAATAAAAAAAAATGATATAAAACCACCTTGATTAGTCTGTTATTGACGTTTTTTGTTTTTGTACTGAGGATCGACTCCAGGGGCTTTCTACCTCTGAGCTACACCCCCAGCCCCCTTTTTTTTTTTTTTTTTGGTGGTACTGGGGTTCCTGGAAGCCCTTCTATCTCCGGGCTACACTCCCAGACCTATTTTATTTTTGGAAACAGGGTCTCTTAAGCCAGCGCGGCTGGCTTCGAACCCGTGCGATCCTCCTGTCTCCGCCTCCCAAGCGCGGGGATGACCAGCGTGCCCACCGCCCGGCCACCCCCAGCCCTATTTTGACATAGGGTCCCAGTCTCATTAGGTTGCTCAGAGTCTCACTACGTGGCCGACGCGGGTCTCGATGCTGTGATCCTATGGTCTCAGCCTCCCAAGTACTGGGATTACAGATGTGGGCCACCATGCCTGGCTGCTGTCTATCTCTGTTATTTCTTCTAACCTGCCTTATCCTCTCCGTCCCCCATACCTAGCGCTCAGTTCTTCTTTGCCCACATCTAGGTGAGGGCCTTACCGGGCTCTCAAAGCAGGTGTGGGCAACCTTGGGATATTCTTCCTGTTCTCATTTTGCTGCTGGGGATTGAACCTGGAGCTTCGGGCATGCCAAGCATTCACGCTACCACTGAGCTAGCCTAGCCCTATATTTATTTATTTATTTATTTACTTATTTATTTATTTGTTTATTTTTGCAGTACTGGGGGATAGAACCCAGGGGCATTTTACCTCCAAGCCACACCCCCCAGCCCTATTTTTTATTCTTTATTTTGAAGCAGGGTTCACTGAATTGTGAACGGCCTCACTAAGTAGCTGAGGCTGTCCTCGAACCATGATCCTCCTGTCTCAGCCTCTGGAATGCTGAGATTACAAGCCTGCCCACCACGCCCAGCTATATCCCTAATATTTAAATACCAGAATGTGTTGTTAAGCCAGGCGTGGTGATGCACACTTGTAATCCCAGTTACTTGGGAGACTGAGGTAGAAGAATCGCAGGTTCATGGCCAGCCTCAGCAATTTAGCAAGGCCCTCCACAACTTAGTGAGGCCTGTTCCAAAACAGAATCAGGCTTGGTGACACACACTTGTAATCCTAGTACTTGGGAGTTTCTGGCCAGCCTCAGATACTTAGTGAGGCCCTCTGCAACTTTGTGAGACCCTGTTTCAAAATAAAGAATAAAAAATAGGGCTGGGGGTGTAGCTCAGAGGTAGAATGCCCCTGAGTTCCATCCCCAACACCCCCCCACACACAAAAATAATTAAAAATTAAAAAATTAAAAGAATAAAAAATATCAGGCTGAGGCTGTAGCTCAGAGGTAGCATGCCCCTGGGTTCCATCCTCAGTACCACATAAATAAATAAATAAATAAGTAAATAAATAAAATAGAGCTGGGGGTATAGCTCAGAGGTATCATGCCCCTGAGATCAATCTCCAGTATCACAGAAAGAAAGAAAAAGAAAGAAAGAAAGAAAGAAAGAAAGAAAGAAAGAAAGAGAAAAAGTGAGCAATGGCCAATCAATAAGACCCATGCACTGGTTCAGAAGTGTGCTTAAGCCGGGCGTGGTGGCGCACGCTTGTAACCCCCCGCGCTTGGGAGGCGGAGACAGGAGGATCGCGCAGGTTCGAAGCCAGCCTCTCTGGTTTAAGAGACCCTGTTTCTAAATAAAATGTAAAATGGGTCTGGGAGTGTAGCCCGGAGGTAGCAGGGTTCCATCCCTAGTACCACCAAAAAAAAAAAAGTGTGCTTAAGGGTTTGAAGATATAGAAGACATAGCTAAGTATGGTAGAGTGCTGTCTAGGTGTGGCCCCAGCAAAACACACACACACACACACACACACACACACACACACACCCCTTGCACAGTGCTTGGGGTTGGGCCAGGATCCTGATAAAACTGTTTGCCGAGGAGTTTTCCATTCCCACAGCTCAAGAGTTTCCATTCTCCCAAGGGCTCCGGGTGCTTCTTGTGTTTTAAGATGCAGGCATCTCCCCCTCTGTATCACCAAATTCCTGTCTCACAGTTCGGAAGGCCCGGCGCGGCCCGCTGGTGTCTGGGACGAGCTGTCATCTGACGCTCTGTGCTGACGAGCCTTTCCAGGAAGCTCCCTGGACCCAACGGGAAAGCAACTTGACGGCGGTGGAGCCTGTCCCGAGCGGTGACCCCAGCGGCCGCGGGCAGCTGCACCTCCTCCAAGCCCTGTCAGGGTGGACAAGCCAAGGGGTGGCTCCCCAGGGAGCCAGAAGCAGCTGAGCCCCAACAGCCAGGCCCCGCGAGGCCCGGGGAAGAGTCCTGGGAATGGCCGACTCCTCCACCCGGGTTCACTGACCGGGTCCTTGGCTTCCGAGAGGGAGGAGACTCAGCACACGCCAATCTGAGATAGAGACGGAACGTACTCAGGAGAATAAGAAATACACATTCAGGGGTGAGTGCGGGCCGCCCCCGAGGCGAGAGAGAAGCCGCCTGGGCCTTCTCTTTTAGAGGGGACTTGTGTGATGAGTGCTGCGACCTCAGTCCTATAGTCACAGGTGACCTGGGGTGTTCCCGTCCGGCCCCGCCCTGTCTTATCAGCAATCCGCCTTTTAACCTAGTCAAGGCCAGCCAGGTTTGGAGGAGGTCGCCCTCTTGGGCGGTGCCTGAGGAAATTCCTTTTGAGCATGGCTTCTGTCGTCCTGATTAAATACACCTCCCGAGGACGGTCAGAGGTGCCCGGGGCCGCTCCTGCGCCTCTCTGGGACTTTGAGTCTAACAGGCCTGGTTACTGGCTTCCCCATTAAAGTTACAGTTTCCTGTTCTTTTTTTTTTTTTTTTTGGTCTCCTTTCTACTTACTTATTTGATTTCTTCTATCCTACACCACACCAGAGCTCTGCCAGTTAGGACTGTAGCACTCCAGACAGGTCAAGTGACCTCTTAAGCCTAATCCCAGTACTTGGGAGGCCGAGACAGGAGGATCGCAGGTTTGAATGGCAGCCAGCCTCATCTAAGTAGTGAGGCTCTCTACCACTTAGTGAGATAAAGCTGTTTGCCTAGGAGTTTTCCATTCCAAGTGTTTCCATTTAGCCGGGCGTGGTGGCGCACGCTTGTAATCCCCGCTCTTAGGAGGAGGAGATAGGAGGATGGCGCAGGTTGGAAGCCAGCCTCGCTGGTTTAGGAGACCCTGTTTCCAAATAAAAATATATTTAAAAAATAGGTGTCTGGGAGTGTAGCCCGGAGGTAGAAGGGTTTCCAGGAACCCCAGTACCACCAAAATAAATAAATAAAATAATAATAATAATAATAATAATAATAAAATAGGGATGGGGTGTAGCTCAGAGGTAGAACATCCTTGGTTTCAAACCCCAGTGCCACACACAAACAGACACATACACACACACACACACACACACACACACACACACACCTCTTGGGTACTGTTGGCTGTCCTCAAACAGTGCATAAATGTGTTACTAGAGATGGAACCCAGGGGCTTTCTACCTCTGAGCTATATCCCCAGCCCGATTTTATTTTATCTTGAAACAGGGTCTCACCAAGTTGCGGAGGGCCTAAGTTGCTGAGGCTGGCCTCAAACCTGCAAAGCCTCCTGTCTCAGCCTCCCTAGTACTGAGATTACAGGCATGCGCCACCAGGCCCAGTTCTTGAACACTCTAAACAGAAGGAGGAAAAGGCCGCCTTCAGACCCAAAGGCGAAGGTGGGGGCCTAGAAGGGCGGGACCCTGAGTGGCTCGTGAGTGAGCCCTGGACTGAGCTAATTTTGCTTCCTCCGCCCCTCTGAAAGAAGAGCCCTGCACCCCCAAAGGCTTTGGGGTAACCCACCTTTTCCCTTGCATGTGTAGTTCTTATTTCTTAAATAAATCCCTGTCTGTCTCAGCCCCTGTTGCCAGGATGCAAGCCACCCCTCCCTCGGTCCTTTGGCAGCCATCTCTCCCTGGCGGGCGGCAGAGCAGAACACGGCGGGCCCGTTGCTTCAGGGTGCAGGGCAAAGGGAAATTCCAAGGTTCGCTGGGAGAAACCGACAGAGACAAATTAATTAGAGAATTAGACACAAATTTATTACTTTGGGAGAGATGATCATCATATGATACCCCATTCCTGCATAATTCAAAGCTTATGCACCCTTTTTTCCTTTTCTTCCTTCCTTTCTTTCTTCATTTTTGCTATTAGAGATAGGACCCAGGAGTTTTCTACCGCTGAGCCACACCCTCATCCTATTTTTAATTTTTATTCTTTTTTTTTTTTTTTTTTTTGCAGGTCTGGGGGTGGAACCCAGGGGCATTTGACCTCCGAGCTACACCCCCTGCCCTATTTTTATTCTTTATTTTGAAACCGGGTCTCACTGAGTTGCAGAGGGCCTCACTAAGTAGCTGAGGCTGTCCGCGAACCATGATCCTCCAGGTCTCAGCCTCCCGAATGCTGGGATTACAAGCGTGTGCCACCACGCCCGGCTCTATTTTTAATTTTTATTCTGAAACAGAATCTAAAGTTGTGGAGGGCCTTGGTAAGTTGCTGAGACTGGCTTTGAACCTGCGAGCCTCCTGTCTTCGCTTCCCAGGTCCTGGGATTACAGGTGAGACCAATGTTTTTTCTTACAGGGTCACAAAGAATAATACTCGCAGACATGAGGACGGGGAGGGGACTGTGAAGAGCGGGCAGGGCGGCTGCCTTGCGGCGGACGCAGTCACTCTGGTGCTCAGCAGCCGCCTCTGGCCCCTGCCAGGACCAGTCCAGGCCACGCGCCAGCAGCTGCACACCGGCCTGTCCCGGAGTCCACGCGACCTACGCGCCTGCGGGCTTTGATGCTCAGCGGATGTCTCCAGTCACTTCCGAGCCTGGCCCGTCAACTGTACATCACCTTCTTACAGGTCAGTGGACTCGTGTGTGTGTGTGTGTGTGTGTGTGTGTGTGTGTGTGTGTAAGAGAGACAGACAGATGGCGGCAGGTGTCTATAATAGGTGGCCTATCCAGGCGTCTATTGCTTCTGTGACTTTCCGTTCTCAGTCGGGTGTCCGGTGAGCGCCTGGAACAACGGCGGGAGTCTTGTACACACGTGGTAGACTCTCCGGAGGTTTTTAATCTTGGTAACACTCAGGAAATTAGGTCCTGTTGACTCTCAGGAAATGTACTATCTTGTTAGCACTTGACATTCAGGAGATTTGGTCCTGTTGACTTTCAGGAAATTGGTGGGCACTGGACACTCAGGAAGTTGGGCCTTCCCTCATGCGGCCCGCTAACCACATCTGCTCCTTTCCTTCCTTTCTTTCTTTCCTTCTCTCTCTCTCTTTCTTTCTTTCTTTCCTTCCTTCCTTCCCTCCTTCTTCCTTTCTTTTTGTTAGATAGTCCAGGGATAAAGAAAGAAAAGCAGGCCGGGCGTGGTGGCGCACGCTTGTAATCCCCGCGCTTGGGAGGCAGAGACAGGAGGATCGCGCAGGTTCAAAGCCAGCCGCGCGCACTGGCTTAGGAGACCCTGTTTCCAAAAAAAAAAATTATATATATATATATATATATATATATATATATATATATATATATTAGATCTGGGAGTGTAGCCCAGAGGTAGAGAGAGGGTTTCCAGGAACCCCAGTACCACTAAAAAAAAAAAAAAAAAAAAAAAAAAAATATATATATATATATATATATATATATATATATATATATATTAGAAAGAAAGAAAGAAAGACAGACACAGCCCTGCAGACCAGAACAGGCTCTTTAGCTGGAGGGAGGCCTGGGAGGAGGGTCTGCCAGGGGAGAGCCCAGGAGATTTAGAAGCAGCCCCTTCCTTACAGACTAGGGGCTTTCTATGTGCCTTAGGAAGGAGAGCTAGGCGTCTTGCCCCCCCATCGGTGGTCTTGACGGGCCAGGGCAGGTGGATTATGAGGCTGGGGGCCACAGCTGGTCAGGGCCACTTTCCCGCCCCTCGCCACCTCTGGAGTTCTTTTCTTCTCTACCTCTTCCGTCCAGGCCACAGTGCCCAAACTCGGTGTGTGTGTGTGTGTGTGTGTGTGTGTGTGTGTGTGTGTGTGTGTGTGACTGTGGATCAAACCCAGAGGATTCTACCTTAGAGTTATACCCCCAGCCCTTTTTTGTTTTCGTGGTACTCAGGATAGAACCCTTCTACCAGGGAGCTTCTCCCTCTGGGTTACATCCCCATCCCCAGACTGTGTGTGTGTGTGTGTGTGTGTGTAACACTGAGAATTAAACCTCGAGGCAGTCTAACTCAGAGCTACACCCCAGCCCTAGTTTTATTTGGAAATAAAGTCTCACTAGGTTGATGAGTCTCACTGCTTGCTGAAGCTGTTCATGAACCTGCGATCCTCCTGTCTCAGCCTCCAAGTACTGGGATTACAAGCCTGTGCTTCACGCCCAGCTCTTATTTATTTATTTATTTATTTTTCAGCACTGGGGATGAAACCCAAGGGGCATTCTCTACCTCCGAGCTACACCCCTGGTCCTATATTTTAGTCTTTTTTTTTTAGTGGTGCTGGGGGTGGAACCCAGGGGCTTTCTACCTTTGGGCTATCCTCCCAGACCTATATTATATTTTATTTGGAAACAGGGTCTCACTAAGTTGCTGAGAGCCTCACTAAGTAGCCGAGGCTGGCTTCGAACCTGCGCCATCCTCCTGTCTCAGCCTCCCAAGCGCGGGGATGACAAGCGTGCGCCACCACGCACGGCTCTTTTTTATTGTTTGAAACATGGTCTCACTGAGTTGCGAAGGGCCTCGCTAAGTAGCTGCAGCTGTCCTCAAACCTCGACCTCCTCTGGTCCCCGCCTTCTGAATGCTGGGATACCAGCATATGTTGACCTTCTTCTAGGCAAGTGTTTTTTTATTTGGGGGGTACTGGGGGGTGGAACCCAGGAGCCTTTTATGTCTGAGCTACACCCTCAGCCCTATTTTATATTTTATTTGGAACAGGGTCTCACTAACTTGCCGAGGGCCTCACTAAACTACTGAGGTTGGCTTGGAACCTGCAAATACTGGATTACAGTGTGGGCCACCGCGCCCGGCAGCCTGTTATCTTTCGAGTCCTCCCAGGCAGGCGTTTTTAAGAGACGGGATCCTGTTTCGTAGCCCAGGCTGATCTCAGACTCGAGAAGTTTCTGGCCGCAGCCAGGGGAGTAGCCGAGTGTCGTGTCTCCGCAGTCTTCTTCTGATTAGATCCTGAGATTACCGGGTGGGGAAGAGGCGGTTGGTTGGTCTCCCCGGTAGCTTTTAATGAGCGGAGCCGCTCTGCGAGGGGCAGGCCCGCCCCTTCCTCTCGCGCTTCAGCCGCCATTCTCCGAGGAGCCGCAGGCAGGTCACAGCATCTGCCCTGAGGGGTCTGAAGCCCACCCCCCACGGCCCGAGCGGGCCCCTGGAGAGCCGGGGGGTGAGTCGGCCCTGTTTGGGCGCGGGGAGGGGGGACGGCTGGGGCTGGCTGCCTTCAGGAAGAGCAGAGGGCGAGGCTTCTCAGGCCTGAGTGTCCACACGGGGTGGGGTTGGGGAGGGTCGATCCTTCCTTCTGGGATTGCGGAGGTCCTTAGTTTCCATGAAGGAAAAGAATTTCTGCAATCAGAGGCCTAAGCAGAAGTTTACTTAGGAAAGTAGGGAATACACTCTGGTTTTCTGTCATGTTTTTGTGGTGCTGGGGGTGGAATTTAGGGGACCTCTACCTCCAGGTTACACTCCCAGCCCTCTTTTATTTATTTATTTATTTATTTATTTATTTATTTATTTATTTATTTTTGCGGGTCTGGGGATGGAACCTAGAGGCATTTGACCTCCAAGCTACATCCCCTGCCCAATTTTTTATTCCGTATTTTGAAGGCCTCACTAAGTAGCTGAGGCTGTCCGCGAACCGTCGTCCTCCTGTCTCAGCGTCCCGAATGACGGGATTACAAGAGTGTGCCACCACGCCCGGCTCCCTCTTTTATTTTTATTTGGAAACAGCTAAGTTCCCGAGAGCCTCGCCAAGTTCCTGAGGCTGACTGTGAACCCGCAACACTCCTATCTCAGCCTCCCAAGTACCAGGATCACAGGTGTGCGCCATCATGCCCGGCCTGAGAATATATACTCGAGGGACAATGTGGGCCACTCCAGGAGTGAGGGATGGAACCCAGCGGCATTGTACCCCTGAGCTCCACCCCAGCCCTATTTTTTTTTAATTTTTTATTTTGAACCAGGGTCTCACTAAATTGCAGAGGGCCTAAGTAGCCGAGGCTGGCCTCAAACCTGCGATCCTCCTGACTCAGCCTCCCAAGTACTGGGGTTACAAGCATGCACCACCATGCCCAGTTTATGGGTGACTTTGTGAGCGGTGGGCAGGAGGAGTACGTGAGGAAGGCCGGGGGAAGGAGGGGGTGCCGGTCACCTTGCTCTCTTGAGAAGTGCCCAAGGAGTTTCCTCTTTAGCGTGACCCCTGCTGTGTGGTGATCAGGCCCTCCCTAAGGACACTCAGCAGTCCCCGCATCACTTGCAAGCTCCTTTAGGCCTCTTGCTCTGACAGGCCTTGCTGCGGGGCTTCCTTATTAAGTTACATTTCCCTCGTCCCCCCTCTGTCTCCTTCCTACCTGGCTATTTTATCCCTCGGCTCCTCATCACGGAGGGCTGGGATCTGGCTAAGGTGCGGGTCTGGGACCCAGGGCCTCCTGCACACCAGGCCGCACTCCGCCACCGCGCTGCACCCCAGCCCCAGGTCGCGGATGCTCCAGCGGATGCTCCAGCTCCGGGAGGCGGTGCGCGGGCTGCCGGGGTCTGGCTGCGAGTGTGGGTGGGCGGGTGGCGCCCACGGCTGCGGGATCCCACGTGCTTTCCGAGATCCCAGGTGGGAATGGCAGGTGTGCTACCTCTTGACCCTAATGCTGTGTGCGTGTGTGTGTGCGTCTGTCTGTCTGTCTGTCTAGATCCCCAGATGCTCGACAGCCTGGCATGTGGGGTAAGCGGGGCTGGTTTGTCGTGTTGGCTCATTGCCAGGAACTCCCACCATGGTCCATTTAAGATCTCAAACTGTTTTTTACCCCAATATGATGTATGAATATACCGCCCCAGTAAAAAATTAAAAATAAAAAAAAAGATCTCAACCTGAGCCGGGGCCGGGCGCGGTGACGCACGCTTGTAATCCCCGCACTGGGGAGGCTGAGACCGGATGAGGCATGAAAATTGTTGGTTCAGGCCAGCCTCGGCAATTTAGCAAGATTCTATTTAAAAGTGTTTTTTGTGCCGGGCGCGGTGGCGCACGCTTGTCATCCCAGCATTCGGGAGGCTGAGACAGAAGGATCTGGGTTCGCGGACAGCCTCGGCTACTTAAGTGAGGCCCTTTGCAACGCAGTGAGACCCTGGCTCAAAATAAAGAATAAAAAATAGAACTAGGGGTGTACCTCAGAGGTAGAATGACCCTGAGTTTAATCCCCAGTCCTCAAGGGAAAAAAAAAAGGTGGTCAAGATGTCAAACTACTGTAGAGAAAAATGTATGCTCTGGCGGAAACCTGGAGCTCTCTGAACGCCAGCACACGCTCTGATCCATAGGGCTCCGTATTGCCATCAGACTTACAGACCCACAATTTTTTTTTTTTTTTCGGGTCTGGGGATGGAACCCAAGGGCATCTGACCTCTGAGCCACACTCCTGCCCTATTTTTATTCTTGATTTTGAAACAGGGTCTCACTAAGTTATGGGGGGCCTAAGTAGCTGAGGCTGTCCGCGAACCACGATCCTTCAGTCTCAGTCTCCTGAGTGCTGGGATGACAAGCGTGCCCGCCACGCCCGGTTGCCGCTCACAATTTTGTTTGCATTGAGAGTTGTGTGTGTGTGTGTGCGCGCGTGTGTGTGTGTGTGTGTGTGTGTGTGTGTGTGTGTGTGTGTTGGGGCTCTGGGATATTAAGGATGTGCCCATCACTGAGCTGCCCCTATCCTCTTCCCCCAAGACTCATGATTTCTCCTTTCTTGGGGGAAATTATCTTTCAAGGTTAACCCGAAGTCACTGAATGCAGAGAGATAGTTTGAGCGGTAGCTCGCCATTGCAGAATGCTTCAATATATTTTTACTGAGGTGAAATTCACATAACACATTTAAGCATTTGTTGGTTTGTTTAGTGGCACTGAGGATTGAACCCAGTGGAATTTTACCTTTGAGCTATACCTCAGCCTTAATTTTTTTTTATTTGGACACCGGGTCTCGCTAGGTTGACGAGGATCTCATTAGAGAGGCTGTTCTTTTTTTTTCCTTTGGTGGTACTGGGGTTCCTGGAAACCCTTCTGCCTCCGGCTATACTCCCAGACTTTTTTTTTTTTTTTTAATTTAAACCAGCATGGCTGGCTTTGAACCTGCATGATCCTCCTGTCTCTACCTCCCAAGCGCGGGGATTACAAGCGTGCACCACCGCGCCTGGCTGAGGCTGTTCTTCAATGAGTGTGCTTGAACCTGTGATCATCCTGTCTCAGCCTCCCAAGCACTGGTATTACAAGCTTGCACCACCACACCTGGCTCAATTAAACTTTATTTTATTTTATTTTGCAGTACTGAGGATGGAATTCAGGGGCATCCTACCTCCGAGCTACACCCCTCAGCCCTATTTTTTTTTTAATTCTTTTTTTTTTTTTTTTTGAAGCAGGGTCTCACTGAGTTGCAAAGGGCCTCACTGAGTAGGTGAGGCTGTCCTCGAACCACGATTCTCCTGTCTCAGCCTCCCGAATGCTGGGATTACAAGCGTGCGCCACCACGCCCAGCTCAATTGAACATTTTAAAATGAACAATTCGTGAATTGAACTTAGTATATCCAGTGCTGTGAATATGTTCAGTGAATTTAGTACATACCTGGCTCGTCATGCCAAGTGGGAAACCCCGTGTGCACTACAGTGCCCCTCCATTCCTTGTGTGCACTACAGTGACCCTCCATTACAGTGCCCCTCCATTCCTTGTGTGCACTACAGTGACCCTCCCTTCCTTCAACAGCCACTGGTCAACATCAGTCTCTATGGATTTGTCTCTTCTATAGCTTTTATGTAAATGGAGTCATCCAATATGTGACCTTTCTCTATCTGGCCTCTTTCACTTAATATTACTTTTTGTTGTTGGTCTTGTTAGGGTTTTTTGTTTGTCTGTTTGCTTTTGCAATGCTGAGGATGGAACCCAGGGCTTTATGCATGCTAGGCCAGTGCTCTACCACTGAGCTACACCCCCGGACCTGAACTGCGCCCCATAAAAGGATTAAGATAGCATTGAGTTTTGTATTATATATTTTAACCACAATTTAAAAGGCAATGAAGCTTAAGCCAGGCATGGTGGCGCACACCTATCGTGCTCTAGTACTTGGGAGGTTGAGTGAGACAGGAGGATTAGCAGGTTGGAGGTCAGCCTCAGCAATCTAGCAAGACCTTGTTCCAAAAAAAAAGGGCCGAGGTTGTAGCTCAGAGGTAGAATGCCCCAGGGTTCAATCCCCAGGAGCAGAATAAGCAAATGACTAAAAAGCAATAAAGTTTAAGGAGAAAGAGGTGTCCACCTGGGGCAGCTCGGTCATCAGAAGCCATGCGGGGCCCACACTTCACGCTGCCGGCCCGTGATCCCCTGGGGCACACACCCTTCTTGAGCACTGGTCCTCTGATAGCGAGGTCACATTCTGTCCTGGGTAAAGAAAAACCTGTGTGTGGAGTTTGCATACTAGGTGTGTCTAGCGTGCTGAGGTAGCTGGACAGGAGCTGGGACAGGAGCTGGAACGATCACCCAGCATGGGCTCAGCTTCCAGCTAGAATACCAGCCAGTGGAGACCCGGGCTCCCGTCCCGGCAGTCCCAAGGCGGGCGGCAGGCCTGGTAGGGTGTCGCTGGTCCCAGGATGCCATGGGCGCCAGCCTTGGGTCTTTTGTTACCCCCCTCTCCCTTCTCCAGACACAGCAGCCAATCAAGAGCCCCGTCAGCCAGCTGGACCCACTGGGACCTTATCTCGACCTAGAATGGAAGAGACCCGAGTGGTCTCCTCCTGTTCCCCACCCCTCCTGCTCTCAGGCAGCCTCTTAAAGGCCCTGCCTTCCCCACCACCCAGTTGGCACTCTCTGGGCACCTCCACGGCACATCCACTATGATCTGTTAGAACATGGTCCTAAAGAACCTGGCAGCCTGTCAGGTGCCAAGGAAAATTAAGGGCTGTAGAGCCGGGCGTGGTGGTGAGCGCTGGTCATCCCAGGACTTGGGAGGCTGAGACAGGAGGATCGCAGGTTCTCGGCCAGCCTCAGCTACTTAGCGAGGCCCTCTGCAATGTTATGAGAGCCTGTTTCAAAATAAAGAATTAAAAATAGGGCTGGGTTTGGAGGCTGAGACAGGATCGCGCAGGTTCGAAGCCAGCCTCAGCTACTTAGTGAGGCTCTCGGCAACTTAGTGAGACCCTGTTTCCAAATAAAGTTAAAAAAAATAATAATAAAAGCCGGGCGTGGTGGCGCACGCTTGTAATCCCCGCGCTTGGGAGGCTGAGACAGGAGGATCGCACGGGTTCGAAGCCAGCCTCAGCAACTTAGTGAGGCTCTCAGCAACTCAGTGAGACCCTGTTTCCAAATAAAGTATAAAATAGGTCTGGGAGTATAGCCCGGAGGTAGAAAGCCTCTGGATTCCACTCCCAGTACCACCAAAAAAATAAAAATAAATAATAATAATAATAATAATAATAATAATAATAATAATATAAAAATAGGGCTGGGAGTGTAGCTCGGAAGTCAAATGCCCCTGGGTTATACCCCCAGACCCGCAAAAAAAAAAAAAAAAAAGAAAAGGAAAAAGAAAAAAAAAAAAAGAAAAGAACTAGGGTGTGTGTTTGGTCAGTGGTAGATCCACAGTGGGTTCAATCCGCAGTACCAAAAAAAAAAAAGTCCGTGGGTGAGTTAATCTGCGCTGTTTATCTTTCCTTTTTCTTTCTTTCTTTTTTTTTTTTTAAACTGGTGATGGAACCCAGAGACACTCTACCTCCGAGATACATCCGCAGCCATACTGTTTATTTTGAAACAGGGGCTCGCTGAGTTACAAAGAGTCTAAGTAGCCGAAGCTGTCTGTGAACCGCCATCCTCCTGTCTCAGCCTCCCAGATGCTGGGATAACGTGTTGCGCGCCACGCCCGGCTCTGTTCATCATTTTAAACCCCAAAGCGAATAGAGACTCCGTGGACAAGCAGGTGTGATGGGCGAGGCCACCGAACCGCAGATGGAAGCTTTGGGAGCCAAAAAGAAGGCCCCGCGGTGGGTGCGCAGACCCCACTTCAGGCCGGCGGCCCGGGCACCCCAGGAGTGGCCCCTGCCCCCGGCCCGGAGCCCGCAGCCTCGCCGGGCCTGATGGTGTCCTGCCAAGGGGGGCCCGGGGTGCTGGCTCCGGGGACGCAGGGACCAGAGTAGGGCTCCTCCAGCTGCGGCGGGGGCGGGCCTGGCCTGCTCCCGAGGTGGAGGTGAAGGTCAGGGCTTGGCTGGCCAGGGCCGGGGGCAGCGTGCGCGGCGGGGGCCGGCCATGAGCCCCAGCGCGCGCCGGGGCTCCCTCCGCCCAGGGCCGAGCGTTGGTGACGCCTTCGGCGCGTGGGGCTCCCCGGAAAGGCGGAACCGGGGTACAGGTAGGCCGGACCACCGACCTCTGCCGCGCCCGTAGGGGAGCTGGAGCGGGGCTTGGGGGGTCGGCCCCCATCGGAGACCCTCGACTTTGGGGGCGTCCTGCTCGCCCAAGGGCGCAGGGAGACAGGCAGTTGTGAGCCAAGAAACAGGTGCCCCGAGCCCTCCAGCCCGCGGGTTGCAAACATGGCCTCTCTTTTCTTGTTTGATTGCGCAACTGGTACCCTCGAAACCTTGTTACCCAATAGCTGACCCCCTCTTACGGTGCAATTTCTTTCTTACTTTTTTACAGCACTGGGGATGGAACCCAGGGGCATTCTACCTCCGAGCTACACCCCAGCCCTATTTTTTTTTTTTTATATTCTTTATTTTGAAACAGGGTCTCACTGAGTTGCAGAGGGCCTCATAAGCAGCTGAGGCTGTCCGCGAACCGCGATCCTCCAGGCCTCAGCCTCCCGATGCTGGGATGACAAGCGTGCCCATCACAACTGCTTAAGGTGCAATTTCTTGGGAGATTTTTTTTCAAACTCTTTGAAACAATTGGACACCTGGTTGTCGTCACTTAGATGTTGGAAACCACTGTGTTAGGGCTGTGACAGAGGACAGTGGAGTGCGTGGTAGGAGTGCTCCGTTCTCCCTGAGAACAGGGACTTGAGGCCCCGCACACACGCGGTACACTGCCATCCTCCTTGGCCTCCTGCCCCCAGGACCCAGCCACTGATTTCGGGGTTTGCTGTGGATGCCCAGAACAGTTCTCAACAGCTAGTAACTGGGAGGTGAATGGGGGCCAGGTGCCGGGCTGCACATCCGTGCTTCCAGTACCTGGGAGGCCGAGATGGGAGGCTTGCAGGTTCAAGGCCTGCCTCAGCAATTTAGTGAGGCCCTCACAACTTAGGCCCTGTTTTTTTTTTTTTTTTTTTTTTTTTTTTTTTTTTTTTTTCTTTCTTGCTTGCTTGTTTGCTTGCTTGCTTTTTTTTTTTTTTTTTTTTTTTTTTGCGGGTCTGGGGATGGAACCCAGGGGCATTTGACCTCTAAGACACATCCCCTGCCCTATTTTATTATTCTTTATTTTGAAACAGGGGTTTCACTGAGTTGCAGAGGGCCTCACTAAGTAGCTGAGGCTGTCGGCGAACCACGATCCTCCGGTCTCAGCCTCCCGAATGCTGGGATTACAAGCATGCGTCACCACACCTGGCTAGGCCCTGTTTTCAAAATAAAAAGGGCTGGGGTGTAGCTTGGAGGGAGAATGTCCCTGGTTACAATCCCCAGCCCCCCCCCAAACAGAACAAAACAAAAGGGTAGAAAAAAGACTGAATTAGCCAGGCATGGTGGTGCACGCTATAATACCAGCATTCGGGAGGCTGAGACAGGAAGATGGCGTTTGCGGCCAGCCTCAGCTACCTAGTGAGGCCCTCTGCAACTCAATGAGACCCTGTTTCAAAATAAGGGATAAAAAAAATCAGGCTGGAGGTGCAGCCTGGAGGTAGAATTCCCCTGGGTTCCATCCCTAGTACTATAAAAAAAAAGGGGGGGGGGGATGGACTAACTTGACGTCTGCCGCCACAACTAAACAGGGAGCCTGCCCTGTACAGATCCACCCCGAGGCCCGCTGGCACTTTGCTCTGGATTTTGGCCTCTCTGCCTGGCTGGCCTGTGCCAGCTGAACGTGTGCCAAGCGCAGGGGTGACAATGCAGAGACCCAGACCAGGGGCCGTGGATTGCTCTCCCTGCCCCTCCAATAAAGTGGTGCCAGGTATTTATTGCTTTCGCAGCTGTGATGAATTCACAGAAAGTAACATCTCTAGGGCGCTCCGTTCCTTAAAAAGGAAAACACATTGTCCCCGCCCCAGGCAGGGTGGAGTACTCCTATGATCCCAGCACGTGGGAGGCCGAGACAGGAGGAGGGTCACAGGTTCTAGACCAGCCCCAGCAATTTAGGCCCTCTGCAACTTAGTGAGACCCCAATTCAAAATAAAGGATTAAAAACCAGCTCAGAACTAGGATGCCCCTGGGTTCAATCCCCAGTTCTGCAAAATTAAATAAGTAAATAAATAAAATGCATTTTTAAAAAGGTGTGTGTGAAGCTGTGTGTGGTGGCGCACACTCCTAATCCCAGCATTTGGGAGGCTGAGACAGGAGGATCACGGTGTGCGGACAGCCTCAGCTACTTAGTGAGGCCCTGTTTCCAAAGAAGAATAAAAAATTAATAGGGCTGGGGGTGTAGCTGAGAGGTAGAATGCCTGTGGGTTCCATCCCCAGTACTATGCACATAAAAACAAAAAGAAATTCTCCCCTAAAAGAGTTCCAGGGTCTGAGGGTGTGGCTTAGAGTTAGAGCACATGCTTAGCATGCATGAGGGCCTGGGTTCAACCCCAGCCCCTGGGTGTGGTGATACAGGCCTGTAATCCCAGTACTTGGGAGGCTGAGACGGGAGGATTGCCGGTTCCAGGACAGCCTCAGCAAGTAGAGGGACTCAGCAACCTAGCGAGACCCTGTTCCAAAGCAAAAAAATTTTAGTAAGTCTGGGGGTGTAGCTCGGAGATAGAATGCCTCGGTGCTCAAACCTCAGTACTGCCCCCACCCCCAAAAAAGTGCTCCATGAGCTGGGGAGGCTGAGACAGGGTGATCAGAGGTTAGAGACCAGCCTCAGCACCTTAGCAAGACCCTGTTTCAAAATAAAAACTAAAGGTCGAGTGTCATGGTGCACGCTTGTAATCCCAGCATTTGGGAGGCTGAGACAGGAGGATCGTGGTTCGAGGACAGCCTCAGCTACTTAGTGAGGCCCTTTGCAACTCAGTGAGACCCTGTTTCAAATAAAGAATAAAAAATAGGGCTGGGGGTGTAGCTCAGAGGTAGAATGCTCCCAGGTTCCATCCCCAGTACTGCAAAAAGAAAGAAAGAAAGGAAAATACTAAAAAAGGCTAGGAATGTGGCTCAGAGGTTCAGTTCCCAGCACCACTCAAAACAAAAGGGTTGCATGGTTACTCGGGCAAAACCTGGCTCCCCACCGAGGACTTGGCGGCAGGCTTCCTGACGGGTGCTTCTGGAAGCCTCCAGGGACCCCATCTGTTGCCCAGTTTCCTAATAGGTGTAGGGTCGGTGACAGCTGTTATTTTCCATGTGGTCCCGACAGAAATAACCTCCCAGGCACCCAGCTGGAGCCTGACTGCTGGCCGCCTCAGCAGCAGGTTAGGAAATAAACCGCAGACTGACCCCCTGCCATGGGGCGCGGAGCCTTCGCCAAACCCGGCGGGTTCAGTTAAAAGCAGAAGTCAAAGGCGGGCCGGCCTCCCGGTTCTCGAAAGGGTTATTCTGAGTTGATTGGCCGTAAAACTGTAATTGGCCGGTAGCTGGCAGGGCCAAAGTGCAGCAGGAATGTCCTCTGTCTCCATCCAGCGCCTTTGCCATTTGGAGGAGGCAAGCCTCAGGCTGCCCTCGCAGAAGGAAGATGGAGCCCATGGATCCGAAGCGGGAAGGGGTAAGTGCCCGGCTCGGGGGGCGGCAGGGCAGGGCAGCCCCAGCTGCAGGGCCCCAACAGCCGCCTGGGAGTCGCGGGGTGCCCGGTTCTGTGGAGCCAGCCCTACGCTGCGGAGGGCACTTCAGAGGGGACCCGTTCCCCGGCGCAGCCGGCAGCACTGAGGTTTATATACAAATGTCTTTTCTCCTGGAACGTTTTACTGGAGCTTTGAAAGCAGCTGCTTTAAAAGAACTCTGTGTCCTCAGTAATCCCAGTACTTGGGAGGCTGAGACGGGAGGATCACAGGATCAAGGCTAGGCACTTTCATTTACCCCTGCTTCCAAATTAAAAATAAAAAATTAAAACAGGGCTGGGAGCCGGGCGTGGTGGCCACGCTTGTAATCCCAGAGTTTGAGAGGCTGAGATAGGAGGATGGCACAGGTTCGAAGCCAGCCTCAGCTACTTAGTGAGGCTCTCAGCAACTTAGTGAGACCCTGTTTCCAACTTCCAAATAATTATAAAATAGGGCTGGGGGTGTAACCTGGAGGTAAAACGCCCCTGGGTTCCATCCCCAGTACTACAAAAAATAAAATAAAATAAAATAGGGCTGAGATTGCAACTCAGAAGTAGAACACCCTGGGTTGCCCCAGCAACACACACACACACACACACACACACACACACACACACACACGACCTGTCTCCAGATTGATGCATCTCAAAGGGTTAATTTTTCTTAAGGGTTGGTTGCAAAATCCTCTCCCTGGCTGGCGGTTGGTGCTTTTTTTTTTTTTTTTTTTTAAACTCTGATTTGGTTTTAGTTTCCGAGAGCTTGAATTAGTCTTGTCAACAGGTAGCATCGCTAAGCCGCATGCAAAGAAGATGACCTCTAAAAGATGCTGAACAGATTTGACCTTTGTGGCGGCTGCAGCAAGATCTCTTTGGGTTTGTCCTTGAGAGACAGCGGTGTTTGTGGGGACCACCAAAGCATGTAGATCGTGAACTTGTAGATTGCCTCGACTGAGGAAAAAAACATGTTTCGCCAAGGAAAGGTGCCAGGAACTTAACCCTTTCGGGGAATTCGCATTTTAGGCTGCGCGGGCGCATCAGCGCAGCGTGTGCGCGGTCCCGCTCACTGGGGATGGCTGCGAGGCGCTGGGCTGGGCTGAGTAACCTGCCCTGGAGCATGGTCAGTGTTTTGAGGCTGTTCCAGCCTCGGGACTTGGGCAAGTTATTGAAGTCTTTTCTGCCTTAGTTTTGAGAAGAATGACCACTCCATCCCGTGGGTTTTAGAAGTAAATGGTGCGTGTAAAAGGCGCAGGGTGGCTTCTCCTGTGAATGTTACTGCTTTGGGCATCCTCTGGCCGCCCAGGCGCTCCGGACGGCCCGTGCCGCGCCGCAGCTCGTCGGAGGGGCTGTGTTGCGTGTGAGAGGATGTTCAGCGGCCTGTGTCTGTCAGACCTCTGCTGTGGGCGCCGTCGGGGCTGCTGTGAGGCCTGGCTGGAGGAGGACCAAAGTCCTCCGGCTGTGGCGGGAAAGCGGCCTTAGCCAGCCCCCAGCCCAGCGATCTTCCTGTCCTGCCCCCTGTCGGGACCACCAATGGGAAGAGTCACAACGAGTGACTGGCCCGCCCTCCTGACACCCCATAACAAGCCTTTCCACTGTAAGACAGGGCCCTCGGACTCTCGTGGACCCGCCCGGCCAGGTGCCTCCTCCCAGATTTATCCCCAAATAAGACTGCTCCCGCTGTTGAGCGGTGCGCTGCTTGTCCCGATATCTACCAACATATGGCATTTACCAACGCTCTGCCCACCGGAGCCCAGCGGCATCCCCTCCAGGTGTGAGGGGCCCCTAGAGGGTGGAAGCAGCCCTGCCCGCCTCGGGCCACTTTAGTTATGGCCTGAGAGTTCCCTGAGCACCGCTGGCACTCTTGTCGGACGTCACAGCAGAGAAAGCGTTAGACAAATTAAGCTTTATCGCCTCTGCTTGATGGAAAAGGAACTGAGATGGGGGATGCTTGGACGCTCAGGGCTCAGGGGAGATCCTGGTCTGCTCCGCCCGCTGTTCAAAGAGAAACTGAGCCAGGCGCAGTGGCGCACATCTGTGATTCCAGGACTTGGGAGGCCGAGACAGGAGGATCGCAGGTTCCAGGCCAGCCTCAGCAACCAAGTGAGACTGTTTAATACAAAGAAAAATACAAAGAAAATAAAATAAATAAAATTAAAAACAAAACAAAAAAAGGGCTGGGAGTGTGACCCAGGGTAGAACGCCCCTGGGTTCCAGCCTCAGCACCCATCCCCACACACAAAAAATAAATTCTTAAAAATAAATTTAAAAAGAAAAAGAAATGCACAGGGTCGCCCTGAAAAGGAGCACCACTTCCCAAAAGGAAGCGGTTCAAATGGCCACGTGCCACAGGCCTGGGCTGACCCTGGCCGCCTGCCTCTCGCCTCTCACTTCTCGGGGAAGAAGCCTCCTCCCAGGCCGGGCTCCAGGCCAAGAGGGGATTTGCAAGATGTGCCATGCGCTTTGCACGCGGAGGCCCATGGGCTGAGGGAGACGCCGGGCAGCGCGTCGGGCAGGCCCCGCGCTGTCTCTGTCCCCCGGTGGCCTCTTCTCTTCCCATCTGTGAAGAGAAAGGACAGTATCTTCCCAATGTGAAGAAAAAGAAAGCGGACCTCAAAGAAAACAACCGATTAAAAAAGGAAAAGATGGCCGGGTGCGGTAATCGCAGGATGTGGGAGGCTGAGACAGGAGGAGTGCAGGTTTGAGGCCAGCCTCTGCAACTTAGTGTAGCGAGACCCTGTTTCAAAATAAAAATAAAATAAGGCTGAAGGTGGGGATTGGATATAGAATGCACTTGGGTTCAATCCCCAGTACCACCAAAAAAAAAAAAAAAAAAAAAAAAAACAGGGAGAGAGAGAAAGACACAATAAAGCGTTTTTCCAGCTACTGAAGAATTGTTTACTGTGATTCCCATTTCTTGCCGGGCGTGGTGGGCACGCTGGTCATCCCAGCATTCAGGAGGCTGAGACCGGAGGATCGCGGTTCGCGGACAGCCTCAGCTACTTAGTGAGGCCCTCTGCAACTCAGTGAGACTCTGTTTCAAAATAAAGAATAAAAAATAAGGCAGGGTGTGGCTCAGAGGTCAAATGCCCCTGGGTTCCATCCCCAGACCTGCAAAAAAAAAAAAAGATTCCCATTCCTCCTTAAAAGTACTATGTATATACATTTTAGCTGGGCGGGTGTTGCACACCTGTGATCCCGGTACTTGGGAGGCTGAGACGGGAACATCCTAGGGTCAAGGCCAGTCTCAGCAACTTAGAGAGGCCCCTCTACGACTTAATGAGACCCTGTTTCAAAATTTAAAAAATAATAAAATATTTTAAAAGTAAATAAGAATCTGGGGTGGTGCATGCTTGTAATCCCAGTGCTTGGGAGGCTGAGACAGGAGGATTATAAATTCATGGCCAGCCTCAGCTACTTAGTGAAGCCCTCCAAAACTTAGAGACCTTGTTTCAAAATAAAGAATAAAACATAGAGCCGGGCGTGGTGGCGCACGCTTGTAATCCCCGCGCTTGGGAGGCGGAGACAGGAGGATCGCGCAGGTTCGAAGCCAGCCACGCGTGCCGGCTTAGGAGACCCTGTTTCCAAACAAAAATGTAAAAATAGGTCTTGGAGTGTAGCCCAGAGGTAGAAGGGCTTCCAGGATCCCCAGTACCACCAAAAAAAAAAAAAAAAAAGAAGAAGAAAGAAAGAAAAAGAAAAGAAAGAATAAAAAATAAGGCTGGAAGCCAAGGGTGGTAGTACACGCTTGTAATCCCAGTACTGGGGAGGCTGAGACCGGAGGATTGCGGTTCGCGGACAGCCTCAGCTACTCCTTACCTAGTGAGGCCCTTTGCCTCAGTGAGAACCTGTTTCAAAATAAAGACTAAAAAATAGGGCTGGGGGTGTAGCTCAGAGGTAGAATGCCCCTGGGTTCCATCCCCAGTACTGCAAAAAATAAAATACAGATGAACAATAATCAATATAATAAAATAATAAAACCTCTCTTCTTCAATCCCCAGTACCATAAACAAATAAATAAATAAAACGAATCAAAAAAAGACACTGCTTATTTCGCGGAATGTTCGCCCTAGAACAAGTGCCTCCCCCGGGTACTCAGATGCTCGCTGACGCTCCTGCGTGATTATCTCTCCTGAACTAACTGGCGCGCAGGTGGGACCTGAAGCCCTGAGTTAAGTGTACCGCCGGCTGCGTCCCGGCGGGGCTGGGCCGCCGTTGACCCCGGCATCCTGAGTCGGGAATCGCACCCTGGCAGGGGTGGGCCCGGGGCAAGGTGTTCTCCTGAAGTCTGGAGATGGTCTCCACGGGAGCCAGGAGGCAGGTGTACTGCGGGCGGAGGGCAGGCGCGCCTCCCGCCCCAGCTCAGAGCTCTGGGGCTCCCCATAAGCTCACTGGGGATGGGAGCGCTGGCTCCTTCTCTCCCTGGTCCAGCCCAGAACCAAAGCCCTCGTCCTTTTTTAACTTTCTGGAAATGAAGAAGGAAAGAGAAAGCACTTAGGTCTTCTTTTATGTGTGTTTTTTTTTTGCGGGTCTAGGGGTGGAACCCAGGGACATTCGACCTCCGAGTTACACCTCCTGCCCTATTTTTTATTCTTTATTTTGAAACCGGGACTCACTGACTTGCAGAGGGCCTCACTAAGTAGCCGAGGCTGTCCGCCACCGCGATCCTCCGGTCTCAGCCTCCCGAATGCTGGGATGACAAGCGTGCCCACCACGCCCGGCCTTTTTATGCGCTTTTTAAAACATAGTTTATTGACACCACAGCTCCGGGGCCACACAATCGCAGCCGTTTAAAGCATGCAATTTGTCGCCCTTAATAAAGGGAACTCCTGTGTTTGTGTAGCCTGGAGAGATCTGGAGGACGTCAGGTCAAGGGCTAAGCCAGGCGCTGGAAGACCCGAGCTCTCTTACAGCGAAATCAGAAAAAAGTGGCCGTCACAGCAGCGGAATAGAGCGGTGGTTGCCAGGGGCAGGGGGAGAGGGGGCCGGGAGGGGCTGGGCGAGGGTACAAAGTTTGAGTTGCACGGGGTGGATAAGTTCTGGGGATCTAACGCACGGCTGGGTGACTGCGGTTAATAATACTGCTGTGTGTGTGCCCGAAAATTGCTAAACGACAGCCAAGAAGGACGGCTCTTGCCGGGCACCGTGGCGCGCACCTGGAATCCCGGTCCTTTGGAGGCCGAGGCAGGAGATTTACAGGTTCGAGGACGGCCTCGGCCATTTAGCAAGAACCTGATTGTTTGTGTCTGTTGCTGGGGTTTGAACCCAGTGGCATTCTACTTCCAAACTACACCCCCAGCTCTTATTTTATTTTCTGGAGGGTGCAGGTGATGGGGATTGAACCTGGAGGCATTCTACCTTCAAGGTACACCCTCAGCCCTTTTTTAATTTTTTTGTTTTGAAACAGGGTCTCACTAGGTTGCTGAGGCTGGTCTTGAACCTGCGATCTTCCCGTCTTAGCCTCCCAGGACTAGGATTATAGGCGTGTGTCCCCATGCCCTGCCACCCCCAGACCTTCTTTTATTTTTTGATTTGAGGCGGGGTCTTGCTAGGTGGCTGAGAGCCTCATCGCCTTCTCGAAGCCGCCCTTGGATCTGGGATCCTCCTGTCTCTGCCTCCCAAGTCCTGGGATGACTGGGGTGCACAGCCACACCTGGCAAAACCTTGATTCAAAATAAAAAATAAAAGAAGCTGGGTGTGGTGGTCCATACCTATAATCCCAGTACTTGGGAGGATGAGGCATGAGAATTGTAGGTCAAGGCCAGCCTCAGCAATTTAGCAAGATTCGATTTAAAATTTGTGCGTGTGTGTGTGTGTGTGTGTGTGTGTGTGTGCCGGGCGTGGTGGCGCACGCTTGTCATCCCCAGGCTTGGGAGGCGGAGACAGGAGGATCACAGGAGGATCGCGCAGGTTCGAAGCCAGCCGCGCTGGCTTAAGAGACCCTGTTTCCAAAAATAAAAAATAGGTCTGGGAGTGTAGCCCGGAGGTAGAAGGGCTTCCAGGAACCCCAGTGCCACAAAAAAAAAAAAAAAAATTGTGCCGGGCGTGGTGGCGCACGCTTGTAATCCCAGCACTCGGGAGGCTGAGACAGGAGGATGGCGGTTCGCGGACAGCCTCAGCTACTCAGTGAGGCCCTTTGCAACACAGTGAGACCCTGTTTCAAAATAAAGAATAAAAAATAGGGCTGGGATGTAGCTCAGAGGTAGAATGTCCCTGGGTTCCATCCCCAGAACCAAAACCAAAATAAAACACCACTTTAAGCTGGACATGGTGGTGCACGCCTGTGATCCCAGTACCTGGGAGGCTGAGATAGGAGGACTGCAGGTTCAAGGACAGCCTCAGCAATTTAGTGAGGCTCTCAGCAACCTAGAAAGACCCTATTTCAAAGGAAAACTTAAAAAGATCTGGGGGCATAGCTCAGAGGTAGAGTGCCCCTGGGTTCAAGGCCCAGAATAATAATAATAATAATAATAATAATAATACCACCATTTTATACACCGGGAAGAAAGATGCTTCCTAATTTGGGATGAGACTATGTCCTTCTAAGTCCATTGTGAACTGAAAATATCTTAAGTTTCTCCTGAATTTGTATAACGTTCACATTGCTAAGCTGAAAAGCCGAGGAGTGTCTGTATACAGCTTTTATTTATTAATTACTCTTTTCCCAATAGAGCTGGGGAAAAATTTAAAAATGTCCGGTTCAGTGTCTATTCATCGAGCCGGGGAACCATCACCACAGATCAACATTAGAACATTTTCACCATCTATATTTTACTTATTTATTTTTGTGATACTGAGGATTGAACCCAGGGGCATTCTACCTCTAAGCTAGCCCCCCAGTCTCCCCCCATTTTTGGACACAGAGTCTCACTAGGTTTCTGAAAGCCTACATTGCTGAGGCTGTCCTCAGACGTGTGATCCTCCTGTCGCAGCCTCCCAGGTACTGGGATTACAAGCATGCGCCACTGGACCTGGCTTATTTTTTCTTTCTTTGTGATACTGGAGATTTGACCCCATGGCGAGGGGAGGGGGAGGATTCCTACCTCTGAGCTATACCCCATGCCTTTTAATTTTATTTATTTATTTATTTATTTATTTATTTATTTATTTATTGTGTGTGGTATTGAGGATTGGACCTAGGGACATTCTAACTCTGAGCTACACCCCCAGCCTTTTTATTTTTTGTTTTGAAGCTGGGTCTCCCCAAGTTGCTGAGAGCCTGACTCTGCTGCTGAGGCTGGAGTCGAACCTGCGATCCTCGTGTCTTAGCCACCCAAATACTGGGTTCGCAGGAGTGCACCGCCACACCTGGCGCTAGCCCTTTTTATTTTTTTAGGTTTGAAACAGGGGCTTGCTAAATTGCCAGGAATCTCGCTAAGGGCCAGGATCCTCGGCTACACCACCCCGTCCAGCCAAGTAAAACCCATAGTGCACGTACACCTTTTCTTTGTCCGCTCCTCGGCCAGTGGGGTTTGGGTCGTTGCCACTTGGGGGCTGTGGTGACGCTCTGAAGACTTGAGGTAAAGGTGTTTGTTTGTTTTTGTGGTCTTGGGGATGGAACCCAGGGGCATTCTACCTCCCAGCTAACACCCCCAGTCCTATTATTTATTTATTTATTTATTTATTCACTTATTTATTTATTTATTTATTTATTTGCAGTACTGAGGATGGAACCCAGGGGCAGTCTAATCTCCTAGCTACACCCAGCCCTATTTTTTATTCTTTATTTTGAAACAGGGTCTCACTGAGTTGCAAAAGGGCCTAAGTAGCTGAGGCTGGCTGCAAGCCAGGATCCTCCTGTTTCAGCCTCCCACGTGCTGGGATTACAAGCGTGTACCACCACGCCCGGCTGTGTTAAAGTTTTTATGTGGACATACGGTTTCATTTCTCTAGGGTTTATACACAGGTGTGGAATTGCGGGTCAATGTGTAACTCGGGGAGGAACAGCCGGCTTTTGCCAGTGGCCATCCCTTTACACGCCCCTGTTGATGGCCGAGGACTCCATCTTCTCTCCACAGCCGGCTCCATGCTCACTGCGACCCGTCCTAGCAGCCATCCTCGTGGGCCAGAAGTCGGATCTCACTATAGGGTTGTTATTTTTGTTTTTTGTTTTTGTTTTTGTTTTTGTGGTACTGGGTTTGACCCCAGGGTCATCGTACCTCCAAGCCACATCCTCAGCCCTATCTTATTATTTATTTTATTTTATTTACTTATTTATTATTATTTTTATTTTTTGCGGGTCTGGGGATGAAACCCAGGGGCATTTGACCTCTGAGCTACACCCCCTGCCCTATTTTTTTATTTTTTATTCTTTAAGACAGTGTCTCACTGAGTTGCAGAGGGCCTCACTAAGTAGCCGAGGCTGTCCACGAACCGCGATCCTCCGGTCTCAGCCTCCCGAGTGCTGGATGACCAGCGTGCGCCTCCACGCCCGGCTTTATTTTTTATTTTTAAACAAGGCCTCACTAAGTAGCTGAGGCCGTCCATCAACCTGCGATCCTGTCTCGGCCTCTCAGGCACCGGGATCACAGGCCGCGCTGCCGCCCCGCTGAGAGCCCTCTTTTGAATCGCTCCCGGGTCTCTTCCCCCCCCCCCCCGGTCCTAGTTCCGCGTGTAGTGTCGTGGGCGCACGAGCATGGCGTGTGTTGGAGTCTGTCACCCACACCGGACACTAACCGTGCCCGGCAGGGCAAACGAAGCCGCTGGGCAGCATGGTGAGCCGGAGCCACGCCGTGTCTTCGCTGGTCCACAGGGGTCGGCCTGAGTGCACCTGGGGCCAGGAGTCAAGGAGGCCAGAGGCCAGAGGCCAGAGGCCGGGGCCGCATGTGGGTCCTGTGCGTGCACCCTCCGCTGTCTGCCATGTTTCACATGAGGGGCTGCGCGGAAGAGTCCTGAAGCCTGCCTTCACTCCAGACACTGTCACCTGTCACACACACACACACACACACACACACACACACACACACACACACACCCTAGTGGCCTGGGGATGACCTGGGCAGAGGAGTCGGCAGCGCCCCCTTCACAATTTTATAGGTTCCTCCTCCTCCTCCCCTCCCCCTCCCCCCTCCCCCTCCCCCCTCTTCCTCTGTCCGGATCGTCTTCACCAGAAACTTCCTGCTGAGTTAGTCATTTGTTCATTCATTAATGAATCGTTAATGGATCAACCATTCCCTAATCGCTTTGGTAGAAGGCCCAGAGTGGGGTTGGCAAACCTGTAATCCCAGTACTCGGAGGCTGAGACAGGAGGATCGCAGGTGGGAGGCCGGCCTCCGCAATATAGCAGTGTTAAAGGGAGATAATCTCTCCTAAAAATAAATAGTGTAGGGTGGTGACCTCGCATCCTCGGTCTTTGCTTCCGGAAAGAAAGATCTGGAGACAGAGGCGCGCAAGGGGGAATATAAGACGTGTATCTGAGGAATTGGGGGCACAGCTTAATTAAGAGAAGAATGCCAAGATAAAGAGGTGCACTCCAGAGAAAGGGTCTGGTCCTGTTGCGTTTCTGGAGGTGGAAAAGGGAGTTTCTTACTAACTGTGGAAACCTTCCCAGCTGCCCGTGTGCATTTGGGGGGAGAAACTCTCTCTCTTCAAGCCAGGGCCGGTGTCTAGGACGAGAAGCTGGGCGAGGAGCCGCACTATCTTTTCTCAGTCCTCTGTCGGTTCCTTTTCCTGTCTCTCATCTAACTACTTAGCAGGGAGAGGTTTCGCTTTCTTGTAATCCCTGAACCTGTAAGGCTGAGACAGGAGGATCACAGGTTCGAGGCCAGCCTCAGCTACTTAGTGAGGCCCATCAACCTAGAGAGACCCTGTTTCAAAAACAAAAATAAAATAGGACTGGGGGCGTAGCTCAGGGGTAGAATACCCCTGGGTTCTATTCCCAAAACTACAAAAAAAAAAAAAAGGTGTGGTGGCGCACGCGTATAATCCTAGTACTTAAGAGGCTGAGACAGGAGGATGGCAGGTTTGTGCCCAGTCCCAGCTACTTAGTGAGGCCCTCCACAACTTAGCGAGACCTGCTTCAAAATGAAAAAATAAACGCCGGGCGTGGTGGCACACGCTTGTAATCCCCGCGCTTGGGAGGCTGAGACAGGAGGATCACGCAGGTTCGAAGCCAGCCTCAGCTACTTAGCGAGGCTCTCAGCAACTCAGTGAGACCCTGTTTCCAAATAAAATATTTTTAAAAAAAGGTCTGGGAGTATAGCCCGGAGATAGGAAGCCTCTGGGTTCCACCCCCGCTACCACCAAAAAAATAAAAAATAAATAAAAATTTAAAAATAAAATAGAGCTGGGGTGTATTTCAGAGGTAGAATGCCCCTGAGTTCCATCCCTAGTACCACCAAAAAAAAAAAAAAAAAAAAAATCTACCTAACAGACCCTATTTCCAAAGAAAACATACAAAGGCCTGGGGGCTGTAGCTCAGTGCAGAGCAACCCTGGGTTCACTAGACGGCTCAGAGAGTCACGGTGCTGCGTTCTCTCTCAAGTGAAAGCTAGAGGAAAATTAGGAAACAAAATGGACTTCTGGGGGTTTGTTTGTTTGTTTGTTTGTTTGTTGTGGGGATTGAACTCTGGGGCATCCCCCAGTCCTATTTTTTTTTTTTTTTTTTTTTTGGTGGTACTGGGGGTGGAACCCAGGGGCTTTCTATCTCCGGGCTATACTCCCAGACCCATTTTATACTTTATTTGGAAACAGGGTCTCACTAAGTTGCCGAGAGCCTCACTAAGCAGCTGAGTCTGGCTTCGAACCCGTGCGATCCTCCTGCCTCAGCCTCCCAAGCGCGGGGATTACAAGCGTGCGCCACCACGCACGGCCCCCAGTCCTATTTTATTTTCTATTTGGAAGCAGGGTCTCAGCAGGTTGTGGAGGGCCTCCTAAAGTAGCCGAGGCTGGTTGTGAACCTGTGGTCCTCCTGCCTCAGCCTCCCAGGTCCTGGGATCACAGCCGTGGGCCACCACGCCCGGCTTCCCTTGCCGTGTGGCCCAAGGTGGCCTCCACTGTGATCCTCCTGCCTCAGCCTCCCAAGTCACTGGGATCACGGGCTGCGCCTGCGCGGCCCATGTCTGTGGCACTCCCTGACTTACCCTGAATGCATTCCTTCGTGCCGCTCAGGAGCACCCGAGGTGAGCGCCAGTTTCTTCCAGTGTCAGAGGGGACGTTACCTCGGGGCGCGGTGTCTGAGGCCCCTGCAGTCTGTATGTAAACATCTTCTCTTAGGACCTTCTACCTATTCCAACCGAAGCCCAGGGGCTCAGACAAATTAACCAGGGCGCCCGATCAAGTTTCCCAGCATCTTCCTCTTTGGTTCGGAGTGTTCATGTCTCAGATGGCGCTTGGGCATCTTCACTGTTGTTGGCAAAAGCTGCCAACAACGAGTGTCGGGCGGAACGTTGGTTTCTGTTTTCTCACGGGGTGGTGCCCTCACCCCGGGGCATGCAGGATGTCTGGGGACATTTGAGTTCTCACAGCTGGAGGGAGCTGCTACCGGCCTTGAAAGAGCAGAGACCAGGGATGCTGTGAACACCTCACAGTCCACAGCACAGCCCCCTAAAAAGACTCATCAGCCCCTCAAGGTCCACAGTGCCAGGGCTGAGCAAGCCTGTTGTCACTGCCGCCCCGGGCAGAATAGATTTCAGGAGACGGTAGCAGGAAGACCACCGATCCCAGCCCTATTATATATATATATATGTAACATTATTAGTAGTATATTGTATATATACAATATTTTAAAGTATTTCGTATTTACCATATTAAATATTACTATATTAAATATTTAGTATTTACTATATTAAATATTAATTTAATATTTATGTAATATTTATTTAATTTAATAACATTATTGATTTAAATTTTTTTTCTTTTTTTGGTGGTACTGGGGATAGAACCCAGGGGCCTTCTACCTCCGGGCTACACTCCCAGACCCATTCTATATTTTATTTGGAAACAGGGTCTCTTAAGCCAGCAGAGGCTGGCTTCGAACCCGTGTGATCCTCCTGTCTCAGCCTCCCAAGCGCGGGGATTACAAGTGTGCGCCACCACGCCCGGCTTGATTTAATATTTTAATATGTAATATATATATATATATTATCCTGAAACAGAGTCTCGCAAAGTTGCCGAGGCTGGCCTCGAACCTGTGGCCCTCCCACCGCGGCCCAGTGCCCTCTCTGACTCCCGCGTCTCTCTCGCAGAGGCTGACCCTCGTGCTGGCCCTGGCGACGCTGATCGCCGCCTTCGGCTCGTCCTTCCAGTATGGCTACAACGTGGCGGCCGTCAACTCCCCGTCGGAGGTAGGTGCCGTGGTGAGCCAGCTCCTGGCGGGCAGGGAGGCGCCGGAGCAGCCTGTGGCCTCCAGAGAGCACAGATCGGGGTCCCGGGCCGGGAGGGAGGCGCCAGGGCTGAGCGGGTCCCCGAGTCCCGTCCCAGCCGCCATCGCCATGATGTCGCCGCCCCCTGCCCGGTTACCTGGCCCGCGGGCGCCCCGATCTCCGTCTCTGGAGGTCACTCTGGCCCTCTGCCCCAGCTCATGAAGCAGTTTTACAATGACACCTACAACGACCGGACCGGCGAGCTCATCGGCTCCTTCCCCTTGACCCTGCTGTGGTCGGTGACCGTGTCCATGTTCCCCTTCGGGGGCTTCATCGGATCCCTCCTGGTCGGACCCTTGGTGAATAAATTTGGCAGGTAAGGGGAGGGGGATTTCTAATCCCCCCAATTCACAGATAGACGCCAGCACCATCAGTTTCTCCTGCTTTGGTTTTTTCAGTATTGGAGATTCAGCCTAGGGGCCTCGTACCACGGAGCTACACCCCCTGTAAAAACACACTTAAAACATATGTACACACGTGTGTATGTGTGTATATACACATGTACATACATATATATAAATCCATAGTAATGGCGTCGTGTGAGGCCCTTCCTCGCGTGCTTGTGGTCATGCCGGGGAAAATAAACCTGCCTTGCTGCCAACCAAAGCACAAGCCAGCTGTGGTGATGCACGCCGGTCCTCTGGGGACTTTGGAGGCTGAAACAGGAGAACCACAGATTCAAGGCCAGCCTCAGCAATTTAGGGAGGCCCTCAGCAATTTAGCAAGACTGTCTCAAAGTAAAAAGGCCTGGGGGTGTAGCTCCGAGTCAGAAGGCCGCTGGGTTCAATCCCCAGCACCACCACCCCAAAAAGTGTTTCCGGAAGCCGGGCGTGGTGGCGCACGCTTGTGATCCTCGCGATTGGGAGGCAGAGACAGGAGGATCGCACAGGTTCGAAGCCAGCCTCAGCTACTTAGTGAGGCTCTCGGCAACTTAGTGAGACCCTGTTTCCAAATAAAATATAAAAAAATAGGTCTGGGAGTATAGCCAGGAGGTAGAAAGCCTCTGGGTTCCACCCCCAGTACCACCAAAAAGAGAAAAAGGAAGAAAGGAAAGGAAAGGAAAGGAAAGGAAAGGAAAGGAAAGAAGGAAGGAAGGAAGGAAGGAAGGAAGGAAGGAAGGAAATAGATAGGGCCGGGGGTGTAGGTTGGGGGTAGAATGCCCCTGGCTTTCATCCCCAGTATCGCAAGTGTGTGTGTGTGTGTGTGTGTGTGTGTGTGTGTGTGTGTGTGTTTAATAAATAAAGAGCTGAGTGTGGGGGCACACGCTTGGAATCCCAGCATTCGGGAGGCTGAGATTGGAGGATTGCAGTTCGAGGCCAGCCTCAGCTACTTAGTGAGGCCCTCTGCAACTCAGTGAGACCCTGCTTCAAAATAAAGAATTAAAAAAAAAATGAGTCTGGGGGTGTCACTCAGAGGCCAAATGCCCCTGAGTTTCATCCCCAATGAAGGAAGGAAGGAAGGAAGGGAAAGAAAAAGGCTCAGAGGAGAGCGCTCCTGGGCTCAATCCCGAGTACCAAAAAAAAAGCTCCCTAAGCCGCGCGCCCATGCTGGCCGCCGCCGCCATCTGGCCTGCGCTGCGGTTTCCATCTCACCCAGAGGCCGTGCTGAGAGACTGGCCGCAGCCTCTAGGCCCGTGCACCTCGGCATGCGTGCGCGAGGATGAGCTCAGCTGACCGCGGTCCTTGAGCGTGTCGGCGTCGCTGAGGGACGGGCGACTGTGCTAATCATCCTCATTCCAGGGTAGAATAAGGCCCAGGGAGGCGCCGGCTGCCAAGGCGATGTGGCGGTGTCGGGGCTCAGGTGAAGCAGGTGTCAGTAAACCAACTCTAGGCTGTGCGTTGTTATTGGGAGCGAATATCTTCTCTATCTAGTGCTCTATTCTTGTTAATCAGATATAATCTTTTTATGCAAAAGTGGGGGGGTGCTGTGGAATGAGCCCAGGACCCCGCCCAGAATCGTAAGGCTCTTCTTCTAGGCTTTATTTTATTTTACCGGTGGTCCTAGGGATGGAACCGAGGGGCATTTCACCCCCAAGCTACATTCCCAGACTTACGTATTTTTTGTCTGGAAACAGGGTCTTGCTGGGCTGCTGCGTCTCGCCGCGTTGCTGAGTCTGGGTCCTCCTCCGGTCTCAGCCTCCCAAGCACTGGGAATTATGGGCATGGACCACCACGCCCGGCCCTGGAGCACCATTAAAAAAATAGACTTTCTTTTTCTGGGGAGTATCAGGTTCACAGCAAAACTGAGTAGAAGGCACACACAGTTCCCATATGCCCTTCCCTTCCCCGCACAGTGCAGCCCCCTCCAGTCTCAGTATCCCTCTCTCTCTCTCTCTCTCTCTCTCTCTCTCTCCCTCTCTCTCTCTCTCTCTTTGGCAGTACTGAGGATGGACCCAGTGGTATTCTACCTCTGAGCTACACCCCCTATTTTTTTTTGGTGGGTCTGGGGATGGAACCCAGGGGCATTCGACCTCCAAGCTACACCCCCTGCCCTATTTCTTTCTTTCTTTCTTTCTTTCTTTCTTTCTTTCTTTCTTTCTTTCTTCCTTCCTTCCTTCCTTCCTTCCTTTCTTTCTTTCTTTCTTTTTATTTATTTATTTTTTGGTGGTTCTGGGGTTCCTGGAAGCCCTTCTACCTCCGGGCTACACTCCTAGACCTATTTTTATATTTGGAAACAGGGTCTCATAAGCCAGCACAGCTGGCTTCAAACCTGCGTGATCCTCCTGTCTCCGCCTTCCAAGAGCGGGGATTACAAGCGTGCGCCACCATGCCTGGCTATTCTTTATTTTTGAAACCAGGTCTCACTAAGTAGCTGAGATGGTCCGCAAACCGCAATCCTCCGGTCTCAGCCTCCCAAATACTGGGATTGCAAGCGTGCGCCACCATGCCCGGCAGCCCAGTCCTATTTTTTATTCAGGGTCTCACTGAGTTGCAAAGGGCCTCACTAAGTAGCTGAGGCTGGCTGTGAACTGCGATCCTCTAGTCTCAGCCTCCAAAAGGCTGGGATTGCACGCGTGGGCCAGCACACCCAGCTATTTATCAATGTATTTATTTACTATTTAATGGTGCTGGGGATGGGACCCTGGCCTCAGGCATGCTGGGAAAGCACTCGGCCATGCCGCGGCCTCATGGTTTCTGGGGCTGTGCTGAAGCCTCTGTGCACGCGATGACCCTATCTTTGTTATTCTTTTTTTTCACCTCTTTATAAAGTCCTCCTTTGTGCTTTATATTTTGTCATTTTTAAAATTTCCTTGTGGTACTGAGTATTGAACCCATTCTACCTCTGAGCTACACCCCCAGGCCTTTTATTTTATTTTTTATTTGGGTACAGTGTCTCGCTAAATGACCGCACACTGGTCTCAAATCTTCAATCCTCCCCTCTCAACCTCCCAACTACTGGGACCACAGGTGTGCACCACTGCTCCCAGGGAAAACGCCAGCAGAAGCCAGGCGTTATGGCGCACACCTGTAATCCCAGTACTCGGGAGGCTGAGACAGGAGGCTCAGAGGTTCAAGGACAGCCTCACCAGGCAGTGAGACTGTCATCAACCTAGAGAGACCCTATTTCCAAATAAAAATTAAAATAAAATAGGGCTGGGATTGTAGCCCAGAGGTAGAATGCCCCTGGGTCCATCCCCGGTATCAGCAGGTATGGTAGCACATACTTGTAATCCCAAGTACTACTCGGGAGGCTGAGACAGCAGGTTCATGGCCAGCCTCAGCTTCTTAGTGAGGCCCTCTGCAACTTAGTGAGACCCTGTTTCAAAATGAAGAGTAAAAAATAGGGCAGGGGGTGTCTCCTGGAAGTTGAATGCCCCTTGGTTCCATCCTGAGACCTGCAAAAAAGAAAAAAAAAAGTTCTGTAGTGTGATATTTGCTATCAGTTTTCCTTCTCTCTCTCTATTTATTTATCTTTTTTTTTTATTCAATAACAGGGATTGAACCCAGGGGCATCCTACCTCCGAGCTCTACCCCAGCCCAGGGTCTCACTAAGTTGTAGAGGGTGTCTCTAAGTTGCCGAGGCTGGCTGCGAACCTGCAATCCTCCTGACTCAGCCTCCCAAGTGCTGGGATTACAAGTGTGTGCCACCATGCCCGGTTTACTGTTTATTTATTTTGTGTGTATTACTGAGGATTGAATCAAGGCACATGCTACCTCCATGCTACACTCCCAGCCTTTTATTTATTTCGTTATTTCTTGATTTATTTTATTTTGAAACAGGGTCCCGCTAGGTTGCTAAGAATGTCACTGAGTTGCCAAGGCTTGTCTTGAACCCACGATCCTCCTTCTCGGCTTCCCAAGTACTGGGACTGCAAGCGTGCACCACCATGCCCGGCTCTAGCCCTTTACATTTTTGTGGGCCTGGGGCTTGAGCTGAGAGCCAGGGAGCCCTTGGGGAGCCCTTCGGCCACCCTGATGCCTCCGTACCTCCCCTGCAGGAAAGGCGCCCTGCTGTTCAACAACATATTTTCTATCGTGCCCGCCATCCTGATGGGGTGCAGCAAGGTTGCCAAGTCCTTCGAGCTCATAATCGTTTCCAGGCTTCTGGTGGGGATCTGTGCAGGTAAGCAGGGCTGCCCTCTTGCCATGAAGCCCATCCAGGACCCTGACGCACCATGGGCCCAGCTCCTGTGGGGCCGGGGATGGAGCTCTGGACATCGCACCTGCTGGGCTAAGCCTACCACTGAGCCCCATGCAGCTCAAGAAAATTGTTCCCTGAAACACTAAAATGCCGGCTCTTCAGTAGAGAAGGATACTTCCAACCCAAATCTTTACTCCAATATTTTAGGATTTCGTAAAGTGCCAGTCAGGGCCAATCAGTCATGGTAACTAACATCCGTTGAGTGGACAGCATCCCCCATGCCCACGGGGCATTCTACCTCCGAGCTATACCCCCAATGCTCTTTTTTATTCTTTATTTTGAAATAGGGTCTCACGGCGCCGGGCGTGGTGGCGCACGCTTGTAATCCCCGCGTTTGGGAGGCGGAGACAGGAGGATCGCGCAGGTTCGAAGCCAGCCGCGCGCGCTGGCTTAGGAGACCCTGTTTCCAAAATGAAAATGTAAAAATAGGTCTGGGAGTGTAGCCCGGAGGTAGAAGGAACCCCAGTACCACCAAAAAAAAAAAAAAAAGAAAAAAAAAAAAAGAAAGAAATAGGGTCTCATGGAGTTGCAAGGGGCCTCACTAGGTAGCTGGGGCTAGTCATGAACCATGACCTTCCTGTCTCAGCCTCCCAAATGCTGGGATTACAGGCGTGTACCACCATGCCCGGCATCAGCCCTTTTTAATATATATATTTTTTTAATTTTGAAACAGGATCTCACTAAGTTGTTGAGGGTCTCACTGGCCTTGAATCTGTGATCCTCTTTATTTTATTTTTTTAAATTTTTGTGGTACTGGAGATGGAACAGAGGGGTGTTCTACCTCTAAGCTATACCCCCAGCACTATTTTTTATTCTTTATTTTGAAACAATGTATCACTGAGTTCCAAAGAGCCTCAGTAAGTAGCTGAGGCTGTCCTGGAACAGAGATCCTCCTGTCTCCGGCTCCCAAATGCTGGGATTCCGAGCTTACGCCACCACGCCTGGCTTTGTGATCCTCCTGTCTCAATTTCCCGAGTACTGAGATTATAGGTTTGTACCATCATGCCTGGCTTTAGCATTTAAAAAAAAGTAGAATAGATTGTATTCTGTGTAGCAAGGATGAGATTATCTTTTGAAAGCTTTGTTTCAGTTACTTATTGATGCATGCCAGGGAAGAATCCAGTTACAATGTACAATGAATTTCTGTGTTTTGTTTTTACCTTGAGTTATGGTCACAAAAGCTTGAAGCACAGGTTTGTAATCCTAGAATTCAGGAGGCTGAGACCGGAGGATCATGGTTCATGGACAGCCTCAGCTACTTAGTGAGGCCCTCTGCAACTCAGTGAGACCCTGTTTCAAAATAAAGAATAAAAAATAGGGCAGGGAACACCGGGCGTGGTGGCGCATGCTTGTAATCCCCGCGCTTGGGAGGCGGAGACAGGAGGATCGTGCTGGTTTCCGGAGCCAGCCTCGCTGGCTTAAGAGACTCTGTTTCCACATAAAAATGTTAAAAAATAGGCCGGGGAGTGTAGCCCGTGGGAGTGTATACCGGAGGTAGAAGGGCTTCCAGGAACCCCAGTACCACCAAAAAAAAAAAAAAAAATAGGGCAGGGATATAGCTCAGAAGTCAAATGCCCCTGGGTTTCATCCCCAGACAATCAATCAATCAATCAATCAATAAAGCAAGCAAGCTTAAGAAATAATCTAGTGGTGAATCTTCTACCAGGTAGGTGTTAACTTTCACAGGGCCTTGTGAAGTCTTCTATGGGAGGAGAAGTCGAATGTCTTGCCTGAGCTGGTTTGCAAAGCCCACCCACTGCCTTCCAAACGGAGGCACCCAGGCGCTGCTCCAGACGGTACCCCAAGCCAGCATTGTTAGCAGGCCGCCTTTGACCAAGCATGGTGGCACATGCTTATGATCCCAGCACTTGAGAGGCTGAGACAGGAGGATTGCAGTTTCCAGGCCAGTCTTGGCAACTTAGTAAGACCCTGTCTCAAAACTAAAAAACAATAAAATAGGGCTCCAGGTGTAGTTCAAGGATAGAATGACAATAGGCCCATTACTTTTTTTCCTGCAGTACTGGGGATGGAACCCAGGGGCATTTGACCTCTGAGCTACACCCCCTGCCCTATTTTTTCTTCTTTACTTTGAAACAGGGTCTCACTGAGTTGCAAAGGGCCTCGCTAAGTAGCTGAGGCTGTCCACGAACTGTGATCCTCCTGTCTCAGCCTCCTGAATTCTAGGATTACAAGCGTGCGCCGTCTTGCCTGGCCCATTACATTTTCCAAAGCAAAAATAAATAAATAAATAAATAAATAAATAAATAAATAAATAAATAAGAAGAGCAGTGTTGCTTTACATTTTTGCCAGTCTTTTGAATATCCTGCTTAAGAGCCGGATTCTCAAACCTGCTTCTGTTCAGCTGCCGTGACGTCACAGGGCGGGTAGTTTCCAGAAAACTCCTCGCGCTCCCGGGGGAGCGGGTGAGGGGCAGACAGCATCTCTGGATGGTTTCCAGCAGGGTTCTGATCTCACGGCCCCGAGGCGGCCTCAGGTCCTCAGATCAGCCTTGGAGAGCCTCGGCCATGAAAACCTGTATCCAGGGCCGGCAAGGTTAGGTTGGTTTGTTTTGGTTTTGTTTTGTTTTGTTTGTTTGTTTGTTTATTTGTTTTGCAGTATTAGGGATGGAACCCAGGGGCATTCTGCCTTCGACCTACATCCCCGGCCCCATTTTTTATTCTTTATTTTGAAACGGGGTCTCACGGAGTTGCGAAGGGCCTCACTGAGTAGCTGAGGCTGTCCGCGAACCGCGATCCTCCGGTCTCCGCCTCCCGGATGCTGGGATGACGAGCGTGCGCACCATGCCACGCCTGCACACTGGGACCCCCTTTTTTTTTTTTTTTAATGGGTCTGGGATTTTTAAACCCCCAGTTGACACACATCACAGAATCCACAGACGCACAGCTCACAGGTACCCTGATGGGGCCCAGGGTAACTGGCTTGGACTCTAGGACACGCAGTCTTCTGCATGGCTCCTCCACCTCTTGGCAGGAAGACTGAGGCTTTTGCTGGCGTGAAGGAATTTTGTTTGTTTGTTTTTGTGGTACCAGGATGGAACCCAGGGGCATTCTACCTCCGAGCTACACCCCCAGCCCTGTCTTATATTTTTTGCCGTGATCCTCCTGTCTCAGCCTCCCAAATATTTTGATTACAAGCATGGGCCACCACGCCTGGATCAATTTTTTTTTTAATGATATTGGAGACTGAACCCAGGGCCATTCTACCTCTGAGCTACACTCACAACCCTTTTAACTTTTTATTTTGAATCAGGGTCTCACTAAGTTGCGGAAGGTCTCACTCAATAGCTGAGGCTGCCCTCCAGCCTGCGATCCTCCTGTCTCAGCCTCCCAAGTACTGAGATTACAGGTGTGCGCCTCCACACCTGGTGGGTTGAAGGATCTAAACTTTAAAAGCCCCTGGACTGGAGCTCCAGCATCAGAGCTGGCTAGCTGCCGGAGCCCAGCTCAGTCACGTTCAAGACAAAGGTTGCTTTCCACCAGCATGAAGGTGAGACCACCTCTGGAGGCCGGATCCCCCATTTATACCCTGAGTCAAGTTAGGAAGCGCTTGTTGCTAAGAAACAGCCACTTGGCCGAGCGTGGTGGCACATGCCCCTAATTCCAATACTTGGGAGGCTGAGACAGGAGGACCACAAGTGTGAGGCCAGCCTCGGCAACTTAAGAGATCTGCCTCAAAATAAAAAATAAAAAGGGCCGGAAGAGCCAGTGTATGCTCGTAATCCCAGTACTTGGGAGGACCCTGTATCAAAATAAAGAATAAAAAAGAGGGCCGGGGTGTCGCTCAGAGGTAGAATGCCCCTCCTCAAATGTGTATAAAGGTCTCTGCACGGCTTTCTTGTGTAGTGTACGTACGATTCCCTGAAGTATGGTGGGCAGGAGGCCTTGCCCTTTTCCCAAGTTGCTAGTGAAGACAAGGTCTGTCCACAGTTGGCACCGCCCTCTCGTGACCCAGGCCAGTGGGGTGGGAAGGGCTGAAGTCACGCCAGCCCCGGGTGACGCAGGTCCAGAAGCAAGGGCTTAGCCAGTCGTGGTGGTGTGGGCCTGTCACACCCACACTTGGGAGGCTGACATGAGAGGATTGAAGTTTGAGGCCAGCCTCGGCAGTTTAGGGAGACTCTATTTCAAAATAAAAAAAAATAAAATAGAGCTGGGAGTATGGTTCTGTGATAGACTGCCCCTGGGTTCAATCCCAGTATCAATTTTTTTTTTTTTTTAAAGCGGGAGAAGATGTTTCTGATAAGGAACTTTTGGTCTCCTAAAGTTTCAGAGAAGCCGGGCGTGGTGGGCACGCTTGTCATCCCAGCATTCAGGAGGCAGAGGCAGGAGGATCGCGGTTCGCAGCCAGCCTCAGCTACTTAGTGAGGCCCTCCGCAACTCAGCGAGACCCTGTTTCCAAATAAAGAGTAAAAAATAGGGCTGAGGTGTACATCAGGGGCAGAATACCTCTGGATTCCATCCCTAATACCATAAAAACAAACAAAAAGTTTCAGAGACTAAGAATTAAAAAAAGGTAACTGCTTTTTCTGTTGCGGTTTTGAGGATGTTCTGGCCCAAACGGCATGATTGCTAAGTAAGAATGGGCCTTCATGGACTCAGCTTGTCCTCGCCGCGCTGACCTTCCCTGACTGTGTCTTTCTTCCAACCCTCCTCCCAGGTGTGTCTTCCAACGTGGTCCCTATGTACCTGGGGGAGCTGGCCCCTAAAAACCTGAGGGGGGCCCTGGGGGTGGTGCCCCAGCTCTTCATCACCGTCGGCATCCTGGTGGCCCAGCTCTTTGGCCTTCGGAGCGTCCTCGCAAACGAAGAAGGTGAGATCGGACAGCTCGGGCCCCCTGCTCGGGACGGGGTGGGCTGTCCAGGGGTCCCCGTCCCGTCCTAAACCCTAGACAGGTTCAGGGCGGCACTCCCCTTAGGACGTGGGCTTTGAGTGGACAGGGAGGCCGGCCGCTCCTGGCTGCTCCGTGGACCGCAGGACAGCCAGCAGGGTGGCCCCCACGGGCCCCCACACGCCCCGGCCTCCCGCTGGCGCTGCTGACCTCGACTTTCACAGAAAGGGATGAGGGAGAGCCGGGGTGCCCTTCCCTTGGGGGAGGTGGTGAGAACCTTCCAGGCGCTGGCTCCATCCTCCCCGAGAGAGCCGGGGCTGGGCTCGGCGCTTGGCGGTGCCCGGCGATGCGGCGGGCATTGTTGGGGGGTGACCTCCCCATTCTTTGTCTCGAGTGTCACTTTTTTTTTTTTTTTGGTGGTACTGGGGATGGAAGACAGGGCCGTGTGCACGTTAAGCTCTACCAGTGAGCCATATCTCCAGCTTCGTCTTGAGTCTGTGTGCGTGTGCGTGTGCGTGTGTGTGTGTGTGTACGCAATACTGAGGATTGAGCCCAGAGCCATTCAACCTCCAAACAACACCCGCAGCCCCTTTTTAAAATATTTTGTTTGAAACACAGTCTTGCTGTGTCGCTGAAAGGCTTGGTAAATTGCGAAGGCTGGTCTTGAACCGCGATCCTGTCTCCGTCTCCTAAGTACTGGGACTACAGGTGTGTGCCACCAGCCTGGCTTGGATCTTGAGCCTCTAAATGGCGAACAGTGTCAATCATCACGCCAGTCAAAATGTACAAAGGGCTTCCCAAGGGCCGACGACCAAGTCTTCTAAAGTAATTAATTTATTCTTGCAGATAGCCTGTGAAAGCGAGCACCTGTTATATCCACTTGGTTTGTGTGTGTGTGGTACTGGGGACTGAAACCAGGGGCACTCTACCTCCAAGCTACTCCCCCAGCCCTGTTTTATTTTGATTTGAGACAGGGTCTCGCTAGGTTGATGAGAATCTCATTCCTTGCCAGGGCTGTCCTTGAACCTACAATCCTCCTGTCTCAGCCTCCCAAGTACTAGGATTACAGGTGTGCACCACCATGGCTGGCTTACTATTTCTGTTTTAAAGATGGAAAACCTGGGGCCGGGAATTTAGTGGTTGAGTTTTTACTTAGCATGCACGAGGCCCTGGGGTTAATCCTCAGCACCTCCGCCACCCAAAAAACAAGCAAACAAAAACACACTCATTACAGGAGCAGAAGCCGGGGCTCAGAGAGCTGCGGGACTCATCCGAGGTCTTGTTAGGCTAGAAGCCCAGGAGCTGGGGCTGAGGGCTCTTGGCCCGCCTGCCCTCTCGTCGTCTGGTCTGTGATCAGAAGCCTGCACCAGTCAGGACACAAAGCCTGTGAACTAGGTTCGACCAGGCGTCTGAGAGGGACAGACAGAGCTCCGCGCTCACAGGAGGGAGGGACTGGTTCTGCCAGGGCCGGGGCCCCGAGGCGGCCTGCGCCAGAGCCCACAAGTCCAGCTCTAGGCCTGGGCCGCGGGGGGAGTGCCTGGCGGGAAGCTAGGCTGGCCCCTGGCATCCAACAGCCAGTGTGGTCACCTGCGGGCAGCCCAGGGGCGTGACTGCTCGGAGGACGGGCCTGAGCTGCTGGTCTCCTGACGTGGCCTCCTTATGGAGCCCTGAGTAGTTTGAAGCCTAGCATGATGCCTCTTAAATCTAAGTCATGGGAGAAAAATCCAAACCGAGAAATGCATTAAAATAGAACTCTGCAGAGCCGGGCGCGGTGGCACACGCTTGTCATCCCCGCGCTCGGGAGGCGGAGACAGGAGGATCGCGCTGGTTCAGAGCCAGCTGCGCGCGCTGGCTTAGGAGACCCTGTTTCCAAATAAAAATGTAAAAACAGGTCTGGGAGTGTGGCCCGGAGATAGAAGGGCCTCCAGGAACCCCAGTACCACCAAAAAAAAAAAAAAAAAAATAGAACTCTACAAAATAGAGACCAAACACCCTGCACGCCCCTCAGTCAGCACCTGTCCAGCCTGTGAGAGCCACTGTGTGATGCCGGAGGCCTCTGCTTGCTTTATTTTATTTTATTATTATTATTATTATTATTTTTGGTACTGGAGCATTCTGTCTTCGAGCTACACCCCCTGCCTATTTTTTATTCTTTTTATTTTGAGACAGGGTCTCACTAATTTGTGGAGGGCCTCACTAAGTAGCTGAGGCTGTCCACGAACCGCGATCTTCCAGTCTCAGCCTCCCGAATGCTGGGATTACAAACCATGCCACCACGCCCGGCTCCAGCCCTATTTTTTAATTCTTTACTTTGAAACAGGGTCTCACTGAGTTGCAAAGGGCCTCACTAAGTAGCTGAGGCTGTCTGTAAACCCGGATCCTCCTGTCTCAGCCTCCCGAATGCTGGGATTACAAGCCGTGCCACCATGCCCGTCATATTTTTATTTGGAGACAGAATCTTGCTAGGTTGATAAGTCTCGGTACTTGCTGAAGCTGACCTTGAACCTGCGCTCTTCCTGTCTCAGCAAGCCCAACTCTGTGTTTTCTGCTGAGAAGGGCAGTCTCTGCCTTCACAGGCCCGGGCACCCCGCACCCCAAGGGTAGTCAGGCACGGCGCCGGGTAAGCGATGCCGCAGGGCCCGGGCTGGCGCTGGCACGAGCTCTGAGCACCGTCTCCGCTCACAGGCTGGCCCATCCTCCTGGGGCTGACCGGGGTGCCGGCCGCGCTGCAGGTCCTGCTCCTGCCCTTCTTCCCCGAGAGCCCCCGGTACCTGCTGGTTCAGAAGAAAGATGAAGTGGCCGCCAGGACCGGTAACACGCGCAGGGGGCCGTGGCGGTGGTGGTGGCTCGGGCCGGTGCCCTGCAGCCAGGCGACGCCCTCCACTTTGTCTGTCCTTCAGCGCTGCAGAGGCTGCGTGGCTGGGACGACGTGGACGCCGAGATGGAGGAGATCCGCACGGAGGACGAGGCGGAGAAGGCGGCCGGCCTCATCTCCGTGTGGAAGCTCTTCCGCCTGAAGTCTCTGCGCTGGCAGGTCATCTCCGTCATCGTCCTCATGGGCGGTCAGCAGCTATCAGGCGTGAACGCGGTACGGCCGCCTGGGGACCACGAGCAGCCCCCAGGGCGGGCCGGCAGCAGGGGCCAGGGCCACAGCCCGGCTTTGAAGCCCCCTCCCAGCCCTGGCTGTTCCCTTCCAGGTCTATTACTACGCAGACCAGATCTACCTCAGCGCCGGTGTAAAGAACTCTGATGTCCAGTACGTGACGGCCGGCACAGGGGCCGTCAACGTGTTCATGACCATCTGCACCGTGAGTGTCCCGGGAGCCGAGGCCCCCGCAGCCAGCGAGGGACAGCTGGAGACTGGAGACGGTCCTTGCCGAGAGGGGGCCTGAGATGGCACTGTGCCCCTGGGTGCTCATGTCTCGGCCCTCCCCAGTGGACAGTCCACGGTCCCCCAAAGATGGGAGCCCAGCCCCCACTCCAGGAAGTGCCTGCCGTGGGAGGCGGCTCTGCTCCAGGCTCTTACATGTGGGGCCATCAAATGGTCCCGGGCAAGCCAGGAGTGGTGGCGCACGCTTGCGATCCCAGCGTTTGGGAGGCTGAGACAGGAAGATCATGGTTCATGGACAGCCTCAGCTACTACTTAGTGAGGCCCTTTGCAACTCAGTGAGACCCTGTTTCAAAATAAAGAATAAAAAATAGGGCTGGAAGTGTAGCTCGGAGGTGGAAGGCCTCTGGGTTCCAGCCCCAGTACCGTCACTCCGTCAAAAAAAAATTCCAGGGCCATGCCATAACAGGAATGGAAGAGGCCTCTGGCCTGTGCTGTCTAGACCCCTAGACAGCACAGCGGCTGTCCAGTGTCACCTGCTCAGGGCTCCCTGCCTGGGCGTGCCCAGGACCCAGGCACAGCCATCTCTGGAAACAGAAGCTCATATTTGCATCGGGTATCTGGCTTCCAGCGGTTGTGGGAGCCCTAAGGTTTGGGGAACAGGATTAAGAGGCCCTAGAGGTGGAGTCTGATTGGAGGGTGGCCAGCCAGGGTCAGAGACACGGCCAGCCCTCCCCGCCGGCCGCCCAGGGCGCAGGCTGGGGTGCAGGGGCGCGGCTGCTGGCTGCTGAGCCCCCTCCTCCACCGCCTCCCGCAGGTGTTCGTGGTGGAGCTCTGGGGCAGGAAGCTCCTGCTGCTCCTCGGCTTCTCGGTCTGTATCACGGCCTGTGCGGTGCTCACCGCCGCCCTGGCGCTGCAGGTAAGGCGGCGGGACCCACAGCCACCGGGAGGAGGTGCGCCCGCCGCCCGCGCCCTCCCCACGTCCACCACACTCGGACCAATGTTATAGCAAATATGGTCTGCCAGAAGCCAGGATCCGGGCCCACGTGTCCCCCACACCCCAGCAGCCACCTCTCCTCTGACTCCCCAGAGCTCAGCCAGCTGACTCTGAGGACCGGGTGCCATCCTGGGCGGAGCCGCTATCCCTCCCAGGGACCAAGGCCCCAAGGGCCCCGGCCCAGCCCCATCTGTGCTTTGCCGGATGCCAAGCAGCTGTTTCCTCCCCACAGGACACCATCTCCTGGATGCCCTATGTCAGCATTGCCTGCGTCATCACCTACGTCGTGGGACATGCCCTTGGGCCCAGTAGGTGCCCCAGAGCCGGTTCAAAGCCTCAGCACCCAGGGCCAGCGTTGCCGCCCTGTGGCTCAGGCTTAGGCTGGAGCCCTCCCCCTCCCCTCCCCTCCCCCTCCCCTTCTTCCTCCTCCTGCACCTTCTATCAGTATTAAGGATTGAGCCCAGGGGCATTCTGCCTCCAAGCCATACCCTCAGCCCATTTATTTATTTATTTATTTATTTATTTATTTATTTATTCATCATTTACTTAGTTTTGTGGTACTGGGGATGGAACCCATAGGCATTCTACCTCTGAGCTACACCCTCAGCCCTATTTTTTAATTCTTCATTTTGAAACAGGGACTCGCTGAGTTGCAGAGGGCCTCACTAAGTATCTGAGGCTGGCTGCGAACCATGATCCTCCTGTCTCAGCCTCCCAAACGCTTACAAGCGTGCGCCACCACACCCAGCTATTTATTTATTTATTTATTTATTTATTTATTTATTATTTTTCATACTGGGAATTGAACCCAGGAGCATTCTACCTCTGAGTTGCACCCCCAGCCCTATTTTGATGCAGGGGAGGAGGGGAGAAACAGGGCCTCTCTAAACCTCGAGCCTGCAGTCCTCCCGACTCAGCCTCCCAAGTGCTGGGATTACAGGCCTGCGCCACTGCACCCAGCCCCCCCCTTCAGCACGGGGTTGGTTGGAGTAACTAGAGTGAAAATAAGAAATGCTTGGTGGGGGGGGGGGGGCTGAAGCTTGTCACCGGGGCGATGGGCAAAGTAACTGTGCGGGGGCCACCAGCCTCTGTCCCAGGGTGGCATCCGCTGTGCCAGGGAGCCCCGCGAGCGGCCACTTGCCCCCACCCCCTCTGCTGCTTCTGAAGCCCCCTAGTCTTGGAGACACCCCCACCCCGGCCCCAGGGCCAGGTGCCCGGGCCCCCAGCATATGAGGGCCCTCCACGGCCTCCTTGGGCTTCTGAGAAGACCGCGCCGCGTCTCCCTCCCCCAGGCCCCATCCCTGCGCTGCTCATCACGGAGATCTTCCTGCAGTCCTCGCGGCCGGCCGCCTTCATGGTGGGGGGCAGCGTCCACTGGCTGTCCAACTTCACGGTGGGCTTGATCTTCCCGTTCATCCAGGTGAGTGGCACCGGGAGTCCCGCCCACCGCACCCCAGGAGCCCCGCCCACCGCACCCCAGCCCCCCCTGCAGGAGCCCCGCCCACCGCACCCCAGGAGCCCCGCCCACCGCACCCCAGGGCCCCGCCCACCGCACCCCAGGGCCCCACAGGAGCCCCGCCCACCGCACCCCAGCCCCCCCGGGAGCCCCGCCCACCGCACCCCAGGGCCCCGGGCCGCCCTGAGCCCCGCTCCCCGCAGGAGGGCCTCGGCCCCTACAGCTTCATCGTGTTTGCCGCCATCTGCCTGCTGACCACCGTCTACATCTTCCTGGTGGTCCCCGAGACCAAGGGCAAGACGTTCATGGAGATCAATCAGATCTTCGCCAGGATGAACAAGGTGCCGGGGGTCCACCCGGAGAAGGAGGAGCTGAAGACCCTCCCGCCCGCCATGCCGAAGCAGTGACCCGGCCCAGGCACGCTGCTTTGTGACTGCCAGCTGCCCGCCGCGCCCAGGGACGTGTCCAGCGTGGGCTGCAGGCGCGGCCCAGCGGCCCCGGCTGCCCCTCTGGACGCCACGCTAGCCACTGTGGGGCCCCTGGCAACACGGCTTTCCTAACAAAAACAGTCACCGCGGCCAGCGGGAGAGCAGAACAAACTCTTCTCTGTGGCCCGCGAGCTCCGGGGCCACTTCCATTGTGTACAGCCGAATTCACCTTCCCCAGAAACACCTGCCGCAGGCAATGCGGTCAGCAATAATGGTGTATGTACAGCTGGAGAGATTAACCAAGTCCGAATTATTAATCCTAAATTATATTGTTAGTGGAAATGGAACCGCTTTGTACAGTCAATAAAACGATCAGTCACTTTTCACCGAGACGCCCAGTTTTCTGTGCGTAGGAGCGGTGGCCCCGGCCCTGCTGGCGTGGGCACTTCCTGGGGTCGCGGGTGCACATGACCTCCTCCGCTGACGCAGGGCAGAGCAAGTCATTAAATGTGAGACCGAGCCGGGCGCGGTGCTGCCCGCTTGTGATCCCGGTCACGCTTGTGATCCAGTACTTGGAAGCTTAGACAGAAGGATCGCAGATTTGAGAACAGCCTCAGCGCCGGGAGACGCTCCTCAACCTAGTGGGTGAGGCCCTAGTTCAAAATAAAAATGAAATATGGCTGGGGTGTAGCTCAGAGGTAGTGCCCTTGGGCTCAAGCTCCAGAACCACACACACGCACCCAAAAGTAAGGTGGGGCGAGCCGTCACCCATTCTCAGGTACCTAGTGAATATGGAGGGGCCCTGGAGGCGAGGAGGCCTGCAGGAGGGGGAACGGAGGAGCAGGTGCCCAGGTGCCCCTGCACCAATATGGCAGAACTGGAGGGGTTTTTCCCTAAAGACGTGAATAGAAGTGTGTGTGTGTGTGTGTGTGTGTGTGTGTGTGTGTGTGTGTAATGAGAATGAGTAAAAAATAGGGAGAGAAACTGGTTGTGGTGGTACAGGCCTGCAATCCCAGTGCTTGGGAGGCTAAGACAGGAGGATTGTAGGTTTGAGGCCAGTCTCAGCAGCTTAGCAAGACTCTTGGTAACTTAGTGTCACCCTGTTTCAAAAATTTTTTTAAAAGGGGGGGGGGGGTAATAGCTTGAAGGTAAAATGCCCTGGCTTCAATCCCTAGTACACAGAGGAGTTAGGGTAACTAGCGCTCTGGGCCTCAGGAGACAGCAGCGTGGGAGCTGGTTTTGTGGGTGCAGGATGGGGAGTCTCACCGGCAGAGTCCAAGGACTGTCTGAGGGCCTCAGGAGGTGCATAGCCCGGGGCCGTGGTTGAACCATCCTTGACCTCCTGCAGCCAAGCTCTGTGCTGTGGGAGGGGCAGAGAACAGCCAAAAATGGGGGCTCTCGGGTCTGGGGAGGGGGAGGTCTGAACCCAGAGTTGAGTGACAGCGTCACTCTTCTGAATTTACTCAGGTTAACAGCAGCACCCGGAGCCCGGAGGGTCTCGAATCTGGATAGCTATTCACCTGGGTTTCAGCCCTTGTTATGATACTTAGTGGATTGTTCAACATGGTCAAGTTTTTTAACTTTTCTGTGCCTCAACTGACGATGGAACTAATGATAAAAATCTCACTTGGGCCGGGCGTGGTGGCGCACACTTGTAATCCCAGCATTCGGGAGGCTAGGACAGGAGGATCGGGGTTCGAGGCCAGCCTCAGCTACTTAGTGAGACCCTTGGCAACTCAGTGAGAACTTGTTTCAAAATAAAGAATAAAAAATAGAGTAGGGGGTGTAGCTCGGAGGTAGAGTGCCCCTGGGTTCTATCCCCAGACCCACAAAAAAATAAAAAATAAAAAAAATTAAAGAATAAAAAATAGGGCAGGAAGTGTAGCTTGGAGGTAGACTGACCCTGGGTTCCATCCCCAGTACCAATAATAGTAGGATTCAGGGAGCACTGCATCATCGGAGGGGGCTCTGGTTCCTTCCGGGTATCTAATGTGGGCAACATTGTTTGGCGGCTGAGTGACAGGTTTGAGGAAAAGATCATATAATTTTTGGACATCTTAAAAAGGAGGGGCTTATAGCCAGGCGTGGTGACGCACGCTCGTCATCCCAGCATTCGGGAGGCTGAGACAGGAGGATCGCGGTTCGCAGACAGCCTCAGCTACTCAGTGAGGCCCTCTGCAACTCAGTGAGACCCTGTTTCAAAATAAAGAATAAAAAATAGGGCTGGGGGTGTAGCTCAGAGGTCGATTGCCTCTGAGTTCCATCCCCAGACCCGCAAAAAAAAAAAAAAAAGGAGCTAAGGGACATGAAAAGATACCCAGAAAGCCAGGTGCAGTGGTGCACACAGTAATCCCAGTCCTTGGGAGGCTGAGGGAAGAGGATCGCAGAGTCAAGGTTCAAGGTCAGCCTTAGCAACTTAGCAAGACTGTCATGAACTTTGTGTGAGACCCTGTTTGAAATTAAAAAAAAAAAAAATGGAAGGCCCTGTATCAAAATAAAGAATAAAAAATAGGGCTAAGGTATAGCTCTGAGACAGAATGCCCCTGGGTTCCATCTCCAGTTCCAGAAATAAAAAAGTAAAGATCTGAGACTAGGAGAAAGCCCCCGCTTGCATGCGATTGCCCGAAGGGTACGGAGCACGAGGCGACACGCCTGGAGACGCAGCCTCATCCGATAGGGACACCCGGAGCCCACGAGGAAGACGGAGCAGCCGGCCCTGCCGTCCGCTGTGACCAGAAAAGGGAGCATCTCTGGGACCCGATGCCCTGGTGACTCGGGGAGCCTCTGAGGGGCAGAGGGCCGAGGGCCGCTCGTCCAGGCCAAGGACGGCGCCGGGCAGGAAGGAGAGATTAGAACACCGGCGTGTGGTCGTGGTCGTCTCCTCCTCCTCCGTCTGCCCCGACGTCCTCCTGCAGGTGACAGATAAATAGCCAGGGTACCGCGGAGGCCGCCTTGGCTGTGGGGCCACCGAAGGGCAAGCTTACCGGGGCTCTGGGACAGTCGGAACAGACACATGCTCGAACGGAGGGTCTTGGCAGGGTGGGCTTTAAGTGGCGACAGCAAAGACCGCGGGCGCAGGACTCAGGGGCGTTAGGAGCCAACTCAAGGTGATATGCTCAGAACCTAAATCAGGCAGGTACAAGGTTGGTTTAGCCCATAGATTCCCAAATTTATTTATTTATTTATTTATTTATTTATTTATTTATTTATTTTTATTATTATTTATTTATTTATTTATTTTGCGGTACTGGGGATTGAAAACCCAGGGGCATTCTACCTCCGAGCTCTACCCCCAGCCCTACTTTTAATTCTTTTTTTTTTTTATTTTTTTTTTGGTGGTACTGGGGGTGGATCCCAGAGGCTTTCTACCTCCGGGCTATACTCCCAGACCTTTTTTATATTTTATTTGGAAACAGGGTCTCACTAAGTTGCTGAGAGCCTCACTAAGTAGCTGAGGCTGGCTTCGAACCCGCGCGATCCTCCTGTCTCAGCCTCCCAAGCGCGGGGATGACAAGCGTGCGCCACCACGCCCGGCTTTATTCTTTATTTTGAAACAGGGTCTCACTGAGTTGCAAAGGCCTCACTAAGTAGCTGAGGCTGGCTTCGAACCTGCACATTCCTCCTGTCTCAGCCTCCCAAATGCTAGGATTCCAAGCGTGTGCCCCTACTCCTGGCTAGATTCCCAAATTTATTGACTTACATAAAAATAAATTACTCAGCACCTCCCCCACGTACTTCTACCACCCCCTAATATTTATTTGATGTCCACCATTTGCACCCAAGGCTACTACAGACTCAGTCCAGCCTTTCCCCCAGCAGGCAGCATCACTGGCTTTGTGGATCTATGCCTAATCTGTGTCTAGAGGCTGGAGTGATTCTCTAGAGCTCAGAGCCTCCAAAGAGGACACAGCTCTGCACACTTTAATTTTAGCCCAGAGAGACCCAGATTGGTCTTATGACCTACGGAACTTCAAGACAATAAACTATCATTGTGCCGGGCGTGGTGGCGCACCCCTGTGATCCCAGCATTTGGGAGGCTGAGACAGGAGGATCATGGTTCGCAGACAGCCTCAGCTACTATTTAGTGAGGCCCTTTGCAACTCAGTGAGACTCTGTTTCAAAATAAAGAATAAAAAAGCCGGGCGTGGTGGCGCACGCCTGTAATCCCAGCATCCGGGAGGCTGAGACCTGGAGGATCGCGGTTCGCGGACAGCCTCAGCTACTTAGTGAGGCCCTCTGCAACTCAGTGAGACCTGGTTTCAAAATAAAGAAGAAAAAATAGGGCTGGGGGTGTAGCTCGGAGGTTGAATGCCCCTGGGTTCCATCCCTAGACCCGAAAAAAAAAAAAAAAAAAAAAAAAAAAAAAAAAAAAAAAAAAAAACTATCATTGTGTGGAGCTCCAGAATTGGAGGCAATTTGTTATAACACTGTTAAAAACTAATAGAGACTTTGGCCCTGGGAATCGGGGTGCTGCTGTAACCCCTAAATACTTAAACACCTGAATATAAAAATGGCTTTGACATTGGGCACGGGAAGAGATTGGAAGAATATTGAAGACCATGGTAGAAAAAGCCTAGATCAGCCAGCATGGTGGCACACACCTGTAATAATCCCAGGACTTGGAGGCTGAGACAGAAGGTTCACAGGTTTGAGATGACCCTTAGCAGCTTAGTGAGGGCCTCCACGACTTAGTGGGGGTATGACTCACAGGTAGAATGCCCCGAGGTTCAATTCCCCAGTACCAAAATAAATAAATAAGCAAATGAATAAATGGAAAGGCCTAGATTGCGTTTGCCTTGGTCTACTGCCTCACACCAGTTAATTCATAGAGAAGAGAAATTTATTTCTCAGTTCTGGAGGCTGAGATTCAAAGAGCTTGGTGCTGGCATCAGGTGAGGTCCTCGCTCAAGCATCGCATGGTGAAGAGTATCACGTGGTCAGACGGAGATGATTCCAACATGAGCACCTTTGTTCAGTATTTTGCGGGCTTATTTAACACTTGTGTGAGTCAGCTTTCTATTACTACAACAAAATGCCTAAGATGATCAATTTAAAAAGAAGAAAGGTTTATTTGGCTCAGTGTGGGAGGTTTCAGCCCACAGTCAGTTGGGCCTGTATAGAGACACTGCATCATGAAGAAAGTTCATGTTAGAGGAAACCCATTCACCTCATTGCCAGGAAATAAAAGAAAGGAAGAGACCAATGTCACACAGTCCCCTTCAAGGGCATGACCCCAAACCTCCCAGGAGGCCCCACCGCCTAAAGCACCACCACCTCCCAACAGACCACACTGAGCACCAAGGCCTTCAACACATGAGGCTTTGGGGGACAGTGCAGATCCTAACACTGAATACCACTAAGTGTAATTAGAAGTAATCACGTTGCTTTTGCGTGTGGTGTGGTGTGTGTGTGGTGTGTGTGTGTGTGTGTGTGTGTGGTATGGTGTGGTGTGTGTGTGTGGTGTGTGTGTGTGTGTGTGTGTGTGTGTGTGTGTGTGTGTTACTGGGGATTGAACCCAAGGCTGACCACATGCTGGTCAAACACTGTGCCACCATGGTTCACCCCAGTCCTTTTTATTTTATTTTGAGACAAGGTCTTGCTAAGTTGCCCAGGCTGGACTCAAACTTGCGATCTTCCTACTTCAGCCTCCCAAGGCTAGGACCATAGGGGTGTGCCACCACACCCAGATACAGTTGTTTTGGGGTTATTTTGTTTGTTTGTTTTGGTAGTGGGGCTTGAACACAGGAGTGTCCCACTTTGCAGCTATACCCCCAACCCCTTTTTTTTTTTTTTGGTGGTGGTGGTGGTGGTATTGGGGATTGAACCCAGAAGCATTCTACCTCCAAGCTGTACCCTCAGGCCTCTCTTATTTTACTTTTATTTTTGTAATTTGGAAACGAGGTCTCACTAAATTCTAGAGGGCCTCACAAGGTTGCTGATGCTGGCCACAAACCTATGATCCTCCTATCCCAGCCTCCCAAGTACTGGAATTACAGGCATGTGTCACCATGCCTGGCTCATCCTGCCATTTTTCTTTTAAAGCATCTCATTTTCTCTTCCCCCCACATGCAAAATTAGTCCCAAAGCATGTGAGGAAGCCTAGATGGAGAAATAACACAGGAGAAGCATCCTAGGTGTCAGGTTTCTTTTTTTTTCTTTTTTTCTTTTCTTTTCTTTTCTTTTTTTTTTTTTTTTTTGTGTGTGTGGGGGTCTGGGGATGGAACCCAGGGGCATTCGATCTCTGAGCTATACCTCCTGCCCTATTTTTTATTCTTTATTTTGAAACCGGGTCTCACTGAGTTGCAGAGGGCCTCACTAAGTAGCTGAGGCTGTCTGTGAACCGCGATCCTCCTGTCTCAGCCTCCCGAATGCTGGGATTACAAGCGTGTGCCAGCACACCCGGCTAGGTGTCAGATTTCTAAAACTGCTCAGTTTCTAGGAACCAATGTCAGGTGTACGGCCATGCCACCCTATAACACCATCCTGCCCGCACGCATCTCATCTAGGGACCAAGGGCGGACGGTGCCTTTCCCCTCCTTTGGGCAACTGGAGCTTCTGGAATCAGGCATGGTGGATGCAAAGACAGAACCCACGCCGTGCATGAATATCTTACCAAACATCAGCGCATATCTATTGACCTGTCCCAGGGCAACACGCTCCTGGGGAGAGCCGGCAGGGTCCAGAGGACAAGAGGACCATAAAGCCAGGCCCATCGGGTGCCACCGTGGTTCCGCAGGCTTCCGGCACAGAGCAGGGTCCAGGCATCCCTGACGGCGCAGCACACCTGTTCTCACACCTGGACGGGATGGAGAACCGAGAGACCCCTCCCCCCGCCCCACCCAGGGAGCCGGTAAGCGCCCTCAGCCTTTCCTAAGTCATGCCGCATCTCAGGGTGGAGCTGAAGGCTCTGGGGATGCTTCTAGCTGGGAGGGGGCTGGGGATTGTGCCCCCAGAGAGAGCAAGATGGGAGGTGGACATCCAGGGCTCACCGCTAAGATGCAATCGCAAACTCCTAGAATAGGGGATCTCGGGGACAGCTGGGCACGCCCCTCTCCTCCCCGACCTCCTGTCCCCGCCCTCGGGGGAGGTGGCCCTAAACTCCTCCGGACCCTCACTCTCTGTGCAGCTGGTGCCAGCCCAGGGCTGGGGCCCGTGGCCGCCGATGCATGGTGGGTCCAAGGCCACAGCTGAGCAGCTGGCTCCGTGGGGCTCCAGGGCAGCCATGGACCAGTCTGCGTTCTTCCCTATCCCTGGACTTCGGCCCTCGGGCCAGCTCCTCCCTAGGCGGCTCTGACACTGCAGCGGCCACAGAAACCCCTGGCCCCACGCTCCCCTCCGCAGCCCGTAACTGCGGCTCCCTCGTGGGTGCGGGCCTTGACTTCCCAGGGAAAGAATTTCAGCGGGTCCCAGTCAGAAACAAAGTATTTAGAAAAACGAGATTTACACATTCAGGGGAGAATGCGGGCCACCCCGGAACTGACAGAGGCCCTTGGGAGTGCGGGAGGGGTGGCGGGGACTGGGGAGGGCACAGGCGCGAATGGTGGCTGGGCATCCTCCAGACCCTCCAGTGGGGAATCTATTACCCCATCATAGAAAAGCTGGAGGGAGCCGGGCGTGGTGGCGCAGGACTGTAATCCCAGTACTTGCGAGGCTGAGACAGGAAGATCACGGGTTTGCAGCCAGCCTCGGCTACTTAGTGAGGCCCTTTGCAACTCAATGGGACTCTCTGTTTCAAAACAAAAAATAAAACAGGACTGGGGGGATGAGGCTCGGAGGTAGAATGCCCCTGGGTTCCATCCTCAGTACCACAAAACAAAACAAAAACAACAACAAAAAAAAAAAATAGGAAAGCTGGAGAGTTTCCTAAATTACGGGTCTCTCCAGATAGCATATCTGTCTTAAGAGTGCCGCAGGGAATTATAGTTTGTTTTGTTAATTTAAGATTTACAGATTGCCCAAGAATTTAGGAGAGCCTGGGAGAGAAAACTGATTCAGGGAGTGGAAGCTGAGACCCTTCAGCCCCAGGCTCTTATCTTACAGCTCTGGGCTCTGCCTCTCTGTTTGATTCCTCCTACATCATACCCAGGCCGCCGCTCAACAGACGTTTCTCCCAAGGCCTTCCCTGACACCTGCCGAGAGGGCCCCTCGGCCCCACGCACTTCTACCTGTCACCCTGTTTTATTGTCCTCAAGGCAATTTATTTACACTTACTTATTTATTGTGGTACGGGGGATGGAACCCAGGGGCATTCTACCTCCGAGCTCTACTTCCAGCCCTACTTTTTATTCTTTATTTTGAAACAGGGTCTCACTGAGTTGCAAAGGGCCTCGCTAAGTAGCTGAGGCTGTCCTTGAACCACAATCTTCCTGTCTCAGCCTCCCGAATGCTGGGATTATGAGCGTGCCCACCACGCCCAGCTTTCTTATAACATTTTAGTTGCTTGGCATTAGCGCACGCTCCCTTTCTCCCTCTCCCTCTCTCTCTCTCTCTCTCTCTCTCTCTCTCTCTCTCTCTCTCTCTCTCTCTCTCTCTCTCTCTCTCTCTCTCTCTCTCTCTCTCTCTCTCTCTCTCTCTCCTCACCAGAAAGTCAGCTCCGGGGGGGCGGTGCCTCGCTGGGCCTCCCAAACTTCTATGCCATCTCAGGGGCCCCGCCCGGGACCAGAAGATGCTCTGCTAGCCCTTCAAGGGGACCATCAAAGTGTCTGAGAAATTAGGGCGCAGAGCTTGGGGCTGCCAGCTTGAACATCCCCCCAGCCAGCCACCTCCTCCCCTCCCCTGGACACGGCCTGGGCCCCTGTGAGCCCCACTTTTGCTCCACAGTGGAGGGAGGGGAGCAGAGGCCCGGGGGCCCCAGCAGCAGCCCCGCGGAGCCCCTGAGTCCAGCCTTGTCTCCGCCATAGCTCCAGCCCACGCTGCTGCTCGCGACGCTGAGCGCCGCCTTCGGCTCCGCCTTCCAGTACGGCTACAACATTGCGGTGGTCAACACGCCGCACAAGGTGGGCTGGGGTAGCGGGTCAGCCAGGCGGGCCCAGGCAGGAGGTGGCCGCCCCCTGACTGTTGGAAGCCGCCGCCTCGCGTCTGGAGACCAGGGGTGACGGGAGGTGTCTCCCCCAGGGCTGCCACCCTCCCTAGGCACGAGGGGATGCGGAGGAAACCGGACTCTCTGCCCAGGCTCTCTGGGTCCTCAGCCCCATCGCCCTCAGCCTGGAGACAAAGACAATGGGTTACGCTGGACATGGCGGTGCACGCCTGTAATCCCAGGATTTGGGAGGCTGAGACAGGAGGATTGCAGTTTCGAGGCCAGCTTCAGCAATTTAGCGAGGCTTTCAGCCACTTAGTGAGACCCCGTTTCAAAATCAACAGGGCTGGAGGTGTAGCTCAGAGGTAGAATGGGTTCAGTACCCAGTGCCCACCCCCCAAAACCAATGGGTCAAGGAATAGACGCAGACCTTAGGGACTGAGGTCGGGGGTGGAGAGCAAAGGCAAGGGAGAAGGCGGGGAGAACTGGGGCGGAGCGTCCCTGAGGCCCAGGCAGGGAGGGCCGGCAGCGCTGGCTGAGGGACCCGGCACTCCGGCCTCGCGGAGGGATGAGCGCCCCTGACGAGGGCCGCAGAGAGGAGAGCCGGGGCGAAGGTTTGGTTGGAGGAGCTCGAGGGAGGACGTGTTTGTATGGGGATTACTTAATTGCACATATTCTTTTTTCCAGTACTGAAGTTTGAACCCAGGGCCTTGCGCTGGCTAGGCGAGTGTTCCCCCAACTGAGCTCAGGTCTTTTTTGAGACAGGGTCTTGCTAAGTTGCCCAGGTGAGCCCCAAACTTGGGAGGAGAGCAGAGGCCCAGCCCAGACTTGATCTCGGGTCTCCCAAGTGGCTGGAATTACAGCTGTGCACCACCATGTCCACTTATGTGTGTTTTATATATATGTACATATGTTTGCATATTTATAATTATTACCACCGATAGAACATCTTTTTTTCTCTACTTATATGGTGCTGGGAATTAAACCCAGCGTCTCCTATATACTCAGCTAGAGCTCTACCCCAGCCTGCGAACTTCTTTTCTTTTTCTATTTTTATTTTTCTTTTATTTTATTTTATTTTAGTGGTACTGGGGATGGAACCCAGGGACATTCTACCTCTGAGCTACACCTCAGCCCTATTTTTTATTTTTTGTTTGAAAACAGGGTCTCAGCCGGGCGTGGTGGCGCACGCTTGTAATCCCAGCATTCGGGAGGCTGAGACTGGAGGATCGCGGTTCGTGGACGGCCTCAGCTACTTAGTGAGGCCTTCCGCAACTTAGTGAGACCCTGTTTCAAAATAAAGAATTAAAAATAGGGCAGGGGGTGTAGCTTGGAGGTAGAATGCCCCTGGGTTCCATCCCCAGACCCACAAAAAATAAATAAATAAATAAATAAATAAACAAACAGGGTCTCACTGTATGGCAAAGGGCCTCACTAGCGGAGGCTGTCTGCAAACAGCCATCCTTCTGCCTCAGTCTCCCAAATGCTGGGATTACAAGCGTGTGCTACCACACCCGGCTTTTTGTTTTTTTATTTTTATTTATTTATTTATTTATCTTTGTTGGGGGGGGGTGCTGGAGGATGAATCACCCAGGCACATTCTACCTCCAAGCTCTCAGCCCTAGTTTATTTTTTATTTCGAAACAGGGTCTCACTAAGTTGCTGAGGCTGGCTGTAAACCCGTGATCCTCCCGAGTACTGGGGTTATTAGTTCAATCTCAGAAACAAAAGCAGAGAGTCCAGGGGTTCAGCTGCGTCCTATGGGATGTGGGCAGGATGGTCCTTCTGGGCCTGTCTCCCTTTCTCTCGAACCGCGTGACCCCACAGGCTGGGGACGGTGTGTTTTTTAGGTCTTGAAGTCGTTTTACAACGAAACCTACTTCGAGCGGCACGGCGCGTTCCTGGACGA